>NC_080763.1:31046559-31671559 GCF_020826845.1 Diceros bicornis minor
CTGACGTAGGCAGAACTAGGGCAGAGATATTTTCACTTTCGTCCAACATTCTCTTTCCCCCTCACTCAACTATGCTGCCTCTTCATGTTCTAGAATCCTAGTTAATTCTGAATGTAGCCAGTGGAGGAGAAAATGAGGCAATTTGTCACTTGCCTTTGCTAGATTTATAAGATAAACATCTCAATGCCGTGGTTAAATCTGTGACGTGGAGAAAACTTCCAGGGGACACAACTCCACGAATGTGCATTGAATGAATTCCAGTGAAGGAACGTTTATTTCATTAAACTCCTGAATTTGTTTCCTTAATTGAACCCCGCTCTCGGCAGTGAGTGCTCCAAACAGCCAATGGATGGGCAGTACTTCCACTGTGCTGCCCCTCTAAGCACAGTCACAACCCAGCACAGGAGAGTAAGGTAATATTCAAATGTCTTCAGAAGTAATATAGAGTGGCACTGCTCACGGCAAATTGTGCAGAGGTAAACGTGTCTTCTGGACCTACTGCATCCACGCATTCTTACTTCCAGCCCATGACCTCTGCTGCCTCCATCTTCCACTCTTTTACCTCCTTATTCATGAGACGCTTCCCTGTTCCTTTCACACCCTCCCATTCCTAGTCTACTCCCCTTCACAGCTATTCCTCATCAGGAACTCTAATCCTTTATCTTTCTCATCCTCCTTGTTTTTGTTTCTCAATTCCTTGTCCCTTGGCTGATCTATATATATCTTTAGATTGTAAACTCCCTGAAGGCAGGGACCAAGACACTCATGTTTCTGGTGCCAGTGCAGAGTCTGGCTCCCAGTAGGTGCTTAATAACTGCTTTTTAGATTGATGAATAGTTAACATGTCATGAAAATTAGGTATTTTGGTATTTGAAGAATGAGCCAGGAGGGATGTGCTAATGGCTTAGCTCTAAAGCATTGGTCTCTGAAAAAAAGCATCCTGAGTTCTCCATACCACGCTGAGGGATAAAAGATTTTTTGAGTGTGGAGTAGTTTAACTATAATTTCTTTAACTGTACTATGTAGGTGGCATCCCATTGCCCTAATACAGGGCTAGTTTGAGTAATAAAGAGCCCCAAATGATGTCATTAGTCAGGGTACGCGGGGTGGGTACTATGCGTGATTCATTTCTCAAGGCAAAAGTTGACATTTATTTTTCCTCTCACTTCCTTAACTAGGAGCATGTAAATAACTCCAGAATCTGGGCACTAGAGAAAGGACCGTAGAGATCAACTACTCCCAGGGATCCCTACCTGGCTCTTGGAAATCACAGTGTCCTGTAAAACTTCACAGTATTTCAAAACTTCACAGTATCAGGTATTTCAAAAACCTGATAGTGATATAAGCTAACAAAATGCCTTTACTTTTGCCTAAAAATTTTAGAACTCCATATGGTGATACTTCTCACACTAGTAACTTTGTGCTCCACAAACAGTTCTGAATGGTAGCCATATGGTTTTTTATTAAAATAAAATGAAATATATGACTTATAACTCAATAAATAAATAAATGAATATTTATAACAATGAAAGTTTCCAATGTTGATACCTATTGGCCCGGTGATGGGAATAATATGTGTGGTGGTTGGTAGTACAAACTTTTGGAAAACAGATCTTGTTCAGACTCTTAATTCATTGATAAGAACAGTGGTATCTAAAGTTGTTAAATGATTGACTCATGTGCCAGAGCAGCATACAGCAGCACTAGAATTTCTTCACCTAGGCTAGTACCCTCCCTCATTTGCATATCTACCTCTATATGTTCAAGAAACTCAGTGTGAGCTATTTCTCATACACACTCAACTCTGACATTCTCTCTACTTACAAAATATTCCGTAGACCTTATGGAGCTATCTTGTATGAGTAGTCTGCATTTGCTTACACCTTAAAGGTTTTGAAACACATCTACAAATCCCTATGAGGTGTGTTCCTTGTTGCTTTGTGACCCAGTGATGGCTTATAACTTCGATACTCTGAGGATCCTACAGAGACAAATAGCTCAGAGGTACTTGGGCTCTGCGGTGTGCACTAAACCAGATAAAACATGTTTGTGATACAGGTTAAACCTTAACAAACAGTCTCCTCGCAAGATTACATTTTGCTGTTTCCACTAGAGGGAAAGAGGAGATTTTAGATATAATGCGCATTAAGAGTTGAAAAGACTTTTAGTGAACAAGAGCAGAACAGAGTTAGTGATATAGCAAAACCCAGCCAGCAGAAGCTTCAGAGAGGTGCATCCTGGATGCTTCAGACTCAGAGAACTATACAAATGTAATGCAGGATTTTCAAATACAAGGTCGTGCCCAAAGTTACTCTACAATGGGCTGAAACCCTAAAGATCACTCAAGACTTCATACTTGGTAGATTGTACTTTTGGTGATAATTGAAAATGCATTTCTCAATGGATCAAAAAAGTCTCAAAAGGAACATCACCGTTTGTTTTATTATTCAAATATTCAGCTCATACGTTACATACTCTCTGAATTCATTCTAACACCTGCTTCCAGTTTGAAAATGTCATTGTTCATATTGTTATCATAGTCACCCAAAATATTGATTGAATTTATATATTTAGTCGGAGGCAAGGAGTTGGACAACTCCCAGCCTTTACTAAATGAGAAATTATTTTTGGTCATTGGCTGGATATCTAGTGCCTAAGCAGTGTCTGGCCAAGGGCAGGGGCTCAATGAAGTTATTTGACTGAATTGTTTTCTGCAATATAAAGGCAATTTTATGTAGTAGAAAAGTTTTTGGAATTAAAATCAATGACTTGTTGAAGGGATTCTCTGAACCTACCACCCCCTCACCAAGTAAATGCAACTTTGTAGTGAGACTGTCTTTCTAGAGTATTCAGTCCCTAGAGTGACTGAAACCAACTTTGCTTTATGGGTAGAATTGTGTCTCCCCAAAATTCATATGTTGAAGTCCTAACCCCCAGTACCTCTTGTGACTTTAATTGGAAATAGGATTGTTCAAGATTGTTAAGATGGGTCCTAATTCAACATGACTTGTGACTTCATGAAAAGAGGAATTTGGAGACAGGCATGCACACAGGAAGAATGCCATGTGAAGCTGAGGGCAGAGATCAGGGTGATGCTTCTGTAAGCCAAGGAATGCCAAAAATTGCCAGCAGACCACCAGAAGCTGGGAAGAGGCATGGGACAGATTTTCCTTCACAGCTCTCAGAAGGAACCAATCCTATTGATGTCTTGATTTTGAACTTCTGGTCTCTAGAACTGTGGGACAATACATTTCTATTATTCTAAGCCACCTGGTTTGTGGTACTTTGTTACAGAAATCTTAGAAAATTAATACACTTGCTGATGCAGGTTTTGTGTTTAAAATACAATTATTCAATTGGCATTTCTCTGTACATCTTAAGAACAAGTGAGTTACTTGTGCTTGGGTTGTCTCAACACGTATGAGAATGGGCTTCTCATCCAATGGATGGGCTCTATTGGATGCTTCGACTTCTTTAACGTAAGTCAGCATTTCACTTATTTGATAAATGGAGGATCCATTGATATATACCCATGGGTTAGCCTACTAAGATGACAAAACTTTCAGAGCAAGACACTGCTTTTCCATCAGCCCAGATATGCCAATGTAAGTGTGGTCTCTCCTGAACTGTACAAGGAAGATCTCCTTCTCCTGGGAACCCACTGATTTTAGGATTACGCCATCGATCATTTTCTGCCCTCCACATTCACCAAATCCTCTTTGGAATAACAAAAAATTGTAACTCGCAACTCCTCATTTATCTAGACGTCCTCCCTTTTCTTTCATATTCTGTCTAGAGAGAGGACACAAAGATGCATAACAGCTTTCTTGAGCTTTATCCTTACACTGCAGCATGCCTCTCTTTGTAAAGAATGACTCATCCAGTGTCACTTCTGGAACTACAAACTCAGTACTCAATCTTAATCAGACAAATGTAGTAAGGTGTCCCGGCTCTACCTACCTTTGCCACAAATAAAAGTATGACCTTGTATAAGTCACTTCAATTCTGAGAGTCTTAGTTTCTACAGCAGTAAAATGTATATAGATAGGATTGGATCAAAATACCTCCAAGTCACTTCCAATGCCAGCCTTTTAAAATGTCTACATGAGTAATTTATGCATTCACCCATTCAACAAACGGATACTGAGCACCTGCTATACGACAAGCACGTTTCTAGAATCCTGCTCTCCCAGAGTTTGCATTCCAGTGGAAAAAACATACAGTAAACATAAAAATAAATCCATCCACATGAAAGTATTAGATAAATATAAATTGCATATTTATAATAAAATTGTAATATGATAATACAATATACTATACTATACTATACTATAATAT
The DNA here is from genome assembly GCF_020826845.1 of Diceros bicornis minor. Classification (NCBI taxonomy): domain Eukaryota; kingdom Metazoa; phylum Chordata; class Mammalia; order Perissodactyla; family Rhinocerotidae; genus Diceros; species Diceros bicornis. Next base: position 31,050,898 of record NC_080763.1, read on the forward strand.
AGGGTGCGGAGATGGTGATGAGACGAGGGTGACTGTTTCAATTTGGGTGGACATTGAAAGAGGCTCAGAGTAGATGACATTGAAGCTGAGACTGAAAGACACGATGGAGCCAGCGTGGGATGATTCCAGAGTGACAGGGCAGTGAGTGCGAAGGTCCCAAGGCAGAAAGGAGCTTACTTGTTAGAAGAACCCAGAAACAGGCGGTGTTGCTATTAACCACAAAGGACACAGCTTAGGATGGGATTGGAGAGACAGGAGGGGAGAGCCTGGCAGGATTTGCAAAGGAGTTTGGGTTCTACTTTTAAGTCCAACGGCCAGCATTAGGGGATTTTAAATTGGAGAGGGATATTATCTTATTTATTTCAGTGATTGTAATCAATGCTTCCTTCATCAAGGGAAATAAATTCTCAGACAGACAATATAAATATTCTTCTTTTCTTTTTGTTGCTTTGGCTTCTTACTTTCTCTTTTGTGTTTCTCTTTATCTTTCAATTTTTTCTTCTTCTTTTTTCTCTCTTGTGTTACTGATTTCTAAATATACTTCTCTTCCGTCCTCCCCCTTTTTTGCCTTCATCAAGCAGTGCCTGAGATATATTATGGCAGAGATTGTTTTAAATGAGCAGAAGAAATCTGCAGACCCCACTAGGGGTCACTTCTGACCCACTGATGAGTCCTTGATCCTGCAATTTTGCCTTGGGTTTATAGCCAACCCAGGAGACACTGTTCCTGCTGTCTCTATCTTTTCCCACCTTTATGGTTCCACCTTTATTCCCCAAGGATCCAAGTCAAAGGCATTGTAGTTCACATCCTCCCTGGACCCAAGCCACCCCAGGAGCCAGGCAGGCTATCAAAACAGGCCTGCTCCAGGTGCTCTGCTTTGTTCGGAGTAGATTGGTGCTCTTGAACTGGGAACTTGGCTCCTTGACAAAGGTGGCATCATTCCATAAAGTGGAATGTCACCGGAAAGGCCGTGATTGTGCAAAGCATGCCTGGGCTGTCTGTCTGCCATTTGCCAGCAGGCCGCCTGAGGGTCCAGCAACCAGGCTTCCTGGAGCTTCCTTCAATTGTCTTCACACACAGAGTTCAGTACCCACTTAAAGACACAAAGACCTGCCCTCAGCCCTCTGCTGAAAAGTGAATCTTTCTGTGATTTATTTCCAACTTGGTGGCTTTTGAACTGACAGTTTTATTAATGAGAGGAATTTTATTATTTTCTAAGGCCACTTGAGGCATCAGGAATAAGTGGGTCCCTTCTCTATCCTTCCTCTTGTACATTTATCTGCATATATTAAAAAAACCCATATACACTATCTACATGCACACATATATCTGTCATCATATCTGAAGTGAAAAGGTGAAGCTAACCTTTATACACATTTTACTCTACAAGTTGACTGCAAATTCCTTGGAAAGATCAAGAAAGCAGCAAGTTTGCTTCTGCTAGGTGAATTACTGAGTTGAACTTGGTAATCTGTAAGATTTTCTCTTTGACATTTCTTTCCTTGCACTCAAATTGCTTTTCTAAAATTAAATACATATCTTTTGGAGAGCCTTGGCTAAATTATCATTGTTTCAACTGCCTGCCACACATGGATGTATATGTCAAATTAAATATGTTATCTTCTTCCATTTTGCATTGGTTTATAGTCTACTATGTGTTCTGACCATTACTCTCCCTACATTTCACATTTACTATTTATCTCATTTTATGAATAGGAATTCTGAGACTCAGACTTTCCCAAAAGTTACGTCTACTATGTAATAGATCAAGGACTAGGCCTAAGATCTCCTTCATTTAGCTCAAATTTAATGCCCTTTAGTCTAGAACAGGGTCTGCAAGCCTTTTTTGTAAAGGGCCAGATAGTAAATATTTTCAGCTTTCTGAGTCATATACTGTCGCAACTACTCAATTTTGCTGTTGTAGCACAGAAACAGCTGCAGACAATACATAAATGAATGAGTGTTGCTGTGTTCTAGGAAAACTTTATTTATGGACATTGAGCACCTTATGATTTTCATGTGTCATGAAATATTATTCTCCTTTTATTTTTTATCCATTTACGTATGCAAAAGATATTCTTAGTTCATTGGCTCTAACAAAAACATGCAGCAAGTGGGATTTGGCCAATGGGCTGTAGTTTGTAGAACCCTCTATGAATGGAATTATGATCTAAACAGCTTAGACCTGAATTCATATTAGCCCCTCAGGGAATGGGCAATTTAAGGTCTCCAGAGAAATTTTCATCATTATAAATCACTATACGAGTCTTAGGAACCTGTCATCAGGGATTAATTTCCATCAAAATTTATCTTAAAGGAAAATAAAGTGAAAATATTATTTGAATATTTGCAACTTAATAAGAGCAGTTGAATCATATTTTTAAAAACATATAATGAGTGATATGACTTGCTTTCCTACTGAAGAGTATTATGCATAGATTGTATGAATTTCTGGAAAAGTCTCAGAAAAAGTCAAAGAAAAATATGAAAATTTGTTATAGCCCAGTTCAGTTTATAATAAGCCAATGAATTGGGTTTTGTAGGCAAAGATGAGACTATTACCCAGGATATCTAGGAAAGCAAACCTCTCTCTCTTCTAATTATTTAAGCTAAAAAGTACTGATAGTGACTTAAGGTAAAACAATATATGGTTGCGTAGGTGCAGATCCTGGTGCTATAAGATAGAAATGAAAAAGTGTCAACAGTTAATTCTATAAAATAAGTGCTCATGTTTGTTAACAATTACATAAAAGGTTAAGAATCAGACAGATTCTTGGATTAACACTTACCTGATGCTGGCAGAGATATCTCATCTAGTTCCTAAATGAATAGCAACCAATAGGGCTTTAATCAAATTAAGTTGGAAACCAAGAAAATGGAAAATATTCCATTGACATTTCATCTTATTTCTTTTTGAGATAATTTTTGAGCTTTGTTTCTACATTTGACTTATATTTAGCACAGAGTAAAATTTTTAAAATATCAAAATAAAATATGACTACACAGATGCTTCTTTAGGTTAAGACCAATTCCATTTTGGAGGCTGATGGTAGGATTAAGAAGAGATCTGGCTGGATACTGAGGGATAAGGAGGTGAGGGAAGTCACTGGCTCTTTGTGATTGCCGTCTTTGAGTCTTTCTCTATTTAATGAAAACTAGAACGCTCCAGCTTCTCCTCTCTGGAATCCAAATTCTGTCCACCTTCAAGGCCCGCCTCAACTTCTGATTCCTGCAATGAGATCCTAATTATACATGCTCATGAATCTATTTGATTTCCAAACAATATAGCATTTATTTAAAGACCATAAGGATCAGTGTTAATAGATGCAATTTGCTATTTTCTCTCAAAAACGTATAAACTTGTTTACATGGAGGACCAGCCTTGTGGCATACACTCAGAGTGCCTCTCTTCTGCTGTTCCCATAGTAGGTCACTCTTGGTCAACTGATTACTTCTTTTTCAAACCCTGAAGGAAGGAAAAACCCAACCTGTCACACTATCTGTGGATGACAATCTTACCTGACCTCGCAAGCAACCCTCTCAGGGGTGACTCATGGGATTGCGCTACTAGTCTTGCAGATTGCCCATTGCAGAACCGAAAATATTACTAGTACTAAGTCCTATTGATAAGTGGAAGGGTTACGTGCCTGCTGCTTTGAGTAGGAAGTATATGATAATTTGCATGGAAAATGTCCAACTTCAGTTCCTCAGAGCAGCAGCATCTCCTTTACTCCCTTCTCAATCTGTGAACATATTTCTCAGCCTTTACATAATTCTTAAAAACCAGTACCATCTAACTCAGAATGCATTGGCAGTCAGAGCCTGCCTCTATTTTAAAGATAAATTCAACAGCAACTCAGAACAGAGCAGCAAATCAACACCTTCCAGCCTGCGCAGGTCTCACATCTAGATGTTGCTCTTAACATCTTATAAGTTAAATGAATGTCATAAAGATCTCTATATCTACCCGGGATCATATGGCTCATGCTTCCTAGAGATTAGAACCTGTTTTACTTAAGTGGGAAAATACATGGACAAAATTTAGAATGAATATGTAGATACTTATAATAATAAGAGTAGTTAAAACTTAGTGAGTGCTAACTTTGTGCAGATGTTATGCTAAGCAATTTATTTCTCACAACTTTCTGAAAAGTAGGTACTATTACTATGTTTTCCTTTATAAATGAGTAAACTGAGGCTCAGACATATTAATTAAGTTAACTTAGGTGAGACAGCCTCTAAGGAGCAGAGGATGGATTTAAACTCAGAGTGACAGACTCTGTAGCCTGTGTGACTAACTCATAGAAGAAAGTCGTGGAACTATTTAGAGATGAGTGATAAAGATATTCAAAGTGGGCCATTACAGGTTAATACAAATGAAACAATGCTTCTTAGCCTGGAAAGGGGGCTTTCCCATGGAATCAAATGTGCAAGAAATGAATTTTATGTTTCTATGTGATTTTTTACTCAAAGTATGTTCATTGGGCACATACTAAGATCCAGCTCAGTTAGCCAATGGTGAACAAAATATACCTGGGTCCTGCCTCATGGACGTTTTAGTTTATCTTCATGAAGATCTTTCTGGGCCAGCCCAGTGGAGTAGTGGTTAAGTTCACACACTCCGTTTTGGTGGCCCTGGGTTCGCAGGTCAGATCCCGGATGCGGACCCATGCACTGTTCATCAAGCCATGCTGTGGCGGTGTCCTACATACAATATAGCGGAAGATGGGCACAGATGTTAGCTCAGGGCTAGTCTTCCTCACACACAAAAAAAAACATTCTAAGGTTTCAAGGCTATATTCTCTGTGATATCAAAGAATCTCAGAGTTGGATAGAGACTTAAAGATCATTTCTCCCCTGCCCTTTTGCTCACCTTTCCATATATGCCTAATTCGTAGGCTCAGCAACGTCTTTGGATTCCAAGGCAGAAAATACACTGATTCATTCCAATTCAATATCTTTCCATGTTCTGGGCACGGGGCTGAGAATCTAAATCTCTTGATCTGTAGAACCCGTGTCTCTTACTATCCCTACAGGCTTAGCTTAGAATACAAGGGCCCAGCATTCACTATGCTTTCCCGCATTGCTCCACATGTCACAGTCCACCCTACGTCATGGGACTGGATTCTTATCCATGGCTGTCTCGTACTAGGACACTGCTTCTCCTTTGCCTCTCATTCCAAATTCCTCTTCTAGTCACCTGTTTTGTCTTATTTTTGAGTTTTATGAGAAACAGATTTGGAGACATGAATGCAAATGCAGATATTTTTGTTTATTTTGTAGTGAAAAATAAGGAAGCACTGGTAGGGGTGTTGCAAAGTAAGCTGGGAAAGTGAAGACCACCAATAAAGCATTAATTAATAAGCAAGTTACCACTGTGGGTAGGTGGGGGAAGTTAAGGTAAAAAGGGACAGGCAAGAAAGGGTCTTTAAGCCTCTTTCCAACTCTAAGGGTCTGTGTCATAGAGGACATGGCTTTGAAACCTCAGGAAAATGAACTGAAAGTTCCATGAGGGCAGAGCCTATGTATATTGTGTTCATCATTAGCAAATTTCCGGGAATCCCGAGGAGTTGATGTAGAACACAAGTCTCTGAATTATCACTCCCAGAGAGTGAGAGACAAGGCAGCAGGGGGTTCGTGATCCACACCTATTAGTCATTGGATGAGTGCTGCTCCCTAAGGATGTTGAATCCTCAGCCCTCTGGCCTGCTCTGCAAGCGGCAAAGTAGGATCTAGAGCCTAAAATAGCCCACAAAGAAATGAAAGTGTAGCAGATGAAAGTCTAGCCTAGGTTAATGAAGTGATGAGAGCAAGGAGATTCAGGTGGGGATGAAGAGCATCTGCTGCCGTCCCTAGCGTGAGGGCTGCCATCTAAACCTTGTCATCATGAGTTCTCTCTCTGGAGACTAGAGACTGTCCCTGCACCCTAACTGATGCCTGAATCTTCATCACAGATTGTCACGCCTTTGGTCATTCCATTTACTTACCTGGAGGAATCTTCACTGATAGTTAATTTCTATTTCTGCCACCTCATCTCTTCCACTAGTGTGAGTATATGGCCCTTATATCAGTTAGGGTTCAACCAGTGAAATAGAACTAATAGAAGATTTCTTGCAGAGAGTGGGCTATGTGATGATGGGGGCTGACTAGGTAAGTCTGAAACCTGTAAGACAGGACTTAGAGTCTGGAACTCTAAGAATGAGCTGAAACTTCAGTCCACAAGCAGAATTTCTTCTGGAAAGTCTCAGTTCCCTTCTAAAGACTTCCAACTAATTGAATCAGGCCCACTCAGTTTATCTATGTTAATCTCTCTTACTTAAAGTCAACTGATTATGGACTTTAATCACATCTATAGAATACCTTCATAGCAATACCTAGATTGCTGTATGATTGAATAACTGGGGAGTATAGCTCAGCCAAGTTGACACTTAGCCTGATACAATCCCCTCTTAGTTATAACTTATAAAATGTGGCATTCTTCAAGACTAATCCCCTGTAGAATAAGAACATTTCTTCCATTTTTTTTTCCTAAAAGGTTGATTTCCAGTCTTTAGGAAAATAATTCCCCAGAATAAAATGTATTACCAAGAAGGCAATAAGGTTAGAGTGGCAGCATGGAGCAGCCTGGACATTGGAGTCAGATTTGAATTATAACTGATATGTACCATTGGTGTGATTTTGAGCACATTCTTAGACCTCAGATTCCTCATCTGTGAAAAGAAAAGCTAATAATTACAATTATATGTACCATATAAAGGGGCTGGGAAAATTGAACAGGACAGAAAATTCCAGTTTACCTGAGACAGTCTCAGCATATTCTCAGAAAAATTATTCATAACACCATTTTTGCTCTCTGAAGTGACTCAGTTTGGAAAGCAAATAAAATAGTCATCTTATTTATGTAGCATTCTATAAACTTTGGTTATTTTAATCGCATCTCATTTCTATTGGACAGCTATAATTTACAAATCTGATTTAGTCTATCTAACTCCAGAGGACAGAACTGAAGACTGTAGTTGAAAGTTACAAAGTGCCATACTTAAGCTCAATGAAGGAAGATATTTTCTAATTTGTGCAATATCTTCTTATGTTGGTTCTTCAAATGTTTGCAACGCCTCAAGTTTTATCTTTGGCAAATGAAATATCCTCAGTGTCTTCAGTGATTTGATTTTTTCCATATGATGTGGTTTCCAGTGCCTAGATGATCCTAGTAATTGTCTTTGGAATAATCCACAGGTTTTCAGAGTTACTCTTAAACTATGGAGCCCCGATATTAAGTCCAAGTGTTTTCTGTTTAGTTCAGACTACATCCAATGTTACTGTTGGTGCCCTCTACCTAGGTTCTAACTGTGCATCAATTGATTGCATCCGTGTAATTAGCATGACTGTTTTGGCTGCACTGAGCTCACAGTCAGCTAAATCTCCAGGTCTTCTTCAGCAGAAATGCTAAGCCAGTCACTTCTGCTCTCTACTTGTGTAGCCTCAGCAAATCCCAACCTCAACAAAATAGCTCCTCTCACAGAGATATTGATGTTTACCTGTGCTCATCAAAGTTATTAGTTGAAATTTTGAAGAGGACAGAGTCAAACGTTAGAGTCTCCCTCCAGTTTATCATCATGCTTTTAAATCAACATGCTTTTAAATAATCTATTAATACTATAACCTGTATTTTGGAGAGTTTGAAGAGGACAGAGTCAAACGTTAGAGTCTCCCTCCAGTTTATCATCATGCTTTTAAATCAACATGCTTTTAAATAATCTATTAATACTATAACCTGTATTTTGGAGAGTTATAAACAAGAATATTATAACCCAAATGTATGGCCAAGATAAAGATTGAATTTATGTATGGCACACATCTAATCTGCAGTCAGTTATGAATAAGGAAAGATATGACTTTGAAGTAGACAGATTTGGGCTCTAATCCAAATTCATCCAGATAATAAATGTGTGACTTTGGGCAAGTCATTTAATTTAAATCTCATTAGTCTCTTCTTTAAAATGTGGATGTAAGTATACATTAGAGCATAGAAAGCATTGAGTACAATGCCTGGCATATGGTTGGCAATAAATAGCTGGTATTTTTATTATTGTTGTTGTCAGTAGTAGTATTACTTTTGGAGCTGGAAACAACTGTGGAATTAAGCCCTTGAAAATCCTTCATTTTATAGAACATACAACTGAAGTCAAGAGAAGTGAAGACACTAACTGAAGGGCTCAGATTGCTGGAATTTGTTGTAAGTGCTTATCAAGAGAAAACGAAAATTGTATTCACTGTCTTCACTTTGTTTCCGCTCATTTATTCCTCCATGGTCTGAAATATGAATGTCATCTTCAGGACACTTCTAAAATTTTTATTTTAAAATTAACTTGCATGTGAGAGATCCAAAGACCTCCTCTATGTCTTTTTCAATTTGATTTCTTTGCTGCATTTGACACTGTTGAAACCCTTCCACCACTGGAAACGTCTTCTTTTGACATCTGACAGTAGTCTTTCTTAACTCACCAGTTTCATCCTTGTCTGTTTCAATTTCCTTCGTTGGCTTTTCTTCCTGTAGTAAATTTGACTCTTTTCTTAACCATCACGCTCATCACAATTTATCTCACTTATTCCCACAGCCCCAGCAAGAAACTTTCTGTTAGCTATTCATAAATTCATTTTTCTAACCCTGATTTTTTGTTCCCTGAGAATCCATGTGCTTTTCTGACATTTCCCAGCCCTCTTTCAGTGAAGAAGGGCCTTTGACAATTTCCGGCCATTGGGCTGTATGTTGAAGTGACACATTTCACCTCTGCGCCAAAGCATAACCAAGAAATTAGAGTTCTCCTCATCGTCTCTTTCCCTGACAGAGGAGTGTTAGAGGCTTTGCGTTCTAAATGCTGAAGCTTTACGATACCGGAGTTTTTATCAGTTCAAGTCCTTGAGCCTCTGTACAGAGAAGATTCTCTCAGTGATCCATGTTGGATATGCAATGTGAGTAAGATACATATACATGTGTCTCCTATTGGTTCTGTTTCTCTGGAGAACTCTTTCTGATACACTATCTATCTATTTATCTATCATCATCCCAAGTAGATTAGGAAATCATTGAGGGAACAATCTTGTCATTTTCATCTTATCTCTTTCACTTACACTGCATCTAAAAGAACGCCTTTAAATGGATGTTTTAGAACTGTTGTTTGAACTGAAGAGTGAATCTCTGTTATCCTAACCACATCTCTATTTTCTTTGCCAGCTATTCCCCATACATCTACTTAATGAGTCTTTCAAGAATCTTTGAAATACTGACAACAAGATCATTGGTTTATGAGGTTTGAAGTTTTTACTACTTCATTAAAATTTTGTATACTTGCTTATCTCTAGTATTTGATAATATCTTGAATTATTGACAGTGTATCAGTAATCGTAGTCACAAATTATTTTAGTAATTGGGCCTTGAAACTTGAAGTCATTAAAGGTACCTATGGCCGTCTTACAAATATATCTCTAATCCTGGGATTAGTTTCCTTTTAAGTATTTGATTTACCTCTCTCATTATGAGGACCATTCCCTTTAAAGGAAAAGAGGATGGAAAAATCAGAGATAAGTAGTGCTGCCTTCTCTATCCAATCCTTTTATTTTTTGTATGCCCAAAGCAACGATTCTCTTCATATCTTTATCTCACCTCCTCTCTCTCTCTCTGCCCCCTCTTCAAATGACTTATACAGCTTCATTTATCTGCAAAGGGCTTATACTTTTAGCCAAGCAATTCATGTCTACAAAGCATAATGCAATAAAATTTTACCCTCCCCTAAAATAGATGATCCGCCTTCTATTTCCTTTATGTCCCCTCCTTCATCTATAGTTCTCCAAACTGATTGCTTCTAAATAAGCTCGTGTTTATTATTTTACTGTAAATAAAATAAAAAAAAAATATTTTACTATAAATCAATTCTATGATAGCACCTGGCTTTACTATATTTAATTTGGTGATTATTATCCAAACTTGACATAGTTTATATTTTGTTTTTACACATTGCAAAGTCATTTTTGAAAATTGTGTTACATAAGCAAGAGTTGGTTAGAGTTTCCATGAAATAATGCATTGAAAAGATCCTTTTAAGGAAATACTTATGCTCAGATCTTAGTGACACATGTTGATTGCAGATAATACAAAAGTGTGTAGAAATGAAAAGATATATCCAATATTAACACTTTGGTATATATTTCTCTGGTATTACTTTATGATTATATGTGAGTAAATGTATGTGCTTTTGTATATTTATATAAATATACATACATATTTCACATTAGTGAGACTATATATAATCTACTTGCTGTTCTGTAGAGTGCTTTTATTTGATAACATAACAATATATTGCAAACATTATGCATTGTTGACAAAACGTATCTACATCTTCCATTTCTAAAATTAATTTTAGAAGTATAGTAAAATTGATTCTTTTTTTGATACACAATTCTGTAAATTTAAATATGTGCAGATTTACGTAATACCACAATAATCAGGATACAGAACAGTTTCATTACCACACGATGTTCTTTCACACTACTCATTTTAGTCACACCCTACCCCATTCCAAACTTTTGGCAAACACTGATAGGTTCTCTATTACCATAGCTTCGTATTATCAAGAACATCATTCAAATGGAAACAATGGAATTTTGAGATGCAAATAGAATTTTGAGACTCACTTCTTTCATTCAGCATAATGCCTTTGAGATTCATTCAAGTTGCTGTATGTATCAACAGTTTGTTTATTTTTATTACTGAATACCGTTCCATTTTATGGGTGTGCCCCAGTTTCTTCATGTGCATCCGTCTGTTGAAAGATATGTAGTCTCCAGTTTGGGGTAAAAATGCATAGAGCCACTATAAACATTCACGTACGGGTTTCTGTGTGACCAGAATTTTTCATTTCCCTAGGGTAAATATCCAGATATGTCATAGCTGGGTCATATGGCAAGTATATATTTTATTTTATGAGAAACTGACAAATTGCTTTCCAGAGTGGTTGTAACATTTTACACTCCCATCAGCAATGTATGAGAGTTCCAGCTGCTGTCTATTCATCTTCACACTTGGTATCATTTATTTTTAAAATTTTTTTATTTTAGCCATTCAAATACGTATGTAGAGGTATTTTTATCATGTTTTGTTTTGTTTTTGTGCTGAGGAAAATTCGCCCTGAGCTAACATCTGTCGCCAACTTCCTCTTTTTGTATGTGAGCCACCGCCACAGCATGGCCACTGACAGACAAGTAGTGTAGGTCCACGCCTGGGAACTAAAACCAGGCCACTGAAGCTGAGCGCACTGAATGTAACCACTAGGCCACCAGGGCTGGCCCTTAACCATGTTTTTAATTTGCAATTTTCCTAGTGGCTTAAGACATTGAATATCTTTTAATGTGCTTATTTGCTATCTTTATAACCTCTTTGATAAAGTGTATGTTCAAGTATTTTCTGCTTTTTAATTCAGTTGTTTGATTTTTTACTGTTGAATTTTGAAAGTTGTTTATATATTTAGAAGACAAGTTCTTTGTAAGATATGTGATTTGCAAATATTTTCTCCCAGTTGGTGACTTGTCATTTCAGCTTCTTAATATTTTTCTTCACAGAGGAAAAAGCTGTTTTTTCTTTTTATTTGAATTAAATTTATTACTATTTTCTTTTATGAGTTGTGTTTTGGTTTCATGTCTAACATCTCTGCCTAGCCCACGGGCAGGAAGGTTTGCTCCAACGTTTTCTTCTAGAAGTTTTATACTTTTATCTTTTATATTTAGATACATACTCCAATTTGATTCAAATTTTGCAAGAGGAGTGAGATGTAGGTCAAAGGTTACTTATTGTATATATGTATTTGATTTTTCTATCACCTTTTTTTTGAAATAATTATTCTTTATCTGTGGAATTGCTTTTGCAATATCGTCAAAGATCAATTGTCCATATTTGTATGCATTTGCATCTGGATTCTATTCTGTTCCATTTGTCTAGATGGCTATTCCTTCACAAGTACCACACTATCTTGACTACAGTAGCTTCAAAGTAAGTCTTAAAATCAGGTAGTATAATTCATCCCAATTTATTCTTCTGTTTTAAACTTGTTTTAGCTATTCTAGGTCTCTTGAAAATCCATATAAAGTTTAGAATCAGCTTGCTTTTATCCAAGAATATATATATATATATACGCCCTTCTGGAGTTTTGATTAGAATCGTGTTAAATCTATACATCATTATCAGAGAAATGATACCTTTCTTATGCTGAGTTTTCCAAACCATTAACAGAGTATTTCTCTCCATATATTTATGGTCTTCTTTGGCCACTCAGCACTCAGTCTGGTGTCTGGATAGTTGTCTATCTGCTTATTCAATCCTCTAAATATATTGTATGGTAATTAGAATCAGATCTACTCATGCACAGCTGTGGGCTATCCCAGGTGTTCCTAAACTACTTTATAGGGATGCTTTTCTGAGCTCTTCCCTTTACAGGATCTCCTCCAGTAAGAAAGTTGGTCCCTTAGTTACCCCACTTTGCTGTCACTTCTGCAAATGACCACATATCTAGGGCCAAGTAGCGAGAGGACAGAGAGAGAAATAAAGCAACAGGGATTCTCCTGACTCTAGGAATCAAAGCTCCCTGGATCAGGGAGGAAGGTTTCCTCCCTTAGAATTTTTGTGCCTCTGAGCTTCCAATGCGCCTCTCTCAAACTACTCTGGGATTGCTTGGGGGCTGAGATATGAGAGTATGGAAAGATGCCAAACAAAACCAACACAAAAACAAGGGATTTCCATACACTCTCTGATTATTAGAAATTCTTTCTCCTGCTCCTGGAGCCAGAACCAGAGGGTTTTCCCCAGAGTTCTGTCTGTCTGCACCTGGGTTTCAGGCTGCCTGTGTTCTGGCTGGAGGATATGAGAGGTGGAAAACAGGTAAACCCCACATCACTTCAGTGGTACCTGAATTCTGGTCTTCTCCAACAATAACCTGTTACTATTTACTTTTCAGAGATCTTAAGTAACTGCTCCATGCATTCTGTGCAGATTTTATAGTTGTGTCAATGGGAAAGATAGGGTAGAGTGTGCTTACTCCATCTCACCAGGTACCTGAACTCCCCATTCTGCATTTCAATTACTGACTAATATTTTGCTATGTGGATTTACCATATTTGTATAATGTCTCAAATTGACGGCAATTTAAATTATCTCCAAAATTTTGCTATTTTAAACAATTCTGTAGGGAAGGAAACCCATCTTTGTGCAATTACGTGTTTATTGCACTGTTATAAGGATAAATCCCTAGAAGTAGGCTTTCTCCCTCTAAGTGTATGCCAGTTTAATTGTAGACATACATTGCCAAATTGTCAAACAGAAAGGTTGAACAAATTGATTTTTACACCGAGTGTTTCCTTTTCCTGACTTTACCAACAGTCGGTACTGTTAATTATTTTGGTATTTGCTACTTTTATAGGGGAAAAAGATAAATTTTTATTTTCAATACTTTGGTCATTAATATTTAAGCATTTTTTATGTTATAGGACACTTTCTTTTATTTATGTGAACTGATTATTTATGCTCTTTACCCATTAAAAATTAATATATTGGCCTTTTCTTAATAATATATAATAATGAGTTGATTGTAATTACTAAAGAATAATAAATCTTTGTTCATCACACATGTTGTAAGTGTTTTTCCCCAAATTATATCTGTTTCTAAAATTACTTAAAAATTCTGTAAAAGATACGATAGACATATTATCTAAACAACTTTTTAAAATATTCAAATTTTAATCAAAGAAATATATAATAAGGATTTCAAGATTTCTGGCTTAGGTAGCACTAGGAAAGTTTACCCCATCCCAATTATATGAAAATACTTTCTAATGTTTTATTCTACTACATTTATTATTTTAGCCTTTATATGTAAATCTTTAACACAGAAAAATTATTATGTGTGGCACGTTGTAATCATCTGAGTTTACAACAGCTTTAAAAATATGCAGACATAGTCATACCAAAATGTATATTATTCTGAAAAATATGTTTGATTTCAACAAATTTTTGTTGTAACTAATATAATGGTAATTTAGTTTTCCTCCCTTCAATCTTAAAAAGCAAATAATTTGTACTAAGAAATTTTCAAATCTAGAAATATCTTCTCAATCATAGATTAAACTCTCCTTTGCCACAGTATATTATTACTTAATAAACTCCTGAGTTTTAATTTGTAATATTTTACACAGAATTTTGCGTCTTTATTCCTAAATGATATCCACTGATGACTGGTTTCTAGCTCATACTTAGGGCTCTCACAGTGTCGTGGAAGTAAAGCAATGCATGTGTCAAAGCAAAAGAATTGATGAGCATTGGGAACAAAGTGGATTGGGCCCTAGTTCCATGGGACGTATTTAGAGCCATTGTGCACGTCAAATGTGTGGATGGGTGTGCTGAAGTACTAAGTGAAATATCGTGGTGTACCCAATTGTGTAATGAAAATAAAACATAACATGAATGGTCGTGAGAGTCAAGGATCAGTGTGGAATGAAGTTGTCAGGGTCTGAGAAGGTGCGGAAGAAAGGCAGATGTATACTGAGAATTCTTAAGAAAAGATGAGGATTGTTGACTCCTGTTACTCTATGAGGGAACTACAGATACACATACTTAACATACACACATCTACACAACCGGTAAACCAAGATTTAAACCAGATCTTCTGATACCAGTTGGGGTTCTCTTTCTACCATATTATTTAGTTTTACTATTTCTACCAATATTCATGGTGACATTTGTGTTCGTATGACAGTGTGCATGTTAGTGTGTGTATGAAGAAGGTAATGTATGTGTGGCAAAGAGTTACACTTTTCCATAAAAGAGTTAAAGAGTTGCTAGAATCCAGAGAGTTTCAAAATTTAAGAATAACTTTAAAGTAAACTTTCTTTTTACTCTTCTGGTATTCTTTTCAAATACATAAAAGAAATCTAGAAACCTGAACTCCACTGTATTTTTAATCCTGTGGGTAACCTTGTCAATCGAACTGTTAGTTATCATCATCAAGCAACCTAGAGAGGTCTTTCAAAGCCTGTAATTAATATTTAATGTTTAATGTGTAATGGTCACAAAATCATCCTGGGCAGAAGACAGAGCTGTGACCTTCATCTTGATACTATTTTTGCACAGAAAATATCCTTCCCTCTATCAGCTCACCTCCCTGGCATTCAGAAGCTTCTAATGGGTGCTGCATTATGACGTACATCAGACTGCAAGATAAGCTCCTCCCATTTTGGCTGTGGGGATATTTTTTTGGTTGGACTTCATGATACTTGTATGGCAGCAAGTAATTGCTTTCTTCCAGTAATGCAATGAAGCTTGCAACGGTTCACCTAATTGCATAATTAGGCACACTCAAGTTGGCAGTTTATTTCTTGACATACACTTTCCCCAACTACCACAGTAAACTGTAGAGGAAAATACCAATTTAGCTTTGGTTTGGAAATTCAACTGCCAAGTGCCAGGGCTCTTATGGCAAGACATTCAGCCAATCCCAAACTCAGCTTGGCTTTGCATCCTGGTCTGGGGAGGGGATCATGAAATTCACCCAATGTATTTATAGGCTGGAATGACTTACTATTGAAAAATATCCATAATATGGTCTTTAAAGTGATACAAAAAATAAAAGTGATTTTTCCTTTGGACCTCCCTGTGTCAAGGAAAATTTTCATATTGTGTTACTGACTGTTGTTCTGTTATGACTAAAAATAAATGCACATAAATGAGTAACAAATTAGCAAATATTACTAGAGAGAAATTTATCTGGAGCCTCTCATCACAGAGTTATTGTTCTTCTTGACTCAAAGATCTTGCACTTTCCTTTCATTTTCTGGCGTTACTGATTACACAGCCTCCAGCTTCAACTAAAACCAGGCTTTGACTAAAATAACAGTGGCTTTACCTGTAATGCTGGAATGAACAAAAAAATGTTTTTTCACTGAAAATATTCCATACCAGGCCATGGCAATTATTACTATGTTTATTTTACCCTTGAGAAAAATGTAACCAAATTAACCTAAGTAATGTCTTGGAAATTACTCATATCTGAGTACTGCTTTGTTCCGGATATTCTTTGCAGCCTTCAATAACTTCTTCCATTCATAGTTGGGTTGAGACTGACTTCGAAGAAAAGTCAAATTTCAGTCTTGCACACCAAATTCAAAACCATATTGAAAACAAATGTGACCATTTGCTAGAATAACAACCTGGTATTATTTTTTCCATATGCATTTTCCTCTCTAATTTTCCCCTACTCTTCTATCCCTTAAGCCTGAAGTTTGCCATGTCTGACTTTATTAAGTGTATAAAAAGACTGCCTAGTTTTGGTGAAATGAAAATTTAGAACATTGCACAGGTGGCTGAGAAGATGCCAGAAACATAACAATGCAGGGCTGGTCCAAGAATCGGGAGGGTTGACTTCTGTGATGTGAAAGCCTCTATGAAAGATCACTATTTTCCTTTCAGAAAACATAGTGAAGCATAGGTCAGATGTAAAAATAATTTCTTTCCTTCTTATCATTTTGCATATCAGCAGAAGCAACTATAAAATTATAAAGAGGGCATTTTAGCATTGATGCTCGATTCTTCAGTATTGATCTTCCAACATCTATAATTTTTCTTCTCAGAGCCCTCACTCTGCAAGCTACCTGACTTCAAGTTCTAGAGAAATGTCGTTGTTCTCACATGGCTTTGAATCCTAAGTGATGTGTAAACTAGTCTTTGCAAACCTGTTTACTGACCCTTGAAGGATGAGTGCACAATAAGTCACTCTTAACGCTTGTGAAAATCCTCCAAGAGCCCAGGGAGTGAACACTGCATAATCCATATGAAGCAGACTTGCTTAGTCTGCAGTTGCAAAATAATGTCACTTATACGTTTTCTGAATGACCTCACTTTGTCATTAAGGCTCCACTTGTAAAAAGACTAGAAATTAGGATTTGCTAGAATGTCTTGCAATTATTTTTAGGACGTTCCTCACTTGTTCCCACAAACTAGTGCATCAGCTGAAATCAATCTTTGGCATCCAATCTATTCTTCATTTCCTGCCTCTCGCTTGGTCCACTCATTGAGCAAGAATGTCCATGCTAAAGGTACCAATCTAGGTGCTTCCACCGAGTCCTGTCCTGAGCCTACCAAAGCATTTGTGATTCCACACAAAGCTAGGAAAAAGAGCCTTGTCTCCAACTCTCTGCTATATTTTGTTACCTGTGACTTGAAGCCGGTCACATCCTCCCTCAAGTTTTTCAAAATCCCTCTTAAACAGTTGTATAAACGCAAGCTCCCAATTCTTATAATGAGACAACTAATGAACATAAACATAAACATAATGTTGAATGAAAAAAAAAAACGTTTAAAAGGTCCAAAAATATACTATTTTATTACATTAAAACCACTCAGAGCAAGGCTACATAGGCTTATGGAAATGTACTTATTTTACTTATGTAGACAGTACACAGTGCACCGGAAGTAGAAACCAAACGCACGAGATCGGTGTCCTTCAGGAAGTGGGGGAAAAGAATGTGTCTGAGTTACAGGCAAAGAGCACATTGACTTTATCTCTAACGTTTTACTTCTTAAAACAACACCAGTGGTGACACCTTTTAACTAGCATGTCCAAATGTTAAGAGTAGTTCATTCGAGTTTTGTTTGCAAGAGAGCGACCTGGCTTATTGGGCTCTGAACATGAAGCACTTGGGGTTCAAGGTCAATCTGTACATTCAGCAGCTGTGTGACTTTGAATTAGGTACTTAACCTCCCTGTACCTAATGCATAAAATGGAGACAATAATAGTACCTACTTCATAAGTACCACGAACCCACCAACCATATGTGTTAAAAATGGGACAAATAACAGAAATCTCTTGTACTGAAATGCCTTTTAGGTATTGGTCAAATAGTTTGCTTATAAGATTCACAAACCAGTAGAGTTCTCTCGTAAGAGAATGTAGTGGGTTTTAGCTGGATGTAACTTCCGTGCTTCAAAGATGAAATACGTGAGTTGAAATTCAGCTGCTCATGCTGTCATATTCAGAGAGAAACTCTAAAGTGTTGCCAGAGAAATATTTCTTGAGGTTTTTCAGTCTTAACAGGAAGCAGGAAATGGTGCAGGTATATGAACATGTCATTCTTACGAAATTTTCTTTTTAATCACGCTCATTCAAGGGCATGTTTTCTTCCTTCTTATATGTATGATCTGACTCGAAATGCTGAACTAACTACTAGGTTTTATCTAGTGCCACTAAGCTCACCCGACTGCTCTTGGTATCCTCCTTAGCAAATACATATGTGTTGACAAAAGGACGGTCTATTTAGGATCATAATGTAAAGTCTCATGCTATAGAAGTTAGACTGAGCCACATTTTGTGAAAACATAGGCAGGAGGCCGGCCTAGTGGCATAGCGATTAAGTTCGCATGTTCTTGTTTGGTGGCCTGGGGTTCGCTGGTTCTCTGGTTCGGATCCTGGGCGCGGACCTATTCACCGCTCATCAAGCCATGCTGAGGCAGTGTCACACAGAAGAGCTAGAAGGATCTACAACTAGGATATACAACTATGTACTGGGGCTTTGGGGAGCAAAAAGAAAAAAAAATAGGCAGTCAATCACTGAAATAGTAGAAACATATTAATTAAAAGTAACCCTGTCATTAGAGAAACCTAGAGGAACTTGGATGAACCAGATATTAGTCACATTTGGGATTGTGGAGGTTTCCCAGTGTATCAATCATTCAGAACAGTGTTATCAAGGAGCTCACCAGTCATCTTAAGACACTGGATCAGTAATTTCCTACTAATCTAAAACACCTGTGTTGTCATTTTAAGATATTCAAATTAACTGGAATTTTAAAGATGGATTGATCTTAGTGAGAACAAGCAGGAAGGAAGGAAGGAAGGAAAGAAGGAAGGAAGGAAGAAAGAGAGAGAGAGAGAGAGAGAAAGAAAGAAAGAAAGATTGAGAAAGAAAGAGAGAAAGGAAGGAAGAGAAGGAAAAAGGAAAAGATAGAAAGAGAGAAAGAGAGGAATGGAGGAAGGGAGGAAGAGAGAGAGAGAGAGAGAGAAAGAGAGAAGGAAGGAAGGAAGGAAGGAAGAAAGAAAGAGAAAAAGAAAGGAAGGAAGGAAGAAAGAAAGTGAAAAAGAAAGAAAGGAAGGAAGCAAGCAAGGAAGGAAGGAAGAGAGAAAGAGAGAAAAAGATAGAAAGAGAAAGAAAAGAAAAGAAAAAAAAAAAGAAAGAAAAAAGGAAAATGGCATTTAGGACTGATGTAAAAGAATGATGTGCAAGATAAGGGAAATTAATTTCAACCTGGCACTGAATGGAAAATTATCAAGGAATACAATGCTTAAAAGAAAAACAAGTTTAAAAATTTTGTTTAGGAACTAGACATGCAAGTCAGTCTAAGAAATATGACAGTGGGCAATGTGAAACACTATAGATAATAAAACTCAACTTTGCATTTTTAGTCACCCAGAGAAACAGCAAAATTAGGGGTCTGTAGAATGGGCGCCCCAGATATTGAAGCACAATGACCCCAGAGAGTTAAACTTGTAAAATCAACACCAATTGGGTTCTCTTAAACATATGCAGAAATCCTTAGAGGGCTGGTTATTTCCCAAACCAAAGCTATGAAATGAAAAGGAAAGTAAGCTCTGGCCAAGCTAAGTGGCTAAAGTTTTGAAGAGAGAATGTGTCAACCAAAGCGGGTGGTCTGTGTGTAGTTTTTAAAAAATTGAACCACAGTGGGAGGATTTGGCAGCTCTTATCGTCCCCTTCCAAGGGAGATAACCTCAATCCTGAGAAAGACATTGGGTAGGCTGGGATTGTGTGAGCTATTTATTAAGCCTCTCCAAAGGATTTTTTTTTTTCTTTTTGATACAAGGAGGACAGTGCTTTGGATGACAGCTTACTGAAAGATATAGTAAGTAGAAAGACATATTTTAAGGTAAAACAGTTTTTTCTATTTTCCTTCTTCTATACTTAGTATTGACAAAATAAGTCAGAAATTATTAAAAAGTATAATGAAATTAATGGCCATCTCTGTATGCAGCCATCCAGAAATAAGTATCATTAACATTTCGCTTATCTTTCTAGCTTTTTCTATTATGTATGTGTGTTTACTATCATATATATTTTACATAAGAAAGCAAAATTATATGTAGTTATATGCTGTGCTTTTTGGCTTAGCTCTAAATGTTTTTTAGATTTTTAATGCTTTCCCAGAAAAGTTACAAAAATAAAGTATAATGAACTCCCATGTTCTGACCCAAAGCTTCAACAATTGTTAACCTGATCATGTTTTATCCACACCCCACCCACTCGCCTCCTTCCCCAATCTTCAACTATTGTAAACAAATACCAGACATTATATTAACTTATCTGCAAATATCTCTAAAGATCTAGATTCCTTTTTAAAACATAGCAATACTATTATCTCATCTAACAAGTTAATTAAAATTCCTTAATGTAATCAAGCATCAACCAATGTTTAAATCCCCCTGCTTATCTTCTCAATGTTTTCTTTTTTTTCTTTGTTTTTATCCTGATCCAAATAAGTTCCATATTTGATTATATATTTCTTAACTTCTTTTTAATATGTTGGTTCCTACTTCTTCATTCCTTTTTTCTTTCCTTGCAATTCATTTGTAGAAAAGATTAGATTTTGCTGATTATATCCCTGTGGTCTCATTGAACATATTCTTCTGGCCTTGTATTTCCAATAAATTAAAATTCTATTAAAATTAAAATAAATTAAAATTACTAGAGAAACAATCAGGTCTAGATTCTGTTGCATAGTATTTCACTGTATAAAAATTTTACATATAATCATATTGATGGCTATTTTAATTACTTTATAGTTTTATGCTACAATAATGTACTGAAATTCCTTATGCATATATCTTTACACGTTTGTCTGAATAGTTACTTAAGATAAATTCTTAGAATTTTTATTGTAGAATCAAAAGGCATATGCTCTTTAAACATTTGTTTGTACATATGGTCAAATTGGCCTTCAGAAAAGTAATGGTACTTATGAATCATGGTTGACATATCTGAAGGCCTATTTCCTCCCATTATTTAAAAAAAATCTATTTATGGCTTTTTTAAGGTATTTTCAGACTGAGAGGAACTTTTTTTCTTTCATTAACTGGCATTTTTGTTATCAGAAAGTTTCCCCTGTTTTCATTACAATTGTAAAGTAATGTAAAAGCTAATAAATTGATATTTCGATTCCTATATCTGCCTCTTGTATAATGATTAGCATGAGTTGGTCGCTGATAGTCTGGGGAAATTTGACATGCTAAAATGGGGGGATGGAGGGTGATTGGTTCCTGTAAACTTAAGAACAGATTCTGGGCACATGGACTTGATTACATTACAGTAATTTATAGGACTTGCATCCTTCATCTCTTTTATTAATTTAATATTAGTACCATAGGAATCAAATTAAAAAAGTGAGGTTTGATAATATGAAGATAATATGAAATGTATTTAATTCTATAAATTTGAGGCCATATTTAGAAAATGCAAAGCCTAGAAATTTTCTTTTTTTCTCCCAGACCTATCTTTATAATTTTTTCTTTCTTATTAAACAGAGACCTCAGAAGCCCTCTGATGTTTCATTATTCTTGAAAATTGCTCAAGTGCTTCAATTGGAGTGTAATTTGCTTTACCCAGCATTGTGCTTTGTGCCTGACAGATAATGTCTTACTGCATAAAATTCCCATGCTCCTGGAGTGGTCTCGAGTATAGTTTCAGAAGATGATCCTTCTCACTCTTAGAGGAAAGTTTCGCAGCAGAGCATCTTCTCTTGTTGAATTTCTTATTCCTTGGCAGCCTGTAGGGGTGTTGTCAAGGTAATATATTAGGCTATTTCATATTATCTCCTAGGGAGTTTTGCTATTCTTTTGGTATTTTTCTGACAAATTAGCAGTTAGTGTGAGAGAGTGGCACAAACTACAGGGAATTTTTGTGTTTTCATTTCTGTAATAAGTTTGAAATCAAATGAAATATCATTTTAAAAAATAAAATAGTTTTCCTTTATTAATCCATATGTTCAGTATTTAACAAGTAAACTTCATGCTAAGGTAAAAAGCAACGTATAGGAGAAAATTCACTATAGGGAGACATGCATATGCAGCCACCCCTGCGCAATAAATCATAATATATTCTACATGCATCAAAAGAGCAGTGCAGTGCTCTTTTGTGCTTTGGGGGTAAAGAGATGTTAGTAAATGTTATAAGTTGAATGGTGTCTCCCCCGCCCCTAGGTAAAGATATGTCGAAGTCCTAATTCTCAGTACTTGTGTGCGTGACTTTCTTTGGAAATAGGATCTTTGCAGATTTAAAAAGTTAAAATGAGACCATTGGGGTGAACTCTAGTCCAAGATGATTGATATTCTTATAAAAATAGAGGAATTTGGACACAGACAGAATGGCATGTAAAGACACAGAGACGCACATACAGAAAGGGAAGACAAGACAGCCATATGAAGATGGAAGCAAAGACTGGAGTTATGCTACCACAAATCAAGGGATGCCTGAGGCTACCAGAACACGGAAGAGGCATGGAGGCAAACTCCCCTGGAGGTTCAGAGGCAAGCATGGCCCTGCCAATACCTTGATTTTGAACTTCTAGCCTGCAGAGCTGTGAGATAATACATTTCTGTTGTCTTAAGTCACCCAGTTTGTAGTATTTTGCATGGCAGCCCCAGCAATTTAATACAGTGATTATCCTTTAAGCATGGAGAAGACAAGGGACTGGAACAGAAGGAGACAAGAGTTTGGGGGTTGATCTTAAATATAAAATGTAGTGACTCAACTATCACTTTCTTCAGGAAGTACTGTTTGATTCCTCCTAGAATAGTTTAGGGGCACATCCTATATATCTCCCTGGCATATTGTAAATTTCCAGTTATAGATATATGACCATTTATTGCAAGTACTTAGTATCTTTTCTAATCATCTGTGTTCCACTATGAATTCTGTGAGAACAAGGATCAATTTTGCTTTGTTTCTCCCTGTTATTTCCTGTTGATGTAAAGTAGCAATGCTTATCAGGATTTTGTGGTATCTTCCAAAA
The DNA here is from genome assembly GCF_020826845.1 of Diceros bicornis minor. NCBI lineage: Eukaryota > Metazoa > Chordata > Mammalia > Perissodactyla > Rhinocerotidae > Diceros > Diceros bicornis. Next base: position 31,074,011 of record NC_080763.1, read on the forward strand.
AAGATTAAAATAGACCTTCCAATTTTCCCATTCAAACACACACATATGCGTATACACACACAAAATGAGTACACACAGAACACCAACAAATTAACCAAAAAATATACAGCCACATGAAATCTACTTTCCATGTAATAGTCAACTGGTTGCAACCTTGTCTCCATAAACAATCCTACTCAGAATCACAATGAAATTTTATACCAAGGGAGTGATTCTTGTTTTACTGGTTAAACCACTATAAGATGAAAGGATTTCAGGAACTTGATTTCCAACTAAATAAGCAAATAAAAGTACGATTATTCAGTTATATTGTTATCAGAAACTTGAAACCTACCTTTTATTCTGAATAAGCAAAATAAGTAAGTTACTCATGAAGCATGAACTATCATTCTGTTATAAATCTAGCTCATATTTGAAAAATTGGCTCATTCTTTCCAAGAAATTAGTTACTTCTATTTCTATGTTAATTCACATATAGACTTCTAGTATCATAGTAGGGTACTGTTCTTTTCACATTTTTGATTTTGAAAGATTAATAAGGTTTCTTTTGATGGTACCCTCACTAAGTTGTTTGTCCTTCCTGCATTTTATTATCCCTGCTATACAGGGATTCAATTAACAGTAGATAATAGGTCCATAAAATAGCATTAAGATGGTTGTGTATTTCATCATTTTATTTTCTCTTAATAAAACTTTCACATTTGAACTTTTGGTTTTTCTGTATTAATAAATTTTAAAAAATAAGAATTAACAGAATTTCGATAGCATCACAATGAGATGAAAAACAACTTTAAAAATAAATAAAAATCTTAAAAGCTAGATAACTTACAACAGTTGTTACTACATTATATTATTAAAACAGAGCTTCATGTAGTTGCCTGTTGCCGACCTCTTCATTTCTAGCTAGCCTCCAGTAGGACAGGAGGTGCTTCAGTCTTTGGCAGCAAGTACCAGAAAGTTAAGTGTTTAATCCTGAGCTCTGCGCAGTAACCGCCTGGTAGTTACAGAGCAGTATCTGGCAGCCAGCGATTACGAACAAGTTGGCAGTGGGACTCGCCAGTCCTGCCAGTTCGACAGTGATGACTAAGGTCAGTGAGAGGGGAGCTAGACTCGACTCCCAGAAGCAGCTGTCATCAACACAGAGAAACCAAAAGCAATCCCTTCCAGCCAAATCCCTTATCAGAAATTTCCTTCAAATCCAATGATATAGTCTATCTCGGAATTTACAATGACATGGCAGTTCTTTATGTTGAGAGCATGCCATTGCTTTTCTTAGAAACCAAAAGCTCTCGGCAGCTGCCAAGATGTCCTTAGAGAAAAGCTACACTTTTCAATGTACTCTTACTGCTTTCCTATACGTTCATATTGTGAGCGTCCGTGTTTAACGGTAATGAGAGGTGATAAATCATAGTGAAATGACCCTGTCTCTGAGATTTCTTTATATGACAGTCAGCTTCCCTTGATAAGAGTAAATCACCCATTTAGTGCCTTTCCTCCACCTTTTCTGTCCGATTTCCAGTACTGCTCTTTTTTTAACTTCTCAGTTTTTGTTTTGAACCTCACTGTTAGCTCTTCAAAGAACAAGCATAAGTAAAACAAAAGTCGTTTTTTGATAGGATGAGGGACATGATTAGAATCTGATTTATTTATATATATATATTTTTTCAAAGTCTTTGCCCTCCCAGTAACATCATTCATTGTCACAGATAACTGAGAGTTGATTCTTTATGGATTAGTGCTGGGCCAGGCCCCAGGAAGGATTAGTTCCACCAGATTAATGTGTTTTTTCCTTGTGAAGCCAACCTGAACCATCACAGGGAAAGTCAGGGAGTTCCTACAGCCTTTGGATGCATCCTTCCTGTGCAGACAGGCCAGGATAGCTTCCAGAATCGGATAGACATGTTCTAAAGCCTCTTAGAGGAAAAGGTAAGCACATATTGACAAACACTTGGGGAACCTGACATCAAAAACAAATTGGAGATTTCACCTTGAGTTCCTACAAATGTTTTATTTAGCTATCTGCTTCATTAAGAAATATTTATACATAGAAACAATCCAAGTGTCCTCAATAGGGGACAGGAGATATAAATAATGTTACATCTGCATTATGAAAAAAAAAGGATTAAGTGCTTCCATGTAATGAAGTAAATATGAAATGTAGTGTTAATTACACAAAGCGAAGCATGGAATGATCTGTATAATATGATGTTTTTTGTGTAAAAAAACTTGAAGACTGAGTAGGTAGATACGTGAATATTTATGCACTGGTATATGCATTTATTTATTTATTAATTAGTTAATTAATTATTTTTTCCTAGGGAGGAATAGTCAAAAGAACCTGTTAACACTGGTTAGCTTTGAATAAAGAGGAAAAGAAATATTCATTTAAAAAAATTTTTTTACTTTCTCTATCACGTGTCTTTTATAAATGGGCATATGTATTATTTTTAATTTTTTTAAAGCAATGTCAGTACTAATTACTTAGGTGACAACATCTGGGGCACTAGTGGCAGAAGTGTAGCCTTCTTACCTCCTTATGTAAAATAGCAACACATTAACAAAAACAAATCTTACAAAGTTATATAGAAAGAAATTGCACATCCTTGGAAATAAAGCTCCAAGTTCACAATATTATAAAGTACTTTTATATATAAGCAATTTAAGTGGTAATGAAAACAATAGAACTCAATGCCACATTGGGAGTCAAACATTGTATCTCTACTTAGATTCTGAACTTGTTTTGTTAGCCCTTTCAATATGTTGTGGAGAGTAATAATTGAAATTCATAATCATAAAGAGCGTAGCACTTTAGGAAATGAAACAGTGATTAACCACAGACAAAAATAAAAGAGAAAAAGTATTAAAACTTAAGCCATGTGTATTATAAAAATCTCTGAGTGAAAGAATGTCATTTTAATCACTGAGTATAAGCAGCATGGAAGTTGCCATTTTTGTTCAATTTAGTCACTGCTGTTTCCTCACTGCCTAGAACCCTGCCTGGCAATTGCTAGATTTTCAAACAAATACTTGTTGAATTAATGATTAAATGAATGAATGAATTGTGTAAACACTGTGGAAAGCAGTTTAGTTTTTTCCTTTGCGTTTACAATTTAAGACAATGAAAACTTCATAATTACATTTGTTGTAATACACTTTACACTGAGAAGAGTAGCAATGCAACAAATAAAAATTAATTGCATGTATGTATGAAATGTGCATTTCAAATTCAATTTACTATTATTATATTTTACTGATACTAGGACTTAGGCATGTTAACTAGTATAGAATGAACACTTACTTTGAGTTTATAATTTTAAACTTTATTATAGATGCATAGAATATAACTTGTGTGTGTCCACAGGCCCTATTTCAGGTGCATTTGAAACAGTAAAAAAAAAAACAAAAAATACCTTGGACTCAAGGATTTATGTTAGTTCAGGGATTTAGTGCAACAGATTAAATAATTGTGAATTGCCCGTGATTTTTGCAATCCTTCCCCTTCGTCTAGCTGTAGCATATAGGCTAAAGAAAGTAGCCCAACTCCAGCACTCAAAATGAAAAGAAGAAAAAAACATGTAAGATTTATTTATGAATCCAGAGCAGCATTCCAACCACAAACCACTAGTCATAGCTCAAAAATTATAACTGCTCAAATAACAACAGATACAACGAAGTCCATCACGCTAAAAATGCACAGCAAAAACATTTGTTGGAATACGTAAGGATATGAGAGGTGTAAGATAGATGGTTGCATAGAAAATTGAATTGCTGAAACAGATAAATGATGTTGCCAATAACTTTTATTTCCTTGAAAAGCCAAGGGCAGAACTAAGCAAACACATCCAAAGTCTAATGTAAAAACAGGCAAATTCCTGATTTGTTAAGTGTGTTTTACAATTATGAAGGTACTCGAAAATATTATCTAATTCATTTACACAATTTAAGTCCTTGGTGTCTAACATTCTAGTCACCCAACATTTACCAAAGGCCTGCATTCTTGTTTTCCTGCTGAGAAAAATACCAACATTTTCTACGCTGCACTTTATCCAAATTGATTTGGCAGGAAAAAGGAGGTGCATTTCTTGGAGTAACTGAACAAACCACAAAGCACAGCTGTTTTCTCTCTGCTGAGACAAACGATCCCTGGCGTGCTCATTCCTCGGGACCCCATAATGCATAATCCCAGCACCTTGCTTAGTCCAAATCCATGGAAAGACTTTCTATGAAGCCTCTTAATTTCTAAGGAGGGTAGCTGGGTTTCTGGAAAGTCAGACATTTTGAGTTGTATTATTTTAACTGTCAGGTATTTATTGAGTACCAAGTATGCCCAAAGTGTGGTCCAGAATCGACAACTAGCTCATCAACGGCTGCGGACTTCTGGGGTCCAAAATCTAATAGCCCCGAGAGTATGGTGTGATTTCCCTAAGGATCAAAAAGGGTGTTCATATTCCCTCAAATTTTAAATTCACTCCAAAATAAGGAAATAGCTGAAGGGTTTTTTTTGGTATGTACTTGTATAAAATTTACTTTGAACAATGGTACTTACACACAGCATAAAGCTTCTCTAGAGATCTTTCAAGTGTGAAACAGGAAGAAAAAGAATAGAAAAGTCATGACAATTAGAAATATGTGAAGCCTCTAGAGTAATGCTTCTTCAACTATATTTAGCGAAGAACCATTTTTTTAAAAAAATTTACTATCCCTCGTGGATATTTTTGTAAAATACAATAAAATGAATTGTTACAAAAATTAAATGTGAAAATAAAAAAGATGTTCAAAATACAAGCCCACTGATCATGCACTTGAATGTCATGGCAATGTCAAATTGCTGTAAGCTTTTTGAAACACTCGATCTCTGCATTTGTCTCATAAGAGGCGTGTAATAAACATCCCACAAATGCACTGTGATCTCCAAACCACGTTTTGAGTAGTTCTACTTTATAGTATATTGAGGTAAGAACTGATGAGGTCTTATGTACAAAGAAACACATATCTTAAAGCTCACCTTGAACATCTATAAAAATGCGGTTTCAATAGATGATCTTTTCTATCCTTCTATCCTGTGACAACTATTGTAATCCCTAGAGTTAAAAGGACAGAGAGAATGAAAATAATCTTTGATCTTAGATACCAACACAAGCAGTGTTTTATTATTAACGATAAATTACTAGTTTATCTCTTGAATCTAGAGACAGTCAAACCAAATTCTTTTTTCTAAGGGTTTCTAAAAAAACAAACTAAGAAAATAAACTCAGAAGGCACAGACTCTAATACTATCAAAATCTTATCTTTCACGTATAACTAAAATTAACATTATCATTTCCTTTTGAGAATTGCATTTAGTTGCAAACTGATTTGGTAACTGCAAAATTTTTGCCTAGTAATCTTCTATCTCCAAATATCATGCTATTTAATGTTCTGTTGCTATTAACAGAATATAAAATTTCTAAGGCCAAAGAATCTAGATTTACGTTTAAACACCTTGTCTTAAAGTAACTAAATTCCAGTGTTGGAGGAGTTCAAATATGAAGAGAAAAATCAGCTTCTTTTTTTAGGTTATAAGAGTTTAAGTGCTGAATGAGGTAGACCAGGGTCCAGTTCTGTGGCATAGTGGTTAAGTTCAGCATGCTCCACTTCAGCGGCCTGGGTTCGCAGGTTTGGATCCCAGGCATGGACCTGCACCATCCATCAAGCCAAGTTGTGGAGGCGTCCCACATACAAGATAGGGGAAGATGGGCACAGATGTTAGCTCAGGGCCAATCTTCCTCATCAAAAAAAAAAAAAAGAGAGAGAGAGAGAGAAGAAATAGGTAAACCAATGAAAAGAGTATACATTGAGAGGTAAACAATTGGTTATCCACACCTGCAGACACTGGGTTTAAGCAGTAACCCCTGCTAGGTAGGCACCAACTCATCGTTCCAGCTACAAAATAAAAAGTTATTATAAATACTATTATTATTACATAATTATTACTTATTGTTGTTATCACTATTATTATTATCCAGAGTTCATTATGGTCTGATGTGATGGAGTAACAAACAGACCTATAGTTTTTTCTAAAAGTCCCAATTTACATGGATAAAAATTCTTTTGTAGTAGCCCAAAATGTAATCAGACCAAAATGTTTATTTTGTTCTGGGAGTTAAAGACTTGAGTAACAATTCTTGTAGCAATGCAGAAGTTTCAAACCATAGAGAGAAATACAACCAGCTGACTTAAGAACGAGAGAAAAAATTTCTTAAGGAGTATTTTACCTTTTAAAGGAATATTTGCCCATGGGCACTCATTGAAGAAAAATGCAAACTAAATGATAACTATTGTTCCACAAACAGTTCTAAAAATGAAGCTATTCATCCTGAATATGTAAATTATATTCTCTGTAAGGTCAGGGTTCACCACAGCATGCTGGGTATTTTAAGATTTCAGAACCACTATAAGCCGTTGCTAAATGGTATAATGTTCTAAAATGAGTGTTGCAATCGTAAAGATATATAAAAGATGGTGATGATGATGTGTGTGTGTTTAAATAGTAGAAAATACAGCTTCTAAAAGAAAAATATGGACAATAACAATGAATATGTGTCAGATTTAACACAAAATTGTAATCCCCAAATTGTAGGCTGATTAATTGTACTGCGATCATAGAAACAAGGAAATGATGAAGAGATTGACCTGGCAATGTAAGATTTAATCAGAAAATCTCCACACTCTATGGAAGTTAGCCTCTTAGCCCCGAGAACTGCTAGCAGGTTCCGTTCAAGTTCATAGACCGTAGCGTGCTCAAGAGGAAACAGAAAGGAAACAACCACAAGATTGTACCAGATTGGGAAGGACTTGCAAAAAGTCATCTGGATGTGATTCTTTTCTCACCATAGTTTCAGCTGCACTAATTTCAAACTTTGAGGATGTGGTTATGTTGCTTGTGATGAAACAGACCTGCCCCTTCCCGGTACCATTCAATTACATGACCTGCGGGGCCTGAGAACCCAGCTACATACCTACAGCCTGCCGTGTAAAGATGAAACAAAGGAAACGAGTTAGATAAAAGAGAAAACGCACACACCCTCTCTTTCGGAGGAGTCCCGCCTCTATCGTTTTTGAAGGATACATTAGAAACGGAGAACATTTTGGAAGTTTCCTGTTGATGTTCACTGGGGACAATTACCTATAGAAGCAGGAACATGCATACAGATTGTCACCACTAATAAAGCAGATGAGGTTTTTACACAATTCAGGTCTTTTAATTTCCAGCCAACGGAACATTCATGATAAAAGACCATGTTACTAAGTATAGGAGTAATTTGGGCTGCCTTGCTTTCCAAACTTCAGTCGATCCAGTATTAAGTTCAATGTTGCTGTATAAATTCAGATATTTCAATTATCCTCAGTATTCTGCAACACTGATGACACCACTCCAACTGTACATGGAAAGAAAATAATCTCTCAAAATTAATATCAAATGTATAATTCTTCCAGATGAAGGTTTTCTCCATGTTAGAATGTTTAGAGATACATTTTCTCACAGTAATATAAGACCCTATCTGCCACTTAACACCCATGAATCAAAAAGAGGTGGGAAGGAGAAATCTTCTGGAATTGTTATAATCCATGGCAACCACAGAGAGCCGTTGAGATTGTTCTGAAAAACATTTCCAGAAGCTCTGACCTCATCCTCCCTAGCTAGGTCCTACATTGGAAATGCATACCCAGATGAGAACCCAGGCACAGTCTGCTGTAGCCTGGCATGGGACCTGGGCTCTGACAAGGGCAGAGGGTCCCACCGATGTGACAAGATTGAGAAAGATTATTCCTACCAAGGTAAGCAAAGATTCCAGAGACCTTTGAATTATACTTCTGCTCTTTCCTCCTAGAAATTATTTCTAGGAAATTTAGCAAGATTAATCATCGTTTTGGAGACAAAGACTTGCAACTTGGGCTGGAACCTGCAAGATCTTGGGTCCTTTGAAGATCTGCTTGTGACTGTCTGTGTCACTTTAAGTAAGTTTCCTAAACATCTGAATCGAAGTAATTCAGACAGTTATTCACACTTATCCCTATGCCATGGGCAGAGCAGATAAGAATGATCTTTAGAATGAGATGGTGGCACTTCCAGGGACATGGTCATTATAGAGCCAGTTTGCTGTATTCACTAGAATGGACTGTCATAGGAAAAAAAAAAAAGCTTATACATTTAGACAATATGTATAGTAGCAAGTGATTTTTGATAATTCCTAACTTAACTGGAAAATCCAATTCACAATACAGCCTCTTGGCAATTGTTACTCCTAATATTAGTCTGTAGGCGCACACAGGGTGCATAGCACACCTGTGTAACCCCAGTCCGTATGGAGGAGAGGAAGTATGTGAAAGGAGGAACACTGCCAGACTCAGAGCAGGACTAATCAAATGGTGATTCACCGAGTTCTCTCTTCTCTGAAGAATGTGTTACACATGCAAATGGACATGTAGAAGCTATTTTACCTTGAAAATAGGTTTTAAACTTCAAAATAAGGAATCCTTGTTTTCTGCCTTCATGTAGTACCTGACAAGTTAACAGGAAGAAAGTAGAAGATGGGGGGAGATTTTAAGAAAGTTATATTCAACAATGGGAAACATTAGCACATGTACACACACACACACATGCACACACACATTTCCTGGAATGTATTCAGCAGAATGTAAAATTAGGAGATTGTTATTTTCTTATAATTTATATAGGAAAAACGCACTTTAAATATTTAACCAAATCCTAGTCTTTTAAATGAATATAGCAGAAAGAAAAATAAAACAGATTTCGGTATATTCCTAGATATAATTAAGACTATTTTAAGGTATAAATAGTGATCTATTCTTTATTCTTAGTCCAACTAATGGTACAAAAGAAAATCTTATACCATCTGATTATTCATTTGCAATTTACATCAACACAGAGACATTAACTCAAAACAGGGATCATGTCCATAAGCTGCTGATCAAAAGAAGCCTAATGACTCAGATCTGGAGGCTCATGTTTGTGGTCTGTGATTCTCTTGGTATATTGAAAAGAAAATGTCTGAGAGATGTACCAAACCAATGCCAACCAACTGACAGTTTGATTGTGTTTGAAAGGAGAGTATTTGAAGCAGGAGAAACTGCCTGGTTCACAGCCAATTTCTTCCATAAATACAGACACATACTAGGCACCAGACTCCAGTCTCAGACTCCATTCTTGCAGAGCAAGGCTGGCTGCTGGTGGTACAATGAGGGACGATCAGTTTAGAAGTTCTCCTCTGTTTAATCTAGGCTGACTTCCTGCATCAAGGACAGAATGCATTTGGCTGTCTGTACCTTTATCAGCAATTGTTCTCCTTGGGTGCTTTGATTTGGTATGCATTTCCACTATCTGATGGTCCTGAACTTAAGAATGTATTACAGATTAAATTCATCTTGTACATTTTTTCCTTATTGTACTAATTCGGGATCACAGTTTGTTGTAATTAGCTACCAAAATAAAAATTTTGCTCAAGTTGACTGTGTTAAAGCATGTTGATATTAAATGTCTAGGATTCAATGTTGTTTTATTCTGTTCAACACATTTCTTGCCTCTTACCTCCCTTCCCCCAGTTGATCAGGAAATAAATGGTCAGAAAATGTTTACAGCAGGCAGAGTCTATAGTTAGTCTTCCAGACGCATACTGTGGTTCCACACGTGGCCGCAGCATGTTTGTAGGGACTGTCACACAAAAGCCCAAGTTGCAGAACTGGATGCTCAGAGAGGAGTGGGCGTGGGAAGGAAAGGAAGAGAGAGAGAGCATGCCACCTGTTTTCCAGTGTACAATGTGTGTGTTGTGGGGGAGTCTCTTTAGTGGCTAGAACTGACTGTCATGCATGGCGATCTCATTAGGGTTGGGGTTAGGGTTAGAGTAAGGCTTGTCAAAGGAATTCACAGAGAACAATTAGTCTGAAGCACCTCTTAGCACTTAGCCAGATCCTGCTCTTTGGGGTGCAGCCCTTCACTCTAGCAAGTGACTCAGTGGAGGCTAAAAATTGACAGCAACATTTTCATTTAGTGTCCTTGTAGGTGTTTAATTGCTCTCCTGTAAATGAATATCAAGACAGAAATATGGCAAAACATTTGGGTCATGGGTAAATGGAGGGATAATCTTAGGGGTAATGATTTTTAATCCAGACATTTATTGCATTCAGAAGGCAGAACAAATGTTTCTTCACTGATACTTAAAATGAGGAGTTTCAAAAGGGAAGAAATGAAAACCTCAATTCATTTTTTCTCATGGGCGAGTCCGACATTTTAAACTACAGCATCTAATGGCGTCTTAATCTCAGCAAAATGCATTCACCCAACACCTTTGGGGGAGGAGGAGGGAGAAAGTATATGCAGAGAAGTGAGTATGTGTACCTCTTAAAACCAAACATGGCATCACACCCACTTCTTTCTTAGCTAAAAGCGTAAAATCCCATGCAAATCTCCTTTCAAGGGACCTACAGTCGGTATTACTCCCTCCCTGGGCTGTCAATGGTGCCTCTCCGCATTCAGCCTTGTGACAAGCCACCTTTGTTTTTGAACAACATTCAACAGGTCTACGGTTGACCCCACTGATCTTCCTCCCCTCTTCATTTCTTCCCGACTGCTTCCAAAGAATGATTCTTCTGTAGATGGCACGCCAGCGGGGCCACGGCAACACCTGTGTTTATTTAACAAACTGATGACTTACAGTTACCATTTTTTCAGCATAAATGTATCTGAAAGGGGTTAATGGTGCCCAGTAGCACTATTGCAATTAAGATTCTGCCAGTATTTTCACAACAAACTGGAGATTTCCAAAAACAATCTGGAAATGGTTTGTGAACAATTTAGAATCTAGTACCATAGATTACTTTTTAAAGCACAAACACAAAAAATGTACTTTTGGTCTAATTTGTGGTTAAGTTATCAGGATAACTGGTTATCAAGCTTCTTACTTGTTTACTTTTAAAAAAGTCAGCTCTTTTTATGTCAGGTAAGATATCTTTTTTATCTACATGTGATTAACCCACAAGAGAAATTATTTATATCTCTATAATGCAATAGATGCTTACAGCATATTCTCTCCAAATATTCCCAAAGGTGAGCACTTAGGTAACAGGATTTTAAATGGGATTTTCTGTTGTCTTAGCATTTTGGCTGGTGCCCAAAGCTGAAAACGATTGCTTTAAAGTACCACCACGTTTTAAAGAGAGTAGCTAGACTCACCTATAGGACCTACTAAGAAAGAACCAAACAATCTCTGATATCCTTAGTCATCATGGTAAATGCAGCTCGTCTTAAAGAGTATTGAGTGTTGATAATGTTACTGCACAAAAGTGGGGTTCTCTGCCTGATGCACATAACCAAGCCGATTAATTATGGCATCAGCCTTTTGGGGGAGAAATCAGCTTTTATTCTGCAAGATGGATTTATAGGGAGAACAGGTGGCATGTGCTCTCAGATCTGTCTCCCCAATTCAGGATTTGGGGCAAAATTTAAGAGGTTAGGGAGAACTGGTTGGCATGTGGAAATGCTGGTAGGACAGGCTTTGATTGGTGGGCTTCAAGCATTTATGGTAAGGTTTTAAACATTTATGATAGGGTTCTAAACATTTTTGATGAGGTGGGGAAGGAACTTTAACATCGGATCTTCCTGAATGAGTGACCCCTTGCTTCTGATAAGAGTCTGACTTTCAAGTTCTGGTCGTGTCCTGGTCCTTGGGTTCCGTGGGGAGGAGGATCTTTGCTTCCGAAGTTGTTTCAGGTCATGATTTCTTCCTTTGCACAAGCCCTGGCTACATGACTTTGCAGTTTTTCTGAAAGACAATTCTTAATTTCTCTGTTGATAAGAGATGAGGTCAGTTGAACTGGTCCTGGATGGCCTGCGATTACAATAAGACAGGGAGTGGGGTGGCTTTTCCCTCATTTCCCCAAGTGAGGAGGGCTTCAATGAAACCACTGTAAGAGAGGGGGGCTGCTTGCCAAGAGAGGCAACTGGAAATGTTCTCTCCAGCTGTGTGCTTGCCTAATGTTGACACACACAGTTCCTCATTTTGCAAGTGGCTCCTGGAATCTGAGGGGCATAGAAAATATCTCTGAGTCTCATATGAAAATACCAGCCTCAAAACATCACATGCAATCAGTATATGACAGTACCAGCTAAAGGACCTTTTCATTTATTTATTTATTTAATCCTTTTACCCCATCCTCAAAATCTTTGGCATGAAAGAGAACGAGCAGATACACCTTACTGTGGTGGGGGCGACTGGAGCAAGAGGAGGGAAAAAATAGACCCCCAGACACCTCCCTCACACCCATCCTCTCTGTGGGCTTCTGAGACTGCGCAAGTCTTAAATGGGGGAAACAGGGAAACTTTTAATTGGATAGGATATGAGGGCGTAGGTTAAAGGAATACTTTAACATCATAAAGTAATACAGTTCTAACATCCAGAAGTGGCAAGAAAGCATTGGGATCTTCCTTAAATGCTATCAAGCACTGGGAAAAGAAACCCAACAAATTGCTTGAAATCACAGACGGAAGAACAAATTACCCATTCAATGAACTAGTTCCACTAACAAACCACAGTAAAAATAATTTATGTAGTTTAAATGTAAGTATGCATATCTATATCTTTATATTATTTTACAAATCAGTATTCTTAAAGTGATACGAGTTCACAAAGAGCACTTAGCTTCCTGGATCTTCAACTTGAAACCTAAGCCAAAGTTTGAAGCTAACCACAGTAGTTTAGAGAAAGTCAGAAGCTATCAAGAGCCGTCATCTTGTAATTATCTGCTTGGAGTCGTGAGAAAGGACTGTGGAGTGGAAGTTAATAGTGAAATGAGATAAATCTGAATTTGAGTTTCTGCTCTAGCATTTACTATATATTTGTGGGCCAGTTACTCAATTCTCTGCATTTCTAATTAGTCATTTGTAAAATGAAAAATAAATATTGTTTCATAAATTTGTTGAAAGGATAAAATGAAATAATTTACCAAAAGTGTCTCCCTGGTGATGGTTTGATACAACTTTTTTCCTTCCTTCTTTTCTTTCTCTTTTTGTTCCTTCCTTTCTTTTTTTCTTTGCTTTGCTGTTTTTCCAGTAGTTTTCAGGAATTGTTAGTTCTTTTCTCTCCCTTTCCTCCGGCTCTTCGTTCCCTGTGTTATCTATATTTGAGTACTTTCAGCAACCGCCTGCCTACTAAATCCTTCCTGAAGCAAAGAGAATCAAATTGTCTCTACTCAGAGGGATTGTCTACAGTTCAAATTACCTAGACGAAGCAGTTGTCGCCTTTCTCCTAAACCCATTCAGGTCCTTAGAACCTGCTTTGTTCCAGTGATGAAACTCCCATCCTAGATCCCAGGTGTAGTGAATACATTCCTATCTTAACTGTAAGCCTATCTTTCTTGAGAATCTTCGGAATAACATTTTTCTCCCAGATTGGACCTTTCCTTGTTCTCGTCAACACATTTCTTTGGGAATAAGAATACTGATATGAGCCTTGTGCCAATCCATGGTGAAAGCATTACCCTTTCCTGGATGTTGTCCATGACATCAAGGTTGGAGGTAATAAGATAAGGCCCCAGTTTTTGGATCTCAGTTCATCCTCACCCGGGTCTCACCTGGGTTTGTTTCTTCACTGCTGATCTGGCAGACCCATGGGGATGTCAAGTTCAACTCTAGGCAGAGACGATTGCCTTGTGTGGATATCTCCACCAGCTCCCACCATTGCAAAAACTCTAATCCTTACAATAAATCTTGTTTATACATCACTTACAGTGGCTCTGCTTCTTTGATGGAACCCTGAGTGATACATAAATTTAGCGCATCTTTTTTTAATATTAATTCCTAAATATTTTATCTTTTTCTTACTGTAGTGAACAGGCTTTTTTGTTTTTCTTTTTCAGATAATCATGGTTTTAATTCTGGTCCTAAGGCTCTGCCTTTGAAACTTTTCCAGTGAAGGATTCCTAACAGAGAAGGAAAGTAAAATTGTTATTAACGAAGCATTTGTGGGATATAGGCAAGATCATAAGGCTGTAGTGTGCATGAAATCTTCCTTTGAGGTTTTAATCTATCTTAACTTTTCATTCTATTTCATCGCATACCCATATATGTTTAAAATTTTAAATGCATGCTCCTCTCCAAGTCTTTAAATAAAATAAAATTTCTGGGAGGATGTGTGCCTACTCTGTGATTTCTGGTATTTGGTGGCTGATGTGCTAAGCTTCAAATGTGCTGTAGATAAAATTTGTAGGAACAACATTTTTTTAAAGCAATTTTGTGATTAGTCTAAGGCTTTCTAAACCTTATTGTCACATTATCTCTAATAGACAACATATTCCTCTAGTTATAATTACTCAGAAAATAATCCCATACTTTTTCTTTCTCATTGTGTGGCAACACAGATATTGGGTATTCAAATTAAGTTACCTTAGAACGTTCACTGAAGAATTTTTTAGACTTAGTTTGCTGAAATCACTTCAGGTCGTATTTTTCTATAAAGCTACTAAGTTCTAGGCAATTCTGCAATTACAAAACATTAATCACTTGCATAAATCATCTGATTTTCACACAGAGACAACACAAAGGCTAAGGTTCTATTTTACAGAGCACTGGAGACTCATCTTGGTAATTGATGGAGGAGAGAAACATTTAAACAAGTTACCTAAGTTCAAAACAAAACAAATAAAATCATCAGCACTTGAGAGCTTATTCTCTAACAAAGAAGTGTTAGGAGACCAATAACTAGTTCCTGTAGCTATAAGCTGTCAATATGGCTGCAACCCTGAAACCTCAAGAAAATAAGAATTTCTTTGCCTTTTTGAAAGTGGTTGCTATTGGGCCTCAGAGAAACCAGTCTGGGAATAAAAGAATTTATGAGAATGGAAAAGTTCAGACACATGTTAACTAAAAATTTCCCATCTATGATGTTTAATGTTTTGACTCTGCTATTAAATCCTGTTTTTTTCTGACAAAATAACTTATATGGCTTAGTAGCCAGCTCAAATGTTGAATGCTGGCATCTACTATGTCTATAGAGCTCACCTTCATATCCAAATGTAATCGGAATATAGCCTTAAAAATATCAACATTCCTTTGGAGAGATAGTAATTAAGATTGTTAGAAATGAGCTGAAAAGAGAAAGAAAGTAATAATTCATTTGAGTTAATAAAAATGACAGCAAGGCAATAGGCTCAAAAGCCAGGCATTATCAAGGGAACAGAAAATATTTACCACGTGTCTTTAACTTACGTTAAACATTTCAAGGGCCAAGTTTGTCCTTTGAGAAAATACTACTGCTGCTTAGCTAGTTAAGAGATTGAAATTGGAGAAAAATGAACTTAGCTTCTTTAAACCTGAGAGATGGTGAGGAAAAGAAAAGAGATAGAGTTAGAGAATACAGACAGTCATGGCTACACCCCCAACCTGGAGGTTTAACTTCTGAAAAAGTCATGGAGGAAGTTATTGGGTAGGTTGAAGGAATCACTGACTATAGAGGAATTCTTTTTTAAATTTTGGTTATATGTCTGGGAGGAACCAATATCAAGATTTCTCTACGGTCACATAAGAGACAACAGAAGAGTTAAATAAAAAAAGCAGCTTGGTCAGACAAAGAGAAATCTAATTTTCACTCCCAGGCTTCAATAATTTTCTGTATGAAAGGATCCTGAGTTGAAAGCCAAGAGGTTAAATACAGAGACTTCTATGGTAGAGGTGTTGTGACCTTACAACATATACTGTAGGATGAATGACCGGGACAAAGACTAAGGACATGCACCATAGTCAGAGGGGTGGGTGACATCAGCAAGGACTGATGGAGGCCAAACTAGGAGGAAAGAGCCACTAGATTCTGACAAAGATAAGAAATAACAT
Source organism: Diceros bicornis minor (assembly GCF_020826845.1). Classification (NCBI taxonomy): domain Eukaryota; kingdom Metazoa; phylum Chordata; class Mammalia; order Perissodactyla; family Rhinocerotidae; genus Diceros; species Diceros bicornis. The sequence goes on from NC_080763.1 coordinate 31,089,891, forward strand.
AAGTTAATTAATCAGTGATATCAACAGAAAACAGAAGAATGCCCAGTGGTTGGAAGTGACCACTTCTAAATCCAACAGACACCATCCAACATACATACAAGGATAAGGATGATCACAGATGTCCCCTTCTCTCCTAGCAAAGCCATGAGGTGATGCAAGGCACCTTCCCCACAACTCTGTTGTTGTCTTATAGCAGAACTATGAGAAGAACCTGAAAGACTAAATCTATAACTCAAAGAGACAAAATTAAACCTACACATTGAATATAAAATATTAGATATAAATAAGTTTTATCCAGATTGAACTTTTATTTTTGTTGCTCTTGTTGCTTTTGTTCCATACCACCCAGTAGTTACAGTCCCACAGAGGCCATGGTGGTACTTTCAGAAAGTAAAGAAATGGCTAATTCTATGTACAACTGCATATGGTAGAAGTAAATTTTAAATTTAAAAATTATTATTATAATAAATTATGTTCATTTAATATATGAAATATTTGGGGGCAGCATATTTAAATTATGTGAATATACTCATATATTTTAACACCAATTACAAGTTATTTAAATGTACCTTCTCTATTATTTCAGATACAGGTTCAATTGTTGAAATCAAGGCAAAAATAACAGTTGACTAAAGTAGATAGATTTTTTTTTTATTGAGGGCACATTGGTTTATAGCATTGTGTAAATTTCAGGTGTACATCATTATATTTCAGCTTCTGTATAGACTGCATCATATTTATCAGCAAAAGTCTAGTTTCCATCTGTCATCATACATATGTGTCCCCTTAGCCCTTTCACACTCCCTTCACCCCCTTCCCCTCTGGTAACCACCAACCAGTTCTCCTTATCTATGTGTTTGTTTGTTTATCTTCCACATATGAATGAAATCACATGGTATTTATCTTTTTCTGTCTGACTTATTTCGCTTAGCAAAATACCATCAAGGTCCATCCATGTTGTCACAAATGGCACAATTTCATCTTTTTTATGGCTGAATAGTATTCCACTGTATATATATACCACATCTTTTTTATCCATTCATCCATTGATAGGCACTGTGGTAGCTTTCAAGTCATGGCTATTGTGAATAATGCTGCAATGAACATAGGAGTGCATATATCTTTTCGAATTGGTTTTTCATGTTCTTTGGATAAACACCCAGAAGTGGAATAGCTGGATGATATGGTATTTCTATTTTTAATTTTTGAGAAATCTCCATAGTGTTTTCCATAGTGGCTGCACCAATTTGCATTCCCATCAGCAGTGTATGAGGCTTCCTTTTCTCCACATTCTTTCCAATACTTATTATTTCTTGTCTTTTTAATAATGGCCATGATAGACTTTTTTTTTGTAATCTCCTTGAGTCATCTAGGTTTAAGCCATCCAGGCCTGATGGGGCAGCAATGGTTTTAAGTACCAGATTCTGGCTTATTTTGCCATCCTTAAAAGCTGGCCTCTATTAACAGTATAATTCTGCATCCTGGGCCGGCCCCATGGCTTAGCGGTTAAGTGCATGTGCTCCGATGCTGGCGGCCCAGGTTCGGATCCCGGGCGCGCACCAACGCGCCGCTTCTCTGGCCATGCTGAGGCCGCATCCCACATACAGCAACTGGAAGAATGTGCAACTATGACATACAACTATCTACTGGGGCTTTGGGGGGAAAAAGAAAATTCTACATCCTGCCTTCAGACCTACATCCACCCAGTGGGAAAGGGATAAGAAATGGAAACCACATCTCTTCCCTTTAAGAACATAATCCAATATTTGCACATATTTCTTCTCTTCACATCCCAGAAACCAGCCAGAAATTAGTCACATAGCTTTATTAGCTGAAGGGGAAGTATGAAGATAGAAGGTAGAATACTCCTACCTAAGTAACCATGGGCTTAGCTAAAACCTGGACATTTTATAACCAAAGGGAAAAAGAAGAGGATGGATTGGGGGATAACCAGCAGTTTCTGCTAGGCCTGCTTAAAAATAAATATAGCTAATTAAGCATCTGCATTAACATGTATCTGAATCAATAGTATCTACAGAATGAGGTAACATTTTTAAAGTTCTGTTTAATTTGTTAATTGATCTGCTCTCTTCCTAACAGAATTCCTCTTAGAGAACACAACTCTGTCACGTCCCTCATTTCAAACAGAGAATTAAATGTCAGATGAAAAACCATATTAGAGTATAGAGTATAATATGTTCTATCTGGATTAGATAGGTATGCAATATAACATGTACTGAGGTAAAGCAAATCTCATTCATTTTTAAGTGTTTGCAAAAATCTGTGCAGTGTATTGTTGGAAATAATATAACTAGAGCCAGATAGCCACAGTGGAGACTGGGTCATAAGTTCACAAGTGAATCTTTCCTACTTCCCTAAATTCCAATGATATGGTAGAAAAGATCGCATTGAGGGAAAAAAATAGATTCTTAAAAATTTTTGTAGTCTTCAGAAAAGAAAGGTAATAAATAAATAAATGAGAGTCTTAAAACTACAGCTTAAAAAATGCCCTAGAAGAGTGAACATGAAAGATAAGAGTTTTTCTTCAAGAAATCTACAAAGTCTCAAAATCAGAAAAAAATATCAGGAGAGAGACACAGTGAAAGTATTAGGGAAATTGCTTAAAGAATAACATTCACGCAAAGAACTTATAAATTTTAATAGCTTTTGATCTATGATAAAACTATTAATAATAATCATTATCTGAAACTTCATATGACTTTAATATGTTAATTATGGGGAATGAAAGGATGCTGTGCCACAAAGGATTGGGTCAAGTGACAGAAGCCACACCAGTAATTTGAACAAGGGTATTTTTATTAAAGAAGTATTGAGTAGTAAATGGAGATTAAATCCTAAGTAGGCTAAAAAAAATTCTAAAGTATGTAGGAATAGCAGAGAGAGGAAGCAGTCACTTTCTCTAGGGCTAAGGGAGAACACACAAGAAAGAGACAATCTTTGAAGAAGCATCCCCCGTGGCTGAAAGTTCTAACATGTTGGAGAGGGTGTGGTTGTGGCTCAGTGAATGAAGGTTACTGAGGTGTCACAGGCAGGGACTTTTGAGTTTGAAGCCATTTTCTGGGGTGTTGCCAAAACTCACTCAATTGCTGACTTCAGGGATGCCAGCAAGAATGGCTTAGAAGTTATCCACTTGGGTGCCAGTGATATCTGCTAGGAAGGTGCCCACTGGGTGCTGGCAATACTTGCTGGAGAACATGTGCCATTAGGTCTCATGCACATCATTGGCCAAGAATTGCCCACTGGCCTCAAACCCATAAAAGCAAGAAGAAACACCCCTAAACCAAGAAGAGAAGCTCCTTCCTCTGATAGTTTTCCTCCAATGCCCTCTACTCAGAAGACCTAACATTATGCCAGCTGGCAAAGGAGAAATGTTTACAGACTCCTGCTCCACTATCACAAAGCAGGGCTAAGAATGGTGGATTTGAACTGAGAAGAAATAACTTTATAACTAGCACAGATGCTAAGATTCTTTTTGTTTTAGAGAAAAAGAAATACTTTCTGATTAATTATAGGAAGTGACAGAAGAATGTTCCAAAGTGTGTTAAAAATTTAAGTATGAGAGTTTTGGTTTCAGATCTGATTTTAAAGAGCTTGGGAATTGTCACTCCTGTACTTAGAAAATGAAAAATCTGGAAAAACTAAAAATCATGCATTTCATTGACTCATCAGAGAACTGAGGTCTCAGGGCAAACTACCACCCTGAAATCTGGAAAGATAGCATATTCAAGGGGACACAGTCAGGATCTGCTCCCCTGGAGCAGAAGCCACTGGAGCCATAAACTAGTAGAAAACTTAAATGATAATTTTGATGAATTGCTGGAGTCAGAATGAGGACTAGTGTGAGAGTGAGATCCCACTCCCCCAGGGACTGTAGTCTTCAGTGGGGAAGGCGTATTTTGTGGGTTTTACCTTAGAGACCACACCAGGTTCTCATGCTGAAAATCCAAGAAAGTTCTCCCCATGGCTTCCGCAGGAGGAAGGGGAGATGATTAGAGTAATCATTGTGAAATATACCTAGAACCTTCTCTATAACAAAGGTCCACTCTCCAGAGGAAAGACTACCAGAGCTGGAAGGGTAATGTAAACAGAGATATGGAAATTCTAAGAAAGAATAAAAAAGAAATTCTAGAAAGTAGTAAAACTATAACAGAAATAAAGAAAAACTTCAATAGTCTCATGTTTAGATTCAACACAGTTTTGGTGAACTTGAAGATAGCTCAATAGAAACTTTCAAAACATAAATGCCAAGAGAAAAAAGAATAAAAAAGAAAAACAGAAGAGACCATTGAAGAACTGTGGAGTAATTTCAAAAGGTAACACACACATAATTGGAATTTAAGGAGGAGAAAAAAGAGAGAACAGATCTGAAGAAATATTTAATGTCATGATAGCCAAAGATTTCTCAAATGCATAACGGGGACACCAAACTACGGATCCAGGAAATTCAAAGAACACCACCAGGATAAATACCAAAAACAATCCATACAACTCAGCATATGATATTCAAACTGCAGAAAATCAATGATAAAGAATATCCCAAAAAATATCAGAAGAATGAAACACTGTACTTATAGAGAAACAAGGATAATTGTAGCAGTCTTCTCATTAGAAACTAGGCAAGGAAGAGGATAATGGAATGAAGTATTTAAAGAGTTGAAAGAAAAAAAAACCTTAGACTTCTATATTCGGTGAAATTCTTCCTCAAAAGTGAAGGAGAAGTAAAAACTTTCTCAGGCAAACAAAGCCTGGAGAAATTCATCATCAGCAGATTTTTCCTGCAAGAAAGGTTAAAAAAAGTTCTTCAGGAAGAAGAAAAGTGATATAGGTCAGAAACATGGTTTTGCACAAAGAAATGTAGAACATTAGAGAAGGAATAAAAGAATTAAAATATAACTTTTATATTCTTAATTTATTTGAAAAATAATTGTTATTTTTTTTTAAATAATAGTAATGATGTATTGGGTGACAGTAGCATATGGATAAGTAAAATGAGTGTCAACCATGTCACAAGGGAAAGAAGAAAGGACTGGAGAATGAGTATTCTATCATGAGGTACCCACACTAAACATAAAGCAATATAGTGTAATTAGAATGTGGGCACAGGGGGCCGGCCCGGTGGCATAGTGATTAAGTTCATGCAGTCTGGTTTGGCAGCCTGGGGTTAGCTGGTTTGGATCCCGGGCACAGACCTACACACCACTCATCAAGCCACGCTGTGGCAGTGTCTCATATACAAAATAGAGGAAGATGGGCACAGATGTTAGCTCAGGGCCAACCTTCCTCATAAAAAAAAAAGAAGAAGAAGGAACAAAAAGAAAGTGGGCACAGATCAGTTAAAAATGTATATTGTAAACTCTAGGGCAACCGCTAACACCACTAAAAAAAAAAATAGGCATGTTTGATACACTACGAAAGGAAATAAAATGGAATTATATAAATGCTCAATTAAAATTAAAACCAGAGGAGGCAGAAAAGGAAGAGAAAAAAGAAATAAAGAACAACTGCAAGGAATAGAACACAGTTATAAATATGGTAGATGTTAATAATACTATATCAATAACCATTTTAAATGTGAATGGTGCAAATGCATGAATTAAAAGATAGAGATTAACAGAGTGGATTTAAAAGCCAGAACCCAACTACATGTTGTCTTGAAGAAATCTATTTTAAACATAAAGCCAGACAGATTAAAAGAAAAGGGATGCAGATAGAACCATTTTAACGCTAATCAAATAAAGTAGATGTAGCTATATTAATTTCAGACTGACTTCAGAATAAGGAAGATTATCAGGGATAACAGAGGATCATAAGAACATGGTAACAAACAGAGCAAACAGCAAATCTTAGCGTAAGTAAATTTAAAAAATCATTTAGGAGGTCAAAGTATCCCAGGATAGAATGCAGACTACGGCAAAAGAATAGAATTGTACAAATGTACAAAACAACCCAACTGAAGGCTATGTAAGAAACTTTCTAACCTTACTAATTCTGGAAATGAACGTAATCTGTACGACTGAAGGCAAAAAGAACTACAGAGCTGAGCCTTATAACTGTGCTCTGATTGACAAAGTTGTTTCACATAGGGGAAGGGGGAACAATTCTGAAACTACTATAGATGTATACTGGAACTGAACAATTAAGTAAATGGGTGGTGTATGGTGGGAGCCAGGTTTCTCACTGCTGGAGTGGGAATTTACAGATAAACAAGGGGGAAAGCTAGAATGATCCTTGCATTAAGGGATTACAGTTGGAGACATCTTATGAACTCCTATTCAGCTTAATATAGACACAGATGGCTATAGATACAAGTATAGACACAGATATAGATGTGTATATACGTGTGTTAGTATACACATGTATATTTCCCTTCTCCCTCATCAGAGAGGCCCAGGAGCAATGATATAGAAGTAGCAACAAGCACACCTAGCACCCAGAATTTGGTTTCTAATGCCATTTTTTAAAAAAGGGACCTCAATTCTTACAGAAATGGCTGATTCTAAGACTAGGGCAGAAAATATACAGGAACATGAAGCATCTTATAGTGCCAGAAAAGAAGTATGTGGTCAAAACAAAACACAGTGATGAGAGGATGTCAAAAGGACCCAAGCTGACAAAGCTTCCAATGACTAAATGTAGAAAAATTTGACAAATAACATAAATAAACTAATATTGGATTATAAATCAAAGTATAAAATAAACTCCCATGAGTCCATATAATAATATAAATAAACATTTGAATAAATAAATAAAATGGGAATAAAGACAAATCTTCCATGTAGAAGAATTGAAATAATTTGTGTAGATAATCCTTCCTCAAGGAAGTGGACCATAACTCCCCACTTCTCAAGTATGAGCTGCACGTAGTGACTTCTTTCTAATGCATTCAGTTTGGAAAGGGGGAAAGGGAACAACTTGTTGTGGAGAAACCTGACTAACACTTCCTCAACCAGGTGACCAAGGCTAGCATCAACAGTGATAAGTCGTGTTGATAGAATATATCATTGATATACCACTGGTGCAATGTGATGAGAATGACATTTTACCGTTATGGTCTTTCTCCCCAAAACCTACAACCTCACTCTAATAATGAAAAAAATGTCAGGCACATCCCAATTATGGCGCAATCTACAAAATACCTGCCCAGTCTTCCTCAAAATGACCTGTCATGGTCATCAAAAGCAAATAAAGTCCGAGAACTGTCAGTCACGAGGAAGCTAAGGAGATGTAATGACAAAATGTAATGTGGTATCCTGGATGGGATCCTGGAACAGAAATTAGACAATAGATAAAAACTAAGGATATCTGAATAAGGTAAGGAATTTAGTTAATAATAATGTGTCAATATTGGTTCATTAATTATGACTAATTACCATACTAATATAAGATGTTAATAATAGAGGATCCTGACTGTGGGTGAAATGGGAACTATCTGTACTATTTTCACAATATTTCTGTAAATATCAATCTATTCTAACATAAAAAGTTTATTAAATAACTAAGAAATTCTGTATAAAGTCTTGATAAATAGCAATAGGATGTATACATTTTAATATATGAAAGATTTAGGTCAGGGAAATGTTGAACCCAGAAAACTAGTTGAGGCTAAAAAAAATTACTTTCAGATAGAAATGAAAATAAAATTTAAATGCTACATATCAAAAAAAAAAACTTCTGGAAGGTGGCCAAAGTTATACTCAGAAGGAAGTTTATAGTCTTGGAATTAATTCCACGAAACAACAACAAAACATCAAATTTTATGAAAATAAATGACAACATCCAACGCAGGTGAGAGAATGTGCAAATGTCCATTTTCATATATTGTTGGTTCTAATATAAATTGCTACAATGTTCCAAATACATATAGTAATAATGTCTATTTTTAAAAATATAAATGTATTATGGCCATAGAATTTTATTTTAAGAGTATATGGTACATAAAAATGTTATTAATATATAATGATTTGTGAGCAGAAATAAATTGCAGAATTTTAATAGCAAAAATATTGTAAACAAGCTAAATGTCTTCTAATATTGAACTTAGTTGTGGTGCATTCTGATTTAGTGATATTGTGAGACAAGAGTAAAATATGCTTGTCCTATATTTATTGATGTACAAAGGTTTTTATGATATGTTGTTAAAAGAAAGAAGCAAATTTTAGCATAATTTTTTGAAATGATACATTTTTCTGCCTAAGAACAAAAGAGAAAATGGGGGTAGAGAGAGAGAGGTAAGAAAAAGAAAGACCTTATATAGATAGATGTATTTTCTGAATATATGAAAGGTGGAACAATATAAAAAATTAAAATTGCTTACCTAAAATTAGAAGTGCCAAATTCGAAGAGGAGAGACTATTATTTGTCTGCATAAATGTATAAACAAAACAAATATTATTGCCAATAGAATTTTTTAAATAATGTGAAAAAAATGTTTTAAAGAACTGTGATTTCATCTCAAGAAGTAGAAAAAGAGGAAAGAAGTGAAATAGAAGTGATGTATGAATCATGGTAAAAGAAGAATTAATGGAATAGAAGACCAGCTCTGCTCATTCTCAATTATATTCAGGAAAATGAATATAAAAACAATGTATACTTGTAAAGTTTAAAAAATTAAATTTAAAACAAATGTGGAAATATTTCATCCATATCATTGCAGTGATGAGTATATTGGTGTCTGTTTTTATTATTTTCTGCGCTTTTTTATATGTTTAAGAGTTTCATAGTTAAAAATGTTTTCAAGTTTAATAATTCTTGACTAATAGAACACAACTCTTTATATTTTTTCTGTTCGTTTAAAATTTTAATATACATAAGCAAGTAAAACACAATATTTTTATGTTAATCAAGTTGCTAGGATCACTACCATCCATACTCAAAGGACATGTATTTATAATAGTCCTTCTGAAGGACATTTTGACAATGTATAATAAGTCTTACAAAACCTCATATATTCAATCAAGTAATGTGAATATTCTTCTAGGAATATGTACTAAACAAATAATCATGAATGATTACAAGAATTAACTATAATGTATTCAATGCAATTTTGAATATAATGGTAAAAACTAAAATAATATCTTCAAATAAACCTTATAGGATTAGTTAAATAAACATCATTCCAATAATTAAAATAGAAGATGTGTAGAAATTCCAAATTATAGAACAGTAATTAAAAGTATAGAAAAAGTTATAGTGTATTAAAATTTTTAAATATCAGACTATAAGCCAACCTGTATTATATTATCTCATATATATATCATCCTATGGTATATGCTTAAAGCTATTTCTCTCTATCTGTCTCTGTCTCCTTCTCTCTTCATCCACATAAAAGGCATGCCTATAAAAAACCGAAACTACTAATTTCCTATTTTGAATAAATTAAATTAAGGACCATAAATTTTTTTACACATTTATTTATAAACACCTTTCAGCAACTAAATATTTCCTTCATGATAAGAAAAAATAGGAATGTGTAAAACAGTAACCTCATTATGTTACATGAAACATACAAAATTTTATATACAATGAAAACAAACAGCTCAGTGTGCACTCCAGGAATTCAGCCTCCAAACAGTACAAATGAAACTGATTTTCCTCTGGGTCCATCTCTTAGCAACTCTTTTAAACAAAATATTCTGTTCTTTTCTTCTAACCAAGAATTGCTGAGCTACGTTAGAGACAGTAACTAGGCTAACTGGATCGTTTGAAAATGCCTTCTCTCTCCCCTCAGAGCTTCTCAGTAATGGTAACCCTTTTATTCACTCATGGTTGAATCCCTATACAATTTCCCAGAGGAACTATTCCAAAACAATTTACTCAAGCCCCTGAATTCACCCCTGCCTCCCTCACTCTCATCAAATGACGCTGTCATCTATTTCACTCAGATTAAGCCTGGCAGGTTTGAACTTCCTAACCCTCTGTAGCCAGTACTCGAGGGGCACAAAGAGATACCATGGGAGAAAATAAAAATAAGAGTAATAAGTTCAAACGATGGATAATATATTAAACTAATATCTACTATATCCACTTTCTCATTTCTACTTTCCTGCTCTAACCTTTCGTCGTTTCCTGCTTCTCTCTCTTTTCTGTTTATGTTAAAAATTCCCCCCAAAAGCCTAAAACATAAGGAAAATTACTATAGAAAATTCTTTGAAGATTAGCTTGAAGCCAAATCAAATGAATCATTACAAAAAAGTACAGAAGTGGCTTGCAGGATATGTGTTTGCTTTAGAGATGACAAACATTTGTCCAAATATTGCTGCCATCAGTGATGATGATGATGACGATAAGGAAGATTTACTGAGAGCTCTATGCTTTAATTATTTTGTTTAATCCTCTCAGCATCACAATGAGATGGTGTTATTATCACCCTCACCGTAAAAAAGAAGAATCTGAGATTTTTACTCGTTCAAGGTGACAAGGTAGTCAAGTGGTGGACTGAAGATTCAAATTCATTTCTGTCTGACCCAAAAGCTCATATGCTTATCATTATGCCCTACTGACTCATTAACCACATATTCACACCTAAAATCTTATTAGGACCTTACCTAAATATAGTAAATTCAAGTAACGAAAGCTTACGTGTGCTAGCTGAAGATGTTTCAATTGTATGACATAACAGTGGAAAAGATATTCAATAAAGTGACAGGGAAAATTCCCAGAATCACAGAGAGAAAGGTACATGGATCTATAAAGAAGGAAAAAGAGGAGGAGGAGAGAAAGAAAGGAGTTTACAAACAATTCAGCAAACGTATTTTAGTGCAAAGCATTTTCTATGTCTTCACTCCCTTCTTTCTGCCGTGATCGTTTTCCTCACACTCAGTATTCCTCTTGTGCTTACAGATCTGGAATTTCTATTATCCATTACCCTGAGTTTTGGATAACATTATCCTTGTGTATGTTGTAAATCATGAATCTTAATATATGTTATAAAGTATATTTGTCTATACGTTCTTAAGAAATCAAAGCCAGGAATCTGGGTCTAAATGGGTTATGTATTTGTTATTAAGTACAGATTTAAAGGCTGTTAAAAGATGCTTGACATATGTCATTGCTTTCACTGTTCAACATGCTGTCAATTAGCTTGAAAATCCCACGGACTCTTGCTTATGGCTTCCTATTATGAAATGCCCATTTCTTCCCCCAACAGATTGCTCTCTTTAGACTGTACTTACTATGTTTTTATTTAAAGTTCTTTATGTATGTATCTTTAGCCATGTTTTCAGAATTAAAATTATAATTATCAGATCTTTTTACTTGCTTTCCTTGAAACCTCCTATAAATTCCTATTGATTCATTTTGATATTTGGCAAGTTCTCTGAATACCTTTCATCTGTTGTGTAAAACGATGAGCAGAGTATTGGGGTAAGATTCAGAAGACCTGGGTTCTAGTACAGTTTTGTCACCAAGTAGCTATATTTTCTTTCATCAATTACTTCACTTCTCTAGGACTCAATTTCCTTGTGTCACAAGCGGGTATTGTACAGGATAAGTTAGAATAATTTGATTCCCAAATTTCTTTTCTTAAAAGCCATATACTATATTATGATTTCATTTATATTTTTCAAGAAATGAAGACTAGACTCCAAGAAAACCCAGTTTGGACTTTGTCTCCCTATCCTGTGCTTCCAAATCTCCCTAGCCCTTATCACAGTTTTCAAACTATCTATGTTGCTATTTCTTACACTAAATTGCAAGTTCCTGAAAAGCACAAGGTTGTCTCACCATCCCCCTCCCCTTTATCCCCAACATTAAGCACAATATCCGGTTGTAGCAGACTCTTTTTATTTCTGTCTTGTATAATACCTTTCCTAGTGAACCTGCTTCCTCTCAATCCCCGCAATTGCAATAGGCTGTCACTCAAGGCACTCCACTCACATGATCAGACTCTTCCTCCCCATCATTTCAATTTCAAGTAAGGATGTAGTTATGAAGACAGCTGGACCTGCCAACCAATGGAGATACCCTACAGAACTGTTTCTGAGGTAACACTCTTAGAACCTAGAGTCTGTCTACAATCCTGCCTTCCACCTCCTCAATCTTAGTCACATAGTTCTTCCACTGATTCTGTGAGGAACTGAGCGTTCTTACAATAAACTTGTCTTTTCTCTTAAATTAAACACATACCAGTTTTCTGTTGCTTTGTACTCAAATAAATGTATTTGATTTCCTAGTAGGGACAGATCCAGACTTTGAGAAGCTTGAAACTTGTATAATTCTGGAGTTTCATTTTAATAAAAAGAATACAAGTTGTGAATACAAAAATAAGTAGAAAACTGTGTATATAGAGAGTGAATGTATAGATATGCAAATTTTAAACTTAGAAATTTTAAAACGCTAATACCACAAAAATCATAAATCCAAATAACTCAATGTTTTTTTTATACGAAGTTTTTTCCTGGCATACCTCTTGAATATTTCTTTTTATATACATTTTTGGCTGTATATTTATTTGGTTATCTCTTCTTATGACACTAATTTTAATATATCTTCATATCTATAGTGAAAATGGAAAAATCATTCATTTTTTCATATGTCACAGTTGATCGAATTTTTTGGTTATTATAATTGATCATGTAGACAAGTGTCTTTCCACTTCACACCCGCTTAGTAATGTCACATAAATTTTAGCATTGTCAATTTTGAGATTTAATTAATTTCATAGCATTTAAAGTATGTGTGTATTGACAAAACAAAATTTTCTGATTTTCTGATACATATTACCAGTTTTGTATCAAAGTCTGCATTGTACTGGCATATTATAAATTCTATCTTGTTTTTTGTTTATTTTAGTTTTTTTGTAAAATCAGCAAAATAATTAAATCTCTTACCACACACTTATGTAATAATTTCCTTTTAATTAAGTAGATTACCTGTAATCAAAAAAGCCATTTATTACTTTTATTTGAAACTCATCTCTTTTTCATAGTAAATTACTGCTTTTGGTACAATGTAAAAAATTTTGGATACAATTTCCTTCTCAATATCAGAATAGTGTTTATTGATTTCACCACTCATATTTATGACTTGCATTTTATATTCCATTCATTTTTCTTAAAATTTTCCCAATTATATAATAAATCTGGAGTGAGAAAGAAGGTACACAACACATATGTCCAAATAAGGAGTATATAATTTCTTTCCTGTTTTACTGACATGTTCCAAAACATCTTTCAACTTGAGAAGGTATATTAAAACTGTTGCAAATATGCCATTCCCATTAATAGAGAAAAATAAAATTTATTGTACACTTATTTTATAGGTGCCAAAAATTTTAATATGTTCTTGACAGAAGAGAACTTCATTTTGATTGGACATCAATGAAAACCAAACTCTCCACTAAAATATTAAACAACAGATCCATGAAAAATTTTGCACAAGCTAGTTTCTAGTTCTATATCTTTCAAACATTTATCCATCCCATTAAGCACATACTTGCAGTGCCAGGCACCATAGGACACCTTCCTTTGTATCATGGCAAGCATGAGTCAGCGTAGATATGGCCAGCAGTAACTCTACATGGAACTTGTTGCAAACTAAATAAACATCATCCCAATACATTGGACTAAATGCATACTCAAACTCACCTTCTCCTTTGCCAAATCCTAAAATTGCCTAGGATCACTCCAATGGCACCTGGCATGAAAGGAAGTGTGACCTAGGTGAAGCTCGAGTGGTAACATTGAGTCTTCATCAATCATGATGAAACTACCTTACCTTTGGATATTTTGTGAGAACACAACTATATGAACACGTTGGTAGGAACTCTCCCAGGACTGGAAGGGTCCTTATAAGTCAGAGTCCCTGAATTTTAAGCTTCATGAATTTCACACGAAGTCCTTGGTATAAAATTGGTGCTAAAAAACATGATTGCTGTTCGTGGCTAAAGGGCAGAAAGAGTACACAGTATGCTAAGCACATCGAAAGAGGAAGTGACAGCCAGAGAGGGAGAAACTATTACACTGTACTTTTCATTTATAAACAGACTCCCTCTGGGGGTTTTGGTTGAGTGGAGTCTTCATTAACTACAGCAGTGGGGATGTTTGCTGTAGGACCAGGCAATTCTCTAACATGGTGGTTGCAATACAGCCCTGTCCCTAAAGCAGCAGTGAGGGCAACCTCATTGTTCATGAGAAGTGGTGAAAAAAATAACAAAATCCAATGAATGAGGTGTGCTCTTACAGACAAGTAAGAGGACGTCAGCTAAACCTTTAGGCATCTTCTGCTGCTTAATCCATTTTCATTTTCCTTGACATGACAAGTTGAAGGATTAAATGCCTGATTCCAGTTATTCTACAAAGCTTTGAAAAGATACCGGGGCACCAAATCTGAAAGCACTTTAAAAACAACAAATCTCCTGATGTACTCAACAGCTGTATTAAAAAGCAAATGATAAAGTCACCATTTCCTTTTAGTCTCACCATGAATTTACTTGAATTTCAAACTCCAATTTTTGATATGTTCACAGTATTTCCTATCGACTCCAACCCTCCCTCCACTAGTCTCCCCAATTATAAATGTAACTAATAATCTGACATGAAATTAGATCACCTGAATGATCGTATTTGCCATATTTGTAAATTAGACTTAGAAATGTTTAAATAACAGATTTTTGGAAATTGAAGCAATTCATCTTAATTTTTTTTAAACAAATCATAACTCTAATAGTATAAATTCAATTACAGATTTTATATACGTGTGTGTGAGTGTCTGATGGTTAAAGAACACATTAAAAATGTACCTTAACCAGTATACACCAGCCTAGAAGTATTGTAATATAATTGTAAATGAATGGAGAAATCTAGAAAACAATTCATAAATTAGATTTCTGCAGTAATCAGCAGAGGCAGGATTTCTAATTCTACTGTTAAAGGCAATGCTATTTATACTGTGTGGCCATAAAATATGGGGATTTTTTCCCATTGTCATAGACAGGAAATAAATGTATGTTATATTCCTTCCCCACCCCAGGAAATGGACATAGAAATGGAAAAACAATTTAAACTCTAAAATTTCAACAGTAAACCAAAACATAATGCTGCCCTTTAGTTTATCTGCAAGTCTCCAAAACTCTGATCATGTCAAATTCAATGATGTGTTAAACTACTAAAATATGTTAAGAGAGAGAAAACAAATTCCTGAAAATATCCATTCTGTCCCCAGAGTATTTCCTCTGTCACATAGGAGATTTTATTTTTCAGTCTCTCTCAGCCTGTCTGCCCTATCAGTGCAGGCCTATACTTACACACATGTGTGTGCATCTACAAATAATGGTATTTATGTGAGTAAACTCACATCTTTAATTGAAATCTCCCCTCTCTTCCTGTTAACCGTGGCATGGCCACCCACAATGCTTGTTCAATTCCAGAAGTTTCCTGCTCATTTAAGCAGGATCCTGGAGGCAGAATTCATGGGGGATTAACACTCTAAAGCATCCTTTCACCATGAATCTCAAATCATTTTGCACATTTTAATTCATTCTTAGAAAGCCACAGAGAGGAAGTAAAGTGCCATGCCTGTTTTTCAGAAAGGTTTCCTTAAATAGGGAGAGATTCAAGTGGATTGAGTATGTTTAATTCAAGCATACCAAATCAAACACAAGGCATTTTAAAAGATGAAATGTTTGAATTTTAACCTAAAAAATTACTCTTTCAAAGAGGTATTATAAAACCCCAAACAGGGTTTTAATCAGCTATTTCAAATAAAGCACACACTTTTACAAATAAAAGTTTAATTTAAACGACTGTTCTGATACAGGCTAAAAGAAAACCATAATGCAACCTAAATCTGTTTATGATTAAAATATAAAATGCGTATTTTTTCATGTGGCTTAAAACATAAGGGTCCACATGATCCTTTCATTCTATGTATGAAAGAATATAACACACTGTAAATATAAATGAAATGTAGTACCAGAACATTTATTTTATCCTCTCTCACAATCCCACAATATATGTTTTCAAGTAAAACAAAACAAAAATGAAAGTATTATAAGGTGTCTAATACATTGCAGGGTTAAATTATCCTCTACCCCTTTGCCTAGGGTGTTAAAATTTTTGTTTAACTTATGGGGTTGTAACTTTAGGAAAATTAGACTATGAGTGTTAATATCCCAAATCGAGAAGAGAGTGCTTGGTTTGATAAGGTCACAGGCCCTGTAAACTTCCAGGTACTGATCAAAGCAACCAAAATCCAATTTATTTTAAAGATGGGGGCCAGCCTCGTGGCTTAGTGGTTAAGCGCATGCGCTCCGCTACTGGTGGCCTGGGTTCGGATCTCGGGCGCGCACTGACGCACCACTTGTCTGGCCATGCTGAAGCGGCATCCCACATACAGCAACTAGAAGGATGTGCAACTATGACATACAACTGTTTACTGGGGCTTTGGGGAGAAAAAGGGAAAAAAAAAAAAGGAGAAGGATTGGCAATAGATGTTAGTTCAGGGCCGGTCTTCCTCAACAAAAAGAGGAGGATTGGCATGGATGTTAGCTCAGGGCTGATCTTCCTCAATAAAAAAAAAAAAAAAAAGATAAATGTCTTCAGGAAGTGATCTACTCCGAAGTCACTTCTCTACTTTCCCATAGGTCAAATTGGAAAAATGTTTAAAGAAAGCTGAAGGAAAATGACTAATAAAAATAATTATATTTGAGTGTATTTTCAATTTTAATAAATTTTTAAAAAAGATAAGGAGAAATTAGGATTTTTTTCTGAGTAATTACAAGATTCTTATATAAATAGGATACACACACACACACATATGAGTGTGTGTGTGTCTCTCACAATCAAGTCAGAAAAAGAAACCATATCATGGAAGAATGATTCAGTTAAAGTGATTATATGCCTTGAATTTAGACTATCCTTAAATACAGTCACACAATGTTATATGACATCAATTATTCTTTCCTGATCGGATAACCTTTCAATAAAAATTTGAGAGATTAATCAAAATAATCAAAGTACATATATTAAAAATATAGTCTGGTTAAAGTAATAAATATATATTCAATGGTTTTTAGTATATTTACAGAGTTGTGCAACCATTGCCACAATTTTTAAACATTTTCATCACCTCAAAAAGAAACATTGTACCCAATAGCAGTTTTAACCAATAAATTTATTTAAACTATCCCACTTTTGATCTCTTGATTTGGACCATTCAGGTGTTCTGACTGTGTATCCTTTGTAATTCCTTTTCTTGTATCGAGCATGAGACAATGAGATGTCATAATACAGTGGTATAAAGTTCTATCTGCATGTGTTTAAATACTGGTTCCATTCCATACAAGTCTGGCCTCTTTGGCAAATTGCTAAACCTCTTTGTGCCTCAGCTTTCTCATCTGTAGAATGGAGATGAAGATAATAATAGTAACTTCATCATAGCATTATTGGGAGAATTAAAGTAAATAAGAAATGTAAAGTCTTTGAACAGTTTCTAATATATATGTTAGCCATTTTCTTCAATGGAGATAGTTTTAGATTCCGGTCTAGCAACAGAAAATAGTTGTGTTATCAAATTTCACCTCTAACAGACAAAGCTGGAAAAGGGAAAAGTCACCTGTTTCAAATTTATAGATTTTTTTTAATGCAAAAAAAGGATGAAATAATTTTCTCAGTAGGATACATGAAATGATTTGAAGTTCTTTTTGAATTATGTAAATCATGCTGAAAGTGGTTAGTAATTGCAAGATAAGAATATCTATTTTTATGCCGTTCAATTTAGTTATTAGTCAGAAGCATATGAATGATAACTTTTAAAATCAGAAGTATCTACCTATAATGCAGATAAATGCTGTGTTCGGAGAATCGGTCAACACATATTTAGTGAGAACCAGCAGTGAGCATGCTGGTCATAAAGTCATTTGCTAGCATTATCTTCAGGTGGATCAAATTAACTTCATCCGGCAGGATGTCATTCACTGCTGGAATGCCCATGTTTATGTATATTATGTCGCCTTTGGAAGCCAGAAGATGTGTCTTTGTCCCACCCACAGCAGACATGACGCTGTGCCCAGCCCCTCTCCCCACTTCACACAAGCATGAACTCACTGAACTTTGGTTGAACTTTCCTGCTCAGTCAAATACATTTTTAATGCAATCTATCCTATTTAAGCCTAATTTGTATTTCATTTCACAATCTTGCCATTTAACACAAGCCCATCAAGATAGATTTTAGGGCAGCAGCTAATCTAAAACCTAAATGACACTCATTCTGCCCACCAAGGACATGCTTTCTGTTCCTGAAACTCATCCTTAGGGTCAGGATGGGCAAGCCTTCATTTTCCTCTCTCTTTCTGAGTTGTTGCCTTCTCTTACAGTGAAAAACGACTAATATGTTGTTTTTGCAAGTTTTTAAACTTTTTTTCTTTCATAACAAGAGTCATTTATTCTTTCAACAGCACACAACTAGGAGAATTTGGCCAATATTGTCCCTCTCCAAAAAATAGCGTTTTCACTTAAAGACGTACCAGCAGCTCATTTCTGCAGACTGGGCTCTGACAGATTATATGTGAAGGCAACTTTCTTGTCAAATGAGAGGGTAACATGCCTAAGAGATTTACAAATTTTTATTTTAAAAAAGGATTCTTTGCATACCAAAATACAAGCTTCCATTAACCCAATTGTAGGGAAGATAAATCTTAGCAGAGCAATTATTTCTTGAAGTTCAGATGGCCACACATAAATTCTTTCCTCGGATTCAGCACATTTTTTAGTTATCTGCTAGGAACATTAAGTCCTTCAGCATAGACCAACTTTTTTGGGGAGGGGGGCACGTTCTTTTTTTTCTCTTCAAATGTATTTCAAATTTATTGTGTTTGGATAGGACTTTTGGAGTAGTTGCCACTTGTTTCCAAAGTGATTCTGGAAATCTGACTCCTAATTAAATATAAATAAAAGTATAGAATAAAAGTATTCTATAAAATATATAAAACTTTAGACTTGGATTTAAACACCACACTGTGAACAGAGTTTTTAGGCTGACTTCATTTGCTGAATAAACATTATGTATGGTATGTACAAGGCCATGTAGAAGATAATATGATAAATAAGATAAGACTTTTTTCTCTGTGAGTTTATAGAACTCTAGGGAAGTTAACAATAATCATTGTTATTTACTGAATATTTACTAAGCACCTGGCATTGTGGGTTGTAAAGGTAAGACATCCACCTGGGAAGACGATAGTATTTGTAGCAGGTAGACCTTAATGCAGGTCAAATAATTTTATTGAGCACCTACTATGTAACAAACACTATGAATGTTCACAGTGTCAGTTGACACACTCTCACTTTCATAGACCATACACTGATTAAGTGCTCTAAGAAAGAAATAGCCAGCTCTCATGTTATGAATTTCAGAGGAGAGCAAGTTTATTTCATTCCCTGTGGATGAGGTAGCATTTGAAGAAAGACTTGGTTTTGGAAATGCAAACAGGAGAGAGGAAAAAACCAAGACATCTAAATTACTTTCATCTTGAGGTCTAAAAGAGGTTATTGTTAAGGAGAACTTAGAAGAATGGGGAACTTCTGTCAAAAGTTTGTAGTTTATATTTCTTATTCTTAAACTATTCTAAACTACTAATTCCAGCCAAGATCACATAGAGAAGTATTAAAATACTACAACGGAGCTATTTTTATGATATTGATAGACGCATTGAAACTAAGAAAGAAGGAAAAACAATTTAAGTCAAACAAACCCAGAATGTTCTGAGAGATCGCCAACCAGCAATTACAGCTGCGAAGCTGTCCATATACAATCCACGTATATTCACAATGTAGCCAAAATAAGCCTGAGAATTTGGTGTGGTTTAAAAATTGCTGGAGCAAATGGGGTTATAAGCATAGAGTAGATTTGTTTACCCTCTATATTCTAAACAATACAGACGATACCCAGGGAATCGTCTGAAAGATTATGGGAAATTCGTATATCTACAATCAAGGATGCCATAGCTGACAAACACGCTACAGCCAATGGGTCAATAGATATTATTCAGTGTGTATACATCGAGAGAATGTGTGCTGTAGAACCTGATTCTATAGGGAAGTATTTCTTATGGCACAAGGCTAAAAATTACAGGTTTTCTTGGACATTATGTGTTTTTAACAACTGTACATGGAGATATCTGTGGCTTTTTCAGTTTCCACTCAATTCTCATGAATTACTTTTATTTTTTGACATTCAATTAAATCCTTTATTCTGAATAACAAATGTTAGGAAGAACCGGAAGCAAGAGAGACGAGAGATACCATTTTTTCACTCCAGTGATCTCTACATTTCAGTAGAAAAGTGATTCCCATCTATGGTTTGTATTTCTTTTTCTAAAGAGTTGGAGGATCCACTGGGATAGGCAGTGCTGTATAATTGCAAGTGTAAGTGCTATGATAATTATTATAATTACTATTATTATAATGATGTGGGTCTCCTGCAACAAGAAATGTTTCTGGGTAATGGAAGTGATTTTATAATCTAACGGGGTAAAAGTCATTTAGCTGTCTATCTGCCTTAACTCTCTAATCACCAAAAAGGCAACATTTGAAGACTCAGTCAAATCTCCCAACATAGGAAAAATTTGCAAAAATGTATTATCTTTGAATTGATATGGGTATTTTTTTTTTTTTAAAGATTTTACTTATTTATTTCCACCCCCCCCCCCCAAAGCCCCAGTAGATAGTTGTATGTCATAGCTGCACATCCTTCCAGTTGCTGTATGTGGGACGTGGCCTCAGCATGGCCGGAGAAGCGGTGCATCGGTGCGCGCCTGGGCTCCAAACCTGGGCCGCCAGCATCGCAGCGCGCGCACATAACCGCTAAGCCACGGAGCCGGCCGGATATGGGTATGTTCTTAATGTTACTTTTAATCATCAGACCACAGTTTCCCTTGTGTGGTTTGTTTTCTTAGTATTAATTTTTTAATTATTATAAATACAAGAACACACACACATAGACCAAAACAAATGTGAAACACAGCTCCACGGAGCAAGGTAGCGCATCTTTGCAGAGATTTCTTGACTTATTCTTGGCCAATCATGTTTAAGAAAAAAATTCTAAGACCCGGCCCATGGCCTAGTAGTTAAGTGCTTGTGCTCGACTGCTGGCAGCCTGGGTTCGGATCCAGGGCACGCACACACGCACCACCTGGCAGGCCATGCTGTGGCGGCGTCCCATATCAAGTGGAGGAAGATGGGCACAGATGTTAGCCCAGAGCCAGTCTTCCTCAGCCAAAAAAAAGAGGAGGATTGGCACGGATGCTCGCTCATGGCTGATCTTCCTAAAAAAAAAAGAAAGAAAAAGAAAAGAAAAGAAAAAAATTCTAGGTTTCATCTGGCCACATGAGAGTCATTTCTGAGGCTGTAAGTCTTTGTGGGTAGGATTTATGTTTCTTGGATTTCAACATAAGGAAATCTTCAGAGATATTTTCAATCATTTATAAGCCCTGATAATCCTCATACTTACAATAATCAATAGAGTAAGTGTTCAGTTATAAAGGTTTGCAGGCTTTTGTAGATATAAGGCATGGAAAATGAACTTACCTTCAATTTAGAATAAAACACATTTCCCTCCCAGATATACCATCCTGTGATGGAGCTTAAGAGAAGTAGCAGAAAATGCTTCAAAATGGCACATGGGTATAAACAAATAATAAGCTAGAGCAGGATCCATATTTGAAATGTGATACCCAATGTCCTCTCCAGCATGATATTCTTTGTAGCCTCACTGCATAAATGTGACCTAACGAATTATATGAAATAGTTAAGAAAATAGAGAAGTGATTGACAAAGGAATCACGCTATCATATGGAAACACTTCTGCATACCTTGCTTAAAAAAAAAAAATCAACGTTCATATTTTTCACTACCCAGTCATTAAAGGAGCGACTGGAAGAAACAGTATCCTGTTTGCCATAAGCATTTACATTAAGAAGTCACCACCATTACTATTTTAAAATAAAAGAAGGCCCATACAGATACTGTAAAATTTATAATTCTTTTCTTAAAGGGAGTATGACTTTGAACAGAGAGAGTTAATAGTACGTACACGTTCTAGTTCATCTTTCTCTTCATCTGTGAGGAGAAAAGAGTATGTTTCTATTTCCATGACTAGCAATTAGATCATAGTTATTTAGTCCATCAATAGTGATAAATAGGGGTAATGGAGTACTGCTCTGAGACAATCTACTGTCCATCAAAGAATCACAAAAAAGCCAGTAAATTGCAGACGTTTACAGTCTTATCTTTGAGTAAGCCATCCAGTGAGAATGTGCAATAAACTTCAATTCCCATCATTTCTAGAGTCAACTGGCTTATTCTTTTTTTTTTTTTTTTTAAATTTTAGTTCCTGAATTGCCTTGGCATCTTCTGTCTCCCAATAATTTGGAAGACCATTATTTAGCAGTACATGAGAACGCATTCCTTCAAAATCTTCCTTCTCCTTTCTTTTCCTTCCTGCCCAGAAAAGTTGACACAAAAGACCTTGCTGAGCACATTTGTCCAATAAGCATGTGTGACTACTACGGGGGACAGCATTTTTCTAAAGACAACTTGCCCTGAGCAAGTCAATTAAAATTTGGGAAGAATAAAAGAAAAAATTTTGCTTTGGAAAGCTAATCCATAGAAAATAAACACAAAGGGTGATGCTGTACCTTCCTCTTATTCCCTGCTCATACAAAATTGGGAAGTGCTAAACGATCTTTGTTGCATTAAAAAAAACACCATCATCCTGGCATTAAGTAACTCTTTTCCATTAATGAGATTATTACAAACTCCAAGGAAAGTAAATACAGAACAAAAACCAGAATTGAAAGGCAATTGAACCATAAAAGTCCAACATTGCTTCAGATTTTAAAATTTTTCCTTCTGGAAAGTGACTAAATCTATTTTTGTTTAGCACTTGGTGTACACTCTCATACTACCTTACAGTCCGGAAAGATATTAACTGATGCACATCTTATTGACAACAGAGATTCCTAATTCATTCTATTCATATGTAGCCAATGTATTCGACCTTGTTCAAGGTAAAGAGCTGAAATTATGACTGGATTTGTAACAAATTTCAAAGCCAGACTCAGTTGTTGTTCTGCTAGACTACTCAGATTCATTCTTCTGTGACCTCTGCCACAACCCACCTTCATCTCTCTTACAAACAAATGCTGGCATCATTTCCTTCTTCATCATGCTCTTCAAAACCCACATTTCCAGCCTCTGCAGCATAGTGATAATTATATTTTTTGTTCTCTGCCCATTCTTCTGCTAAGCAGCTCAAACTTCATAAATCCTTTTTACTAACTTCTCCCTTCAGTTGAACATTTTCTGTTCGTATCTTCCCTTTATCCTGACTGTGCCTACAACTAAGAGTATTTTCTGATCTTTCCTACTTATGAATTAATTGGTCCTCACAGAATATACCGAACTGTCTCCCATGTGAATCTGGCAGTTAAGAGACTTCACTATCAACTGGAAATTGTCAAGCAAGATTCAGAGATGGATACATTTAGGTGACTGCCCCAGCTCAGATGGGCTAGTTCTCAGTAGAAATTTAGTGAAGTTACTAAATGTCTGAGGTTCTGTGCTCTCATTTCCAAAATGATTTTTTAAAAATCTACCTTATGTATAAAAGGCATACACGTGGTGCACAATAGTGATTGTCATCACCTTGCCTGCTTCTTGTGGACACCTCTATACGTATAAATTCCTGTGTGTTTCACTGGAAGCATTGTGTGTAATGAAGGCTCTGAGTGAAAGTTCTGGAAAAAGGTACCACAATGTCTCACTTCTGGACACAGAACTCAAGATATAAAATGAGACATTAATTTTTTTTGTTTGCAAAATAGGTTATCAGGATACTGGAGGAAACATGGTTACACGGAAAAATCTAGTTCATCTCTTATGAGCCTTTCTCTCACTCTCTTGGCCCCAACCACACCAGGCCTCCTTGCTGTAAATAGAACCTACACCATACGCTGCTGCTTCAGGGTCTTGCAAGAGCAGTTCTTCCTTCCTGTTCCCCAGAAACATCCATGGCTCAGACTCTCCACTTTCAGCTCGCTATTCAATTGTCCTGTGCTATGATGCCCTTATTTTAAAATTACCACTGTGTCCCCTTCCCTTATCACTGGACAGTAATTTCTCATTTCTTACATGCTTCCTATCATACTGTTTATTTTGTATATTCTCTGTCTGCCACACTGGTATATCAGCTCCTACCAGGGAGGGGTTAAGTCTGTGTGTGCCTAGGAAAGTGCTGGGCATGTGTTAGGTGCTCAGTAACAACTTGTGGAATATACAAATAATTTAGCTATGTCTAGCTAAATGATTTGACTTATTAAGGAAAGTTCTTCTAAGACTAGGGATCTGTTCTGTAGCCTTTTAGACCTAGATTCAACTAAACTCAATGCTTTGCTTCAAACATTTCAAATAAATGGAAATAAAGCAATGGAAATCTATATCCCGTGATGATTTTTTTTCTTTTCCTGAAGGCCAAAAAATTTAATTTAATAGAACTGAAATAATATGGGCATACAACTAAAAATAATTCTCTTAGCTTACAGTAGGGAGAGGAAGTGACAATTAAATTCATCCGAGAGGCAAATAAACCACTTCTTAAGAATTCTATTTGTACTCTTCATAAATTTACTATCTGCTTTTGATTTTATTCTATGGTTACCTTTGTTGTTGTTGATGCTGTGGAGTCCATTCTGACTCCCAGCCACCCTGTGTACAGCAGAGCAGAACCCTGTCTGGTTTTTTTTGCACCATCCTCTCACCTTCCGGTGCTATTAACAGAAAATGCTCCGCTGATATTCTTAGGGTTTTCATGGTCAATTTTTTTGGAAGTGGGTGACCAAGTCTTTCTCCCTGGTCTATCTTCTTCTGGAAGCTCCACTGAAACTTGTCCACCATGGTTGACCCTGCTGGTATTGGAAATACTGGTGGCATAGCTTTCAGCAACACGCAGCCACCACAGTATGACAACTGACAGAAGGGTAGAGTGGTTCCCTGACCAGGAAACGAACCTGGGCTGTGGTGGTGAGAATGCCAAATCTTAACCACCAGCTTGCCAGGACTAGCTACATCCTGGTTACATACCTAATATATTTCTCCAGCAACAGAAGTTTAAAAAAATATCCACACCAAAAACTCCACTGCTTTCTAGATATTATTTATTTTTCATGATAAAAATAACCTCTAAAGATTTTTTCATATTCGTTTCTGCCTGGGCATTATGAAAATTGTTTGGTTTGATTTATTCTTTAAAAAGATATTCAGCCTATAATTACACTGTTGCTAATGGAGTCTTCACACTAATTCCATGCACACAAGGAGAAGAACGAAATGGAAATAATGACTCATGATAGTAATTTGTAGCTCAATGTGAAATCTCTTGGCAGGATGTGTGTTCTTGTATCCCATAAACAGAGTTAAAAGCTGCATTGTATTCATATCCAGAGGGACCAAACTAATGTATTAGTAAATTATAATAAAAGGAAAAATGGAAAGAGAGGGCTAATGTTGGCAACTAAGAATCACAGAAATCAGAGGAGAAGTGCCCATTATATGTCGGTTTCTAGACTATTGAGTGCTAGATTTAGCTAACAATAAGCAAATTACTTGAATATAGTAATAATTGAATTTTGAAAGCAAATTAATCTACATAACCATTTTAAATTTGAGTTCTTTGCCATTAAGTGTAGCACCTTATAAGTTTTGATGCCTTGTGATTTTTTCAGTTATTAAAGATGTAAAGAGCTTAAAATCAATAGGACACATTGGTCTCATTATGCTTCTCATCCATGACTAGAGACACTCATAGTACTACTACTAACACTCTAATTATATTTATTCATTCATCATAATGCTGTATACAGGTTGAATAGGATGTGTCTGAAACACATAAATAGGAAATATGCAAATATATGTAAAATTAAATATCACCAAGACAAAGGTATTTACTACTCTTCCCCAGGTCTATAGCTCTTGCCCTGTTGCAAATAAGGAACCTCACTCATTGCCTGATTTCAGGAAGCATACTAAATTTGTATTGGCCCCAACCTTGACTGGGGAACTGTGCTGAAGGTAAACAGCATTTTTCTTTTCCTCTAAGACCTGTAGTTTCTCACGTACAGGTTCCATTCACTCTTTCCTGCTGTGTAGTCATTAAAACTACCCACAAATATTTGATTCTTGCCTCCTTCTGGGCATAAGGTAAGACTGGCCTTTCCCCCTGGATGGAATTTATTCTTGACCACGTGTCTGGCATTGGCAAATAGAATATAAATAGAAGTGATCGGTGTCACCTACAGAGAAGAGTTGAAAGAGCCAGTGCATACTTTACCACCTGCAAAGGATTCTTTTTTCCATATACAGGAAAAAAATGACTCTTCAGTCTGCGTCCTGCAGAATAGACAAAGGGAATATGCAACTGAGCCCCTTCCAATCTTTGATGCACAGAGCATGAGTGAAAAAGAAACCTTTCTTGGTTTAAGACAATGATGTATTAGTATTGTTTGTTATCTCTGCATAACTTAGCTTACCCTGAATGATTCATTTACTTTCACCAGATCATCCAAATCTTGCCCAGAAACTTCTCGAAAGCCTCTCAGCCTCCCTCCTTTTCTTGCTTTCCTGTGATCACTCCTACACTTTTGTTCTATTTTTCAGCCAAAACATATATCATCATAACTACCATGCTCTGAATTGTGCTAATAACAGATCAATGGTCTATAGAGGGGCATTTAGAAGGTCAGTAAATAGATTTGGTATCTACCATCCAGAAAACATTGAAATAATTCAAAAGACCACATCAGAATCTGAAGGAGGCTTTCTATATTGATCTCTTTCCCTGAACCTAAAATCTCTCTTCCTAAACTTTCAACTTTTAATATCTATAAGGCTATATTCTTCCAATCATATATATTTTTTCTGTTTGAATAGAGTTGAAGTAGCATGCTTATTATGTATATAGAATTTGAAAATATAGTATTTTCTGATTTATTTACTTCAGATAATTCTTTCAACAATATTTATTTTGTGGCTTCCACATTCCAGGCACTTGTCTAGGTTGCTGGAAATAATGCAGTAACCAAACTAGATACAGCCTCTGCCTTCATGGAATGAACATTCTAAAACAAGTGAGAGTCATTAAATTAATGGGTATATAATATGTCAATTGATGATAAGTGCTATGAGAAAAAATATAGCATGCTAAGAGGGATAATGAATCTCTACAGTAAAGCATGGTAGAGGGGTACAATAGTTATTTTATAAAGATTGTTCAGGTAAATTTTCTCTGAAAAGTGACATTTAAGCCAACTCTTGAAGGAAAAATTTGGAAATTCTGAAATTTTAGAAAAGCACAAATAAATGTATAAAATGAAATAAATTCAGAGCAGTAAAAAAAATAAGATAAAAATTACCCATTCTCCAACTACTATTAAAACATTTGGTATTAATATAAGGGTTTTAAAAATAAATAAATCTATATTTTTAATAACAATATATCATTAAAAGGTTTTTCCATTTATATTAATAATTTTCTTTTAAGAAGTCTGGAATGCATGCTAAACTATTAACACTGGATAGCTCTTGAAGGTGGAATAATGAGAAACTTTTGTATCGTGCCCTTTACATTTTTGTATTACTGAATATTTTAAATCAGAAAACTCATAAGATCTGAAAATATTCTTCTGCAGAGTAATCATCAGCGGCTTTATAGCATTCCATTATACAGCTAATTAGCTAAAACAAAATTTATTTTATTAAGCCACCATTATTGGATATTTATTCTCTAATTATTTGGTGAATAATATGATTTTAATGATTTTCATGATAAATACATAATATACTAGCTACATCGCAAGCTAATTGGACTTTCATGGACTAGCCTGGTAATATATAGTTTTGTATTCTACGGGAAAATTGTATTATGCATTCCAAACAATTTATATAAAGAGTAACCCTTGGCACATAATCTATGTGTTAATTGTGTTCTTTCTCTACAATTAAGTATTTTTACAGCTTAAGACACTTCTATACATTGTTTGAATATGGATTTGATATTTGTTAACCTTTAAATGTGCTGGGCTACTTTGGGCATCATATGAACCAACAAGTGTTATTTTTTATTTGAACAGATTATAGTGCTAAATAATTAATAATAATTCGAACTCTCAAACCACTTGCTGAGGGCAGGAGGGAGATGATATGAGGAAACGTATCAGATAAGTCCATGATGGAGGAAATCATATGATACGCAAGCCTCACTAAGCCAGAGAACTTTCTATGACAACCAGTCCCACCACCCCAGGCTGATTGGATTGCTCATTTTTGTGATCCAACACACCTGGGACTACTTTTAACACGGTGCTTATCACATTGCATTGAAATTTCTCTGCTTCAGTGTCTCCCACTTATCTGCGAACTTGTTCATATCAGAGATCACATATTTTCTCTGTGAAATCACTACCTGTTAACCCAGTGTCCAGGGCATGTCAGGTCCTCAGGAAATGTTTACTGACCTGAAATAAGACCACCTGAGGGATGTCATGGAAGACAGTATGCATACTGATGTTAGAATAATGTAAATGCCTGCCCAGAGAAAAGCAAACTTTGAAGAGAAAGAAAAAATGGAAAAATGGCATTATCAGTTCCAGAAATATACATTCTCAACACTCAGATTGGAGTTCCCATCGGTAGACAGGACTACAGAGAAAGTGTTGGAATTGTGCCTGAGCTGCTACAACACTGAAAAAGACATACAGGGATCTCTCTTCTCTTCCAACAATGATATCATTTCTCCCTCCGTGGAGATTGGTCCTACCTTATATAGGAAACAGGTTTCATTCGTAAAGAGACTCCAGCTAATGCCCTAAACCCTCCACTTTCTTCCTCACCTCTTTCCACCATCCCTACCCCTTCTATCTGTACAAATTAAAGATGATTAAGAAATCTGAAAAATCATTTCATACAAATGATTGGCACAGAATAGCTGCTGGTTATGCAAATCCAATGCTAAGACCCACCCCAGTCCACTTCCCCCATCTATTATTATACTAACTCTCAGGTCTCAGCTTTGGGAAAGTAATTGACAGTTCCTACTGCTGTGGTCTGAAATTGATCACTGCGTTTGCACTGAGACCGTGCTTCTTACGGACCACTCCCAGGCAACGACAGAATGTGGTGGAGATACCAAGGCAGAAACATTTCTGGAAGATGAGAAATTCTTCCAGGGAACTTTGGCTTGAGGACTCCTGAGTGAACTTTCTAGACTTTCCTTAGACTGCACAGCGGCTTAAAAAAGTTCCAGCCCATCTTCCTTCCTTTCCTCTTTCTTTCACTCAGAGGCAGACATGCAGCATGGTCTCCTGGCTCTCCCAGCCTTTCTGGCTCTCTCTTCTTTTTCTTTCACAGGCATTTCTAATAACAACATTCTTGCACATTTAACCTCTCTGGCATCTGTTTCTTCAAAGACCCTGAGTAACAGAATAACAAAATACAACATGGATGGGTGCCACAATGCCTTATAATATATTTTATATATATAGTATCTCTCTATTTCTCTTTCTCTTTCTCTTCTCTCTTTCTCTCTCTCTCTCCTATCTCTCGATCTATCTATCCATTCATCTACCTAGTTGTTTAAACATAGCCATGACTAGATTGTAAGTATCTTGACCATGTCTGATTTATTATGTGTGACAATTATGTAAAGCTACATGTATTAGTTTCCTAGGGCTGTCACAACAAAATATCATAAACTGGATGGCATAAAACAGCAGATATGTGTTGTCTGACAGTTCTGGAAGCTAGAAGTCTGAAATTAAAGGGTCATCAGGGCCACATTCTTCCTGAAAGCTTAGAGGAGAATCGTTCCTTACCTCTTCCTAGTTTCTGGTGGTTGCCACCAATCTTGGTGTTCCTCAGCTTGCAGATTCATCATTTCAATCCCTACCTCTGTCTTCACATGGCCTTCTCCCCTGTGTGTCTCCTATCTGTACGTCCAAGTTTCCCTCTTTTTAGAAAGGCAACAGTCATTGGATTAGGATTAGACCTACCCTAATCCAATGTCACCTCCTCTTAACTTGATTACTTATGTAAAGATCCTATTTCCAAATAAGGTCACATTCACAGGTACCACCAGTTAAGACTGAATGTATCTTTTGGGGGATACAATTCTATCCATTACACTGTGTGACTTGGTTTTACTGCTGCTGCTGGTGTCTCTCATATTGCTACAACTGGCCGTTATTCTTCAAGGAATCTCTGCTACCCTGTTGCTAACAGCCGGCTCTCTCAGTTCAGTCCGGTGCTCTTAAAGTCCCCAAAATCAATCCCAATCATCTTTAATGTAGGTATAACCAATGTTTGTTCTATTCATATACATCGTTTGTGAAGCCAACTTGACAGTGAGATTAATATGTCCTTCCTGAACTCATCAGCTGAGTGATCCTATCTCCCTCCCTCCTTACATGGTCTTTCTGAACGTAAGGCACACCAGGAAGATGGTCCGGGCACAGTTTTCATGACACTCTGCTTTTGCTGCTCCTATCGCTGAGTCTTATCAGTGGAGGAATAACGAAAGGAAATCCACAGTTTTAAGGCATATAGGCATTTGTGAGGCTGGGAAAATAGATTTGTAAGGCTCATAGACCACATATAAGGTTTACTCTAGGCATATAATCTTTCTAATCCAATGCATTGTGCTGCCTTTCCAGGGATGGGCACAACCTATGCACATAAAGGTGATAAGTGTGAAACTTACAAGGAGAAAAAATAGTTGGTTCAATTACATTGTAATCTTTGTCTATAACTTAATATATGTATCAGTATCTATATTTCTGTAATTATAGCACGGAAAAGACTTCTGTTACATGAAAGATATTATGCTAGCTGTTAAAATACAAAGAGAAGATCAATGTTATTTTTAAATCCCTGCTACATGATAGGCACTGATGTTGGTGCTTCCCAAACATTTGCCTTTAAATTCTTAAGGCCAATTGTTTTCAGTAGCTAACATTATCCATATTTCCTCATAAACTACATGGTGCATGAGCCAGAATTGAAAGACAATTCAAAGCTTAGACTTTGAAACACATACCTTCTTTATCAAGGTAGACTTAGGCATGGTCCTTGCCCTTCAGCAGATCATTTTATTGTGTGGGTTGATTCCAAAGTAATGTGGTTTCAAAAGCATGTGAAAAGTTCCTCTGTTCACCCTCCTAAACCTGCTCATTCCCAATTTTCTTTGCCTCAGTTAGTCACCATTAGAAACTAGATGTAAAAAGAGTCCGTAATGATTATTCTCTTTTCCTCTACCTCCGATTCCAATCCAAGGCAAAGACTGTTGACTTTACCTCTAAAGTATATTATAAGTATGACCACTTCTCAACTTCCTCTTGTGACCACTTCATTCCATGTCACCATTATTATTCTGACACGATTTCTACATCAGCCATCAAACTGATCTCTTTTTTTCAATCTTGTTTTCACTATAGCTCTTTCTAAAAAATCATATAGTAATATTTCAAAAAATAAAAGATATTATGTAACTCCCTTGCTTAACATACTCCATTGACTTTCCATTGTAATCAGTATAAAATTCCAGGTCCTTACCTTGGACCAAAGATTCCACAACAGTCTATCACTCTGTCTTTGACTTCATCTCCCTCCTCCTACAAGGTCTATGGTCCAGACACAATTGCCCTCAATTTGTGCATCAAACACATCAAGAATTTTCTTGCCTCGTGGAAAACCGACTTGTTCTTTGCTTTTCTTCATCTATCTTTTCACAGGTTTACACGTGGTTGTTGTCTCTTGCTCATCATTCTTGACTCCACTCATATATGAGCTCCTCAAAAAGGGCTTCATAAACACCCAGCTAAAGTAGTCTGTAGTCCATTATAGTCAAGTTCTGTCTCATAACCTCTTTCATTGTTTTCATAGCATTATCACTGCTTAAAATTAATTAGGTTACTTTTTGAGCTTGCCTTTTTATTATCTGTTTTTCTCTACTGGAAATAATTTAAGTTCTACAAGGGCATGTCTATCATTCCCAACATTCCAACTATGTCTGGCACATAGAAGCTGTTCAAAAAAAATTTGTTGAATGACTGATTTACAACGTGTTATACAAAGACAAAAGTGAGCAACTGATTGCCAGGGGGAATCAGGAGAGATTGAAAATTTGAGTTTGACTGTGAAGGGCTCCTTACCTCCAGAAATGTATATTAGAGGTCTACTACGCACTAAGTACTCCGTTAGGAGGAAGGAATTATTCAGCAGATTAAGGTATTTCACATATCAAACAATTTGAGAAGACTATCATGAAAACTACAAAGATGACTTGGACAGTGAACACCACTGAAATTCAGAAAATGAAAAGATCACAGCAGGCTAGAATAATCAAAGAACGCTTATCTGGGATTGAGTGAGATCTCCCCCCAACCCAAAGGAAATGGGACTTTAATTAGTGTAAAGGTTAGAAGTCTATAACAGTAAGCGATGAAATCACGGAGATTAGAGTGCATAAATTTGACTCAAGTCAACAATGTCCCGTCAAGTGCCCTGGAGGGCATTCTGTAGTGCTCTGGTGGGAGATGTGGTTGAAATTCATGCTGAGTAGACCCCAAAAGCCTGTAAAGGGCAGGTTCTCCAAAAGGTTCTCAATGTGGACCTGTGTGAGGTGCCCTTTCAACTCAGTCTCTTCAATTTTCAGAAAGAAGTCACTGTGTACCATTCTCTTTAATATCAGTTTATTCCAACTACATTAAAAAGAATGAAAGACAGATTAATCTTTAGTCTTTGCTCTGTTTGGTTAGAATTTTTGAAAGAATAATTGTAGAATCAGGAATAATTTTATAAGACATTTTTCTCTATTGTTTTATATGAAAATTTCTATCTGTCTATCTAACCAAAAAACAACACTGCTTGTGGTGCTTCCGAAAGCACTATTTACAAAAATAACCATAGAATTCTAGAACCAGAAAAGACATGTTAAGTTACCTAGTTAAAACCATATAATTTAAAGGTTAGATTTCTAATATGTTAATCCGTTATAATGCATGCAGTATGACTACTGTTTCTGAAAGTCCATGACAGAAAAGAAACCTGGCCTCCGATTCTTAGTGACTTCATAATCTCAGATAGAGACTGGAAGATTTCACATGCTGAGGAATTTAATCAGTAATAAATTATTTTCAACTTTAGTCTCTGTCAATTTTATGCAGAGGTACATCGGCCCAGCTCTATATATGTGTGTATATATATATGTGTGTGTGTGTGTGTATGTATGTGTATGTATGTATATATCTTTGCTTTATATTTGTCTTTCATTTTTGTACACACTCATATACATATAGTACACATGTATACATATACAATATGTTGTAGATATATATATGTGCATATACACATATTATATATGATATGGTTTATATGTATACTTGTATACTATGTTTATATGGGTGTGTCTGTATAAAGTAGAAAGACAAATAAAAAGCAAGAATGTTAAAGGTTTACCAAAATGGGTCACCTATGTAAAACTTAAACCTATTTGGATATGAGTAAATATATTTCCTTTTCTTTCTTTCTTTTTAAATTTACCATCCAGATCCTGTGTTTAGTTATTAAAGAAAAAAAAAGTTAAATTCCCATAAATCTAAATATGTGGGGAAAAGTTATAATACTTTATCCTCCAGGACAAGAAATATGACGATGCTAGCACTTTTCCGTGGGCTTGGCTTGTTTGCGACAGCAAAACAAGATCCGCATGTCCTTTCAGCTCCCTGCTATGTACAAATATTTCTGGATTTCCTTCTGAGCTGCCGAACTGGCACAGATGCCTGGCTATTTAGAACGATTTTTGCTTTCTTCATCAAGACTCATGGTTTTAAATCCCCAGGACTGGCTTGAATATTGTGGATTTATTCTCCAGATCACCATCTAGCTCATTGAGAAGAGGTGAAATGGCTTTGACCTTTTGGGAAAGGGAAAGTGTTCACAACCCCTTTTGGGTGGCAAGCCCCCAGGTCCCCGTGCACACCACAATGACTCAGTAATTAAGTTCAGCGTATTAAAAAAAAGAGAAGAAGAACCAGAGAAATATAAATAAACCCTCTGGTATTTTTGCAGAGAAAACGATGTAGGTTTATAGTATCATGGTAGAAACTATACCTACACAGTAGAACTTCTAAATTATTTTTTCTCTGCAAAAAGGTACAGAAAAAAAAAGAATAGAGTCCAAACTTGTACTTTACTAAAATAACTAGGCATCATCTATTAGAGTTCATAGCCCATGAGAAGCAATTTTATTTCAGAATATGTTTTGCTGTTGATAAAAAAATATGACAGCATTAAAAGAAAAATTGCTAAACGAGGATTTCAGTGACTATTATTAATTTTTAAAAGGTCAAATGATGTTTTTCTTCTGTTAGATAACCTCAGTACCCCAAAAGTTTCAAATTCTAAAAAGGTTCGTGGCAAATTACTTAAGTGCTCCACCTTCCAATTAAATAAAATGAGGTTTTTCAGGATGACATAATTTCTCTGGTTATAGGTTATCAGAGCTAAGGAAACAACACATCTATGATGTTGTCAGCAGACCATCAATTTGTGCCCTATTTGCAGAAGAACGAAAATGAAGAACTATAAAGCAGTGAGACACAAGGGCATCGAGTAGCCTACTCTATTTGCTCAGGCAAGTCTCAGTTTTCTTAAATGAAAGGGAGAATTTGAACTTAGTACTCAGCAGGTTAAAAGTTTGAAATGCTGAAGGAATTTTTTAAATCTACATTTTATTAGCACTTATACTTTTCACGAAGTGAGAGAGAGTTTGTAACAAAAAATGATAGGTACCAATTATTAAGTCTCTGAGCACTCTGTTGCCCACAGGTGTTCTACATGTTTTTTTTTTTTATCACATTTAATATTCTCAACAAAGAATTAATATTCTCAAAAAGGAGATATTATTGTCCCTATCTTATGGATGAGGAAATTGAGTCACCAATTGTTTAAGTCATTACTGAATAGTGTAAGAATTCAAACCTAGCTTTTTCTAGTGCCTCAAACAGTATTCCTTCTCCCATGCTACACAGCCTCCCAGGAAGCATAAATACCAATGAAAAGTGAATACTTACACTAGTAATCTGGCTAGATTTTTCTCTCTGAAGCCAAGTTCTGTATTAGATTGGACTAGGTTGACCATATGTAACTATTTGGGAGTTATGCTCATATAGCCTAAAGCAAACACTAATGACAGAAATAGATGAGTTTTCTGTGGTTTAAGCTTTTTTTTTTTTTTTTGGTGAGGAAAATTGGCTGTAGGCTAACATCTGTGCCCATCTTCCTCTACTTTATATGTGGGACACCTTCCAGAGCATGGCTTGATAAGTGGCGTGTAGGTCCACACTCGGGATCCGAACCTGTGAGCCACAGGCCGCTGAAGCCGAGTGCACTCACTTCACAGCTACGCCACCAGGCCAGGCCTTAAGCATTTTGCTTTTTGAAAGGAATACATGAAAAAAAAAATCATTGGTTAACTTGGTTAGAATCAATAAGTAAACCATCAGTACAGTGGTATCGAAATCACAATTCTTAACTCTCAGAGATCAGTTTGAAAACCTGGCTCTTTTGTTTTTGTTTTTCTGGTATCATCAAAAATAACATTTAAACCATTGTTTAACGTGACGTGTAAGGTGTCTTTCTCTACATGGTGATATTGCATGGCATAATCAAATGTATCTGATATTTTAGGAGGACAGAATAGTCAGTTGTAGAGAAAGATCTTAAATATTATTTTAATATATATGTTTTTTCTGTGTAATGTTAAATCCACATAGTTCTACTGTATATCTTAAATAATGACACAAATTGTTCAAGTTACTCAAACTTATTTCTGAATTTTTTGTTGATCCTGTGACTTATACTAGCCCCACAATAGGACAGGAAGAGAAATATGCCCTCCCTTGGGAAACTCCTACAATGCTACGAAAACAGGAATATGGTAGAGGTTGTAAGATAGCTTTGAAAGTGTTCTGATACAGTTGGAATTATTTATCTATGAAATTCAAAACATGTGTGAGCAGCCGCTTGTTGGGCTACTCCTCTAAATCTTTAGTCCGGTATCTCTGAGCATTGCCCTCAGTGATTTGGAGCAATTAAAAGGTAAGATTTCTGCTTACTGGAAATACGTCACGAACTGGCTTGGCATGTCTCTATTTTGGTCTGGCACACACATTTACTGGAAGGCCTAATAGTAACCTCAGAAGAAATTCAGAATAAGGAAATGATGTGATATTTTTTCCATTTCAGATATTGTTCTAAATGGCATAGTAATGATATCCTGACACCATGAGCGTTTGTGTGTGTGTGTGTGTACACGTGTATAGACAAACACTATTTATAGGTATGTGATACATCACTATATATTGCGAGGATACATATATCTATGTATTTCAAAATACCACGGCCTCAAAATTATGTGTATACAGGGCCGGCCCGGTGGCGCAAGCGGTTAAGTGCGCGCGCTCCGCTGCGGCGGCCCGGGGTTCGCTGGTTTGGATCCCGGGCGCGCACCGACGCACTGCTTGGTAAGCCATGCTGTGGCGGCGTCCCATATAAAGTGGAGGAAGATAGGCACCGATGTTAGCCCAGGGCCGTCTTCCTCAGCAAAAAAAAAGAGGAGGATTGGCGGATGTTAGCTCAGGGCTGATCTCCTCATAAAAAAAAAAAAAAAAAAAAAAAATTATGTGTATACAGGGAAGAGAATAAAAAATAACTTTTTAATAATTCGGATTTGATTAGTAATTATATACAGTTTAAAATTTATAACAGAGGTTCTTTTACTGGTTTCAATTTTGATATTGGTGTTTATTTAAATAGTTCTATGCACATAGAATCATAAACACAGCATTATAGTCAGAGATCTTCTTTCCACTTAATGATCCCTTGGTCCATGTCATCACTGTCTGGACGAGATGAGTAGTCAGGTGTGGGAAGCCTCTTAACATGTAAATGTCATTTGC
Organism: Diceros bicornis minor; assembly: GCF_020826845.1. NCBI lineage: Eukaryota > Metazoa > Chordata > Mammalia > Perissodactyla > Rhinocerotidae > Diceros > Diceros bicornis. Next base: position 31,126,912 of record NC_080763.1, read on the forward strand.
CTGACTTCTCAGGCCTGTTTGGTATAAACTGAGATTTTGCCCACCATCACTTCCCTCAACAAAACAAAAATGTCTAGAAAGAGCCAGACTTACAGATCTCTAAATTTCTAAGGAGAGTACATCCTTTTGTTCTGTTTCTTGTACAAGCTAGGTTTATACTTATGAGTTCACTTCAGTTTCTTTGAGCTCTTGGCCCTTTAGGATAGAACAGGCTTGGACTGGAATAATCAACAAGCCATATCAGAGAAGAAAAAGAGCAGGACAAGATGAGAAGGTTCAAGGTCGTTTCTTTATGTCCTCACATCGCAACCACTCTCCCCCATGGTCTTTCATAGGTACTTCAATTATGTGAAGATGCCTGATAAATTCTAGCAGAGACGCCAGTTGATCAGTTTGTTCCAGAGAAAATCCAAGTTGGTTAAGATGACCCATAGGAGGTCAATCCACAGTCAAATTTCACATAATCAAATTTCATTAATTTTATTACAAGTTTCTAAGTTCCATCTCTTAACAGACAATATGTTGTGTTTCAACTTGTCAAAATGAGTTTTCAGGTGTGGCAAAGTTAGTAAGATTAGGAAGTAGAAAAAAGCCCTAGACTGAAGATTCAATTTTATGTTTACCACAAAACCAAGTTCTATTAGATATTCTAAACATCATTCCTAAATTTCTGAGTATGTTGCACATTGTAATCCTGTTGCCCAGGTAGGAAGAAGAGTGAACATTTTTGAGGATCTACTGTGTGGCACAGATTGTGATCATGCATATTACTAGCAAGATGATTTTACAATATTACAAATGGGAAAATAGTGAGACTGAGTAACCAAAGCTTATGAGGAGAGAATGGGCTGAACTCAGCTTATCTGACACTAGGGCCTATGCTCTTCCCAAGGCAGCAGGTGGCCCCTTATGATATGAGGGTATTAGGCAAATGCAGAACTCAGAATTGATTCCTTCTGCTTTAGAAAAGATTAACTTAAGAAGTGTCTACTGGCAGTGGAATGGGATTCTCAAGGTCACGTAGCTAAAAGATAAATATATCGTCTCTGTTCCTCTGTGTCCATTCACCTTTGTAAATTTTAATTCAAGTTCAAAATCCAGATCACTTTATTCTTTAAATTTTCTCATCTCTGAGAGCTCGTGTAACCTGTGGTAAACAATCTAGACATCCATTGTATCCCAAAGCTTCCTTGGGCGTGTTTTTATTGTTTCATTTAAGGTGTGACCATCCTTAATGTTAGGATCCCTTTACTAAATGTCCTTTACATATCTCGCCCCACCCCAGCTCCCACAATGAGTATACAATAGGCATATAATAAATGTAGCATATATTATTTAACTTATGCAATATAAGTATTTTTTATAATTTTATATAATTTTTATTACTGTTTAAAAAGAAATACATTTAGGAAAAACAATTTCTCCTTGTGGTTGTGCTGCTACTATCCACTGAAGTCTCGGATGGGTCATATAAATTTTCGAGGCCTCAGTTTTCTTGTCAGTGGAATGGAAATTCTATTACACTCCTAAACTTCATTGCCAGTATTAGCATTGTCAGACCATTTGATTCTTTCCTACTTGATAAGCTCCCATTTGATTTTGTTTATAAATAGGAGGGGAAAAAAATCCAAATGTTTTCCAGAATGTTCATCATATGTTAGCACATTTCCCAGGCTGTGTTCATTTAATTCAGGGTACTATGTGAATGCGTGACCATGGACATGTCAGTTGATCATTTTGGTTTCTGTTTCCACCTAATGTAGGAATAAAAACAACTTTTGTTTGTAGTGTAGGAATTAAATAAAATAAGGTATTTTGAAAATAACTAGCTCTGAGCCATAAAATTTACTAATTTCTTATTTCTTTTAAAGGATAAGATCAGTAAAGAAATTAAAGGCTTTTTCTTTGTATTTCTGTATCTGTGAGTGTTAATTTATTTCCGATTCTTCTTCTCATGGCTGCAATCATTTATATGGTTGCTCCTTAACTTTCCCACAGCTGTCTATTTTTTACCTAACTTTGATACATGTAAAGATTCCTTAATTTTTTAGCTACTTAATATTTTACATATGTTGGTCCTCTTTCTAGATCATTAATTCACATGAATTAAAACTCACCTAAGTATCGCTACAGTATCCTCCCTTAGTCAAATTTTTTGGTGGTTATTTCTCTTGTCTGTAAATCCTCCAGAAAGATTGCTTTCCAAGATTTTGTATCCATAGGAACAATAATTAAATTTTCTTCTTAAATTGGAAGAATCTCACTAAGCATATCTTATGTGTCTGTAAAATTTGGCTTTATTCTATCTTGCCATTTATCTAATTTTGTAACAAAATACTTGGCAATTAATTTGATCTATTATGGTTTACTACTGGTAAAAATTTCAATTCAGAATTTAGCGCTATTCTTGATGTATCTTTTGCACTTGAAATGAGTACCTTGCTATACACTCTCAAAGACAATATTCTAATCTAGTTTATTACCATGTGCAATGGTCCCAGAAAAATAGGTTGACATTCTCATCTCTTATTGGTAGAACACTAAGAGTTAAATCCAATGAAATTTCTCTCTTAGTTATACTAACACCTTTACTGCAACACTAACACACAAAGGAGGTTTTGTCCTTGTTCCTCCCTGTTCCCATACTTGTCCAGTCATTGATCTCTACTTCATATCTCTTCCTCCATAACTAACCTTCCACCCGCCCTGAAAATTACAGATCTTTAGTATTGTCTATTTCCCTGGAGTGAACTGACCATTTTTATCTTCCAGACAATAGAACAAAATGATAATTGGAATTTTTCACAACATGTAGTTGAGAAGTGATAATGATCATAGATATTTACATCATGTTTTGTCTCTAAAACATCAACAGTTCATACTTACTTACACTATTTCCATTTTCATCAGATGATTTGGTATTGTATAACTGTAGTTCAAATCCTTTTTTTCTTATTCCTTTTTTCTTTCTCTCTTTCCTTTTCTATTTCTCATTCTTTCTTTCATTCTCTTTCTCCTTTTCTCTTTCTCTTTAATTCTTTCTCTTTCTTGTGAGAGTGTGTGTTTGTGTGTACATTTTGATGTAGACACACTTGATTTAAGGCAACATAGACACAAAGATTCTCTAATGAAATTAAAATAGATTCAAGCATAAAGTAATGAACTGATGCCCAGTCTCCTGAGTCTTTTTATTAAAGTATATTATGCACTTTATATAATTTTTAAATTTTTCCATTTGTATTATTACCAAATTTCTTGAGTTCAAGCACTAATCCTTCATACTACTTTTGTTATAGACTAGATGAGAATGGCCTGGCATGGGATTGGAATGTATTATATGTAAAGGGATTAAATATTTTTTAAAGAGCCGAAAACTCATATAATCTCTCCTGAACTGTCGTCAGAGATTTCTTTTTTCCAAATTAACTCTCATTTTAAAAACCTCTCAAGGAAATTCCAAAGTACCCACTTATCCTCTAGTCTTTCTGGAAGGGGATTAAGAGTCTGAAGAAAGTAAATGAAATTTAGCCAGCCCCATAAAAGAACATAGCTCAGATTTTGTTCTCACAGCATAACAACACAAAAACAGGGGTGATCATTTAATCTCACAGACTCTCTTTCAGGCAGCACCCTAAAAATTTTCAACTTTCACCAAACCATTAGAAAAAGTCTTTCAACCTGCAAGACTTCTTCATTTCTGTTTGAATCACCTAGACCTGGACATTGTCTGAGCCTAAAAGAATACTTGAAGCAGCAAAGCCAGACATTTTTTTTACTCGATTTCCTGAAAACTCAGACTTCACTAAGGTTTGGCTTTCATTCCTTCCATCCTGGTGAAGTTCCAAAGCTTTTAGATTTATATCTCTCATTGAAGACAGAGTAGCAGCTTATCAGATTTTCTTTTCTAGAAAAGAACAGTTTCTAATTAGGGGCTTTGCAGCTGTGAACCACTTGGAAAAGTATTTAGGCCAACTCCTATATCTGGCATTTTTCCTTCAGTGAGATTAGGCTTCCTCACTTTAGGTGAATAAACACTATCTCTGCTGGTGAATGAAGGCTCCGCTCCAAGTCCTGGGACTTCCAACTCCCCTCACTATAAAATGTGACCCCAGTCATACTCTTCCCAGGAATGTTTTGCTATCTTGATCAAATTTTCTCATATGTGTCAGCATCGTCAACAGGGTTATATATCTCAAATCTGGCTCTCTATGCTTATCTGTCTTATCTAGAAATGTGGAAAAGTCTATTATAGTTTATCCTCATCTGTGGTTTAGCAACTTTCTTGAAAAAAACCAAAGGCATTCATAGACATAGAGAAAGTTTGATAGGTTTAGAGGAGAGATAGTGATAATGTTAGCTGATATTTATTGATCACTTGCCCTGTGCTAGCCACTGTGTTAAGTGTGGTATAGCAATCTATCTTTAATTTGAACTCATCCAACAGCCCTATAAATTAGATGTTATCCTCATTTTCTGGAGGAAAAAACTTAGATTTAGAGTTTAGGGAACTACTCCAAACTTTCCCAGCAAGAGAAAGGTAGAATTAGAATTCAAATGCAAATTAGTTTGGTTTCAGAAGCTTTGACTTTAAATATTACAACATATTCCCTTCCAATAATTGAATTGCAAATGTGCTTGCTTTACAATATCTGAGATCGTATGGATTCAACTTTACCAACCTAAAAAAAAAAAAGATAAAAGAAAGAAAAGAAAACACTACTTAATTTTGAAAAATATTGCCCTCACTAATATTGAACCCATTTAAAAGGCCAAAATAGCTGTTGAAGGAAAATGATAAGTGGACTATAACGTGAGAATGTTTTACTGAATTCCATAGAGAATCACTGAATGTATTTCATATTAAGATTATATGATACTAGCACTTAATATAAGACAATACCAGTAAACAAAATATTTCAAATTATTTTAAGAATATCTGACACAAATATGTAAGGTTTACAGTCGTCTCATTATTTTCTACCAAATCCATGGTGAAACATACAGTGGGAAACTTCTGTCTCTGCTATATAAAAATATTTAAAAAGTTTCAAGTTAGCAAGGAAAAGAATCTATTTTTAAAAAGTTATCTTCAAAAGAACCACTTATATGAAACCAACATTACTTTGCTTAGAAGCATAAAGGGTCAAAAGAATAGTTTTTGAACTACACTTTTCCTGGGGGTGAGGGGTTTTCACATTATACTCTTAAATAGAACAGAATGCCCCCAAATGGCAGAAGTGTTCTTAGTCTTTCTCACTTGCAATTTTCGTCTTAGCTTTGAACTTTTCCATTCCTTTCTGTGAAAACTTTAAGATCCATTAGAAAGCATCTGATTTTATAAGCACTTAGCAGCCATAAAGAGTGAAATTATCTCCATCCATCAACTCAGCATACAAAACAATAGCACCCATTAGAAGATAGTGCAAAAAGAACAGATAAAGACAAATCCACTTCAGAGATGGGAATCTAGGTCACAAGCAGGGTGTCTTTAATTTGTTCACCAAAGTCACAACTGATTGACCTAAGTGCACTGTCAATTCCCTGTAAAGGCCACCAGAATAACCTACTGATCAAGCAGAGGTGAATAAAGCAGAGCTGAATTTATTACTTACTAACATAAGGGAATGCACCATCTTGAGGCAGACTTAGTAGTGCCTCAAAGGGAGGAAATCAGGAATAGATATTTATAGGCTTTTAGGGTCTACGATCTAGTAGTTTAAGGCAGGTATTTCAATTCAGAGATCTGATTGGGCATGGTCAAGATTCTTGGTAAAAGAGTTTAGAACTGACAGACACAGTGAGGTAAACGTTGAAGAGTGATCTCAAGCATTTGCCCAGCTGAGCCATCTTTTGTCTTTGGAAGGGACTATTTCCCCAGATGAGCAATACAGGGTCCTAACAAAGAGGCTAGTTGAGCAGTAGATTATTAGATAAACTCATCTTCAGGAAGTTCTTGAAGCAACCAATGAAACTATTGTTCTGAGAAGTGTTTTTCAGTCTTATCTGTTTGGGCAAAAGTTTTGGGAACAAATGGTAAGTCAAGTGGCTATAAGTGCCCTGTCTTAGTCAATTCTTCTTGCTGTAACAAAAATACCATAGACTGAGTAGCTTAAACAGCAGAAATTTCTTTCTCACAGTTCTGGAGCCTGAGAAGTCCAAGAGCAAGGTGTTAGCAGATTTGTTTCCTGGTAAGAGCCCTCTTCCTGGTTTGTAGACAGAAACCTTCTTGCTTTATCCACACATGGTGGAGAGAGAGATCATCTCTCTTCTATCTCTTCTTCTAAAGGCACTAATCCCATTCGAGAGGGCTCTGCCCACATGACCTAATTATCCCCCAAAGGCCCACCTCCAAATGCCATCACATTGAGGATTAGGGCTTCAACATATGAATTTCCGGGAGACACAAACTTTCAACCCATAGCATGGCCTTAGTTCTTATTCTGAGAGCTAAGTCATGTGACTGTAAGCAATCTTGGTTCTCTACTTAATACCTCATAGTGACTCTAAATAATTTCATCTTTGAAACATTTTAAAGATTAAAGCTAGAGTCCCAAGAAAACGTAAAGAGAATCTACACAGAAAAACAAAACTCTGGTAATAAAAAGAAGTCTTTGTTGACTTTTAACTGTTTTTTGACAGTGTGTTCTCCCAGTACATAATTTAATCTTTACAAAAAAGTAATAAAGTGAATATAATTAGAGTCCTCATTTTATAAAATGAAAGATCTGAGACTCAGAAAAGTTAAATAACATGCCCAAAGTCACCACCTAAGAAGCTCAAGGACCAGAATTATATCTAGGATGCCTGGCCTCAAACCACATGCCCACCTATACACTAAAACTAACACCAAACCCAAAAGATAGATGAGACATGGCTTTGAGAAAATAATATTTAAGGGTTCATTGTGATGCTATAAAAACAACTAAGGATAAATTTAAACTAGCTTATATAGATAAACTCTATTGTGATTCCTCTGATGCAAAAATAGTCCCACAATTCCTTTGCCAAAAGGTTTCAAATTTTAGTTATTAGTTATTCTTAAAGTTACACATTAAAGACAATTAATAAAGTGCTAATCGTGTTAAGAAGGGATAAGGTAAGGCATTGTCACTAATACTAAACTTATAATCAATCTTCACTTCTCTGGCAATATGACTGTCAAACTGTTTTGCCTCAGGGATATTTAGTGTGAGTGCAAGACCCCAAGGTCTGCCTACCTCACTTGTTCTCAACTTTCCTTTGGTGATGATGGGGATGGGGGAGAACTGGTGTGTGTGATAATCAGCACTCCTTATAAAGCATACTTTATAAAAAATAAAGTGAAGATTAGCAACTGACTATCAGGACAAATCCAAAACAATATAAAATATTTATTGATATCAAAGAGTCCTTGACTAAAAGCGGGGGATTCTAAATATCTGCATGTAAGAATTTTGAGGTAGGTGAATTTCATAAAAGGACAGTGAATTCAAGGCTTCATTACACTTCGGTAACTTGCAAGTTTTAATTTCATAATCCAGGTGGCTACTAGTAAATTACTTTGAAACGTACACAAAATAAATCTCTTTATTCTTTGTGTCATTTTTTCGTGAGATTTGAAAAAAATTTTTTAATTATTTTTTTTTACCAGTTAAGTTCATCTAGTCAATCTTAGATCACATTTTAAGATGCATTTTTAACATCACAATTTAAGATGCACATTTTAAGATGGAAAGGTACCATAAAAAGGAAAATAATGATAAAGATAAGAAGGGAAATTTCAGGATTATGGGGGAATTGAATATGAATTGTTGACGTCTGGTAGGCAAGTGAACATAGTGGGACCTCATGGAGAATTTTAAAGAGAAAAGTTAGAGAGGTAAAGAGAAATAGAAGAGTAATGTCTATTTTTTTCTAGATAATGTGTGTTACAACTCTTGTCTCTTTTAACTCTAACAATTACAACTTAAGAAAACAGAGAAAGCACATCCAATCAAACCTAAGCTACTTGTGAAAAGCAAAAATTTGACCAATTTGTATCAGATTCAGATATGTGATTTATTTTCCCCAAAACTGTGCCTGTATCATCTTTAGAGTGCAGACACTGTCCATCAACAAAGCTTATAATGATGTAAGAACAGCACAAAACGCTAGAATAACCTAATGGATTGAATTTTGACTGATAAATTCAATCAAAATAATCTATTAGAATCCTCAAGTCAATAAAACAGAATTAATTTGTATTCTTTCTATATCTTATATAAATGTAGTTGGCTCAAATGCTTTTGCTTGAAGGCAAAAAGTTATATAGATGACCATTGCTAGAAATTGTATTTAGTTAATATCTCTGACTATTATCATTAATAAATGGAAAAGTAAGTTTAAGCATCAAGCTGGTAATATTCATGAGGTATGTTCACAATTACATGCTGTAAACAACTATGAATTCTGTTCTTGCTCTAATAAAATATAAAAATTACTAAAGGAAACGGAAATTTGAAACACCTGAAATATTACTTGCCATTCTCCAATTGTTCAGAGATGAGACATATTTAGAGTACTTTTTTTCCAAAAAATTAATGTATGTTTTTTTGCAGTAACTAAAACCAGTGTAGAGTTGAAAAACACATGATACTACACTATAACATAAAAGGTTTATTCAAACATCTGCAAGTACTGAAAAGAATAATGGGGACATGCTATTTCTTGCTTTAAGGACATATTGAAACTAGACTCCAAACACATTAACTTGAAAATAAATTAGTTAACATGGCCGTGTTATCAAACAGCCCTTATCAGCAAAAATTAGCAAAAAAAACGAAAGAAATTTGCACAGCTTGAGATGAAAGAATGCGTTCTAATGTAATTTATAGGAGATTAAGATGATAATTTAAAGAAATTAATATGTCAACTTCAAGTTATTCAGTAACTATTATTGTCCCAAGGGGAAAAAGAAGTGCAGAGTCAACTGTTTGTCTCCCCTTCTCCCTTTCCCTCCCTTTCCAAACAATACTCTAAATTTTCCAGCCATGGCAAGCCAATCAAGATAAATGAAGCTCAATTCTGAGACTTTTCTTGAGCTTCTGAAGGAGACACTTTCCCTTTTCTGCTGACTATGAATGAAGAAAGATACAGTTCTAGGTTCCGTTGGGACAATAAGGGGGGAGCATGCTTGAGTAGCGAGTCAGTGCTGAGGAGGCCAAGTCAAAAAGCATCTAGATCCAGTTCACATCATTTAAGCCCTTACGTTAAGGCTCACCTCAAGCTAGGGATACTTCTGGAATGTTCATCTGTGTGAAACAATATCTGCCCTTTCTCTTTTATTTTTAGTTAAAATTTCCTGTTGCAAACAACCAAGACTATTCTGACTGATACATAGGGATTCATTATCTTAATCAAGCTCGCAGAAACAGTGAATCTTGAAATTTAGATTTTTTTTTAAAACAGTTTTATTTTATTTTATTTTTTTTGCTGAGGAAGACCAGCTCTGAGCTAACATCTATTGCCAATCGTCCTCCTTTTTCCCCCCTAAAGCCCCAGTAGATAGTTGTATGTCGTAGTTGCACATCCTTCTAGTTGCTGTAGAAACTTAGATGTTTAAAGTTAGCATGTGATTAACTTTCTTGTCTATGTGTATCATGAATTGGATGGGTCCTCTCAAAATTTGTACATTGAGATCCTAACCCTCAATGTGATGGTAACAGGACGTGGAGCCTTTGAGAGGTGATTAGGTCACGAAGGTGGAGCCCTCATGGGTTGGATTAATGCCTTTATAAAAGAGACTCCAGAGAGTTCCCCTGCCTCTCCTAACATGTGGGAACACAGCAAGAAGAGAGGCCATCTATGAACCAGGAAGTAGGTTCTCACATGGACACTGAATCTGCTGGTGCCTTGATCCTTGACTTTACAACCTCCAGAACAGTGAGAAATAAATTTCTGTTGTTTAGCAGTCTATGGTCTTTTTACTCTAGCAACCTAAATGGACTCAGACAATGTGTTTCTTCCTATTTCCATTATGTTATTCTGTATAGCGGTAGCACTGTGCAGTTTTAGACAAAAAGTGGCCGGGCCAGGCCTCACAAAAAAGGTGATTTATGGAAAAACAAAGGAAGCAAATGTCAGCCATGAGCATATCTGGTATCTACCTTAAAAATGAAATAACAAGGTCTTTAGCTAGCCAAAATGAGCTTATTTGGAAATAGCAGAAGAATTGCAATTCTGGACAAGCAAACCATGAGAAACCATAAGCAAGTCCGAGGAGACAAAGAGAAGGTCAGCTTTTATTAGGTTATAGGAGGAAATTGGGGACGGCTGTGCCATTTTTCATTGGCTGCAGGCATTGGGCAGCTTGTTGTTGCTGAGTCAGAAGGAAATCTTTCTTCCTCTGGGGTCTGTAAGCCGCCGTCTGTGTTATATGCTCTCTCTTCATGGCTTCCTGACTCCATTTTGATTTAGGTTTCCTTTGCTCATTTTCACACTGGGAAAGTCTATTTCAGGCAGAGGGAGCAGCAAATACAATGGAGTTCAGGTGGAGTGTTGCCTTGATTGCTCAGAGATTAGCAAGGAGCCCAGTGTTGCAGCAGTGGAGGGAGGAAGAGGAAGAATAGTAAGAAATGAGGTTAGAAAGGTAACAGGAGGCCTGATAGCATAGCAATAATCAACACTCAGATAAAGTCCATTCCTTAAGAAAAATTATTAAACAGTGGAGGCACTAGGGGTCAAAGTGAGATTGCTCGACTAGATTCAGATCATTGTAAATCAGACTCTAGGGGAGAAAGCAAGGGGGCTAGCCGCAGTAAACAGGAACCGAGATCAAGAATTTAATTCAGCTCAGAAATGTTGTGGAGAATCAACTGTAATGTGCACGTCACTCTGCCAGGAAAAAGAAACTCAGAGTTAGGTTGTCAATTCATTATTTTAAGGATGGTTTCAGTTCTTCAAAGCAAGGGCAAATGTTTAGGTATGTTCAGAAATGCCAGAGGTCAGGTCAGATATAGTGAAATTCTACAAACATAGACTGGAGAAAAGATAATGATTGAGGTCCTCAAAAGTTTGATTGCTAAGTATGTTCTACCTGCACCTGACTTGTAGCATTAACCCGTGTGCTACTTCTGCCCATTTCTTTACAGGATATTGATGGTAGAATTGAGAAGAAAAAGATATAAATACACCCTCACATTTTTCAGATCACAGTCAGTGTAGACATTACATGAAATGAATGTGTTCCCTGAGATCACTCAGTATTTTGATAGAATCAAAAGCAGAAGACATTGATTTGACAGGAAGAAAAATGAAAGGAACATCTGTACAACTTCAATACCTCTGAACTTGGCAATCTCTCCACTATTCATCTCTTTCTCGACACAGTCCTTTGAGATGAGCGACTGTTAATGGAGACATTGGGAAATAGAAAAACTCCATAAGGGAATCAACTGTAAAATAGCCAAAACAGAGAAGTAGGAAAAAATGATGCAATGCCTTATGAAGTGATATCTATTCTTTGTCAGATAATACCAACCAAATGAACAGATCAATTGCAAGAAGCAGTTACTGTGTATATGTAATACCTATGACAGGGTTATGAAGTGGATAATAAAGATATTTTATATACAACCAGTATTAGTAGGCTTGGAAAAGATGAGGAGGACTCATGTATGTAGAAACACATGAATATACAAAGAATGAAGCAATTTGAATTGTGTCCATTAGTTAGTAATGTGACATTTTTAAAATTACTAGCAGACATGAAATTACCCAGTTCTATTATGAATTTTCTCACCTAGGCATATGATAACATTGGAACAAACCTTTCAACACCTTTAGAGGTAGACACAACCATGACTTTATCTGACTAATGAAATTAAGCAGAAGTAGTATATCATTTTTCTTTAAAAACTTCTAATGTGGCTTTTTTAAGAAATAGTATGGTTTGCCGTGTTTCCCTCTCTTTTTTTTTTCTTTCACAGTAAACACCAACATTTTGGATGTGGCCCAGAATGCTGATCGTATGGAGAACAGCAGGACCCAACATGAAAAAGAAAAGTAACAGGAAGGAAAACACACCTTGGTCATTTTTGGCCACCGATACTCTAGGGTTGTCTGTTACTGCAGCATAACCTAGTCTTATCCTGACGTAGGAAACAATATATTCATCATAAGCTGATTATCTCTTTGTATGACAACAACTGTGATGGTAAAAATATAAAAGAAAGAAGATCCATCTAAAAATAAAAATAAATCTGTCCTCTAAGACGACCATTCTTTTATTTAATAAATACATCTGTCCACCTGGGCTGGTGTGTATCACACTACACACACACACACACACACACACACACACACACATACACACGAGAATAGCGATGAAAACAGAAAGACTAAAAGAATAATTGTCTTGGTAACAGTTCTTTTATTAAAGAAGCAAAGCGAAAGAGCATGAGTAATGCCTGTCATCAAAGAAAGAGATTGGATTCAGTGTCAGGAATATTAGAATTTTCACCCAATGTAGTCTAAAGTTTCAAATATTAAAAAAAACTAAAAAGAAGAAAAGAAAGAAAAAAGATCTCCTGAACAAATGTTTCTGTCTACTTTTTGTTTTATGGACTAGTCCTCGCAAATATCAAGGTTACTGCTTTCTTTCTCCAATATTTATGGAAAATTCATCCAGTTCTAGCAGCAAAGCTGTAAAAATTTGAAAACAATATAAAACTTCCCAGATCTCTGCATCACTAAGACACAAAAACACAGAGCTAACCTTGTTAGACAAGTAAGTTTTGTGGTGTTGAGAGTTAGAACATATCTGCATTGGTCTAATGAAAAATAAATAAAATGGATGCATCATATAATTTTCCTAACACTATGAGTAAAATAAGGTACTGTCATTCCCAGAGCAGAAAAAACACAACTTCAGTCCTAAAGTTTATGGGCATTCGTCCTGGCAGCTGTCCTTTGGAACTCGTGAAAATATATTTTAACTGACAACATGAAGGAAAATAGTTTTTCTCATAAAACCTTTTAAGAGTGTCATTAGAGGAAAAGATGTCAGAGTGGGCCTGTGATTGGCAGAGAGAGGCTTCTCTTCTATGTCTCTCTTGCCCCAGGGACTAAGAAGTTTACTGCTGGGGACTTACTGTATTTTACGTAACAATTCAATGATTCTAAATTTATCCTTTTTCAAATCCAACTTGGGAAATTTTAATCAAATTTCTTTGAAGAAGCTCGCGCAGGAACAACTATAAATAGCCATGAAAAATACAATACTTTCTCATCCTTTAAATTTTGCCAGGATGAGATAAGAATTCAATGACTTGATATGTTAATGGCAAATAAAACTTGTCAACTTGAAACTTTAAACTCTTTACAATTCATCACTTCCTTTTTTTTTTTTTTTCCATGAGTCATGATTTTTAGAGCTAGCTTTGTTATCAGGAAGAATAAAAGAAAAGTGTGGGCCTTATGTTTACACGATATCAAGAATTACTGGGTTCTTTGGTTGGAGATAGTGTTTTCTTTAAAGAAAAAATATTAGAATTGGTAAATGATCATTAAAGAAATATTTCTCTTAACTTTCTTTTATTTACATTACACACAGCGAGGAAACTTAAATCTGATTATTTCATGCTAAGAGATACACTTTGATTCTTGAAAATATCTTAAACACTGTCTCTGTGGTTCTAGTTTTTTTGTTTGTTTTTACAAAAAAAGAATTTGTTTATTTATTTATTCACATTGAGGTATAATTTACATAGTGTTGTAGGCAGAATAATGTCCCCACATAGATGTCCACATTCTAACCTCCGGAATCTGTGAATATATTACCTTAACATGGCAAGAGGGAATTCACAGTTGTGATTAAATTAAGGATCTTGAGGTGGGGAGATTTTCCTGGATTATCTGGGTGGAGATAATACAAGCAATAAGGTCCTTATAAGAGAGAGGCAGGAGGGTCAGAGACAGAGAGATGGTAAAATAGAAGCAGAGGTCAGAGTGATGCAGCCATGAGCCAAGGAACGTAGGCAGCCTCTAGAAGTTGAAAAAGTCAAGCAACAGATTCTCCCCTAGAACCTCCAGAGGGAATAGTCTTTGATTTGAGCCTCATAAGAAGTATTTCAAAATTCAGATTTTCAGAACTTAAGATAATAAATCTGTATTGTTTTAAGCCCCTAAATTTGTGGTAAGTTGTTACAAGAGCAATAGGAAGCTGGTATGCATACGGTAACATGTACAAACTTAAGCTCAGAGTTTAATAAATCTGTGTCCGTGTGTACACATACACACACTCCACGTAACTCCTACCCTGATGCAGATATAGAATATTTCCAGTGTCCCAAATAAGAAAATACTTTTAATATGATTAAGTAAATAGAAGGAGTATTTAGATGATAGAGAGTTTACATCTTTGTCAAAAGATCTCCCATTAAAAATGGATACAGGATAATAGGTTTGAAGGCTCACTCTCTTGAAATGCTAGGGAAACTATAAGTTTATTTTATAAAAGATAATTCACGTTAGTATGCTTGCTACATAACAAGAACTCATATTGTTCCTTCGCTGAAAAATCTATTTCCCATTTGTGCAGATATTTATTATGAGACATTGCAATCAGACAGAGCTAAGCTTGAATTTCTACTTCAATATCTACTAATTGAGGGATCATGATCATGTCATTTAAGCATTCTAAGCCTCAGTGTCCTTATCTTTAAAATGGGAATAACCTCAACAAGATTTATTGAGCATTAAATAAGGTAATATATGAAAACAATATAGTACAGTGCCTCACACAGAAAAAGAAAAAACACCTAATTTTACTACTTTCTTTCTTTTTTTTCTTTTACTCTGAGAGGTTGCGTTTCCTAAAATAAAATATTCAGATAATTTCAAAGTCATTTATCCAGAAGAATAAAGATTAGAAACATCTAAATAACAAGATCATTCTAAAGTAATGCTATCTTTTTAAAGAAAAATCGCATTGCAAAAACATCATTTTTATTCAACAATTTCAAAATTTCAAAAATTAAGAATAAAAACCTACATTTATTGCCCCAACACATCGAGACCAACCTAGTTGATGATTTTCCTTTATTCACCCCCTCAACACATATTTGTTACAATCGGTGCTCAGCCTCTAGGATACACAGGTGATCAAGGAAACTTCAAAATTCCTGCCTGCAAACAGCTTACATTCTGGTGGGGTACTAGACAGTACAGCAAATAAACAAATATTTAAATAAAATCATTAAGAGAAACATTCATGTGTCAATGTGTAGGCTTGCTTAGAGGACACCTCTTCCAAAACAAAAATATATGAACTTCCGTGTTTGACAATAGAATTACCATCCACGCATACATCTATTCTCTATAAAAGCAGAGACTAGATAAGTCTCATGGACTGGTTCATCCTCAGTCTCTGGTACAATGTCTGTCCCTTAGTACATAACCACATTTGTTGAATGTATGAATAAATGAATACCATTCATTTGTTGTTTTTCTCAGTTATATCATTTCTTTTCATTATGTTATCACTTCACACAATTTGAAATACACCGTGAAATTAGTGTAATACTCATACTGCGAAGACTTTACGGAAAGTAGTTTACAGAATTAAGAAAGCCCATCTGAATAGAATAGGAATGGACCAGACACTTTATAATGTATCTAAATATGAGTTGTGGCACCTCAAATTTAAATACCATATACTTGAAAATAGACATAAAATAGGAGAATTTAAAGTAGGTGACTAATTTGAAATTTACCTTTTGACACATAAGTAATGATGTTGAGAATCTAAGGTTCTACATATACTGAGTATATTGATTCTTCCTTTTTTTAATTCAATTATATTCCAAACAGCTTAGTTACTATCCAGAAATTTTTACTGTACTCTGATATCATTTAATGTATTGTTATATATTTACTAACATTTTCTTTAAAGATGAGAATAATTACAACATGTTTGGGAGTCCCCTAATTCCTCAGTAATGATGATGTTTTTAAAATGTTTGTTATAGAGCTACAAAATGAAATTTCTTCTGTACTGATATAAAAGTTCTAGTAAGTTACATAGTTGTAAGATTGAGTGAACCTGGTTCAGTAGGAAGTGTGACATTATGATTAAATAAGTTGTCTATACTTCAGTACCTTCAAAATTGCTGAACTCTTGTTAGATGCTCCTTAAATGATGAAAACACAAGCCTGCTTTTCGCAGAGCACTTTTCCTTTCATATACAATATTCTCACTGTAGCAAATAAATTGCTACCAGTATTTTTCTGCATTATTTCCTAACAGACAATCTAAATCATCAAAATAGTGTTTTTGAAAGAACCATGCTATGTCCAGAAAGCCTTATGAAACTTTTTATGTCTGATTTAAGCATTTTTGAACAATAAGAATATGAAGCAAAACCACTAAAATCTTTGTGTTTTGGTTTGACTCTCTGAACTCATGAATTTCAAGTGACGTGAAATTCGCCCAGATAATACCATGGATAGTTAATGCGGCTCTCATTCACCCTTGTAAGTAAAATAATGTTTTTACATGCTCCTAAAGAATCTCTGCTGCCATGAAAAAAACCTCATTTTCGCCCACAGTAAACAGCTGTGATGGATTTCTCTTCTTAGTCCCGAATACCTATGTGTTTTATTGTCTTTCAATTCTAAGAAAAGGCATCTTACAAAGAAAGGCGCAGAAGCAGAGACCTTGGAAAGCAACGCCCAAACCCATGTTAATGGCTGATAACCATGATCATTTCCCATTAATTTGGCAGCCTGTATGTAGTACAACAATTTAGAATAACGAGCAATATTTATTTCACTGTCAGTCATATTGATCTGCCTATAAAGAAGTCAAATTTAATGTTCTTTGTGTCAGTAATTAAGTTCATTTAAGAAAGAGAGGCACTGACATCTGGCCAATAAACATTAAACAGGTAAGATACAGGAGTCCAATCAACACCAAAATCAGTTTATCATAAATCAAATGAAAGCTTATTAAATCAGCATATCTCTGCTGATTATTTGACATGTTAATGGTAAATTCTATTTGTGAGATTGGAGAGGAATATTCTCAATGTGGAAAAGTATGGGCAGAAGTAAATGTCAGAGAAGGAAATTTGAAATCAGAGGTGATCATTCATGACCCGGATCTACTTGATTAATCATTATCTGTCTATTAATTCACTCTGCTACATTGCCCTTTTACTCTAAAATATGCTGAGAAAATCTCTTTACTAGGAAAACTATCATTCCTAGAGAGATTTTCCCATTGAGCATAGAGTAAAAGAGAGAATTGCTAAGTCATTGTGATGTTTTAGTTGCAGAGTGCTATGATTCTGGAATATAAAATTTTATTCCTGGGGGGGGTGTTCATTTTTTTTTCTTCTTCAAGCCCACAAAGGGAGCTTAAGGAGAGTGAATGAATGAATCTGTGTCTAAGCAAGGCATTTTACATGCACATACAAAAATATTTATTGAAGAAATTATCCAAAAATATTACACAGGAAACATCATTCCTCACTTTTTTTCAAAGATCTGGAGATTTCATGCATAATAAGATTTGGAATAATCTAAGCGCTGCCATAAACTCCTTTTACTCTAGGGCAAGACATCTGTCTCCAGAATGCGCTGTGCACAGAGACTGGCAGGGCATCAGCATCTCGGTGAACGATGAGGATAATGGTCATGACAAAGATGATGAGGCTAAGGTTGAAGATGATGACAACAATAATGAATTGTTGACTATTTTTAATCTAAATGGGACTATTTAAGTAAAACCCTTACTAAATAAACTTGGAAAATGATTCTTTGAAGAAAGTAAACGTCTGCTGTGAGCATATGACACATTGACACATTATTCTCTGCCCAAATCCATGGTTTACATTAAAGTTCACTCTTGTGTATTCTATGAATTTGGACAAATGTGTATATGACATGTACTCACCATTATAGTATCCTACAGAATAGTTCCACTACCCTAAAAATCCTCTGTGTCCTGCTTAATCATCCCTCCCTTCCTCTCCGAACTCTTGACCATCACTGATCTTTTTACTGTCTCCATAGTTTTGCCTTTTTGTTTGTTAGTTTTTTAATCTTTTGTTCTGTGAGACTTCTCTTAACTCAGGGCCAATGACTGAAGACAAATTCTTTATTTATCACATCATTGTCCATTCAGGCCACTTTTCCCTTTGTTTGTAGAAAAAAAGGTTAACAAAACCATAAGCCACATACATATACCTACCAGTGATATCCTGTTGAATCTCCCATCATGAGCTCTATCATCTCCTCTCCCCTCCCTGTGGTCCTGCCAACCTCCCTGACATTCAGGGCAGACTAGAGTTCTTGTTTCAGTTTATTCCAACCTTTTTCCTGTCTTCATTCTGTGTGAGGTCAAGAACCAATCAACATCCTGCTCTCCCCAATTCTCCAATATATGTTTTCATCCCCTAAATGTGGTTTTCATCATCTAAAACCACCAAACAAGGTTACAACTTCAAGCCTCCTCCTCTTCACCTACATCTCTTTTCCTTTTAATTCACTGATTGTAGTAACTTCTCTGCAATTCCTCTATGTTATCCAGACCAGAGGTGGACAAACTTTATCTTGTGGGCCCGGCTCCATGGCCGAGTGGTTAAAGTTCTGCATGCTCTGCTTCGGCGGCCTGGGTTCATGGGTTAGGATCCCTGGCGCATACCTACTCCAGTCACCAGCCATGCTGTGGAGGTGTCCCACATACAAAACAATAGAAGAGGACTGGCATGAATATTAGCTCAGGGCTAATCTTCCTCAAGCAAAAAAAGAGGAGGATTGGCAATGGATGTTAGCTCAGGGTGAAATCTTCCTCAGCAAAGAAAAAAAAAATCACATAAATATTTTAATCTCTGTAGGCCATACAGTTTCTATCACAACTGCTCAACTCTGCCATTGCAGTATGAAAGCACACATGTAATTAATACGTGTAAAGATGTTGTGGCTGTGTGACTTGAAATTCATGTTCACAACATTCAACCCACACCCAGTCACTCTTAATATATGATTTTTCTAAATCAACGGTCAGTGTCTCCCATGTAAGTATAGAAAGTTAGTCGGATTTAATTTAGATGGCCGTAGACAAGAATGACAAAGAAGCCAGGTCACAGGAGTTGAGAGTACTGGTTAAAAAAAAAATGACTATAGTAATGGACCCCGGAATCTAACATGCACAAAACTAGTAAGTCAATAAGACTGCGTGGGTTTTATAGTCACGGAGACGTTATTTTCAGAACCAAAAGTAGAGTTTTATTATTTCTTAATTAGTTGGAAGCCTTTTAAAAGAGGGCTTAGACCTTCCCTGCTGGCTAGGAGAAGCAAGTTGCCATGAGTTCTATACTTGCAAAGAAATGAATCCATTCTGCCAACAGCCACATGAGCCTGGAAGAGCATGTGGAGCTTCAGATGAACTTGCACCGCGGCTAGCACCTTGACTGCAGCCTTGTGAAACCCTGAGTAGAGGAACCAGCTAAGCTGTGCCCAGACTCCTGATCCACTGGAACCATGAGATAATAAATATACATTGTTTTAAGCAGATACATTTGCATGATGTGTTACACAGTAGAAAAACTAATATAACTGTCAATGCTTCCATAATAAGCCTTTTCAACCGAAATACTGTCTGAATTCTCTCTTCTGTCCTTATAACTGTACATTCCCTCCTCATCCTTACTTCACTGTCACCTCATAGTTCAGTGAAAAAAAAGGAAATTAACTGAGATAAACCACCCACCATTTCTACCATAGAGTTGATAATTCTACCCATATTTGAAGACGTCTACTTTCCTCTCTAAATGTGGGAAGTGTCCCTCTTCTTAGGAAAATGCAACGTCTCTATTGGTGTTCTACTTGGGTTTTCTTTGCCTTTGGTAGTCACTTTTCTATTCTAGGTGCTTAGTTTCTCCTTCATTTAATTATGTTCAAGTATCTCTCACTTATATATGTATGTATGTGTGTATATATATACACACACTATATATATATGCATATACATATCTATAAATTATTACATGCATTAATTTGTATATAGTGCATGTCCATTATATTATCCATATACATAAGAATGAGTCTGCATATATACAGATTAATACATATATTATGTTACCTAGTATATGTAATATATATTATATATATATATTTCTTCAAAGAAATGTTTACATCCACAATCTCCACTACCACTTAGTGTCTCTCTAACATACATTTGACATCCACTCAACTGAAACTTCTCTAGACAGGTCACCAAGGATTTTACTCTTGCTAAATTCAATGAAAAAGTTTCTGGCTTCATATTGTTCTACCCCTTAGAAACATTTGGCAACAATGATCCTATGCTTCCTCCTCCACCCTCCCATTGCCAGTTCTTGAAACAATCTACTCTTTTGGGATCTCATGACACCAAATATGCCTGGGTTTAGTTGACTTCATTAGCTTTTCTTCTGTTGTTAGCTCTTTTCTCTGTACCTAGCTGTTAAATTTGGGAATGTCTCTGGGCTCAGTTCTAGGTCCTCTCACCCCATCCTCTCTACACTTTGTTCTAGATGATCTCATTGATTCTCATGACTTTACTTACCATGGCACAAGTCCTGAAATATTCCCAGCCCCCATGTTACATCTGAAATTCACACTCATATCTCTCAAGCTATTTGACATCTATACCTGTCTGACTCATGGATATCTCAAAATTATGTCAAAATTGACACTGTTAATATATCTCTTACACACTTGCACCCGAACACTAGAAATCACTGTAAAAACAATTATCTGGCCCTCTTACATTCTCCTATATCAGAATAATGGCACCTGCCAGGTTACTAAAGGCAAAAAATACTTCAATTAAAATAAAATGAAAATTTTTTATATTTAAATAAATAAGTTATTCATGATGTTTCTCTTTCTTCAAACTCCTTTCTTTTCATCTCAAAATAAATTTCATATTCATCCCATTCTGTTCATCACTGCCATCACCCTGTGAGAGCACCATCATATGTAGTCTACACTGACCTTCCCATGTCCACTTTGGCTATCTGACATCATATTGTTGGAATATATGATTTGTGAAGATGAAGCCTGATCTATAACAATGATGTAAATTTCAATATTCTCCTGCTTTCCCCCAAATACACACTCATGAGAAAAACTCAACGTTTCTTTCTGAAAATAAACTCACTGTAATTGTAAAATCCACTCAGTAGCCATATCATAAAAAATTAAATCCATAAAATAATGCATTTACTTTGCTCATTTACACAAATTACCTTATTTATTCCCCATTAAAAACCTCGATGTGCTAAGCATTTTATTTTTCTCATATTAAAGATTAAAAAATAAGCTTATTTGTAAATTATTGCACAAGCACACCAAGGCTTTCTGTCTCTTAGACCCATGATGCGTTCACTGAAACTAAAAAAGAACTCTAAGAGCAATGTCCATTCATCAGTATAGTAAATATAGTTGAAATTAAACACTTATATTAGTAATATATAGCTATAAAATTATTGAAAACTTCTTCAGAAATATAAAGAAAAATTCATACAATAATATAAAAAAATCGACTCACTTTTCCCAACTGAAAACTAAAATAGACTCAGAGGTGGATCCAAACCAAAATTATAAAGCAAATAACTCTTTCATAATCCCTATCAACTTTCTGTAACTTGCCATCTCTTATACATATATTCATAATGTTTTTCTTCTATGCAAATTATGCCTTGGTTATTTTCCCTCTCAAAATCTGTTTGCTCTAGTCTACCCCAGCCTGGGATCATTCCAGATCACAAACTACAATGCTACAGATTGAAACTAGTGTGTGTGTGCATGAGTGTATGTGCCTGTGTGTGTAGGTGTGTATGTGAATTTGTGTTTCGTTAACTCCAGATGCAATAGCTCAGATTTTCAACCAAGCTACTTTATCAAGGATATCATTTTTATTCTATCAGTTGTAAGGTATTTAAAGTGATAGAATGGCTCTATATATGACAAATAGAAACTTGTCATTTATAATTATTCTTGTGAATAGAGTTTTAAATTAGCTCTATATGACCTTTCTAAATGTCTAGAATATTGGTTATGGGTAAAATCATTTCTACCTAGGCATAGTCATTGATTTTTCAAGTATTCTTTTATACTAATGGAGTATGTTCCTTGTACTTTCAAGTTATTCTAAGAAGCACTTGAAACAGTGATGAGCAAAATCAGTCTTCTATCAAGTACTCTGTATGGGGATTTAAAGAAAGATAGGGAAGGTAAAGGGTTCATGATTTTATGATAAAAGAAGCAATACTCTCCATCAGAACTTGAGAGAATTCATTCCTGAAAGCAGATGATAATGAGATCTTGTGCTGAAAATCTGTAAGTTAAAAAGGCAATTAACTTGTCTATCTTATTCACCTACAGGGGCAAAAACAATTCAGTTCTCTCTGTTAAAATGGATTGCAGTCATATTGGATTTGAAAACCTGAATTTTTAAATATTTATGAATATCTAAACCCTGCATAATAGTAGAACAGAGGGCACATATAATTTAGAAAACTTTCATTCAACTGAATGACTCTATCGTAGAATTTTTATTTCATTTGAAACACAGGTTGAAATAGAATATTTATTATCTCTGTTACAATAAAGTAACAAAATAAAAACATCTAAAATGAAAGTTATAGTGTATCACTATTTTTTTTTTTTTTTTTTTGTGAGGGGATCAGCCCTGTGCTAACATCCGCCAATCCTCCTCTTTTTTTGCCGAGGAAGACGGCCCTGGGCTAACATCCGTGCCCATCCTCCTCCACTTTATATGGGACGCCGCCACAGCGTGGCCTGCCAAAGCAGTGCGTCGGTGCGCGCCCGGGATACGAACCAGCGAACCCCGGGCCAACGCAGCGGAGCGCGCGCACCCAACCGCTTGCGCCACCGGGCCGGCCCCTGTATCACTATTTTTTAAATAGAATGTAAGAGTAATTTCTTAAGATTTATCCTTTTATTAGAAAATTCAAAATTAGAAATGCTTTTAGAGAAAAGTGCTTTGTATTATGAGTTCTTAAAGCCGTTCTGGCTATAACATAGGCAGCAGTGTTCTCCCTCAGACGGGAGAATGTTTTGCTATGTGAACTCAAAGCCAATCACCGGTGAAACATGATTTGCTTAATGTTAATGAAAATATTCATATTTGAATAAACATTTTAGTCTATTATAAGAGTGTATATGTTAATATACTTTAAAAACCATTTCAACATGGGAATACGGATGCAAAGCTCTATTGTTTACAGGCAAATAATGCAAATCAGCCATATTTGTTCTTATAATGCCCAATGTCCTACTTTTATTACATGAAAATTCATTACGTTTTGAGGATGGTGCTTGGATAATTTTTTGAAATCATAATGATAGTTCAAACAGGTTTCTAGACGAGAGGTCAGCAAACACTTTCTGTAAAAAGCCAGATAGTAAATATTTTTGGCTTTGCAAGGCCATGTGATCTCAATTGCAACTATTCAACCCTGTCACTGTAGTGAAAACAGCATAGAAAATACACAAATAAATGAGCAACTGTGTTCCAATAAAATTTTATTGACAAAAACAGGTAGTGAGTTAGTGCTGCTCTAGGCTACAATTAGTTATTTTTAAAATGCATATGCTTACAAATTATAAAAGAGGGAAGTTATGTAATCAGCCCCTAACCTAAGCTGTCTCCCTGACCTGGATATGGGAAGAAACAGAAGAGAAATTAACAAATGATAAAATAAACATGTTGAAAGGAGTTTAGAAGCCAACTGACCAATTATTCCCATCTAAAGCTTGCATACTCAATTTCATCCTCGAAAATAATCATTTCACTTTGGCTTGAATACCTCAGTTGATAGAGAATGCAGTACCTGGAGTGGCATGTAGACAGTATGTTCCATTTTTGGACAGTTCTAAATATTAAACACTTTTAATTTATGTGATGTTTGGAAGTAATTTGCAGTAATTGATGAGTGATTAATATGAACTTGCCCATGATATTGCACTTTCTTAAGATATGTACAGGCTAATTTTAATTATTTACATCTTTAAAATTAAGGGCATACCTTTATCAGATAAATGTTTTTAGCCGTATTTTTTGCATTAGGATTTCCATTAGGTAAAAACTGTTTATTGAGCATGTATTATGTATCAGACCCTGTGCTAAACATCAAACGTAGAAAGATGTCCTAGGAACTTATTGTCTAAGCTAAATTTTTCAACCTATTGCTAAGTCTTATAGTCGTTCACGGTACCTACATGCACATAACTGTGATCCTCTGGGAATATCCCTGCCCAGGGATTATTTCACAATGATGGCTCACTCATTTCTTCATCATTTTGTTTCTCAAGTCACATTCTTTGTCACTCAAAATACTCTTCCATCTATCATAAATTTCACCTTTTAGATAAATTGGATTCACTACCTGAGATAAGACTTTGCTGCTCAGATCACATTACTTATTAAACAAATTTATCAGGATCAAGTATGTTCTAGAAGTCCTCACCCCCTTTTATCAGTAAAATCAAATAGAATTTGGAAATATGTTTTTGCCAGGATTGACAGTGTACAGGTTTGGATATATATTAAAATTTTATCGTGGTTGGTTCAGATATTTTTATTTCCTCTTCTTAGGGTTTTATTGATAGTCCTTCAACATAGGGAGCATATGCCACTCCAATGTTCCAGCTTTTACTAATGTTATTTTGTTAATTCTGACGTCAAATTCAGAACTGGTAATATCTGATGAATTGCCTGTGATTTCCAATTATCACACAGTGCTAAAAGGCCATAGCTAAAGCATGACTGTACGAATTACCCAATTTAGAATCAAGGAGGATATGCTTTGTCTAGCCTCTCCTAAGTATGAAAAGAAACACACCCGGACTGTGTTATCTTTAGAAATGAGACAGATAAAACATGGTGGGGAGGCAGAGATATTAATATTTGCCTTGATAAGCTGCTATGTCAGGAATTCTACCTTTTTTATTTTAAAGTCTAGCCAACATTCACTCATCGCTATCACGTACTCACTTCCAGAAATTTGGAAGATGGAAATAAGTTGTAAATCTGATTTCTTTTCACTGCCAGAGGAAAAGAAACCAACTGCTTTTAGCTATTTAATTTGCTGTTACCACTACAGGCACCATGGCTTTCCCTGCTCTGTAGAGGTTACCATAAATGTTACACTCATTACTGAGACAGTATGATGAAGCCTTAAAAAAACAAAATAGATTATATTTTGTTTTGCCTGAGTGTATGTGTTTGTTTGGTTTCTTCTGTCTCTTAACTTTTAGTCCCTAATTTTCATGAAAGTTTTTCCCCATAATCAGTGAAAGGATAACTTAGTTAAGGAAAAATAACACCTACTACTTTTCTTTTTACAAACTGAATTTTTGGGGAGAAAATGAATACAAGAAAATGAATATATTTTCAGATGAAATTTGTATTTGAAAGAGAAGTTTTGTGCTTCCGTCTCCTTTTTTGCTTATATCTTTTTTCATATGTGATCTGCTCATTTATTATCTTTTACTCAACCTGAACTAAATTTGCTTTATTAAGGCGGAAGTTGCATTCAGTGAAATTGGAAACAGCCTATTCTAGTCTAAAACACCCTCCAAGAGCCACAGCATTCACCATTTATGGCTTTGACTCTTACAAACCAGAAGATAAAAGCTGTGTGTGTGTCACAAATTCAGAGAAAAAGCGAGATCTTTCTCAGTGTGCGCTGTAAGAACCGTTCCTGAGCAGAAGGAACACATTTTCAGCCCATTTGCACCACTTAGAGATGTACTTTTTTTCCTCTTTGAAAAGAATCTCTAGCTGTGCCTCATTATAGTGTGCAGTGGAAAAAGGAGAGGGGAAGTGAGTGAGAGGGAGGGCTGGAGAGAGATGGAGCTATGGATTCAAAAGAAAAGGTGCTGTGTTGTAAGAAGAAAGTAAATTGCTCCTTCCACTTTAGGACCAGACCTTTTTACAGCTTATAGTAATTTTCAACCTTTATTGGTACTATATACACCAGCAGAGATATGAGCTTTTGCGTACAGAAACAGATACACATGGGCACACACACACTGCTTCTGTATCCACTAACCACGAGCTTTTATCTACCCAAATCTGCCAGCGTTTTAATCCATCTGTGTTCACATACCTCAACCGAAGGATTTATTTATTTTCTGTCTTCATAAAAGATTCTTTCCTCATTACTATAGAGTTTGTAAATCCTAGAAAATGTAATAAATTATAAGTGTGTTCACACTTTTGTTCCCAAAGTTATTTTCTTTTTTTTGTATTTTAAACTTTTCCTTACAAGCTGTTAATGAGAATAGCTATTGAATTTTTTTGATACAAGGCTATCATCTGAAACAAAAAAAATTATTTTGCTGATTGCCAATGGAAAACTTCAAAGCCAAATGTATAACTATAAAATAAAATGTGATATTTATTAGCAAATTAAGTAGCTCTATAAATATTTAAGAGATACATTTTCTTGTTACAGAAAACTAAAAACCTCACCCACGATTATACAAAATTCCTAAGTTTAAGACAAGAATTACAAAATTCAATTTCGCTATTTAAATAAAGAGAATCAGAATTGTGATCTCTACTTTTATCATAGAAGCTGCCAAATCTTTGAATATGTGTTATGCAAATCTTAAAGTAGTTGTTTAAGTAAAATGCCTAAAAATTGACAAAAACGGTAAGACTATCCTTGTCTCATACTTCTTGATATTACAAATAAGTTGATGCTTTGAAATGCTTTGAAATGATGAAGACTGAGCTACATTCTGAGATTTGTGTCAGTCAGTGAGTTAGATTGCTGGATTCCATCTAGTCTTACTCATAGACCCATAGACTTGAAAGGAAACTCTGAAGACTTGTAATTCAAAATGCCCTGCCCTGTGTTATGCACAAGGAAAGAGATACTCTTCATTCTAACTGTTAAAACAAATCAGACTGAATGGACTTTAGAAAAAAATTGAATTAATCAAAAATTACTAGAAATAGAGTGAAGCAAAATTCAAGAACTATATCACTTTATTACAACAAAATGCATCTGAACAGAAAATAGTTCTTCTCTTGAGGCTTATAGAACACCCAGATTTTCTGGAGATGATTTAGATAATAGTCATAAATGGTCCAGCTAGGTAGGCAAGCACCTTAAAGTTCCACATAACAGACATTAGCACTATTTCTGACACTATCATCCTTAAACAAAGAAGGATGAATGATAAAAACTATAAGCGTAATCCAGATGCCACCATATTCCACGACTTGTCTCTATCCCCCGCTGTACCCACCTTGATAGAAAATGAGTATGTAGTTGTATCCTAGAAAAAAATTCAACTCTAAAAAACAGATGTTAGTAATACAGATTTTGCTGAAAATTTTGTGAAGGGAAGGAAAATAGGATTTATATCATAGATGACAAAGCAAAATTTAATAATTCATCATTACTATCTCTGTTTTCCCCATAAATCTTTCTCCTAGTATTAGAAGCTTCATCTATTTTTCCCCTTCTCCTTCATACTCCCTTTCAAACTCGATCCATTATCTTTCACAATTTAGCTGATGCCTTCAGTTTTAAAATCCCATATGGCAAAACATTACCCTGGTCGTTAGTTATTTGATTCCACCCGTCTTAGAAAGAAACTTAGTGACCCAAGCTTGCTCTTGAGGGTCTAATTATTTAACTTCTCTTATATATTTTAATATTTATAATTATTACAATAATATGATATTGTCATTATACCAAAACATGGTAAACTCCTCAATAAAAAAAAATAGCTATTAAAAACATGTCCTCCTTTGCTTTGTAGGTTCTCAATAAATAGTGACAATGACAGAGAAGTGCTGCTAATACCAAACCGGTGCAGGAAAATGTCTAAAATACAAATCACTCGTCAGAAATCAAGTCTCAATATTTCTAACTGAGGCACCACTGTGATAAAAATGTTCAAAAGTCCATGAAGATGTTAGCAAACATTTGGTGGATGGAGAAACATCATAAATTCTGCACTTTTTTTTCTTTTTTCCTGGCCGTTCAGTTTGATGTATCTCTGCTCACTAATTTCTGTTCGTTCTTCATTTAACAACATGCATCGGGTACTTCACCCAAGCTCCAGGTTCGCTGGAAACCAAGATGCATACCACATTGCCCCGCCTTTGGGTTTGTAAAGCAAGCTGATGAGAGAGTAGTTGCAATATACAATGTTTATGCACCTTAAATGAGGTGCAACAAGAGAAGAATATGGTTTATTTTGCTTGAAGAAATCAATTAGTTATCAGAGCTAAAATAGCATGAGACCTGAACCTGGTGGACTGAATCAGACTTTGACAAGAGGACAGGTCACAAAGGGACACGGGAGGAAGGGATGAAGACAAAGAGGTATGAAAGAACATAGTGAGTAACAAGAACTGCAAATAAATTGGTACATGCAAAGCAAAAAGTTGTGAGTACACAGTCCAGAACTAGACACTTTTGAGCTGCACTTAAGAACTGAATGACTAAGAACAAATTACTTAACATCTCTAAACCTCAGTTGACGCATTTCTAAATTGGGGATCATCATGGCAACTTTCTCGATGTGAGATGATTTAATTTATGCATTTGGTACAGAGTTTGGCAAACTCAAAGGTCAATAAACATTAGAACTTCTCTCCTTCTTCCACCTTTAATTTTCCTTCACCTCATTCTTCTTCTGAAGGTATGACTAGAGATGAAGCTTGAAATATAGAAAGAGGGAAATGTCATAAAGGATATTGTTTTCTGTGCAAAGGAGAGTCAAGAAAGGGTAGGCGATTTTTCTACCATATCAATTCTATTAACTTTGTGCAGAAGTAACATTTTTTTTTATGTTGCTAGAAAGTTGTAAGGGTAAAGTCTATATATTTAGAAATAGAAGAAATTTAACGAGCCAATGGAAAGATCAAGCTCATGGCTTCTCTTACATTACTACAAAACCAAGTCACAGATCAAATGTGTAAGAATCAATAACAACGTACAGATAATCTAACATTTGATTGCTTCTTCTGAAAGCAGGGGAGAAAGAGTTCTTGAGCAACGTTTTACATTAAATTATCCTAACAGTTAACATCACCAAAAAGTAATAAGACTATAGAGAAGATAAGAAATTAAATACTGTAAAACTATTTCCTATAAAGTTAACTTATAATTTATTTGTGCTATTACCTTTTATAGGCCACACTTTTAAAAAAAAAATACTACTAAGAATTTTGTATTTTCAACATCATACTCTGAAGTTTTCTTTGGATTGAATAAAGTAAATCTGCTTGGCTTGAAAATATTTAATTAAGGATATTCTTGTATTTGAGATTTCTCTTTTAGCTTAGTCAAGATTGATTGGTTAGCATGGATGGTCTAGTCATGTTCTTCTCAGACTTATGGGAATTATGAACAATTATAATTCCATGCATATTTGATAACATCACTGGAAAGGAAAATAATTGTTCCTATCTCGTTCCTAGTGGGCAGAAGTCTATACATAACAATGTCGTCTGATTATGGCCAACTGAAATGACATTGGGCACCAGTTTATTTCTATTCAGAAGTTCAGAAGTTGAAGTCAAATAGTCACACTGACTCTTTGACTCACCATTTAGTGAATGAAGATGGTGTCTTTGATGTCTTTACGGGTTTACGATTCTGAACTCTTCTTGATGTGTTACATAAAGAAAAAAATAAGTAAAATTAATGATGACCATTGTAACTTTATGATATGTAAGGTTTTCTTCATTCTTTTTTTGTATACTCATGCTTGAATATATTTCTACCTATAGATCATTCGGTTAGTGATGTATGGAAGTAGAATATACTTTTAATTTCGCCAATTCATTCGGTAAAATAATCTTTGGGTATAACTTCTTTCACTCCTTCTTCTTATAAGTCCAATAACCTTTATTCACAAATTTAATTAAAAAATTTAAAGCATTTATTTCCCTTCTTCTCAATAGGTTGTTTTTGGCAATTCATGAGAAACTTGAAGTATTTCTTTGATATAAACATGTCCACTTATTTAATAGAACTAAATTTGTGGAAACAAACTGGTGTTAAGGTGATACCTAACAATTATCCTGCTAAAGATGTCTAGAAAAATCTTATAAATATTGCTTCATTTCCTAAAAGTCTCCATTATTAATGACTTCCATTTTATAGTCTCATGGACGATTATTAGCAATTTGCAACAAAACTATGTGTAAAATTCATGCAGATCATCTTGACTTTCAGTTATATAATTGTGCTTTCATATACAAATTATATTTCATATATATTATATATATAATTTTTATCACAAGATAGAGTAGAATTTGCAGCAAGTATTATGTTTATATCCATGATATTATGAATGTGGACATAAAAGTAATAATAAAGCATCACTTTGAAAGACTTTTCTCTGCTTTGAGCATTTTTATTGTTCATATAAAACAGAAAATTGTCAAGATTACTTTTCACATCAAGCATAGTGACAGAGTCATGAACAAAGGAGATCTGTCTTGGGTAAGATATGTGAGACAAGACATTAATATTAAGATACAAAGATATAGCAGGTATATTGGGATAATGAATAATGGACTTAGTAAACTGTTTTACATCCATGTTTGAGAACATAAAGTTGGAATAAATAGTAAAATCTAACAAATTACTAACCAAAACATTCTTCTAATGAGTGTGAGACGTGATTAGAAATTTATGAATAACAGTTTGTGGAGAATGAGAGAAAACGAAGATCAAATCTATTGAAGTATCTAGTAACTGGGACCTTCATTTGCTCTAATAAGCAGTGGAGTAGTAAGTATGCACCGAGGGCTATCTCCACCCAAATGGTGGAGAAATGTGATGTAGCCTGAGACAGTTTGAGAGAGTTGTTTTTCTAGGAGTATTCTTTGTTGGTTTTGAAAGCCAGCAAAGCCAGATATTATGAGATCTCATCTCAGTTGTGCTGAAATGAAGGGTCAGGATGCCTATTTTGGCAAAGATCCCCCACTGAGATCCCCTTCCTCCAGGAAAAGCCTTGTACCTTTGAGATCGTTCCCAGTGGTGAAGAACCGTGACTAGGATGTGGTTTTTTCCTCAGCAGAGCTGTATTTCTGCCTTTTCCACTCCTGTCAGTGTTGTCCCTTGTGGGGGATCCTTTGATCCAGTTTCCAGACCTCTCTCAGAGGAAATTGTTCCACAGGTAGTTGTAGATTTGTTGTTTCCATGGGAGAAGTAGAGTTCAGAATCCTCCTACACTGCCATCTTCCAAACTCTCGCCCAAGAGAACTGTTTATTAGGAAACCTTGTGAAGGGAGCAGTGAGATCAGGAATTGTGTGCAACTGTGTGTGTATGTGTGTGTGAGAGAGAGTGCCTGCAGTGGAGAAGGTAGAAGTGGGGAGAAGTCCTCAAGGTCAGAGAAAAGTAGAGAGTTGGCTCAAAAGATTCTTCTGAGTTGCTGAATCAGTGTTGCCTTTTGAGGCATCTTTAACTTAAAACCTTGCTCAAACTTTTCAAAATTTTAAGATGCCAACATACCAATCCCTAATTCTTGCACTGCTCCAAGACCAAAGGGATCTTAGGGTATTGGTGATCAACAATACATCTTCATAAGAACCAAGACTATAACTGATGTTGGAAGATGGCAACTGCAGTCTAGAAAACAGAACGAACGGCACTTTTTAGATAACAGCTTTGTTTGAAAATGTTAGTGAAAAAAGGTTGGTTTCTCTTGATTTTTCCTCCAGGGCTAAGATGAAAGGAGCAAGCTACGGGCATTTTGACAGAATGAAGAACCCATCAAAAAATACAGATGACATGCAGGATGACCGGAAAAAAAAATATTTTTCCCAGCAGAACAGAATTAAAATCATTATTAGAAACAGGAGCAGGAGTGGACCATGAGGCAACAGGAGGAGAAATTTAATTTCAAGTTGCAGAGATGCTTCACCATTCATTGTATTTCAGAGCCAAGGCTTTTACCCTCAGGGTCCAAATTAATTAATAAATTAAGTAGTAAGAATGGAGTGACTAACTCTCCACTCTTCAGGTGTGACTGCTTATAATGACTTCCTTCCACAGAGTACAATATAGAAAGGGGAAAAAATACTAACTTTACAGTGGAGAAACCTGACAAACATCACCTCATCCAGATGATTAAGGTCAACATAAATGGTCATAAATCATGCTGATAGTATGTACTCTTGATAGGATGTGATGGAAAGGGCACATTACTTCTGTGGTCTTCTTCCCAATAACCCATGACCCCAGCATGATCACAAGAAGAACATCAGACCAATTCTGACAGAGGAACATCCTACAAAGTATCTGAGCAGTACTCCTCAAAACAAAACCCTCAAAAGCAAGATAAGTCAAAGAAACGGCCGCAGTCATCAGGATCCTAAGGCACACTAAATGTAATGTTCTATCCTGAATAGGACGCAGGAACAGAAAAAGAATACAGAGTAAAATAAGAGAATTTGAATAAAGTATGGACTTTTATTTAGTGTCATTATTTGTTGGTTCATTGTAACAAATGTACCATACTAATGTAAGATGCTAACAATCTTGAAAACTGGGTTCAAAGTATATGGAAACTCTCTGTACTAACTTCACAATTTTTTCTGTACATCCAAAACTATTCTAAATATAAATTCTGTTTTGAAAAGTCAATAGAATGTTTGAACAATAAAATCGAGATGGCTGAAAACAAAATTGCTGATCAGGAATGACAATTAAATGATTGCCACAGGACCTGGTACAGGATGCCAAAGAGATGAGCATTATTATTTAAAAAATAGACCCAGGAGATGCCAGATCTGTTTGTAAGAGTGCCTGAGAAGACTTCAAAGGTAAGAAATCTATTGTAGAAATAACAAAACAATTAACAGGGGACTATTGTATTAAATATAATAATACCCGATATAGTAGGAGACTATAGTACCAAATGAACCTAACTTGACACATCTGAGTGAAATTTATAATTTCCAAGAATAAAGAGAATACCCTACATACTTACAGAAAAATAACAAAGCAACTTAAAGGAATTGACCAAGACAGCCTTAATATTCCCCTCAGCTTAGACAGGTTTGTTTCTGACTACAGAACCCTGATCTCCCTTTTCTTAGAGCATTTACTTTAGACAACTTGCAATTGTAAATTCTTTCTCTGCTCCTTTAAGATATAAATTATCTACCACACAGGAATGTCTTCTCAAGGACCTGAGAACCATCCCTTTGAAATGTAATCATCCCGAAAGACAGGGCTCCTATCTCCCGGTCTCTGTGGGAGGGTAGGAGTCTAACTTTGATTCCTTTCATATCCTGCAGAATCTTTTCACTAGCCTACTCCAAGGCTTAAAAACTCTCCAGCCTTTTGTTTCTGTAGGATTGAGTTCAATCTCTCTTCCCTTTTGCAATAGTCTTAAATAAAATCTTCCTCACCTATTTAGTTGGTATAGTTCAATTATTCTTTGACAGAATATAAATAAGATTTCAAGAAAATAATGATTAAATGTTGAAAGTAAAGAATTCTGAATCTAGACTTAAATCCAGCTATAATAACATATTTGACTATGAGAATCAAATAAAGACGTCTTCAACCACATAAGAATTCTGAAAAAAATTATCTAGGCCACACACTCATAAAGAAAAATCTTAAGGAGATCTTTCAACAAATCAAGAAATTGATTCAAGAACATTTGTAAATGTAAAAGATAAGGGTGATGAAAGAATTAGAAAAACACAATAGTTAGTTCTAAATTATTAATAATGCTTGTAAAATATACCATAATAGTTGGGTAAAACAATAACAATAGAATAAATGTAATATAGAAGTATTAATAACAATCTGAAAAAACATTAGGTAATTTTAACTGGAATTGGAAGATAATATAGTGTGACATAGAAAAAATAATTAAATAGTATATCCATATAGGGTAACTGTTTTTTTGACCGTTAGGAAATGTCTTTCTTAAAAATATAAGGCTGACCTTATGTAGATAATACATGGGTAACATAAAATTCTCACAGTCCCAATTTAACAGAGGAATGACAAAGAAAGAAAATGAGAAAGAGAATGACTAGAAAGCGGAAAAATATAAGAAAGTATATATATGAAAAATATAAGTAAGAAAAATATAAACCTCAAAAAGCATATCAGCATTGGAAATGAATAGTCAAGTCAGAAGAGGGAATTTAAATATGACTAAGCACATCAAAACATCTTTGCTTTTGCTAATAATGAGAAAAATGCAAATTAAAACAACTTCAACACTTGGCAAAAAATAAAAGTAAATAAATAAATGATAAATTTCTATGCTTCTTAATGGCATGGGTGGCAAAACGGCATTTCCGTGAATTTTGTTAGGATTGTAAACTGGTATGAAGTTTCTGCAAGGCATTTTGTTGGATTCTATCAAAATTTAAAACTTGTCTATTCTTTGTCTCAGCAATTTCCTTTCCAGGGATCTAGTCTATAGAAATATACATGCTTATGCACAAAGATGTAAGTGATATCAAGTTTGTGACAGTATAATAAATGGAAATCACTCAATGTTTATGGATGCATTATTTTATTTTCTTTGTTCACCCATGAAATGGGTCATAGTACAGCTGTTATAAATAATGAAGTGGATCTTGAGTTTGATATGAAGCAGCAACTATAAGATTACTTTTTTAAAGTAGATTTTAGAACCATTTTTATATTTGGTTCTTATTTGGAAAAAAAATAATTCATATTTGTGTCTATACAAACACCAAAAAACACATGCATACACAGAAAGAGAAAAAACTAAAAGTATAGTCATGCACTGCATAAGAAATTTTGGTCAAGGGCTGACCGCATATATATATACACCTTGCTGTGATCCCGTAAGGTTAGTACCTTATAGCCTGGGTTTGTAGTAGACTATACCATCTAGGTTTGTGTAAGTACATTCCCCGTTGTTCTCACAATGACGAAATCGCCTAACAATGCATTTCTTAGAATGTATCCCTTATCCCTGTCCTTAAGCAATATATAACTGTATGAACACCAAATGTTTGAGATTGGTTAACCCTGGTGAGATGTATACATTTGGGGTAGCATTAAGGGGTAAAGGTTAACTGTTAGACTACAAGTCCTTCTGCATCATTTGAGTTATTTTACAATCTGATATTTTTATGATTGAAAGATGAAAAAACTGTTGGCACAACAATATATAGACTATAATGAGCCCATTTGTGTATCTACAAAACATAAATGCACGTGTGCTCTCTCTCAGCATATGGAGGGCATATTAACGTAAAACGATTTTAAAGCTGTCTTATGTGTTAAGTAACCTCTCATTAGTTAGCCTAGAAATTAAAATGTCATATAGAACATTGTTTTATGGGAAGTTATTTCTAAATTACCAAACTAAAAAGAAATTTTTCGTACATACAACACTTAATAGTTCAAGACTATCTCTATGTTTGAAAGAATTTTTAAAAATTATTTCTCTCAAAAGGGTTCATATAATTCTCGAAAATTGTTTTTTCTTTTAACTTAGCCATGCTTAATGTTAAACTAGATTTTTTTGTTAGATTTTGTTGTAAACTAGGGGGATATTTTAGTGGATATTTTTTATGTTTATTTTCTTATCTTTTACTTCAAAGGAAGAAAACTAACTCTCTGAGTGTTTCTTCAAACATGTTATTAAAAACAGATAATTTCTTATTTTGGACAAAAGCATTCTTCAGATTGTCCCGTTTGTCTTTACACACACACACACACACACACACACACACACACACACACACACAGTGTTTGCTCCTTGTTTTCATTTTATTTCGTTCAGAGAACAAATTTTCTCATGATGGAAGTTTAAAAAACACAAGAAAATTTCTCTTCTTGCCCCCCCCAGGATTGCCTTGCTGAACTCATATGTCTTTCATGGAATTTAACAATATGGGTCAAAATTCAAAACATCATTTCCTTGTACTTTTGTCCTTAGCAAAACTCTCACCAGTGGTGTCTAGAGCCTTGACAGTTAGAAGCAACCTGTTTATATTGTCAGACTTATTGAGAAAAAAATAAAAAATATCTTGCCTCAAAGAGGAAACTCTACACGCCATTGAACTTTATTTTTCTTTATCCAAAAGCTTTAGGATCTAATGTGTCCTCTTACTTCTAGGCCTATTAGAATATGGTTCTATCTATTAACTCTCTCTGAAGTAAGCCAACTGGAAGGTTATATGCAGCCAGCCATTAACCACAGCCCAAGGAATTCCAGGGCACAAACTATGAGAAAATTACAGGTGTGCACTGTAGATAAAAATTCAATCCCAGGGGCTTCTTCCTCTACCTCCTGGAGAACCAGATTGTTTTCTAATTCCAAATTCTTTCTACATTCAGCTTAGGTATGATTGGTGCCAAATATTCAAAAAATGGTTAAAGTAATGTTGTGAGAAACATTTTTAAGTATAAAATTAAAGGTGAAAATCTTCTCTTAATCCTTTCCTAGGGGGAACGATTATTAATGATTTGGCATGAGGAATCAAAGACTTCTTTCTAGTCACAGATGGATGGACAAATGGACTGTTACAGTTTCAGACTGACAATACTTTGTGCTCGGAACCCTGGCACAGCTGCGGGAGGGGTGAAGGCTGGAGCCGAAAGCATTGGACCTAGTGAAAATCACTAATCTGAAAGTTGGAACCACAACTCTTGCCCCATCCTGCATCTGGAACAAGCAGCCTAGAAGATCCTAGATTATTTATTTGGGAATATAAAAAACCTGAGGGAAAACATCTGTCTATAAGTATTATCATTTTTTGTGGCTGCCAATAAAAAATACTATTCATTGCATAACATGCTACTTAAATCTATGCCCTATGCCCACTGAGTTTCCAATCCATTTATACTGCTTTATTCTTAATTATGAATATTAAATATTACAACATTTGAGGAAATCCTTCATCGTGAAACAGATAAAATTAACAGAGAAAGAGAATTTGGAAGAAACAAAATACAGAAGAAAATAGACAAACATTCAACACAATTATAATTAGTATTTCCAGAGACTAACAAAAATATATTGTACTCATTTTTTAAAAATTTTAGAGAATGTTATGTAAAAGGATCAGAGAAAAAGAAATAGGATGTGGGTTTTGTTTGTGATAGCACAAATAAATAAAAATTCTACAGACATATTGGAAGATAATTTAGAAAATCTCCAGACAGGTAGAGGAAAAAACAAAAGAGTGGAGAAAATTGAGAAGACAATTAAATAATAATCCAGCAGTCTCCACATCTAACATGAATTTTTTAAAAAAGATAATAATGAACATGAAATAAAAGAAAGTAATAAAAAATAATACATAAACATTTCCTAGAACTGAGGGCGTGGGTTTCTAGATTATGATTCATCATAGTGCCCAGCACAGTGAATAAAACACAAGCACACACACAAACAACCAGCAATATAAATCACTGACAAATATCAGAATATCAGGTGTGGTGCCTAGTCTCCAGACATGGTCCTCCAGTGAACCATACTTGGCTGTACTCATGCTGGGAGTCATATCCTACCCTTCAGTCCAGACTAACCTTCTAACAAATTCAATGTGGCAAAAATGATGTTTGAGGGACTTACAAGGCTAGGTCACAAGAAACCACCTAGGTTCTGTTTTAGGAGACTTCTTCCAGAATCAGTTGCCATGCACTGAAACGTTCATGGCACATGCAGAGGCCACGTGCAGTTACTCTAGTAGACAGCTCCAGCTGATCCCCCAACTGATAACCAACATCTACTGCAACTCATGCAAATGAACCATCTTGGACATCCTGTCCAACCAAACATTCAGGTGGCCTTCTCTCCAACCACTCTCTGACTGCAACCTCATGAGAGACTCCAGATGAGTTCAGTCAACCCACAGAACCATGAAGGATAACAATAAATTGTTGTCTTAAGGTACTGAATTTGGGGATGTGTTTTGGGTTCCTGTGTCAATAGGAACACACGTCAAATGTGTGTGTGTGTGGTGGGGGGCTTCCCACATAACACCAAGCAATTCTCGGGACACCAGCAGGTTGTCTGAGAATTCAACTCAGTTCTGACACTACCTGGAGATAGTGTCAGATTTCACAGGTTGAGTGCTTAGTCCTACAAGACCTCCTCCCTCCCCACTTCAGACATCATTGGCAAATCCTGATTGTTACCTGTGCTTCTGACCAACAGGCTACAAGTTGTAGGTTCCAAAGACCTCCTCTAATTCAGGATGCCAACTGCAAACCTGTAACCATGAGCCCATTTAAAGCCAGTTTGAACGCACCTCACCTCATCAACAAAGTGATTAAGGATTGTCTTTCAGAAAAACTGCAAAGTCACTCAGCCAGGGCATGCGCAAGGGAAGAAATAGAGACCTGAAACGACCTCGGAACCAAAGATCCTCCTTCTACGGAACCCAAGGCTTGGGACACTAGCAGAACTTGAAAGCCGGATTCTTATCAGAAGAAAGGGGTCCCTCGTTCAGGAAGACCCAGTGTTAAAATTCCTTCCTAACTTCATCATAAATGTTTAGAACCTCATCATAGATGTTTAAAACCTAACCATAAATACCTGAAGCCCACCAATCAAAACCTGTCCCACCAGCATTTCCACATGCCAGCCTGTTCTCCCTAACCTCTTGAATTTTGTCCCAAGTCCTGCATCGGGGAGACAGATCTGAGGGCACATGCCCCTTGTCTCCCTGGAGATCGATCTTGCAGAATAAAGCTGATTTCTCCCCTGAAAGGCTGGTTCCATAATTAATTGGCTTGTTTATGCACATCAGGCAGAGAACCCCAATTTTGTGCGGTAACAAATCCAGGTTATTAGAAGTTTCAAGGACCTCCTCCTTAGGTTTCATTAGTTTGCTAGAGAGAATCACAGAACTCAGAGAAACATCCTACCTACTAAATCCCCAGTTTACTATAAAAAAGATATAACTCAGGAACAGCCAGAGGGAAGAGATACATAGGGCAAGGTATGTGGGAAGGGGCACAGAGCTTCCATGCCCTCTCTAGGCACACCTCTATCCCCAAATTTCCACGTAGTCACCAACCTGGAAGCTCTCTGAACCCAGGCTTTTTGGGTTTTTATGGAGATTTCATTACATATTCATGATTGATTAAATCACTGGCCATTGAGGATCCAGTCAACCTCCAGCCCCTTTCTTCTCCCCTGAGGTCAGATGCTGAGACTGAAAGTTCCAAATCTCTAATCACTTGGTTGGTTCCTCCGGCAACCAGACCCCATCCTTAGATGACCTACAGGCATTCCAAAAGCCCTTCATTAACATGACAAAAACACCTTTACCACTTTCCTCAGTTAAGAAATTCCAAGGGTTTTAGGAGCTTTGTGCCAGAAAATGGAAAGGAGGACCAAAAATGTATTTCTTATTATAAATCACAATAACACAGGATGGTTGCTTATTGCAGCAATGTATGGTTGGGATGCCAGAATGCACTAAATATTTGGAGGAAAAAAAGGAAACAAAGAAGAAAACAAAAAGCAAGCAGGACACAGAAAAGCATTGAGACTTTTGGGAATCAGGGTAGCAGTAGGTTTATCAAAGGCAACTCTAAAACCAAAAAGGTAATGGAGTAATGTCTTCAAAAATCTAAGGAATAATTATGTTTATCTTAGAATTTTATATCACTTAAACTATTAACAAAGCTGAAGGTTTAAAAAAATACAAAATACAAAACCTGCTTTAGATATACAAAACCTTGAAATAGTCACCTCTCAAACACAGCTGTTATCAATGAAAGAAGTAAATAAGAGATGCAGGAAAGAAGTAAATAACAGATGCAGAAAAAAAGGAAAACAACCAGTATGCTACATAAAAGTAGTGCAAACACCATAACACTGTAGCCGACCTAGAGTATTTGCCAATGCAAATTGAATCAGAAAATGA
The DNA here is from genome assembly GCF_020826845.1 of Diceros bicornis minor. Taxonomy (NCBI): domain Eukaryota; kingdom Metazoa; phylum Chordata; class Mammalia; order Perissodactyla; family Rhinocerotidae; genus Diceros; species Diceros bicornis. The sequence continues at coordinate 31,166,820 of NC_080763.1, forward strand.
AGGGCATCAGGAGTGACATCAGTAGAAAAGGAAAAAGAACTAGTGGATAACCTGACACATTTGAACTTTTGGAAAAGAGTACTGATAGATTTCTGGTAAATTTGTGGGGCTCTTTGGGAATAACTAGTGAGAAGTACACAGAGAGTAATATTTATATACTATTAGGTTGTAAATACTGACTGCTGGTTGAATAAATTATTGTGATATAAATACATACAAAGAGATGAAAAGAGATATTGGAGGTGGGGGTGAAATAAGAAAGTTAAATCTCTATCTATTGTCTATTGACAGAAAGCCACTCAGTAATATCTAAAGCTGACCAATCCACATAGAATAACATAAGCCTCAAATTAGCAATTCCAAGGTAAGTAACAGAAGAAGCAAAAATGAAAGTGGATGCCTCTGGGGAATGCAAGTAGGTGGTGATGAGGAAAAAGACAAGCTCTACTGTTTTGCTATAAAATTTTTAATATTAATTGACTTTCTTAACTATGTGCAAATTTTATTAAAAACATTAATAAAATGCCCAGAAGAAAAACATCTAGAAGTAAACACTTTACACTGTTTTATGCTATAAATGCAAATGAATATGCAAATGTACAAACTAATAACCTGAGGAAAGAGGCATATGAGAGAGTTCTCCATATACCACAAGAACAACAGATAGATGGAAAATAGCAGCAGAATGTTAACAATTTATGCTTGTCCAATCATTATTGAGCTGGAACTTTTCTAATGTTTACTTGCATACTTCTCAATGAAATTTCTTGTTAATTTCATTTTCTTGCTTCCTATTGAGTCACTTATCTTTGGGGGCATATGTGTGAATGTCAGTGTAGATTTTGCTGACAATTTATTGCCATAGGCTGCAATTCTCTATAGCTTCCCTTGATTTCCTGTCCAGGTTTTTCTTCTTCATCAGATATATAAAAATCACACTCTCAACTGAGTTTTATATTTTTCTAACTTTTTGACTAAGCTCTCATTTCTCACTATTTTTATTTCTTCTCTTCCAGCTACCTGGAAGGCAAATACTTGGTTGTAGTTTTTGCAGAATGGCTCAAACATGGCTACATTGACAGTGTCTACAGGAAAAATCACTCTTAGGAGAAATTCATACAAAGGAAAATTCACATGATGAGTTTGCAGGTTGCTCTGTTGCCGTTCTCCTGTCACTGCCCACCATCTCTATCCAATTCTCTTTTCTGGTGCTTGGTAGGCACAGGGGAAGACCAATAAGTCCACTCTTTAAGAAGACATTCAATGGAGGAATGAACTATTATCCTCCCTCTCTTTTTAGTCAACACCATTTCAGCAAGCAATTTTCTTCGAGTGCCACATTTGTTTGTTTCATAAATGTTATATATATATATATATATGTTTCTTTAGAGGAAGATTGGCCATGCGCTAACATCCGTTGCTAGTCTTTCTTTTTTCTTTTTTCTCCTCAAAGCTCCAGTACATAGTCGTGTATCATAGTTGTAGAGTTGTAGCTCTTCTATGTGAGATGCCACCTCAGCATGGCTTGATGATCAGTGAGTAGGTCCACACCCAGGATCCGAACAGGGGAACCCCGGGCCACCCAAGCAAAACACACAAACTTAACTTCTACACCACCAGGCTGGCCCCAAATTGTATACAATGCGATGTTTTGATATATGTATATGTTGTGAAATGACTACTGCAGACAAGCTAATTAACATACCCATCACCTCACATAGTTATCTTTTTTTGTTTGTGTGGTGAGAAAACTTAAGATCTACTCTCAACAAATTTCAACTAGACAAATACAGTATTATTAACTAAAATCCTCATAGTATACATTAGGTCTCTAGAACTTATTCATAATACACAACTGAAACTTCGTACTCTTTGATCAACATCTCTGGCATTTGGTTTTGAGATGCAGGTGCAAGTTTTCCCCTCCCCTTCCCCATGCAGAGGGGAGGGAAAATCTCTCAACATGACATTGTGTTCCCCATAGAGCCAAGTATTGGATAATCCTCTATTTCTGCTCCATTTGCTGAGGTCCTTCTGACATGGACTTAGGTAGGAGTGTGCAGGTTGGCAGTGGAGGAGGCAGGAGAGGAGGTGATGGTGGTGGTTGCTCGATATTAAGTCATAGGAATAAAAATGTTATCCCAAGTGTCAGATTCCTTTAAAAGAATGTGTATTTAGTTCTGTTTGTCACCGCCATTGATCCCCATCTTTGGACTCTAAGGCAAGAGAACAAGCTTCATCTAATATCCTGTTAAATGTTTTAAGTGTGCAAACTGAAGATTAAAATGGGTAAAAACCTTTTATTCAAGGACTTAGTTTGATATCCTCCCAAAACAGACCGTGAAGTAAGGATTTGTGTGTTGGTAGTTTATTTAGGAGTCATCTTAGGAAGCACAAATGAAGGGAGCAGGACTCAACAAAGCCAAAATATACCAATGAAGTGTTCATTAATATATGATCTACTGCTGTGGGCTCAGACCATCTGGAGACCCTCTACACACTCAGTAGCATGGACTTTGGCATTGTCCCACTGAGAAACAGGAACAGGGAAGCTGACATGTTGACCTTAACACTATTTTCCATTCCTCATTAGGTCAGGATTGACCCCAGTAGCATTAAAGTTCAGCTTCTATAGGGCTGCCTTTCCCATGTGTTTAGCAAGCTCCAAAGCACCAGAGAAAGTGCTCAGGCAGAGAGACAAAAAGGCATAGGTAGTTAACAGCAAGAAGCTCTTACATTTCTACAAATTCCCCCACCCCAGCTGCCAGTGAACTTGGAGGTGGGCAGAAAGATGCAGAGTTACATTGGCTGTGGTAAAGCTATAGTCATGCGGCTGGGTTTTCTGATTCCAAATTCAGTTGTCTGTGTCCTTCCAATCATACATATTTCAATTACAGGAGAAAGAAAGGGGGTTTCCATGGAAACCTTAGGCACAATAAAAATACAGAAGAATTTTAGTCTTCTAAGTCTTTTATTTTTATTTTTGGTTTTCTTATCAGCTGCTGAAGTTTAACTAGTATGTATCTAACTTCCCACAGTCCTGAGTGGAAGGAAGTAAAATAAAATATTTCTTGTGTTAAAATCATCTTCCATCTGTGGACAGGATGAGAAATTTAATAGGTTTTCTTATGTTTCTCCTCAACTAATCCAAACTGATTAAGATTGTTGTTAAATTATCATAATTGATGATAAGATAGTTAAAGTAGGACAAATTCACAGTCTTTGGCTACCATCCAGCAGAAAAAATCTTGGAGAAATCTTGACCCTTGAAAAAAAAATCTTTAATACTCCCCCCTACCTGAAAGTATCTCTTTCTCTACTCATTGCCGAATGAGAATGTTCTGTAAGTAGCTTTGAAAATGTATTTGATAATTGAGTGGATATATTTCATAAATAGTATATCTCATGATAACGATAGAATATTCTTTGGACCTAAAACTAGATGGAAAGTTAACCAAGTTTTGTGCCACATATTTTTACTAAAGGAATTGTTCTGGTTTCCTATAAGAGCCAAGCAAACTGGAAAAATAAGAAATGGATAAGCTTGGAGCTCCAGGAGCACAACAAGAGGAAAGATATAATGGTGACAATGTTGGAAAGAAATGAAGAGACGCTTGCCCTGGGTATCTGGAGCATTCAAAGACAAGTTAGGACAACCAAAGAGTTTATGATGTAGATGTCTAAGAGAGTAGAGCCAGGGGGAGAACAACGACAGAGAGCAATAGAAGACCACCTTGTCTAGAGAGTCCTCCCTGTCTGCAAGATGGGGAAACCTCTTGTTATAAAGACTCCCTTAAAGTGGTTACTGTGAGATTCTGATTGTAAGCAATCTACTAAATTAATGTAATTCACATGCATATATTTTCTGTTAATTATGAGTTATCAAAGACAGCTCTTGCGGTCTGGTGGTTAAAATTCAGCACTGTCACCACTGCGGCCCAGGCTTGTTTCCTGAGCAGGGAACCACACCACCTGTCTGTCGGTGGTCATATTGTGTTGACTGCGTGTTGCTGTGATGTTGAAAGCTATGCCACCAATATTTCAAATACCAGCAGGGTCACTCATGGTAGACAGCAGAGCTTCTAGACGAAGATAGATGAGGAAGAAGGACCTGGTCACCTACTTTCAAAAAATTGGCCATGAAAACCCTATGAATAGCAGCAGAGCATTGTCTAATGTAGCGCCGGGAGGTGAGAGGATGGTGCAAATGAAGACTGGGCAGGGATCTGCTCTGCTGACCCTCCTAGGCTCGATAGGAGTCGGAATCCACTCAATGGCGCTAACAACAAAATGTTATCAAAAAGTATTTGAATTCTTAAGAGGTTATTGGGAATCTACATTGTTTGGTGTCTCATAATATCTCAGATGTGTTTAATTAGGACTAAGTGAAGTGGGAGATCCTAAAAAGTGAAGAGGATCCTTGGGGTATCTGGAAAATGGGTAGGAGATCCTTAGACTGGAAAGTGAGGGTGAGTTCATGAACCAAATTAAAGAAGAGGTGGAAGAAACTAGGTTTGACAGTACATACAGGAAGTAAATCTGGCATTCTCTTTATAAGTAGGAAACCTGTAGCTAATTTTGTAAATTGGAATATGGGTGGGAGTTTATTCAAACCCAGGATAGCAATAAATAATATAGGCAAAAGGAGCCTCCTGACTCAGAACGCAAAGAAAGAAGAAAAAAGACTGAATTATGGGGCAAAGCAAGAGGCAAATTAAAAAGAAAAACAGGTCTTTTTTGTCATGGAGGTAAAGAGATTGTGAGATTGATAATAGATCTCTTAGATGAATTAAGCAGGAGTATTCTCTAATTTCTTAATTCATTTATTCACTCAATAGATGTTAATTGAGCAAACACCATGTGAAGATTCTCTGTCAATCAGATCCCAAAGCTGAGGGATCTCTAAGATATCTTTTAAACGCTGCATAGTTAGATTAAACATTGGTTTCATTCCTACATTTGCTTATATGTACGTAGTTTATATTATGATAAATCTTCAAGTCCTTAAAATAAAATAATTTCGTTCATTCAAATATATTGACCTGAGAGAGCGTTAGTATAAATATCTTATTTCTAATAAGGACTGAGAAATAAGAAGGGAGATAATCAACACTTGCTGTGGAAAAATATTTTTCATATACATTGTCTATTTTGTCAATAGTTCAATTTAGTTTAACCAATATTTATAATTGGTTGAACTGAATTGAAATATATTGAATGATCACTCTGTCTCCGGCATTGTGCTAAGCTAGGTACTATAGATTTTGTTTTAAGAGTGAATTACGGTATTTGCCCCAAAGAACTTAAAGTGTGAGAGAGAGACACAGAGGCATATTATTTTGACCTACTATATGTTAGTATCATGATAGAGATATGAACAGGATGCAATGACATCAAAACATATTATGAGGTGGACCAAAGTAACATTATTATCCCATTTTCCAGATGATAAAAGTGAAATTCAAGATACCAAATGAGTTATACAAAGTCATACTGATGATAAATAACTATATGGCAAAGACAGTACAGGAGACAGCCTTCTGAGTACAAGTCAAATGTTCTTCCTTGGACAAGGAACCTGGACTTCCTTGAAAGACTCACTAGTGAAATCTGATAGGTCAAAGGAAATAATAGAAAAATCAGGTAACTTGAGTAGAAATTATGCCACCTGAACCTCTTGGAGTATAGCTTTTTTCTACTTAACATTATTTTTGTTTCTCCATACTAGAGCTGTGGTGGAGGAAAAGAAGGCCATCCACAGAAGCGATATTTCCAAATGCTGTAGACACTTCCTACCCTGCATTTCTTCACAATTACTTGCATCAGGCTAGGGGATAGAAAAACAAATGTAGAGAATACCTCTGTTAATGGTCCATTCATATTCTAATGCTTTGGTCCAAAGCCTTAGATTCAATACACACTGCTTGACCTGATTCTGATTCGCACACTTGAGCTCTAGTAATAACGGATAGTGATGCTTTTACTACTGAAAGAAAAATGCTTTGAAAGAAGAGCTGCCATCTACATAAGATAAAAAGATATAGTATAGCAAATGATGCCCTAAAACTTCTTGCCTTGCTTATTTGATGCATATTTGGTTTTCTTTTCTTTTTGTGTTTATCTATTCCTCTGTTTTCCAAGGCTCTTTGTTGAAAGACCTCACCAAAAAAGTTGATAACTCTGCTAAATGACAAAAGTGATGAAAGTTTTTGGTTTCCCTGGGAATAAAAATAAGTCCAATTTCACTTCTAGATTTAACAATTTTAATATGAAACCAAATTCACTTACTGAATTTGAAACAAATTCAAAGCAAAAGACCCCTTAATTCTCTCTCTTGAAGCATCTGGTAACCAAAAGCCCAATATCCAAGAAACACAGTGACGACCTTTCTCTCTCGGACTCATGTCTGGATTAGCTTTGACAGCCACAGAATGGAAGCAAGTTCCAAACCTCCATTAATTTCAAAGTGAACTCAGGGGACCACAGAGAATAAAAAGAAAACTATGTAGTATGTGGATAATTCCACCTAGGACAATTTCCAGGGTCTGATACTGGATTTGGGAACACAAGAATATCAAATTCAAAATAATAGATCTTAGCAACCATCAGCTGGAAAGCTCCAAAGTTCTACTTTGATTTTTTTTTTCTTAATCATCTGCAGCAGTAAAATAAATGCTAGAGAATTATGTTCTCTCTGGGAAAAGGGAAACAAAATAATTTCAAATAAAATATGAGAACATCTTTGCCTAAAATCTTCCTGAAACTTCTTTTCTGCTTCTGTAGAACATGATTAAGAGCTTTAGTCAGTGCTATGATGGATTAGCTTAATTCACGCAGGTCTTGTTCCCCCAACAGGCCACCCTTGAGTGGTTATATAAACTCATATTTAAATCAATAGAAGCTTGAATTGTTTGCACTGGAGATATTCGTTCTTGGAATGGGGTACTTATTTGCCTAGGAGATCTCTAAAGTATCATATCTTAGTGGGAGGTAAATATGGTTTATTGTCCTGTCGGTAACTGGAAACCTGTGTTAAGATACAAGCTTCTTGAGTCTGCTATTCATTGAGTGTTTGGGAAAGTGCTAATTGGATGGAAACTAGTATTATCAGAATTCAGGAGCCTAAGAGGACCTCAGCAATTATAGATGTCCATATTTCAATGGAGACCTGACACACAATTTGAAAAGAAAATCTATTAAGAGCTATTGTTTCAGGTACAATGAGATCTGTAAAGGAATATAAACCTGTTCCCTGTCACCAAGACTTTGCCATCTTTGTGAGGAGGCAACACATGAAATAGATTAATAAATAACAGAAAAATAATAAAATACTACATTATACAATGCATATTACAGGTGCAGCAAAACATGAGTGTAAGAAGAGTTTTTAGAGATTTAGATGTGGAGGAAAAGACTTAAGACATCAGTGGAGCCTCAAGAGGGACTTTAAAGGATAAATAAAATTTGGTTGGCACAGAAGAGCGAGGAGGCCAGCAGCATTTCAAGGAGGTGTAAGCACAATGGCAAAGGGGTGGAAGGAACGCGGTACTTGAAGGAGTAGTTAGTCCAGAGAAGTGAAGAGCGAACTTGAGCAGCTGAGTTTTCTGTTTTGTAGGATTTTGAAAGCCAGACTAAGTAATCAATCTATAATCCTTGGTAGTGAAGAATCTTTTTACATTCTTGAGCAAGAAGGTGATGTTGAAAAAAAGTATATGTGCACATGTGTGTGTAACATATGTGTGCTATATATGTATATGTATATATGTATATGTGTATTATATATGCATTTACTGTATTACAGTATATAATGTATACATATGTATAGTCTCTATATATTTATAGTGCATATCTAATTATATAGGAAGGAAGAGAGAAAGAAAGGAAGGGAGGTAGGGAGGGAGGGAAGGAAGAATGGAGGGAGGGAGGGATGAAAGAGGAAAGAAAGAAGAAAAGAAGGAAGGAGAAAAGGAAAGAAAGAAGGAAAATCTTGGAGCAGCCAACAAGTGGGTTTAGAAGGAAAAGAGACTGAAGTCAGACAGATAAATAAAAAGCTCTTACAGTAATTCAGCGAAGGGGTTGATGAGAACCTAAACTAGGATGGTAACAGTGAGGACACCTCCACAAACCAAATTTTTAGGCCATTTTGTTTAAATGAATATAGTGTGTGAGGGAAATGAGTGAGAAAAAAAGATAATACAGTTTTAATTCTGTGTTTATTTTTATATTTTTGTACTGTGTTCTTGAATAATAATGTTGCATACTATTGACAAAAAGCTAATTTGAAGAGAAATATGATGGTTTCCTTTTCATCCTGTCGCAGTCTGGCTTACATTTAGAGCCTGTAATAATGTCATCGTCACACGTATTATTCTCTGAGGAGTGCCTAGAACCAAAGATAAATATCATTTTCCAGTACAGATAGTAAGAAATGATCATTAATATTAAAAAAAAATTTTATCTTTTTATTTTGAAATAATTTTAGATTAACATTAAGTCACAAAAGTAGCACAGAGAGTTCCCTGGGAGACCTCACTTAGATTCTCCCAATGATAGCATCTTACATAACCATAGTGCAATGATCAAGAACAGGAAGTTGACATTGGTGTAATGCTACCAACTAAACTATTTATCTTATTTGGATTTTACCAGTTTTAACATGCACTCGTTTTTTTGGTATATACTTTCCATAAATTTTTAGTATATGTATACACACCATCACAGTCAGGACGCAGAACTGTTCCAATACCCTAAAGACACTCTTTCCTATTACCCCTTCATAATCATGTTCTTCCCCCAACCATAACCCCTGACAACAACTGATCTTTCTCCATCACTGTAATGTTGTCATTTAGAGATCATTTCCATTTTGCGTTAAAAGAAAGAGGAATAGAAACGCTAAGTTGAACATTACAGGAGAATCGGAATGGCAATGTTCTTGTTGCTATACCCTATTCCCAAGACCACTCAAGGTCAAAATGATTACTTTTCTCCTTTTCCTTTTGCATCGCCCTTGGTTAACTTTGGCAAGTAGTACTTCCAGCAAATGCATTGTAAACAGTGATCCTAGATTTCTGCCCTTGGCAATGAGATCACATATCTAGTGTATTTAATCATCAATCAATATATGTTCAACTATATATGTAGGAATGTGTGTGTGTATGAATGTTCATCCCTTTTTTTTTTAACAAAAATTAGAATACATAGAACCTATATATACTGTGATAAATATTTTGGATTAATTTTTCTTTACTTCCCCTTCACTTTCCTAATTGGAGAGATTGAAAAGCTAAACTTTACATTTTGAACAGTTCCTTGCAACCTAAATTTTAGCATAGAAATTAGGTTTCACGTATTAAAAGCATGCATAAGAAATTTAAAGACAGAAGTGAATTTGGAAGTCCTCTTCTTGTTGCTATTTCAGCTAGCAAGCATGGCTTTGAGACATGAATGCTTGAAGGCAGTTGCTACAAGACCCAACATTCTAGATCTAACTGTCAACTTCATGAGTACATAGCCACAGTGTTGGTGGCAGAAGCAGTAAGCAGCAACAGCTTCTTGATCTCTTGTTTTCCAATCTAAGGGTTATAAATTTTATCTCATTTTAATATTTTTCACCTTCCTAATTATAGGTGATCAGAATCTTTTCTTATTTAACTGACCACTTGGTTTCATACTTCTTTGAATTGCCTGCTCATATCTTTTTCCCATGGTGCTTGTTTTCTTGTTCATATATTTAAGCAGCTCTTTATATTTGTAGGTATAGATGTGGAGAAATATATTTTAACCATCTAATGCCAAACTTATATTATTCTTTTACTCAAATTTATCAGACATTATTATTTTTGCATTTCTGTATCCTAAATTTTTCTTCCCTGCTCCCAAATCATAAAGATATTATTCTATATTTTCTTCTAACACATTTAAAGTTTTACTTTCTACACTTATGTCTTTAGTACAGCTAAAATTTATTTTGTGTATGGTGTGAGATTATCAGATTTTATTCTTTTTCCATATGGGGAGTCAATTGTCTCAACATCGTTTATTTAAAAAAATCTACTCTTCCCCAGTAATTCATGATATCAATTGTTAAATATTCTAAATTTCTCTATATGTGGCTCTATTTCTCAACCTTGTTCAACTAGTCTATTTGCATATTTATGCTCCAATACAAGTCTTTTTAATTAGTATATATTTATAATAAGTCTTGACAGATGGAAGGAAAAGTCTCATACTCATTGCAATTTCTTTGTCTTTTTTCTTTTTTTAATTCGCTATTTTGTCATAAAAATTTTAAGATAAATAAAAAATTTTGTGAAAGTCTGTCATTTTCACTAAAATTGCATTGATTTTTAAAATTTATTTGGATAGAAATAACATATTTCCACACTTAAGTAAAATACTTACTTTGGTCTTCTGTTATGCCTTTCAATAAATACAAAAAGATCTTGTAATATTTTTACATTTTTTTCTAAATGATTTATTTTTGTTCTCCTAATTGGTTATTATTAAATTATAAGTGTGCTATTGATTGTGTTTGTGTGGGAGGGAGAGAATGTGTAGTTGTATCTGAAAGGAGAAATGAAAGACAGAACTTGTTTTCCTTATCACTAAAACGTTTTATTGGTACTATCACTCTAGTTCTTCACATCTATTATAAACATTTTTTTTTCTTTTCAATCTGTATTATTCTTTTTTTGCATAGGCTAGGACATCCAATCTAAACGTAAAAAAAAAGTCTATGACAGGGATTCTTATCTTGTTCTACTTCAAAGCAAATAACTCTAACTTTCTAATCATTAAATGTGATATGCAAGTTTTTGATAGATTCATGTGTTAAATAAACAAAGTCTTATTATTAGTTTGTTCTAAATTTTTGGTTATGATAAATGTGAATTGAATTTTAACAGTTACTTTCCTATTTATAATCATACATTTTTATCCTTGTATTGCTAATATAAAGAATTTAGTTAATAGATTTCCTTATTTTAAGCCACTTAAATATTACATTCTGGGATAATTCTAACTTATCAGAATGTATAATTATTTTTCAAACATTGCTGGATACAAATTAACGGATATAATTTTTTGGCAACTATATCCTTAGGTGAGAGAGGGCTTTAAATTTCCATTTTCATATCATACTTGTCCAGTTTTGCAATCAGTGTTCACCAAGCTTTATAAATTGAATTGGTCTGTTTCACTTTTTCTATTTTCCTTAATGGTCTGTATAACCTTGGGGTTATCATTCCCTAAAGATTTGATTTAAAAAAATACATGAAAGAATTTTTTCTTATGGAATAGACAAGAAGTAGAATTAATGAGAAATAATGTCTTATTTTAATTTGTAATTTGTATTTTTTAACTAGAGAGTGAAATTGGGTGGCATTTCAAGTATTTATCTTTTTTATCCTTTTCAGTGAAACTTTTTTAATAATCTTTGCTAAATTTGTTTTCTCATGGGTCATTCCTGTTTATGTGAAAGAGCTCATTGCCTATGTTTCATAATTTTCCAAATAGTCTCAGTGTTTTATTACTATTGCTGTTGTTGTTCATGGGCTATCTGGCAAAAAAAAATACGTTTAACATTTTATGTATTTAAGTTCGTCATATTTTTCTTTGGTTTCTATTTGTTTTTCTTTGATATCCACATACATGCTTTTAGAACTTGTAGGATTTTGTTTTCTTTTTTTTGTTTTAGTCATTAAATCTTTGATCCTTCATTTATTTTTATATAGGCACTGAGGGAAGAATCCAATAATACTTTTTTTCCAAATGACTGGTTAATTTTGTAAAACGGATAGCCATTTTACTCCTACACGATTTAATGAACAATTGCTCTTTTCCCCACTATACCTGGCAGGTTAGGCTAATATATGCTGAGTAACTAATAATTGAAAATCACTGTGACCGAAAACAACAAAGTTTTATGTTTCATTGACATCATACGTCCATAATTGTCCTTTTTCTATTCCAGGATCCAATTTTAGATACCACATAGTATGTATTCATTATGTCTTCTTAGTATCCTCTCTTCCAATCTTTCTCAGTTATTTCTTGTTTTTCTTGATTTTAACAGTTTTGAACAGCACTGGGAGGTGTTTTGTAGAATATCCCTCATTTTGAATTTATCTGATGCTTTCTCATGAGTAGACTAGGGTTAGGGTTTTGGGGAAGAATATTACAGAGATAAAATTTCCTTCTCATTCCATTATATCAAGGGGTATGTGATATTTCAACATGAAAAGTTTCTCCGCTATAAAGTTATGATTTATTCTCTCTATTCTTTGGAAGCAAATCAATAAGTCAGCTCACACTCAAGAGCAGTGGAATTAAGTTCACTTCTTTGAGGGGAGATTATTTATATATATAATTTGGAATTCTTTTTAAGGATAATTTATTCTTTCTCATTTATTTAATTATCAATTATTTATATATTATCATGGACTCATAGATGTTTATTTTATAAGATTCTATTTTAATTTTATTTTTGTATTATTTTTTTTTGTTTTTATCAACGTTATAGCAATTCTTGCACGATGCACTGAAATAGTTTTTAAAAACATCGGAAATATCTATTACTGAAAAGTTTGAAAAAACCCATCTGGGCAACCATCATGATTGCTGGGTAGGTAGCACTTTGATTATTTTCTTGTTTTCTCAGCTTCTTCTATGACTATTAATGTGTTTGATATTTTTGAGTCAGTGAGGCATGTTTCATTGATATACCCAAGTGGGTATGATCTGCTTTGCGTGTCCCAAAATGAAACATTATATTTTAATGTGAAGACATTTGAATTTATGATCAAACTTGGCTGCCCTTTTAAATGTATCTTTGCTGAACTTACATTCTTTAAGTTTAGTTTTACCTCCTTCTTTTGTCCATTTTAGAGCTCTCCAATAATGCATTAAATTATGCTTTTTTTGTCATTTATCACAGATTTTTATATTTGGGATCTACTTTGTAGCACCTGCAAGAGTTGTAATTGATTTCCTCCTTTCCAGTATAGTTTTTTAATGTAGCAAGAAATGTAAATGCAAACTGTACCTTGTATGGACACACTCATGTGCTCTTCTCCAGAAAATGTGTATGCTATAATGTTTCTATCCCGTGATATTAATTCCAGGCAAACTGGTGTATTCCCAGGGGCAGATATGTTATCTCTCCCTCAGGAGTTTTGTGACTTACCACATTTGTGTTGACATTCTTTCCCTAAGATAATATCATATCACAGTGTTTTGCTCTGTTTTAGTGTTACCTGCCAGGCAGAATTATCCTTCCTTGACAGTAATTTGTCTTTCAGAATTTCAGTGTTTCCTGCTTTAAAATTCCTTTCATCTGCCATCATACCCATATTCTTCCTTTAATTAGATTTTTGAAGTTTGAACAATATTTGAGCTTATTTCTCATGGAGACATTCAAATTAGCCCCCTCCTTCTCTTCCCACTCCTTCTTATTAGCTTTCTAGAAGCTGAGTAGAAGTTTTTGGGTTACTTTGTTCACCATTAGTATAGTTAGTATATGTAGATCTATAGAAGACATTGTCATCCTTTGATATTTCTTACTTTAATGATTTTATGACTAAGGCTTCCTCTTCCATGATTCTCCTAAAAAAAAAAAATGTTTAATAGTAAAAAACTTGCATTTGTCATCTCAGAAGGAAAAAATGTATAAATTTTCATGAAAACTTAACTTGCATCAATCATCCAGGCAAGAACACTCTATCAGTTTCAAGAGAAAGAGGCAGAGACAATGTACCTGTCATAACTTGGAGACTTTGCCAGAGAAGACATGATAAAATATGGTACCTGGACCCACTGCCTCCAAGGAGTGATCTTTCTCCTTATTCTAGTGTAGAATCATGCACTAGATAGGAACTATGCATGATTTTTCACTCTCCCACAGTAACTTTGTGCAAATTGGAAATGTAGCCACTTTTCAACTGGTCTAAGGTTCATAGAAACTTTTCTGGTGGAAACTTGTCTTGTTCCACCAAAGGGGAACATAATTAGGTAGCTGGAATCAGCTTTAATCATTTTATGGGAGAAAAAAGAAAGATACAAGATAGTCAAGAGTAATAGGCTTTATTTAAAGCTCTGGAGAGATGCTGTAACTCATATGCACATTGAAGACGATGTTAGAAGGGATAAAGCGTGTACACCACCAATCTATTTTTTGTTGCTGATTGTAAAGACAGTTTTAAGCTTAAGAAGGCCAAAATAATATATAGTAGTGTGAATTGGACAAAGGCCTACTTCATCCTGACCCTGTCTATCTTGGTAATGATTTTTATGTGCCAAGGAAGCCATTTAGAGAGCATACACTTCTGCTGATTCTGGAGTAATGAAGCTAAATCTATTAAAAAGTCTGAGTCACATAATAGAAAACGTTACAACACTTAAATGGAGTAGCTGTGTGACCTTTGACAAATCAGTTTATCTCTCTGGTCTATGACCTATAAAATCCCTTCCAATTCTAAATTTCCAATGACTGTAAGACAATGCTATTTGATATGTGGTTCCAGAACCAGCAGCATCAACATTAGCTGGAAGCTAGTCAGAAACACAAATTTTTAGAATCCATTTCAGACTTACTGAATCAGAATCTCTGGGAGTGGGAGGGAGGAATGGGTTTTAACAAGCACTCTCGAAGATTCTTATGAATATTCAAGTTGAGAAGCACTGCTTTAAGACATTTGGTGACAGTTGAAAATAAATAGAACACACAAATACATAGGCTACAGGGAACAACAGAAAGTTCTACTGGAAGAAGGAATTTCTCTATGTGTATAGAAGCAACCATTGGATAAAGTTTATAATACATTTCTTGTTGTGGTGAAATACATCTTGGCTAAATCTAAACAAAAGTGAATCATGGTGGGGGCCGGCCCCATGGCTTAGTGGTTAAGTGCGCGCGCTCCGCTACTGGCGGCCCAGGTTCGGATCCCGGGCGCGCACCAACGCACCGCTTCTCTGGCCATGCTGAGGCCGCGTCCCACATACAGCAACTAGGAGGATGTGCAACTATGGCATACAACTATGTACTGGGGCTTTGGGGGAAAAAAAGGAGGAGGATTGGCAATAGATGTTAGCTCAGAGCCGGTCTTCCTCAGCAAAAAGAGGAAGATTGGCACGGGTGTTAGCTCAGGGCTGATCTTCCTCACACACACACAAAAAAAAGTGAATCATGGTGGTTGCCCATTTTGTGTTACTCTTTTTCTTTCTCTTGTAACAGCAGTGGTGTCACTAGAGTGCGGTGACACTCTGACTGCAGAAGAACCAACAAAGATGGAAAACTGTACTAATAAAAACTTGACAAACAATACATGTTCACGTGCTCACAGTGCACTGTTCCCCACATGGCGCTCTGGAGGCTGGTGCTTCTGCTATGAACTTGCTGAAGTTTTCTGGTCTTCAAATGCATGAAAGTCCATTTTTCTTTATGACACCCAAGATCACACTGCAGACTGTATAACACTGCCAATTCTCTAGCCCCTATGCCGGACCCTGAAAGGAAAAGAATCTACTCTTATAACAATACTCTTCTGTTACACAGGGAAAACTCATGATTCAAGCAAGACTTTCCCTTGGCACTTGTAATAGAAGCTTTACTATACCTGTTGGCCATATAAAAAAAGCAATGGAGAGAGAAGAGAATCAACCAGGATAATACACCAGGAGTGAAATAAAGAGATGATGTCCTCCATAAGGCAAAGGGCTGGGACTATCCAGAAAAAAGGATCTGATGACCAGCAAATACATTCAGTACAGCCAAAATCGAGTGGAAGACCCACAGTCATGACACTCAACACATTTTAGCATGTTTCTTATAGAAATTGTTTACTCCATCAGCAGCTGCAGAGTTTAATTTTAGCAGAAAAAGAAATAATATCTGAAATCTTTAAGGTAGCAGGAGTAACAAAGCGTTACTCCCATAGGAAGCTCACAATAAATCTATATTGAACATATGAAGGAATGAAGGACAGCACGTGCGGTTAAGCTTTGTCAAATACAAAACACAATATGGAAGAATGAGAATTTGTCTCTATTATTCAAGAAGGATTACTGCTTTTACTTTGCTCGTTGATTGTTTGGGACAAAGGGGACTTTGAGAAGGAGTTCAGGTGTAGAAACAGCTTAAATGTTCAAACGGGAAGATAACATATTATTGTTGTAAAGAGCTCAAGCTTGGTGTCACACTGCTTGTGTTCAAATCTTAGGCATACTATTTTCTAGACAATGTTTAACCTCAATACATCCACAAAAGGGGGGCAAAAATTGTCCCCACCCCATGGACTTGTTTTGTAGATTAAATAAGTTAATGGATATACAGACATTGATGCAATATTTGGTAAGAGCTCACTCGATTATTAACCCAGTGTTATTATTAATATTGTCATTATTAAAGGATTTATGTTACTAGGTAATTTTAAAACGATACACTTATCTGAGAGAGATGACAAATACTGTTGTTTCTCTTTTACTTAACGTCTCAATGGTTGACCAGAGATAAGAGGAGAAAGTTTAAGGGAAGGAGACACCTTGGTCAGATCCTATTGCCCACATGACAGTGAGCACTAAATATTTAAGGAGTTAAAACTCCAGCAATGCTAAAACCTGTGACTTTGAACAGTAATCAAGTTTTTTTCCCAGTAATCAAAACTTTCCTTCTCCATATACAAAACAATAAATAGGTTATCATGTTTTGGCTAAAAATAAAGCATCAGAAGACAGAAGTCATGATCAGAGATTATAGTGTTCAGATTAAAGAGAAAATGTATGTCAGAAAGAGGCAAAAATTTGATACCTTCAGTGCACCCAGGGTCATATGAAAGATAGAGCTTCTAGAGTGAGCAATTAGTCAGAAAAAGGAAGCGAGGGAAGATGGGAGGGAGGAGGGAAGGAAGAAAGAAAAGAGAAAAATTCCAACCTAAAAACTAAATAGTGCCAGGCAGTTTTCAGAGTTTATAAAAGAGAAGCAACCCCTCCTTTGTAATACTATTGATAAAAACATGGTATTTAGAGGGAACTTTTAATTAAGTATGTAAGCAAAGGCTTAATTTTTTTCCTGAAGAAAAGTAATCAGGGCTCTAATACAAAGAGATGACGTTACAGAACAGAAGGGTATGAGACAAATACAGAGTAGGAGAGAGAAAAGGATATCAGAAATTGGGCTAAAACAAGCAGTTTTAAAAAATCAATTATTTCATGATAAATAAATTTGAAATTATTGTCAGAATAGCTTGACATGCCTGGGTTTTATACAAAAGTATGATTATGATAGTGTGTAACAATTATAAAATAGCTCTATGGTACTCATTCCTTGATGTGGATTCATCCATTCTTTACTAATTTTCAGTTATGTGAGCCATTCTGTATTAAAGAAACCTTCCAAACAATTTTATAGGTGTATATCTTGATGTGGCGGAACTTGTCTGACGATTACAAAGAGTGAGCTCTAGAGAGATGGAATCTCTAGAGACGATAGAACCTACTAGAAACAATCCTTAGATAATACTGTCTTAGGCTTATTTCTGACTTTTTTTTTTTTACTACATATTATGCTCCCCCTGGAGACTTTCAAAATTTGACCTCAATTCACATGCCCTTTTCTCTGCAGACCTCCAATCTCGCTGCATAGAAATAGTCACGTGTATCAAGAATTGGGCTTGCTGATGTGGGGAAATATACCCTAACTTCTATCTATCACAGGGTAAACTTTGGTAATTAATGTTAATTGTCAAAAAAGCACCTAATATTTTCATAAATGTACTTTTTGCATTTGTACTTTTTGCCAAAATGCATGATTCATATGAATTATTAGTATTTAATTCTAGCAAACATCCTATGATTTAGGTGTTTTTATTATCTCTTTATTATTGATGAAGAAACTGAGGCAAATATAGATTAAATAAATTGCCTGAGGTCACAATGCTGCAAGAGGAAGAGGAGAGTCTCTAAAAACACACTCAGCATACATTGCTTAGAGGGATATCAAAACTTAGTTCAGTGTATAAGTTGCTTTCTTAAATTTTTCTTAAATTTTACTTAATAGCTTTCACAAAATTGACACTTATTCATAATATAAAATAATTCTAGAACATCTATGTTCAATATCAACTGCAGATTTTTTCTTCAATATTAATTAGATTACTCATGTTAAATCAAAAAATAAAAAAAAATTTTTTTTTTTTCAAAGGAATAGTAGCCCTGAGCTAACATATGTTACCAATTTTCCTCATTTTTTTCTTAATGAAGATTAGCCCTAAGCTAACATCTGTGCCAGTCTTCCTCTACTTTATGTGTGGGTTGCTGCCACAGCGTGGCTGACAAATGGTGCATGTCCCTGCCCAGGATCTGGGCCTGTGAACCCCGGCCACCAAAGCAGAATGCACCAAACCTAACCACTCTGCCACGGGGCCAGCCCCTACAAAACCACCCTTTTTATGTACAGTTTTAATCTCTAATTTTGGCAAACAAATTAAAGAAAATAAAGTATCATTCAGAATACTTCAATGCTAACTTTTGTCCTTGATTCTTCATTATAAGAAATATTTCTTTAGCATAGAAAATGAGTCTGCTCTTATCTTAATGGGTGCATTTTTCAGTCTCAGAAGATTTCACTCTATTTTATATATTTAGGCCAAATGAAAAGCAGTGCTTTTCCATTGCTAAAAACTCTTACAATGTTTTTATCAAAAACACAAAATGTGATTTAAGTTAGAGATGCAAGATTAGGAAATAAAATACAGGACACACAATTAAATTTTAATTTTAGATAAATGATGAACTTTTTCTAGTATATGCAGTACTTGTGGGGACAAACTTATAGTAAAAAATTATTTGTTGCTTATCGAAAATCCAAATTTAACTAAACATCTTGTATTATATTTGGGAGTCATAATAAAAGTACCCAAATAAATCAAATGATTAATAAAGCTTTTGAAGATAGATATATCAAATGTGAGCCTTCGCAAGTGATAAAATTGGCCTTTGATGAAATTAAAAATACGCCGGGTAAACATATTGACTGTGGACTAGACCTTTTCAGACTGCAGTTTAATTAGCTGCTCAAATGCTTCCTGATGAGCTCCTTTTTCATGTTTTTTCTTTTAAACAATTTTACCCTTTTTTTCTCCTGGATTATCATATTTAATGTGGTGACACTGGGACAATTTTATTTCATGTTTACGAAAGAGAAGTACTCTGATGAATAATTAAATCTAGGATTCGTAAATTTTAGAATTGCCTTAAGATGAGGAACTGTTGTACTGTGCTTTCCTTTCCTGCTCAAAGGGTGGATGCGGAGACATCAGCCTTCCTTCCTCAAATCTTATCAAGATGAAATGAACAAAGAGCAAATCAAAAGTCTCCATCTTGTCCCTCTCAGCAAATTCTGCTTAGAAAACCCCAAATCTATTCTTTGCAAGATCATTTACTCTAAAATTTTAGAAGGGAATCGACGAGGAAAAGACCTTACTGAAATATCAATATCTGGAACACAAAGCAAGTGACTATGTTTCCAGAGCCATCGCCACGTGAGAAAGAGAGAAACGTACTTTAGACTCTGTGTATCTAATGATAAAATGTTCTGATGCATTTTTCTGACACATTAAATTGAAAATAATACTAATTCAGTAACTAGAATCAAAACATAAAAACACATTTTGTATTTGTTTTGACATCCATAATGCCTGGCTTGGGCTCATGCTGATAATAATAGCTAATATTTATTGAGTTCTTAGTTTATGCCAACATTTTCTGTGCTAACTGCTTTACGAGAGTTATCTCCTTAAACTCACCAATGCTATGAAGCAGGTAGTAATATTATCCCCGTTTTATTGATTAGGATACTTGCCTAAAGTCATAAAGATAATAAGTGGCAGAACTTCTACAAGATATTTTCCTAGGTGAGGAAAACAATCTGACCCCTATAAAACGGGATGACAGTGACACAACCTACAGAAGGACTCTGAATTAAAGTGACATGCTTCTTTCCCATCTTTTAATTGATTAGTCCCAATCTCAGTAAGTACACACAAAAAATAAGCTTTTATCACAATCCAAGAAATTGTCCTGTGGAATAAATTATAGAATAATAATTAGATTAATTAGAATTCGAATAATAATTAGATAATAATAAAATAGGTTACAGAAGCTAAACACATCCAACCAGGTCTTCTGTTCTATTTATCTTTAAAGAATTAATGTGGAATCCCTCTATAGTGGTTCTCAATCTTGGCTGCCTTTGGAAATTCCTGGGAAGCTTTTAAAAATATTGACGCATGGATCTCCTTCTGGAGATTATGATTTAATTGATCTGGGTTATGGCCCGGGTAGTCAGGTTTTTTAAAGCTCCCTAATTGCTGAAAGAAAAATGTAATACTGCCATTACATGCAGTGTTTAAATAGGCTAAGCAAGTGCTAAACCTTAAATGCAGCTGTTTACAGCAGTCTTTGAAGTTGTCTGAATGACATTCAAATTGATCCTCACAACTTTCCTAGCAAGCATATACGAACTGTTTCTAAGAATACATTACTTTGAACAGACATGTATCTCAGCTTCTCACTGGAATACAGAAATAGTAGAGTAGATTTTACCTGTTCCCAGAGGAGAATCAAAAGAAGAGGGAAGTTGTAAAGTATATGGAGGTACATATAAAGTTGCTTAAAATCACAATAATAATAAACAATAATAATAATAATAATAAAGTGGGAGGACATATCCTCAAAGACCAACATTTCAGAAGACTGCCTAGCCTCTCAATGTCTGAGGATAATAATGCAGTAATTCCCATCCCCAGCCCCCAATTCCCTAGCTCCAAATTCTCATGGCAATTGGCATTCTTCTGAGAAAAGCAAACATACTCATGCATAAAGCCTTTAGCCCCTTGAGGTTCCCAGACAGCAAATTAATCCACATGGTAGATTAGAAATGTAAAGAGGAAAGTGGGGGGCGATGACTTTGGTGGTGGCAAGAATAGCAACTTGATGATTTAAGCATGTGTAAGTGGCTCTTGGCAACAGGGGTTGGCTGTGAGCTTTGAGCCCCTCTGGGTTTGTCAACTGTGGGAGTCCTCATTATAAACATAATAGATAAACTCATCATGGCCACAACAAGCTACTTAATCTGGTCCTGTTAATAACAGCCAATTAAGTTTGCATTATGAAATGATTTCTAGAATTGAAGGTAGGTAGACTTTTAATTATGGATTGTTTGAAAACATTAAAGATTTTGAATCAAGGGCTTGGAGGATTATCTTTGGTATGTGATAATAGTTTTGATCTTTTCAAAATTGTCTCTTGTACCTAAAATAGCAAGTCAATGAGAAGTGGAGTCAGATTGTGATGTAATTTGGATATAGGAGATTAGTCTTATGGGTTTATATTATTTCTTCCTCCAACACTCCATTATTTCTGGTTAATTTTAATCAAGATGCCAAATGGCCTTTTATCTCTATTTTTTTTCCAGCATTGATTCTAACTACCCTACATTTGTTTGATTTTGGATTGAATAAATGCCTTCTTCTCAACCCCTACAGCTAAGCGTTTGAACTGGTGGGTTGGTAATGAAGATATATGAAGATAAAGAGGAAAGAAGATCATTGGAATTACATATATTAGGTCTGCAGTGTCTGAAGATGTCTGTAATGCTTTGATTTCACTCTTGCTGCCTCTGGAAGTCTAAGATGAATAAATATCAAACAACTTAAATCATAGTCTTAAGATCACGGGGGAAGGAGCCTCAATTTAGCCACAGGTCTCTTACTGTAAACACAATTTCCAACCAACAGAAGCAAAAGAACCCTGGCTTTTTGAATGCACATTTTGGAATCCACTTACTTATTTTTGTTTGCTTGTTTGCTTGTTAGCTTTGTTCTGTTATATCAGGTTCTATCCTTAGATACATATGAAGAATAGCAAAGTATGTTTCTCCGTAGATGTTTCATAGAAGAGATTTTGTCAGTAAAGCAGATTTAGGTGTAAATAAGTGTGTTAGTCTACACCAGTGGTTCTGAAACTCTAGCATGATCAGAATTTCCTGGAGGGTTTGTGAAGACGCAGATTGCTGGGCTCTATCCCCACAGCGTCTGATTCAGTAGGTCTGGGGAAGGACCAAAGAATTTATATTTCTAACAAGTTCCCAGGTGATGCTGATGCTGCTGGGCTGGGGGGCCACACTTTGAACCACCAATCTATTAACATTAATAAAACAGTAACAGCGAGTAGTATAAAACAGAAAGACATGGTCAATTTAGTCAGGCCCTAAAGTCTCATTTGATTCATTCTAAGAATATGATTCCATAATAAGAAGAAGCACGTTTATAGCTTCTTTCAGCAGGGACATCAGATTTTGGAACATTCCCATGAACCAGTTCAACACATAAGAATGTATTCTGTGAGAGTACCCAATTTCTATCCTTTTGTCTAAATTTCAATGACGTTGCTGGTATCCATATACTACATCCTCCCACTTTGCTTTTATCATTATTATTACTACTATTATATCTGCACCATCACGAGGAACCACTAAGCCAACGTTATTTTTATGAGGTTCTAGAAGGTAAGTTTAGTGTTAGTTTTCATGCATCTTTTCCTAAATTCCCAAATCCTGGGGTCACTGGGTCATGTAAGACACATCGTCTAACCCAGAAGATGGTATTGATAACCCCCGTGTCTGGCATAGCAAACTTTCATCACAGTTCTTAAAAATCACATTTTGGGAGAAAGCTCCAATTCCTGAACAAAGTTCTTCTGGAACTAGAGGTACAAATGATCAGAAAGGCTAGGACCTGAAAGGAATCAGGGCAGGAATGCAGAGCCACAAATCCTTATATTCCTGAAAGCAACACGATCATTGAGGAAGCTAGAGCTGACACAGAAAACAAGCAAATTAACAAACAGAGCAACAACAAAACCCTTCATCTGAGGCAGATGTGTACCAGGTTTTCTAGGGCCTATTTCACTTTAATGAACCAATCAAATTTGTTTCAGAACTAGGCATTCCTCATACATATGGACTTCGAACTCCTAACCAGTCCATTTCTTACTTTATCGTTAGAAAACTTCTCTACCGAATCAGTTCTCTGCCTATGCCAGCCATATGTTACTGGAAGAAAGTCTTTGTACATCAGGGTCCTTCTGGAGATGGTAACTGCAAATGATGGATGACAGAGATTATGTAATGTTAGAGCAGTAAGAGTCTGTGAAGATGAGCTAATCTAATTTTATCATTTTACAGATGAATACATTTAGGTGGAGATGGGTACAAGTCACACAGTTAGTGACACAGATGGTGTAAGAGTGCTGAATTGTGGTTCCCCACATGCTACACTTTTTCTTACTCAATATAGCTTTTTAAGGTATTCAGTTATTTTAAAAGATGACTGTCAAGTACAGCCTTATTTCAAGTTCTAGATATTGAAAAGATTGATCTACTTATATATATTACATTGTATATTAAAGTTCTGTTTCCCAGAGGAATAGAACCAACATGATGTATGGATATAGACATATAGATATACATGTCTATATACAGAGAAATTTATTTTAAGGAATTGGCCCACATGATTCTGGTGGCTGGCAAGTCTGAAATTTTTAGGGCTGACCAGAAGGCTGGAAATTCAGGTAAGAGCTGATATTGGCATTCTTGAGTCCAAAATCTGTAGGACAAGCCAGCAGCCTGGAAACTCAGGCAGAGTTTACATGTTACAGTCTTGAAGCAGAAGTGCTTCTTCATCTGGAAACCTCAATTTTTACCCTTAAGACCTTCAATTGACTGGATGAGATCCACTCACGTTATAGAGGATAATCTGCTTTACTTAAGGTTACTTAAAGTTAACCCTCACCACAACATCTAGACTAGTATTTAGCAAAACAACTGGATATGATAGCCTAGACAAGTTGACACATAATATTAACCATCATACATTGGTTTATTTGTGCTTCCTAAAGGTGTTTTCATTCAAGAGTGTTCATAACTTGAGAGTCAGATCTATTTAGAAAGCACCAAGTTGAAAATTATCTAGATTAAGCAACATTTCCCAGTCTAACTTTAGCTGATATTGTCATCTCCATCAGTGATTTCTCTCTTTATTAATTTGCACCAATCTTTAGATGAAAAGAAGGGCTTGGTTAATTACCACTGTAAAGCTTACACATATATAAGGGGTCCTGATATGGACAGAGTAAGGATGTCTAAATATCTCAATAGGTAAAAATACTTTGTAAACTGTAAAATTCAACTCATCATTCATTTTTAAGGTGAACTTCAAGGCATGAGGAATTATCTAAGCTGCTTCTCTTTCTATTAGAAAGGCAATTAAGAGTTGACTCTTCAGATTAAACGAAAAATTGAGATTGGCCATTTAAGACCACAACAATACAGGCCTAAATTGCTGGGCTTTTTTCATGTAAATTATGAAGAAAATTACCTCAGCCTACGCTCACATTAAAGTATGCTTAAAAACAAAAGGTTTCCTAAAGCACATTTGGTGTTTGCACAGACTCATGTATGTAGAGATTGTTGTCACTTCTAAAATTCTTGGCTTTCCTGGAACCCACTCTTTCCTTTGGCCCCTGCCACTTATCTCAACTGTCCCTCCACCCCTATGGCTTTCTTCAGAATTTGCAACCATAACCTGTGGGAATAGCAAAAATGAGTGTAATTTAGAAATTATGGAGAAATAGTTACATCTGTTCACTGGGAGCCTATTAAAAATTTAAAGAACATTCTCTTGAGTAAACTTTCTAGCAATCTTGATTGGATTACTCATGTCAACCAGCTTACTTCTTATAAAAGAAACTCAAAAGCTCCCTTCTAATATTTAGAAATCATATATTTGCTGTTGTTCTTTAGTTTAAAGATGTGAGTAGATACGACCATAAAAAAAGAATCAAAGTATATTTTACCATACTGACACTTTCTGGGGCAAAAAGTACATATTAAGAAATGCATGTAAGGTCTGGAAATTAAAGTCATAATTTATTCTAAGTTTTCAAATTCAGTACTAGATTTTAACTTTCCAGAATTAAACATTTTTAATTACCCCCAAATTTAGAGTACAATTTGTTTGGTTGTTTGTTTGTTTTGTTTGTTTTTAAAGGCTGAATAGATTAATTTATCTGTGCCAAATTACACACCCAAGTCTTGGCCCATACAATCTCATTGCTTAGAAAATGCCTACTTTTTCTTGAAAAACTATCGAGTGTCATGACCTTCACGAGGACACACATGGTTCTACTTACTACTAAACCTCTTCCTACTCAGTTTTCCTGACATTTTGTCCCCCAAACTATAGTATCTCACTGGGAAAAGCTGTCATGTTAGGCATCTACTATGTGTGAGGCACTTGCCCACATTTAATCTTCACAAAAGTCCTAAGAAGTTGATATAAAGATCCTCCTTTACATAATGTTAAATTTTGTAAAGGTCCTAAGGCCCTGCAGTTTGCAACATGTAAACCCAGGATTTAAACCTTACTAACTAGCTGTTTATTCATCCACTTAGAGCTCAGCCAGAACTAAACAAACTATGTTTTATTCGTCTGTTTCTCCCCAAATCCAAGTGCGGCCCATGACACACAATCATTACTTTATGAATCTTCAGTGATTGAATGAATGGATGAATGAATAAATGAATGAATAAAGTATTTTTTTCTAAATTTAAGACTTTCAGAGTAAATTTTTAGAGATTTACTAAGTGTTAATTAAACTTCAAACAGATAACAATATTTATTTCCAGTTCCCCTATCCACCCTATATCAAGGTTTCCTCTAGAAGTTAACAGCTTTTTTCCTTTGACAGAAGGTTAACACGTAATCATCTTCTTATTGCAAAAAATGGGAAGATTATTATGACATTGATGGAAAAAGTCAACTAAAAGAATACATTCTCTGCAATACAATAGTCAGAGGAGATATCTAACTCTGTGCTTTACTCTTCCACAAAATATATATACGTTTAGTCTCATATAATTAACATTTATAAAACCCACAAAAACACACCTAAAACTTTTGGCAGGTAATTAGTAGAATGAATTGAGTGATGTGCATCTTAATCATTTATAATAGAGTGGCTTTTCTTTTTTGCCTATTTTGTAACCCTGAACAGACAGACCTTCACAAATTTAATGTCATGTCATGTCCAGCTTCTCGAGAAAAAGACATTAAAACTTCTTGATTATGATGAAACGAATAAATATCTTTTCAAACATAATAAATTTAGGCTTTAAAATCTGAAGTCGTATGTGCTGTCAGAATTCCAAGTTCATAGTGAACATAAAATGATTGTATCTAAGAGCATGTACGGTAGTTTGTGCTACCAAAGTGTAAGTAACAGGGCACTTTTGTTGTGTCATTTCTAGTAGGCAATATTTACAGTGGGTTTAAAAATCTATTCTGCTTATATTCTATGGACTATTGAAGGCAGTCAGAGTTTTCTTAAACGTGCTGAGAAAGAAGTTCTTTGCAAATTCCTAAAACTTGGTTTCTGGCCTTCCAGATATTTTCCCAAAAGTTAAAGATAGCATTTGAAGATTCCTTATTGATGAGTATAAAATATTTTAGGAGAAGTTAAATTTTTATTGAGCAAATTTTTTATAATTTTATTTTATTTATTTATTTTTTCCCCCTAAAGCTCCAGTAGATAGTTATACATCATAGCTGCACATCCTTCTAGTTGCTGTGTGTGGGACGCGGCCTCAGCGTGGCCGGAGAAGCTGTGCGTGTGCGCGCCCAGGATCCGAACCCGGGCCGCCAGCAGCGGAGCGCACACACTTAACCACTAAGCCACAGGGCTGGCCCTGAGCAGATTTTTTAAAAGCTAACATCATGACTTTCATAAAAATATTTTTAAAACATGGGTCAAGAATCTTATGAAGTCATTAATGAGGGAAACATTAAGATGTCATAGCTGTTTCAGAGGGCATCCCAAAGACCACACATACATAGGCAATCAGGATTTGTGACAATGAATTCATGACTAGATGCACAATTAGTCAATATCTATAGGGCAATATTCAACTACATTTCACCAGACAAAACTCTTGCATTTCTGTGAACTGGAATTATTTGCATTATTGTCAGATTTTTACAACCTGCAGAGTTGCAAATAGCTCAAAGGCAATGAAAGATGAAATGTGCCATAAAGGGTAAGCTTGGCAGGATAGGACATTCCATGACGTTTTCTGCCCATTTCAAAACCTTTCACAATATGCCCTGATATTGAACAGCAGATCTTGGAAAAGTTCTCAGATAATTAGTTTGTTGGTATTCGAGTCTCTTTGGGATATGGGCTGTCGGATGGTACCAAGGTTCCAGAGGTGAAACGAGGCTACCTTGCATGAGACAAGGGAAGAACTGTATATGGTTTCTAAAATGGAGTGTGTGAGGTAGAAAAAAGGGGAGCAGGTGAATGGGGGAAGTTGTAATGCTCAGTGTGCACATCTCACCAACTTTTCTTAAGTCTGAGCTTAATAAAACGAGTAAAATGAGGGAACGCTTCATGTGATTGGATTTTTAGTGAAAACTGGTAAAAAGAAGAGTTTACGATTGTGTTGTGGTGGTGTACCACAGGGCCAGCATGTGAGAGCTCAGGATAGAGGAGCGGAGGGGACTTTGAGAGAAGTACTCACAAAAATCTGGAAGAGGTTTATGGCTTATCAAGGGCATTGTAAAATCGGGAGCTGTGAGGTAATCCTGTTGATATCCAGAGGATCAGAGAGGGGCCAGCTCGCATTTGGATTACATACAAAATGTTGAAGGCAATACATATCAGAAAAGTTATTTTGCATAATAAAAGCATGCATGGTCTTTACAGTTTTGAAGGGGTTACTTGGAAAGTAGTTCCTGTACTTTACGTAGGTGGTTCGTTTGGTAGACAACAGGTCCTCAGGGAATGCTAATGTCCTCCCTGGCATCTCCATTTTCTGCCTTGATGCCTTTGCTGTAACAATTTCAGGGTCTCTGGAATGCCTTACTTTCTCCTCTCTGCTTATCTAACGTCTTTCAACCAAGTTCTGCCAGCACCGTGGACGCTACGCTGGTGAAATTGAATCTTTCGTTTGCCTGAAGATTTGCTGCACTTAGAAGAATACCATTGACAATATCATTGTGCTGTTCCCAGTTAGCACATAAGCTTCTGGAAGGCACAGAACATAATACATATAATATCTATTTTTGTTCTTCAGTAGGATTTGCTCATTTAGGGGGTATGAGTCCTTATTAATGGACTCTAAAGGAAATGACAGCTATGGCCGAGCAATTACAAGTTTTTGTTTATCACCTCAAGGCATTTATATTAAATATGACATAAACAAGGCCTCGCTTCCATGAATTCGAGTCAAGATCAGGTTAACTAACATTCCAAAATCATTTGTTGAGTGATGATGATATACTGGGCATTGTCATATTCATTATGTCACCTTCTTCTGTTTATATTCCTGGAAGTACAATTTTTTTTCCTTTTCTTTTTGCTGAGGAAAATTAGCCTTGAGCTAACATCTGTTGCCAATCTTCCTCTTCTTTTGATTAGCCCTGAGCTAACATCTGTGGTCCACACCCGGGATCTGAACCCATGAACCTGGGCAGCCGAAGTGGAGCATGCTGAACTTAACCACTATGCCACAGGGCCAGACCCTGAAAGTACAATTTTTTAGAGGTGAAAATAGATGCGAAGTTAAAATAATCATTAAGTGATCACGCCATTATTGAGTGCCAGTGTCAGAAATAGTAATCAACCCCTCTAATTTCTGATAATATTTTGATTTATCACAGTTATCTCCCAGCTATATTTAGATTAAGCTTAAATAATTCAGTGGAGATCTCAGGGCATCGTGGAGTGTATGTCTAGCACAAAATAAGCCACCATGGTAGACATCTTTCTACTTTCCTATTCTCCTCTTTTTATTCAATATGCCTCTTCCTTTTCTCTTCACCCACATGATAATACAGATAAAGACAAAAGCAGAGTTCTAATTATTAGCTATATATTTGACCTTTAATAAATCAATTAGCTTGTGATAGTATTATCTGGACAGTCTCAATATCCTTAGCTGGAACATGATATTAGTGATAAAACATACTTCATTGTTAATAATCAATGGATGCTACAAAAATCCAATGGATTGAGGCTGGTGCCATGGCGTAGTAAAGTTCAGTGTGCTCTGCTTCGGTGTCCCAGGTTCATAGGTTTGGATCCCGTGTGCAGAACTATTCCACTTGTCAGCCATGCTGTGGTGGTGACCCCCATATAAAGTGGAGGAAGATTGGCACAGTTGTTAGTTCAGGGCTAATCTTCCTCAAGCAAAAAAAAAAAAAAATCCCATGTATTATTTTTGTTTTCCCATTTTCACTTTTCTTTTTCTCTTGCCGCTGTTTGTGTCTTGGGTTTTTCAATGCCACTAAAGTGATCTAGTTAACTCTCTGCTGACACTCAGGACTTAAATAGTTTATATGATGATGTAAATTAGTCTTTGGACTGTCTGAGTCCCTAGAAAGTGTTGAATGTCTCCTCTAATTGTTGAATTTCACAGGATGTATTCTCTTAGTTGACTTCTTCCATCAATTGTCACAATAACCTTTCCCTTCTTCACAATGAAGAGATAATTTCTCATTAACCTGGTGTCTAAGGCAAAAAGCTGCCAAATTCTAGACAGAAGATTTGATACAGGACGTATAGGAACCTGGAAATTAACGTTCTTATCAGTTTGAGGTTTAACACTTCGTAAATCTTTAAGAATTTACTTTGAAAGGGTAAAAGGATTCAAAACACTGAACAAAAACTACAAATACAAATATTGCATTTTACTTTTAAAGCAGAAACTGTTTTATTAACATTGAAGCATTTTGCCTATAATAAGTAGTTGTTTTGATCTATCAATCAAACCATGTAATCAGTTCCTCTGAAACTCAAAATAAATCAGGGTAATAGACAGATAGCAAATGAAGTAAGTCAAAACCAATTTTGATTTCTGGACCTGCCAACTGTACGCTGTATGGTTTTGGAAAAATTAACTTAAGCGTTTGGGTCTTCGGTTTCCTTACCTGTAAAATGCTAGTAGCACAGTTAACTGTTACAGTTCAGCTCTAAATTCCCATGCTAAAACAGGGCAGGTTTTCTACACTCTCAACTGTGAATAGTTTGGCATATGAATTATTAGCCAGGGCTCTGAACTATCAGTCTCTGTTATTTCAGCCCACGTGGGGGCGTGTTCCTTTTTCTTCAGTTGTCCCTTGGGGCTCCCCATCTGTCTTCTCTCCACTCTGCTTGACAAATTTTCTTTTCTTTTCCTTTTTATTCTAATTACCTTTTTTTCTCTTTGGAGTACGATTTTATCTCCCCATTTACGCTTAATCTTTTTAACTAACACTTCTCTCTGTCACTATCTAAAGCAGTTGAAAATGAAAAATCATACACTTGCTCTCTGTAAGTGTGTTTGTGTATATGTGTGTTTGACTATAAGAAATGGCCTTCCAATTACACATATTTACTCAAAATATTTCTTTCAAACTCTTAAAAAAGTGGTAGATTCATTACTAAGTATGGTGAGTGTATGAGTTTTCTATTGAAGCATGACAAATTACCAAAGGTTTAGTAGCATAAAACAACACATATCTATTATCACACAGTCTCCATGAGTCAGAAATCCAGGCATAGCTTGGCTCGGTTCCCTGCAAGGCTGCAATCAAGGTGTCTGCCAAGACTGGATTCTCACCTGAGGTTTTCCTAGGTCATTTGAGAACAACCTGCTACCAAGCTCATGTGCTTGTTGGCAGAATTCAGTTCCTCGCAGACCTCTGGATTGACGGCCTAAGTTTCTCTCTGGCTGTAGATCAGAGGCCACCCTCAACCCCTTGCCACCTGGCCCAACCCATAGGGTAGTTCACAACATGGCAACTTGTTTCTTTAAAGCCAGGAAAAGAGAGTATCTCCTAGCAAGACAGATATTACAGTCTTATGTAACAGAGTCATTTGCACCTAATCACATCCATCCAGTCACTTTTGCCATATTCTGTTCGTAAGAAGCAAGTCACAGGACTTGCCCACACTCAAAGAAAAGTTATTGTACAAGAATACCAGGAAGCTAAATTCTGTCCGTCACAGTGAACAAAGCTAAGATGTCTGAATAGTTCTGAATAGTTAAAGATTATTCACCATATTTCTTTATCATTGATCATTGAAGACCAGATTATTGATAACATTGTAAATCATATGAAATAGCATGAACTGTGTTAAAAAGACAATGGCATGTCGTTGAAAGTCTTAAGAAGCAGGATAACAACACGGTCCTGCATTTGGGAAGGATCAGCGACTACTATCTGGAGAAGGCAATTGGAAGGGAACAAGCCTGGCAGTAGAAAAATCAATTACACTGCCCATCAATCCGTGTAAAAGGCAATGTCACATCAGATTAGGAAGTGGTCGTATAACTGACAAGCAATGGATGAGGTTGAGATGCTATTCTGAAAATAGAATTGACAGGGCTTAGTGAAGAAAAAAGACTTTTGGAAATGACTGCTCTGGAGTAGAAGTTAATGACGTTCATTTACTGAGATTCAAATCACTAAAAGAGGAGTAGGTTGGTTGGAAGGTTGGTTAGTTCAGATTGGGGCAAGACTTTACCCCCGTCAGGAGGTCACTGAAGGCTTGGAACTCTAAAGTAAGAAGAGAAGAAGGTTGATCATGTTTCCAGACTGACACTAGCATTTAAATAAGTAAAGAGAACAAAGTCAAGAAAGGGAGTAAAAAGTGGCAGTCAGAGGGAGGAAGACATCTACACAATAAGAAACCAATAAATGATAGTGTTTTGAGGAGCAAATGCCAAAAATGTTTACTATGACTGAGATATAAGTAGGATAACTAATGCAGAATCCATTGTTTTATGAATAAAGACATTTTAGGTATACTTTATTAGGGCAAATGTTTCTTCTATTACAGCTCTTTGGGCCAAAGGGCCTTCTGAATTTGTTTATAGGTACAAAGAACTAATATTGCAAATTCGTTCCTTAGAGTGCTGTCTATTTTCTTCTACTTACCGTGAAATTTCACTTTAGGACAATACCATCCAACATTGAATCCTGAAGAAATACAATCTGCATTGGCATTTTGAAAAGTTGTAAATGCTGCACAGCATTTTAGGAAACAGAACAATTGAAACACAAATTATTTGTTCCCTTGGAGATTTATTTGGGATCGAAACTGCCATTTGTTCTGTAGTGACAGGTACAGGTCTAGTATTTCTCTTTGAATTCTCTTGCAAGCTTTTATTTAAGCAATTGCAATTGCAATATAAGGCATTCCTGGAGATTAGTGGCTGCCTGGGAGGAGTTGCTCTTTGGTCCATTAACTCCAACCAGTCATTAATTTCCGCGAAAGGTCATGCATGAAAGTTATTATTACTAATATCAACTGAAAATGAAAGAAACATACAGTAGGTATATTGATTTTACCCTCTCCCCCTGGATGGTGCAGTCATTTCATTTGTATAAGGATCTTCAAGAAAAATGAAATCCTGCATATAAGCCAATCACTTTGCTTAGTGCTATTCTTGGCAATCTAGTTTTGCCTACATTGAAACAATTAACTTAAAAGGAAATTAGGAGAGCAGGAGTCCCCAGACCTACCCCAAAAGTCTTGATCCAATCAATATGTGTTAATCTTAACTATAATTTCCGTTAAACACTGTAGATTTTTTCAAAAAATATTGCCCTAGTTTATATTGGGATCTGTCCTAAATTTCACAGAAATAGTTTTATAAGATGCAGATTTTGGTTTTACCTTCTATTAACTATTTACTCTCCTAAAATAAACTAAATTCTGAATTACTTGTCACTAGGCATCATCATGAGAAGAAAAGTGCTTCTAAAAAGTGGAATCTGTTCATGAAGTTGAATCTTTTAAATATACTTTAAATGTTTTTTTTGACTACCAAGAATTTCAAGATTTATTGGATAAAACTCGTGGTCAAAATTTATATGATCTCTTATACACGTGTGTGTGTGAGAATAAATAAGGCTATTAAATTCTATCTTTTCTAAAGACACCACGATATATTTATTCCAATGACATTTAATCTTCATCTTTCATCTTATAAAATATTTTCTACTTTCAACCTTCACTTTACAAAAATTATTGTTATATGCTATATATGCTAGTTGCCAGACCAATCGTTTACAGCAGTTTTTGCTTTTATCTTTCATTAATTAAATAGAAAACTTTTATTATGAGACCTGATGATATTAATAACATATATATGTATATTTACACATATAATACACACAGGCATGCATATATACATACATATATGTGAAGATATGTACATACAAATGTGTTTGTATGCATGCATATACATACACGTTTTCACACAAACATATACATACATGCATGTATGTGTTTGTATATACTCATATATGTACACAATCACAGGCAAGTATGTGAGTAATTAATCCACAAATTCCCTACACATGGAAGCTGCACATTCCCTGAAGGAATATTAAGCTTTGCATCACACAATTCACTTTATATATAACTAACAATTGAAGTCACATTTGCCTTGATTTATTACAAATCGGGTAATCAAAAACAAACATATGTTCAGTAACCTGTTGTAAAATGTAAAGTTAATTTTATTACCTCTGTAACTTGAATATGAAACTTTCAGTAATCTCTCTTATAAAATATGTTCTATATATTTTCAAAAATGCTTATTAACATGTTCACTTCAGTTGAAATGTGTAATAAGTTGTTCTCTAAAGTCTGATGCATCTGATCAGTTTAACAATAAAGATTCCCTTAGACATATAGTTAGTATAAAAATTATTCCCCATATATTGAATAACCTAAATCGGGAACTTCAAAGTATTGGCAAAAATATATTTAAAATTTGTGATAAGATAAAAGTATTTTGTCAAAATATATCCTGATGATAAAAGTATATTAAAATTAATGTTTAGGTTTTTTTAAAACTTTTCTGACTGTATCAGATTAAATAAGGTACCTCAAAGTGAAAAAGTCACAGATATAATTAAGTAGCCATTTGATAAGATCTTCTTAAATAATTTTGATAGAATTTTCAGAATCTGAAAGAAGAAATGCCATTACTGACTTGGTAAACAAATGATCTTACAGATAATATGGTTTCCAATTTGCTTTCAACATTATTAAAGGAGAATCTCATCAATAATCTGTTGATAGATCATTATAAATAGTTTTTGATGATAAATCACGCTCGTTACTTTGGCTTATAACTTGGAAAAATATCAAAAACTTGATTGGCATTGCTATATCCAAACTCATTCAATTTAGATCTATTAATTTACATCAATAAGTTTTCTTAGTATTTATATCTATAAAAATAAAGAACAGTCTCCTTCTAAAAATAAATAATAGGTGACTGTTGGACACGTTAATAAATGAAGTCAACCACACACATATACACAAAACCACCCAAACTTCTCATTAAGAGATGCGTTTGAAAAAATGTCTTCTTTTTTATATTTAATCATAATTTATCCATATTTGTCATATATGTTTTCTATCAATTGTGTTCTAGTAAAATTACACTTGTCAAAAATTTTAAATTGAGCATCAATATTTCACAGAAAATTTGCAAATTGTAAAGATTTTTACTGCAGAAAGATATGATAAAGTGATCACATAAACTCTTTCCATCAACATGTA
Organism: Diceros bicornis minor; assembly: GCF_020826845.1. NCBI lineage: Eukaryota > Metazoa > Chordata > Mammalia > Perissodactyla > Rhinocerotidae > Diceros > Diceros bicornis. The sequence goes on from NC_080763.1 coordinate 31,201,497, forward strand.
TCATAATAAGAGAAAATTATGCGGGATTATGACAAATAATGTTAGTTCAGTAAAATAAACAGATTATAAACGTTGTTACTAAACATTCTTAAAAAATTTTGTCCACGTGTTTTTTTGTTTTTTAATATCTCAGGTACAATGAGAACACTAAGCACAGAATTTATCTGGTATACAGGCAAGACTCTTTTGCCTACTTTGTTTTTAAATTGATTACTTTTCTTTCTTTCTTTCTTTCTTTGTTGTGAGGAAGATCGACCTTGAGCTAACATCTGCCAATTCTCCTCTTTTTTGCTGAGGAAGACTGGCCCTGGGCTAACATCTGTGCCCATCTTCCTCCACTTTATATGGGACGCAGCCACAGCACGGCCTGCCAAGTGGTGCAACCTCCGGCTGCCACAGCGGAGCACGCGCTCTTAACCGCTTGCGCCACTGGGCTGGCCCCTAAATGGATTACTTTTAGAGTAGTTTTGACAGAAAAATTGAGAATATAGTACAGAAAATTCCATATACTCTACACTGAGTTTCTACTACTATTACCTTACATTAGCATGGGACATTTGTTACAATCAATGAACCAAAATCAATACAATATCACTAACCAAAGCACATAGTTTATTCAGAATTCGTCAGTTTTACTTAATGCCTTTTTTTTTGGTTCCAGGATTCCACCCAGGTTACCACATTATATTTAGCCATCGTGTCTCCTTAGGTTCCTCGTGGCTTTGACAGTTGGTATAGTGCTATTTTCATCACATCACGTCAAGGGTAAATACCATAAACATGATTTATCACTGTTAATGTTGACCATGTTCACTTGGCTGAGGTAGCGCTTATCAAATTTCTCCATTATAGAATTTCTCTTTTATCTTCATTTCCATATTTTACTCTAAAGTAGGAAGTCACTGTGCATAACTCATACTTAAGGGGTGGGGAATTATGCTTCACCTCCTTGAGGGCAGAGTGTCAACATAAATTATTTGGATTTCTTCTACACAGGAGGTTTTCTTCTCTCTCATTTATTTATTCAATCATGTATTTGTATCAAAATTGACTCATGGATATTTATTTTATCCTTTGGGTTAAAATCCAGTACTTCTTTGTTTATTTTGTAGCTTAAATTATTCTAGCTTTGGCCATTGGGAGTCTTTCAGTTGGCTCTTGTGTCCTCTTGACATATCCCCATCAATGTGGGAAGGGGTGTGTGTGTATGTGCTTGCACGTGAACTCGGAGCACGACCTCACTTTTTAGCACTACACGATGCCCCAAGCTCATCTTGTATCTTTTATACCTCTATCTTAGAGTAAGCTTTTTCTACAAGGAGGATTAATTCCTTTTATTGGAGAATGGTATGAGAAATTAAGGTCTGGGTGTTATGTGTGCTCATTGATATTGGGATTTTGTTGCTTCTATACAATTTCAGCTGCCAGAGCAAGCAAATATGTATGTGTACCAACATCTGTGTATACACAAATCTACAAGTATTTCTATATATAATCATCTGTATCTATGTTAAGCTAAATAGTAGTTCATACTGTTGTCTCTAATTGTAATCAGTTACCACAACAGTCATTCTGCTTCCTCACCTTTCTTATATGTAAACTCCTTCTTCAACAGTGAGAAATCTGGCTCCCACCATCTGCCATACATTAACTTCCAGTTCACTTCCAGGATAGAGATATAGCAATATCAGATTTGTTAACTCATACCCCCATCAAAAACAATTTTATCAACTAGAGTAGAGTGCTTATGTGCAGTTAATTTTGTCTTTAATTTTATAGACGGCTCTCATTTCCAAGATTATTTACATCGGCACCTATTCTCTGGTTATTTCAATTATTTATAGTACAGTTAGATTCTTTAGTCACAGTCTGCATTCCATCCTGAGATCCCATTTTGTCCTGAAAAAAAATTTTTTATTTGTCTACATGATGCTTCACGCTTTGTGCTGTAAAGTTCTGCAGATTTAGTTTCTCCACTGTAAAAAATCCTATTTGCCTCACCTTTTAACCTTTCCCCTTTTCCTTAGAAACCCTGGCAAACAGTGATCTTTTACAGTCACTATTGTTATATATTTTTCAGAATGTCGTATAATTTGAGTTGTACAATTTGTAGTACTTTTACTGGTTTTTTTCACTTAATGTCTCTAAGATTTATTCATGTTGTTTTGTAATATGAAAGATCATTTTTTTAAATTGCTGAATAATATTCCATTGTATGGATGTGCCATGGTGCTTATCCACTCACCTATTGAAGCACATCTTGGTTGCTTCCAATTTTAGGTAATTATGAATAAAGATGCTATAAACATTTGCATGCAGGTTCTTGTAAGGACGTAAGTCTTTAAATCGGTTATATAACTTGGTGTGCCATTGTTGGATTGTCTGGCAAGGCTATGTTTAGCTTTGTAAGGGACTGCTAAATTGTCTTCCAATGTGGCTGTACCATTTTGCATTCCCGACAACAATGAATTTGAGTTCCTGTTGCTTTGAATTCTCACCAGCATTTCCATTGTCAGGTTTTTTGCAATTCTAGTTATTCTAATAGGTATGTGGTAGAATTCATTTTGTATTCTAATAGGTATGTGGTAGAATTGCATTTCCCTAATGATAAATAATGCTGAATATCCTTTCATATGCTTTTATACCTTCTGTTAGGTGTCTGTTCAGACCTTTTGCCTATTTTTAATTTAATTGTCTGTTTCCTTATTGTTGAGTTTTAAGGATTTTATTGTATATTTTGGATTCAAACCCTTTATTAGAAGTGTTTTTAATAAAGAAAATAGATAATAGTAGTTTTTCAATTGCTAGCTTATCAAACTTCATTTTGTTACATCTTAAAAACTGGTGTAACAGTTACATTTTAAATGTCAGTATTTCAATAGGCAAGGAATTACATCTTTTGCGTTATTTTAACTGAATAATTTCATAAAATTAAATAATTGTACACAACAACTTACAAACTAAAACAATTTAAAACAATGTGAAGAGATAAATAATTTTCATATTAAATAGAAGGTAAGTGAGTAAATATTTTTTAAAAATACTGACCCATAATTTGAAAGACAACGGAGTGGCCACCCCCCAAGAAGATCTTCCACTGACATTTCAGAACCTAGAATTTCTACTATTCAAGAGGCATGAATTAGCACCCCTCTCCCCTTCTCTCTTGACTCTAGATCAAAATTACAGTCCAAATTATAGTGCATACGAAGTCTTTAACTGGAATTACTACTTCATTATGAATAGATACATTCTTATACTACTTTACAACCTGCTAGTAACTTGTGAGGAAATGGGGTATATTTTTAGTTGCGTAATTGAGCATTGGCAGGTAAAGTGAGGAAGAGATTGTTTTGGAACATCATCCCTATGCCCAAGGGGAGGGCTTTATCTGGAGACTGAATTTTAGAGCCTGGGGTCAGAACAGTGGAATATTGAGTGATGACAGTGTGAGATTTTATGTATAAGTAAGACACTACTGTGGATTAAGATATGAAGTGCTCCAAGATGGAATCTGCTTCTTTAATGTGAACTGTGATACTTAGTATAGGTAACATTAATTTCCACTACTTATATATTGTATTACCCACATATTTATGTTGGTTATTTCTTATCATTGTAAGTTAATAAGAACAGGGGCCATTTACTTAGTTTTCTGCAGTCTGTGCAACATAAATAATCAATGTCTGTTTTTAAATGTACCATTGTGATCACTTGTCTTTTTGCTATATGAAAGGCACTGGACTTGGCTCTTGGAATTCAATATTTACTATCCTGAAAACATTTATATTATAAATAAAGCATGATTATAAAATAGAATTTTAGAAATTGGAATTCATTCAATCTGTCATAAGAACATTATTGTATACCAACCTAGAGCCAGTAACCGTGCCAGAGTTGAAAGCTACAAATGAAATTAAACTATAATCACATATATCAAGGAAATGATAGTCTGGTAGAGGAAATAAAATTTAAATCAATTCAGCACAATTAGAGAAAGAGACAAAAAATTAGGTCTGCTCTGTTTAAAATATGATATGAAGTATACTTGATAAGTTCATATAACAATACTTCCGGGTATCTTTAAAAACATGCATCAATGTGCAAATGGCCACTCCTAATTACTCGTTGGTATATAAACAAGGGTGTCTTAGTACAACAGGAAAATATCCTGCCTTTATGTAGCAGTTTCTAGATTGCTTCAAATGAATTTATTTTATGCAAAAATAATTAACTGAGCTGTGAGGCAAGGAAATATAGTGATTGGCATATTATGAAACGTTATTGGAATTGTTATGATTTTACAGATTGCTAAGATTTTGCAGATTATTTCTTTATGTAATTGCCAGTTGCTTTATAAATATCAGATACCCAACATTGTTTTCCAAAATTCAGAGTATAATATTTTAAAGCAGAAGATACACAACATTTCCTCTGATTTAAAACTTCCATTTTTCACATTTTGTTATAATAATATTTATGTAGGCCTTAATAAGAAAAAAGTACAATTATAATAGCTATATCTTATCTCATCAAATCTAAGTTTCCATCCATTGTATACCATTAAGAAAGAAAAAAGGCTGATGATTAAATTTTGAGATACCATTGATTGTAGGGGCCCATCTCCATTTCAGAAATGCTAATATATGAATCAATGTGCATCTTAAAAATAATGAAATCTGGTATTTCTTCTTTTCTTTTTCTTTCTTCCTGAAAATCAGTTATACAGTTCATGTCTCTTAGAGTCCAGGAAATGTGGTAGTTATAAGGCTAAGCCTGCCGTTAGTAATTCTGTGACATGAAGTAAATTATTTACGCTCTCTGAACTTTAGTGTTTTTATTAATTGAGTAATAAATAAAATGGGTATAAATTAATACCTATGTCACATATAATTAAACATGTATGGTAAATTAATGCAGATTGATAGTTCTCTTCCAAAAGATCAACACCAAAGAAATTAGGGAAAGAAAATAAAATCCAAAAATAAATAAATAAATAAACACCTGGGATTATGGAAGGCTGTTCTGAAGTGATGTGTGTGCTTGTTGGGATTGGGTAGGATGGGGCATGTAATGGAGTGGTTTGAGTTTTCTCCTCACCTTTACCTGCTCTACTTGCCTTGGGAAAATAAGCACCTGTATCCTTTCCAAAAAAAGCCAAGGCCAATGTCAAGACCACTGGCATAGTTTTCTACAGAGATGATTTCTAGGCAGCACAAAAGCCCAAATCTCTGAGGAGATTCAGAAACAACTGAGTATGACTATCCTCTAGGATAAAGTCACCAATCCTGCACTGTTAAATCCACAGTGCTAGTGCATTGTAATGCTAAGAGAACTCCATATTATTGCTTTTCCTAGTGGCAAGAAGGTAAACAAATAGAGAGATATCCAAATGGAATGACTAGTCTTTCTGGAACTCTCTAACCTGGGGAAGAACTCCTCTTTTACTGAGATCACCTGAACTGACTAAGACTAGGATATAGCCTATATGCATTACCGAAAACAAAAGCTGAGAGCCCAGGAGGAGTTTAGAAACAGTTTTTAAAATATTGGATAAAATCAGAAACAAGAGATATTAACAATTTAAAAACACAGATTAAAAGCATAATAAAAGAGATAATGTAATATATAAGCAACATTTAATAAAAATTCATAATATAACAGTGAATTAGTAAGTATAAAACATAATAATTGAAATAAAGAACATAAGAAATAAGAAAAATTGTATATTGAACAAGCCTGAAGAATAAATAATTAAATTGGAAGGTCAGATTGTGTACTTCCCCTGAATGAAGCATAAAAAGGTAAAATAAATTATAAATATAAAAAAAAGTTAAAGTTATGAAAAATGGAAGAACAATTGTCACTATGCTGATAACAGAATCCCTAAAGAAGGCAAAAGTAAAAATGGACACAAAGAAAATATTTGCAGACATAATGGAGATCAGTTTCTCAGAATTAAAGAAAATAGCATCAAGATAAAATGGATTATGAAATGCTAAATGGCAGAGATAATAACAAAAGTTTAAAGAATTCCAAAAGCTTCAGAGAGAAAGAATAAACCATCCAAAAAGAAAAAGAAAATTATTTTTATAGCATACTCTTCAACAGCAACAATGGATTAAAGAAGGTGATAGAATAATATTTTTTAAGTAGGTCTAGAAGAAAAATAACTTTGCACTGAGAATCTATTTCATCAAATTATCATTCAAAAATAAGGATATAATAGAACTATATCTCAGGCATGTAAATCTTTAGAATGTTCGCTACTCACATCTGCACTGTGGAAATAAGTTTGGAGGCAATGTTCAAAAAAACAAAAAAAGCTAATCTAAGAGATGCTGCAAGACATATAAGAATTTAGGATGATCACATATTTTCCTTAAGACAGTTGTATACTTAAAATTTGACTGAGACCAAATAAAAACAAAGTTATAAAATCTATTTAGAGTTACCAATAATTAAAATTCTACCTAGACTCTATCAATATGATGGGATTAAGGTAGGAAGAACAAGTCATATGATATTGGACTAAAGTGAAAATGTAGATATCAATTTTAAGAGTGGGATAAAATTATAAAGGAAGATACACATTTTGGGTAATTGAAATTAGAAAGTAAGATGGAAAAATACTCTCCAATCATATTAACAATTACAATAAACATAAAAGAATAAAACTTCCTGGTTAAAAGTTAGAGTTGGATTAGATTTAAAAAAGAAGAAAATAACAAAATCCAACTATATCATATTAAGAAGAAATGTCTAAACATAAGAAATGGCATGAGACAAAGCAAAATAATAAAGCAAAAATATCAGGATGCTACTAGCAAAGAAAGCCGGTGACATTACATTATATCAGATAAAATAGATTTTTAAAAAAGGATCCATAAATATCTAAGTTTCACTATATTGTGCCATTAGGTTTAGTTTGTCAAGAACATATAAAATTAAGGATATGAATGCAAATCATAAAATTGTCTTCAAATATATAAAGCAAAATTTGACATGACTACATTGACAAATTCAGTATCATAATGGGAAATCTTAATATATTTTCTCAATTTTTATATACTAAATATGGAAACTGTGAGCAACAAAATTACCAAACTTGACCAAATATAAATGAGAGTGAGAGAATGAGAGAGAGAGGGAGAGAGTTACAGATACAGAAAATGCTATGCATCCAGTAGTTAGAAACTACACAGTATTCTCAAGCACAAACGCAACATTTCTACAGAATGAGCATGTATGGTGTCTTGCAAGTAACCACAGATCTCAAAGAATAGTTATCATCTCAAAGAATATGTATCAAAGAATATAATCTGGCCTCAATAGAATTAAATTAGAATTTACTAATAAAAAGATAAATTTGAAAAATCTCCCTATATTTGGAAGTTAGTAAACACACTTGTAAATTACCTATGGTTAAAAGAAGAAATTACATTATAAACATTAAAATATTTAATAAATAATATATATTAAAATATATGAGAAAAAATGAAAATGTTTCTCCAGGGGAAATTTGTAGCCTTAGGAACATAAATTATAAAAGAAGAAATACTAAAATCAATAAACTAGCTGCCAACTTTAGAAAGTAGAAAAGAAAGAAAAAAACAAACAAAAATACAAGGAAGAGAATAACAAAAAAGAGCAAAAATCTATAAAATACAAAAACAGAGATGTAATAAACAAGATTAAAGAGAAGAAAACTACTCATGGTTATTTGAAAAGAGTAAATAGATACAGAAGTAAAAACAAAGTGCAAATAAAAATTATTACAAAAGATTGGACATGATGAAATGATCCTAGATGTTTATATTCAGCCAAATTTTTATGCAAATACGATGATATGATGATATAATAAAAAGTCTCATGCATGTAACTATAGATGAAGCAAAGATTAAAAAGGGACTTAATTACAGGTAGCAAAAATTAAAATATAGTGAGTATTCTGTATGTAAGTTTATCCCGACAATTTTGAAAAAACATATGAAACGATGAAAAAAAATTTTAGAAAAATGTAACTTACCAAAAGTGACTAAAAAATAGAATACATCAATAGTACTATATTTGAGAAATTGAAGCTGTAATTAAAAATCTCCCCACAGAGAACACCCATCCAGAGTTTTCACAGGAGATTTCTAACAATGTTCAAAAGCTAAAAAGACATACAATGCTCGTGTATGGGAAGAATTAATGGAATTAATTTTGTAAAGATTACACCGAATAAATACATCGTCTCTTCAAATTGATCTTAAATTTCAGTGTAATTTCAACAAAAATCTCAAATTTATGGAATTTTCCAAAGTTAATTTAAAATTTACGTGAAAGTCTCAGGGCCAAGTATAGCCCAGTTACATCTGGGGAAAAGTTTTTTAAAAAATTAGAGAGAGATATTTGCTCTATCTCTAGAGTGATTTATTACTAAGCAATTACTTGCACAAGGACAGACAAAGTTATGAATACAGCAGAATTAAGAGCCCAGAAACAAATTTATACATATATGGAATGTTGATTTATAAGGGAACAGACATGTTAGATCAGTAGGGAAAGGGAAGTCTATTCTAAAATTTGAGCTAACAAAACAGTTACTCATATGAAAATCCAAACAAACAAAATAAGTTTCCTATCTCACCACATACACAAGTATCAGTTGCAAACATATTACTACTTAAATGTCAAAAGCAAAATTTTGTAACATTAGGAAAATACAGATAAATATCTTTCTAGCTTTGGGGTAGTGAAAGCTATCTTAACACAAAAATATTAAATGAAAAAAGAACAATAAACTTTTCTATATTAAAGAATAAAACTTATGTCCATCAAAGGCATTTAAAATGATTAAAAATATGTTATAAATTCAGAGAAAATATTTAGATGACATATATGACTAACAAAAGGTTAAAATCAAGGATATATACCCAGCTAACTGTTGCAGAAATGTTAATGCAACAGGGAAAAAATTGGGCAAAAGTATGAACATCCATTTCATAGAAGAAGAAACACAAGTGGCCAATAAGACTATGAGATGTTCAATCTTAATGATAATCAGGAAAACGCAAATCAGGAACACAGTAAGATACTATTTTATAATCATTCAATTGGTATTGGCAAAGATTAAATCTGACAATATGAGCATTGGAGACAATATGAAACAACAGACTCTCTTAATGTGGCAGGTAGAAGTGTAAATCAACATAACCACATTTTGGAAAAGTATTTGACATTAACACATAAACGTCTATGATCACATGCCTTGCAAACTAGCATCTTCACTCCTGAGAGAAACTTTTGCAAGGTGCCCACCGGGATACTTGTTCAAGAAAGCTACAAAAACAATACGAAATATGGAAATAACACTGTGCGCATCCATAATATAATGAATAAACAAACTGTGATATGTTAAACCTGTGATGTTCAACCTCTGGTGATTTTGCTCCTCAGGGGGCATTTGTCAATGTCTGAAGACATTTTTGGTTGTCACAACTGGAGGGATGCTAATAGCATCTAGTGAGTAAAGGCCAAGGATGCTGCTCAGCATCCTACAATGCACAGGACAGTCTCCCACAGCAAAGAATTATCCTGTCCAAAATATCATTGTTCTGCCAAGGTTGGAAAACCTTGTGTTAAAACAATGAAATATACAGAAAAGAAAATGAACGAACTACACCAAATGAAAACAACATGCCACCATATGGATGAATAATGACAGTACAATATGAAATGACAGAATTATGGACTCAAAGATTATTTACAGTACGTTATCATTTTTGATAAATTTTAAAACATCAAAAAATAATAATATATGTGTATAGATTAGTAATATATTCATGTAAAACTATATTAAACAAAAGTGAGAGAACTATGTCTATGCTAAAAAGATACATCGGATGGGAAAGGCAGAGGGATAGGATGGGAACACAGAGGTAGATATAATCTAGTGGGAATGTTGTAGTTCTTTCCAGTGATGGACTCTCAGGTGTTTCAGAAAGAGAGAGAGAGCTATTCTGGACCTGTTAAAACAATATGTTATGAACCAAAGACTATGACTGATTCTAATTTTAATTGCTAGTATTTTATTAATATATCCCACTTTCATATATTTATTCACTCTCTGCTTAACATCAAAACACAGAAACACTGACATCAAGAGCACTTTGCTAGCTTGGAAACAAAATAAACATTAGTGAGACATTAGATCCTTTCAGCCTCAAATGCTCTACCAAATTGCTTTCCTAAAACTTGTCCACTATTTAGTTTGTTTATGGTATGTAGGTTATTTTGGAAACATATACAAGCTAGTAAGCTGAGTAGCTAGTATATAGAGGTATGTCTATTGTGTTTTTCTTTCCTTTATTTTTTTTTGTTAGTAGGGAGTTGTGACTTCCAAGCTTCTTACATGAGGAACTGGAAAACAAAAGTCTGGTGGTTCATTTTTTTTTTCTCCCTAAAGATATCCAATTGGTGCAGCACCAGTTGGTGAAAAGACCATTATTCTTCCATTCAGTTGCTTTTGCACATTTGTCAAAAACCATTGAGCATATTGGTGTGGGTACATGTTTTTCTTTTAATAATACATTTTACAAACTAATAATCAGTTAAAGATAAAGATATTAAAATTGACATTTGGTTTTCCACCAAACTAACTTTGCACTGTGTTAGGTAAATTAGTTTACTAGACTTTATTAAGAAAGATTTCTGCCACAAAGGCAGTCATGCTGTTCATAAAATGCACATACCAGCCTTGGGTGAACAGACAGGAACACCAATATCAGCCTGCATTAAACTGTCCCCAAGAGGGGACAGTTGTCCATTCGTAACACTCTTGGGATGATTCAGAATTGAATTGTATTTGCTTAATAGCACTCAAAGGATTATTGTATATTTATTCTTTTCAAATAATTAAAAGTGATAGAATTTTCAAAATAAGACAGAAGCGTGCCATTATGCCCTGATTTTACTAAATTCCTGATTTCATTTCTTTGGGTGTAAGAGGGATGGTAAAAGTTAGGTACAGTTACTAAATACTAAAACTATACAGATGAGAAATGCCAAGTGAATTTGTGTATGTTTCAAATGCAGACACAACCAAATAATGATACAAACATCTCAGGAATGAGAGAGGGAAGGTTTTCTTTTTGCAACAGAATATGAAGTCTCTAATGCTGGAGTACTTTCAGAGGCAACCTCTTCCAGTTCCCTTTTATTAAAGAGGTGGAAAGAGAGGGTTACAGACATTAGAGTATTTGATTAAGTTCACTCAGTGACAATAGTGACAGAGCTAGGACCAGAAAAGAGTGCTACTCATCTCTTCCATTTATGAGTCAACAACTAAAATACTGCAGAGACTGTGGTCTGGAGGCACCAACTTGCTGTTTTCCCTGTGTTGAGCATCCATACAATAAAGCTATTCTTTCTTAATATTTGTAGGCCATGATTTTTTGCTTTCTAAGGAAAGAAAAAAACATGCTTTTTAATCAAACCTTACATGAAAATCCTTCAAAAACATACTTTAAGGGGAAATAATTACTCCCTGCTAAGCAATTTTTCACAGTGACTTGGAGAAACATAACAATTTTGGATTATCATGGTCATGGAGTCTTGTCTTCATAAAATTTTTTATGCTTGAAATAGGATTCTGTCGCTTAATTTGTTTATACTGTTCTTAGATTCTCTCCTCCTATAAATAATGGAAAAAGGAACATGTAACTGAGCTTTTAACATTTGAGCTCAATTTTGATTATGATAGCCAGAAAAATCAATCCAAAACTGGGGTGGGAGGATTGTGAGGGGAAGCTATGCCCAGATATTTACCATAAGCATAGGGATTTTTACATTTGTGAATTATTATAGTCACATTTCCAAGAGCAGCCTTCTTAGCAAGGTAAGCATAGGTTGTGGGTTATAGGAAGGAAGGTTTCAGCTCCGACTGGGAACTCTCTAGCTTTCCATCTAAGGAAGAGTTGTCTATGGATACATCTCCATACATGGAGATTTCAAGCCAGGGCTGGAACAATCACATATTTGCCAGAATTGTTGTTGAGGGAAGTCAAGTACTTAAAGGGAAATTCTGAGACCCTTTGACTTCTTCTGCATTTTATTTTCCTTTCTCATGAGAAACAGATTGGATTAAAAAACTATTGTCTGCTGCACTTAAGCAAAACACAATAATCTTCATGCCTTTAGCTAAGTATGTGTAGTTAGTTATGAAATATCTGCAAACTTTCTATGAGTTAGCCTTTTTTGGTTAGAATTCAAACTCCAATTTTGTTGTTACTCTTGCTGCTGCTTTAAATCGGGGCGAGAAATGTTCCTTGGTATATTGAATCGGGTAAGAAAGTTTTGAGTGGGCCGGCCCCGTGGCTTAGCGGTTGAGTGTGTGAGCTCCGCTGCTGGCGGCCTGGGTTCGGATCCCGGGCGCGCACTGACGCACCACTTCTCCGGCCATGCTGAGGCCGCGTCCCACATACAGCAACTAGAAGGATGTGCAACTATGACATACTATCTACTGGGGCTTTGGGGGACAAAAAGGAGGAGGATTGACAATAGACAATTGTCTATTGACAATTAGCTAATTGACAATTAGCTCAGAGCCGGTCTTCCTCAGCAAAAAGAGGAGGATTAGCACAGATGTTAGCTCAGGGCTGATCCTCCTCACAAAAAAAAAAAAAAAAAAAAAGAAAGTTTTGACTGGATGTGACCTGGTTCTATAAGTTTTTCCCTAATGAAACATAATTCATAGTTGGGAGGTCTCCACACAAATCCAAAATGACAGTCCCTACAGGGTTTTGATCCAGGCTTCTGGCGAAATAGTCAATGTCCACTTTATCCAAACCCAAATCATCTTCAGAACTATTCAAACTTAAAGAAACTTGCTCTTGGCAGAGGGCTGCAAGCCTTAAATTTTAGTGAGGTGGTAGCGTGCATTCCCAGTATTGGCTGTGCTAACCCATAAATCAGATGCTTTCATTCTAAGAAAGAAAACTGGTTATTAACTATATATAAAGACAAAAGTATAAATCATCTTCACAAGAGAAATATTTAGTCACATTTGGTTTCTCAGACCTAGGAAGTGAATAAGATCTGTTAGTTTCTAAACTTTATCAACTATTTTTAGCATCGCTTCATAAATTGTATTGGTTTACTACTGCTGCTGTAACAAATTATGAAATTTAGTGGCTTAAAACAACACATATTTATTCTCTTACAGTTCTGGAGATCAAAAGTCTAGAATGGGTCCACAAGACTGCTTCCCTTTTAGAGACTCTAGAGGAGAATCCTTTTCCCTGTCTTTTCCAGCTTCTAGAGGATTCCTACATTTCTGGCTCGTGCCTCCCTCTTCTCTATCTTCAAAGCCCTCAGCACAGCATCTTCTCTCCTCTCTGATCTCTGCTTCCATATTTTCTCTATTACTCTGACTCATCTGTTTCTTTCTTATAAGGATCCTTGTGATTACATTGGTCCCACCCAGATAATCCAGGATCATCTCCCTATCTCAAGATTGATAACTTAATCACATCTGTAAAATCCGCTTTACCATGTAAGCTAACATATTCACAGGTTGCAGGGATTAGGAAGTAGACGTCTTTGGTAGGGTAGTGAAGGTGGGGAGAGAGCATTATTCAGTCTACCACACAACCATATTTAAAAGTTTTTCTTTTCAATACTGAGGTTTAATTAATGCAACATAAAAGGTGCTAACAACCTTATTAGATCACATGTGGTTAAGATCTTGTTAAGATATAAAGCATGTCCCCAATGAAACCGAACTGAATTTCTGAGTGAGAAAGTAAAATATTAGTGACTCTAAATATAGGACTGCTATACTTTCTAAAGCCTGGGAAACCCTTTAGGGGAATATAAGTAATCCACTTGGGGAGGGAGCACAGCTTGGAGGAAAAGGATTCTAAGAAGAAGGAACTAGATTTAAGCTACTGAGTGCAAAGAATTGTAGGGAGACTTGGAAAACAAGAATGTCATGGTAAGGACACCACATCGCAACTGCCTTTAGGTGCCGTTCAGTTACTTTTGTGCAAAAGTGTGACAAGAAAGGGAGAAAATAGGCTAGGAAAACATTTTTTTTTGAAAAGTTTAAGTAAAATTCACCAAAGAGAAAAATTGTGCATGTCAATATGTGCCCATTTAGTATTTTATGAAGACTTCCCTTGTGCTTCTTGGTTATGCAATCTTTTCACAAACTGTTTATATTAATGCGTTGATTTAAACCATGACAAACACAGAGACCTAAATGGGAGTGGTGCAGCCCCATATAAAGGGGATTTGTGCAGAATACCTATATTGCACTTTAAATTTTTTCCCTGAGGCCATATCACAATATGGGTCCATTTACTGGCCCTGGCTATTAGGCAGATATGGATATAGTAAACATCAGCAGGGAAAGGAACATTTTTGTAATATTTCACATATGTTTTTGTGTGTACAGCAGTAAAGTGTCTTCCCCTGGTAGTTACCAATATTTCATAAAACCAGCTAGTCTGAGTATAGCACATAAAAGTGGCATTAACCATTCACTGGTTGCTAGTTGCAAGCAAATTGTAGGATGTTTAACATCCTACCTTTGCGGTCTAGAATCAGAGAGTAAGTTTATTAGCTGTCTATGCCGCATCACAAATTACCACAAACTTAAAAGTTTAAAAGAATGCACACTTATCATCTCACAGTTTCTGCGGGTCAGGAGTTCAGGCACAGGTTAAATGGGTCCCCTGCTTAGGGTGTCATAAGGCTGCAATCAAGGTGGCAGCCAAGGCTGGGTTTTCATGAGAGACTCGACTCAGCATGGTTCTGCTACTACAACCTTCAGCTTGTCTGCAGAATTCATTTCCTTGTGGCAATAAAATTCATGGCAGCTAGTTTCTTCCAAGCCTACGAGGGAAAGAAAGAGAAAGAGATGAGGGCAATTCTGTTAGCAAGACAGAGTCTGATGTAATCAATGGAGTGACATCCCATCACCTTCGACATGTTCTTTGGTTGGAAGTCACCAGTCCCACCTACACTCAAGGAGAGGGGATTATACAAAGACACTAGGAGATGGATCATGGAGCTACTTTAATGTCTGACCTCCACAGGCGGGAAAATGTAGACATAACGGAAAACATAAAATCCCAGTACCGTGGCTCACACATCCAATTGAAGACTTTATATAATTTCTATACTTTGAAAAATATGTTGTTAACAATGCAAATGGTGGTTACATACTGTGGCTATATACATTCTAGAACCATACTTTCTGTGAGTCTGCCCTTATGTATTAGGGAGTGTAAGCATATATTGAGGAGTGAGAATTTCAGGAAGACAAGAAGACATAAGTATTCTTCAAAATGTCCCTCACGTGGATTCTGAAGATCTAACTTTGACAAATTAATCCACTTTTTAAAGTCTTTGATTCTCTCTAACACACCTTGAGAGAGGAGTACCATGCTAAGCTGCTAGTTCTTTTATATTTCGATATGAATGGTGAATTTGATTAACAGGTTCCAGTAGATAGAACCAGAAAGACAGCATGAGAAAGAGTGAAAGAGGGAAAGACAAGAGTTTCAAAGTATCACAATTTTGCTGAGTTTTCCTTGTCTTCATATGGTAGATTATGATGTGCATGGATAGCTACTTCTGGTTATCTCTAAGCAAAATTCCAGGCCATATAAGAGTATAAATATCAGTCAATATATTCATTTATTTATGCAACAAATAAATTTAATGTTGGGGAGTGAATGTAATGTGGAGAAACAAGTATTTTAACAGAAATTGTGATTTAAATATAATGAGGTCAATTCTATCTCTGTTAGAATTCCTAACAGGGACTATGGGATCAAAAAGGCAAAACATCTAAGCCCAAGCTGGGGAATCAGGAAAGCCCTTAAAGGTGAGGACTTGAAGAACGGCACAGCTAATCATTCAGAAGGATGCAGACAAAATGAGCAGCACTAACTTTACACTTGCAGTCTGTTGTTATGGACTGGGAGATATCCCAGCTCTTGGTCCTAAGCGCTCGACAGGTACTATTTTTAAGGATCATGGAGGCAGACTCAACAGTCTTCTGGTGGCAGAATGAGCCTACACTTTGCAATGGCTCATGCAATGGAAACTTTTATTTAGAGGCAGAATCTGGAATAAATGAAATCCTAAGACTAGAACTTCACTGTATTGCCTGTTCACCAGCTCCTTAAATACTTTCCAGGCAAGGTCAGAGAAGCATGTAAAGTATTTTTGACCAGTCAGCATAACTCGAACACCATTCATTTCAACACTATAAGGTTATTTCTAACATTCTTATACTCATTATCATACCCTTCAGTATTAGTCTACACAGCAATTGTTGAATTACTTCTAGTATAGCCACCTCTGGAGTTGGGTCTCCAAATTTAATAATAGTTATAAAGGCAGCGGGGCTCTTCTTTTAATGGTCTTGCATTTGCTCTCAGAAGAATTAAAAGATCTGGATTTCACAATTTTGTAGAAAATATTTATTGTTTAATACAATGATATATATTCCCAGCAGAAGGAAAAGTCAAAATGATAATTAGTACCTATCCCTAAAAATGACTATTTTCTACAATGTGATTTAGCAGAAACAGAGAGACTTGAAAATATTGAAACATTTGTCTCCCGGTGGCATAGTGGTTAAGTTTGCATGCTCTACTTCGGTGGCCTGGGTTCACAGGTTCGGATCCTGGGCACGGACCTACACATCGCTCATCAAGCCATGCTGTGGTGGCATCCCATACACAAAATAGAAGAAGATTGGCACAGATGTTAGCTCAGGCATAATCTTCCTCAATAACAAAAAATAAAATAAATAAACTAGAAAAAAAGAAACATTTGTACCAACAAATATAAGGTAAATTCTTAACAGGTTTTCTAAGAGCTAATTGAATTATTCAACATAAGAAAATAAAATAAGCTTAGGATAAATAATAGTACATTATATATTTTAAAAGTTGTAAGAACTATACTTTAAAAGAATTAATTTTGGTTTAACCAACTCACAGTGTAGTTTTACTAACATATACTTAAAAATTTCTGAAAATTGTTATTCCTCTTTGAGGCAGTTAGTCAGGTAATGAACATACCCTGATCTTGGCTAATGATCGTTTCGTATACTGCATTCAGAAATCTTATTTCATTTGATAAACTAAAGTCTTCAGAAGTAGAAGCTTAGTCATTTTTCAACTTTTAAAACTTTACCAGCAGCATTTTACTGTTTAATCATGCATTTGTTTACCTTAATTGTATCCATAAAGAATTTTAGGAAAACCCCAAAGGCAGAAAAGAGAAATTGTTTTATTTCCTGTTTTATTTTTCTTATCTCATGCCATAATTACTGCCATTATCATTACTGACATAGTTCTGCTTGGAATTTAGCCATGTAGGGGGCAATAAATTTGTGATTTGAACAGATTCTTTGGAAGAAAACCTGAAGAATTTTTGTAAATTTATTGGGACAAGAAAAAATGAATATCATCTTAAAACACTTAGGAAATGACCAAGTTATATTACTAAAGGGGGAAGAGAGAACAAGAAGGAGCCCTGGGTAAGCAGAGAACATCATAAATCATATAAGATAGCTGTGTGCTTTCATCCTTGGGTCCATGTGTTCCTCTCAAAGAAAAACAGTGTGTAACAATTTAGCATATTTTGAATAGCCTGGGGAGGGTCTGGGAATTCCCTATAACAGCTAAGTAACACCATTTATAAACTTTGGTGTTTCCATCAAAAATCAATTATTTTAGTGTTTTTTTTTTTTTGTTTTAAACATTCTCCTTCAATAAACTGCAAGGAGCTTGCAAACAAAAAACTACAATTTGTATTTTGCTGTATTCTTCTACCTTGGTATCTGCTCAGATAGTTAAAATGGATTATGATTTGTATAATTGGTAATTATAATTGATATATGTATATGTGTATATACATATATATTACATACACATATGTATTTTTAAGAACATTGATAACATTTCTTTTAATAACATCTGCCACATGTTAATCAGCTCAAGCCATCAGATCCAATGGGTAATTATTCATGCTCATCACTAATATTTCTGTTTTTCTTCCTTCTGGGTACAGAGTACATTAAGAATTTTCCACTCTTTTAACATGGCAATGTGCCTTGCTTTGGTCAGTGATACGAGAACAGAAGCAACGTGTACCACTTAAGGACAAAAATGATTGAGCAAGTATGTATTCCCCTACCACAGCAATCATAAATCTTTCAAAGGATGGAGGCTTTATTAGCTAGTCCTTGAGTAAGGAAGACATGGATCAGAGTCCTCTGCCAATTTGAGATGAACATGTAGTAAGACTGAGTATTTTCAAACCTTTTCTACTTTAATCTTCTGAAATTTTGGCTTTGTTATTGCAGCACACTCTAAACCATCTTGACCAATATGGTCAATGATCAGAACACGTAAAACTAACTAACCTGGTGTAAAATATATTAACTTAATTCATTTGAATTCTACAAATATTACTTAATGGTCCACTTTGAGCCTTGTATTCTTCTCTAAAATTAGTTAAAGTTAAAGAGAAAGGCATAAGGACAACCTTTGAGGTTAATTGGTAGAAATGTTTACCAATATTTACCAACACCCCCGAGTATTTCCTGGGAAACTTACCATATCCGGCTAGTAGATGGATGCATCTTTTCATTATTCAGTAATTATTTATTCAATATCTATTATGTACCAGACACTCTTCACAGTACTTGAAATACGTCAGGGAACAAACTATATAAAGATTTCTGCTTTCATGGGTCTGTCTCTACCAAAGTGAGGCAGATTATAAAGAACAAATATAACAAATTAGTAAACAATATTATAAAAGACGATAGGTACAATGGGAAAAAAATAGGTGCTGGGTAAATGGGATTGAGGACTTTGTGGGAGAGGGCACTAGATCACAATCTTTTAAAAGGTCACATGGCTAAGTTTATCATCCAGGGTCTGGTGAGGAAAAAGTAGGTGCACTGAGATAGGCTTCTAAAGAGAATGGGACAAAGGAGCTATTTGCAGAGTTGAAAGCTTGGTTAAGGAATGCTGAAGCACTCAGTGTCTAGCAATAGTAGAAATCTGGTACCGTCTCTAGACCTGAAGGTGCAAAGGGCGAAACCTTGTTATCAGAGCCTGTGGAGAGCTGGAGCCATGTCAAAGGGGCCAAGCTGCAGGAGCTGTAGTCAGAGGTACACACTTTCAGTACTGTAAGCAGAAAAGCAAAGAGGAAAGAGGGAAAAAACTACTCCAACATCTCTCTCCTTCCACCCTCTATCTCTTGACTGTGTTCGCGATTGACTGAACCCAATGGGAGGAAGCTGGCAAGAGAGCCCTGGTGATGCAATTCATTGTTGCCAATCCCCAAGACAGAACATGCAAAGAATGGCAAACAGTGGATCAGAGAGACGGGGAGGGCAATGGAGAGTAACTGGCATAGTCGGTCTCAGGTGACATTTGAGCAAAGTTTGAAGGAAATGAGATAATTATCATAATTACATCTGGGGCAGAGAGTTTTCTAGGAAGTGAAATTACTTAGTGAAAAGGACCTAAAATTGAAATAGTCTTGATAAGTTTGAGGAACAACAAAATGTGGCTGGGACAGAGTACGTGGAGAGAAGTTGAAAGTGAGGCAAAAGAAGAAGCAGTAGTCCAAATCTTTTAGTGTCTAGTTGGATTTGGGGTTCCACTCTGAATGAAATGGGGAATCAGTAAAGAATTTTGCTTGGTCTGGAGCTGGGGGGTGGGGAGCGCTTATCAGAGTGTTGCGCAGTCTGTCAACGAGGGACTCTATGACTTGCTGGAGTAATGCGCTGATGGCTTGAAAAAACTTCTTATTAAAACAATAGAAACTCAATCAACATGTAAATGGCAAGAGATAAAGGACAATATAAATTCCCACTGTCTGCCTCATAGCCCAACATCACGTTCCCTTATCAAAAGTCATTTGTCATAATGCAGTCCTTTGAAATCAGTTGTAAATTCTCTCCTTTAGGGTATTGTCATCAATAGTCTCGTCATGGAGATTATGTTGTTTGGTACATGAATGCCTAGTTAATTGATTTATCCTAGTCATTTAAACTTAGTAACACACTGAAGTTAGCGACTAAAATATTATCTAGTCCCTGAATTTATCTATTTATTTGTTTTTATTAAGCACATATAGTATCCATTGTACCCAGGCAATAGGAGAACCAGAAGGACTGATTCTTCTTCGAGTTGTAACAAAAAAATACTTTCCCCAGCTCCCTTCCTCTCTACCTTGGCCTCCCTTCCTTTCTTCTTCCCTCTCTCCCTCCCTTCCTTCTTCCCTCTCTGTCTTCTTTCCTCAATACTTCTGATGATTTTCAATGTGCCCAGGATAGTATTAATCAGTGATGAACTCCATACCCTAACTGACCAGTCCATTCAGGAAATTGGGAAATGACACAATGTGTTTTAGAATGATCACTCTCTTACTCTCCTATCAATATTTTATTTGTAGTCACCAAGAATATAACTAATCTTTCTCTAAGTCAGTAAGCCAGGTAAATGATGCTGAAATAGCTCCTATTAGACGAGAGGTAGACCATATAAATTTTCTGGAGAGGTCAAAGACAGGTCTTATCTCCATCTGCCACTCCAATTGAAGTTGTATCCTCAAATGCAAGGGCTGCATTTCCCAGGAGTATGCTTTTTATGTAATTCTTTCATTCTTTTATTCTTATAAAGAGAAGAGAGGCAGAAGTCAGAATCCTTATCCTAACTGAGTGTACTAGTATGCTTGGTCTGCCATTACAGAATACCACAGACTAGGTGGCTTAAACAACAGAAATTTATTTTCTCTCACTTCTGGAGGCTGGAAATCCAAGGTTAAGGTGTCAGCACGGTTGGGTTCTTGTGAGATCTCTGTTCCTGGCTTGCAGGCAGCCACCTTCTCACTGTGTCCTCATATGGAAGAGAGAGAAAACTCTGGCATCTCACTCTTCTTATAAGGGCACCATCCTTATTGGATTAAAGTCCCACCCTTATGACTTCATTTAACCTTTATCCCCTGCTCACAGGCCCTATTTCTAAATACAGTCATATTGGAGGTTAGGGCTACAACATATGAATGGGGGAGTGGAGAACACAATTCAGTCCACAACACTGAGCAACAGGCTATTCTCTCATATCATTTTCATGTCTACCATTTGAACCTTAATATAGTTTGAGGCTCATGTAGTTGATTTAGCTGGGAACTCAGTAATATATAGTGCTTAATGGAACCTCACCAGATTTGGTGGTGAACCTGAGGTAAACATGACATACTCCTCATATTCCCAGCTCCAGTTACTGGATTACCCACCCCACAAAGATTTTATAGCTTTTCAAACCTTTTTCTAGTCTCTACTTCCGGTGTATTTTCTTTCCCTTTTGAACACTGAGGAGGACTCATTGAAACTACTAAGCCACAAACATAATGGGAGTTTAGAAACATTCGCTCCAGAAAGTTCCAATATTACCATCAACTGATCTCACATTTATTCCCTCGGGCTTGACTATTTGTAAAATGACAGAGGCTTTAGAATTTTCCCCCAGCCCATTGTTGTTATTACTATTTATTTTAACTGCTACCTTTTTACTGTGCCTCATTTTTTTATTTTGTCATTTTGCACTCCTCAGATACTTTGCCTTTAATATGCTTTTAATTTATTGAAATTTCCTTAAAACTGTTATAATCCACTATACCTGCTCCTTTATCTTGCTTATAATTATACTGAAATACAAAGGATTATATAATTTTATAAAATCACCTGAAAGGTTAATAATGATAGACAATTGTAACATATACTGATTTTAAGAGGGGGTAAGCTCTGATGTCAAAAAGAAGCTTACCATGGTTAGACTAAAGATGAGGAAAAAATATCCAAGAACACAGCTAAGAACTTTGAATATTCAGAAATTGGTTCAATTTCACTACATTTCTGAAATTTTGCCTTAAATTAACTCAATGTGAGTTGATAACTTATTGTCTTTTATGTCGTCAATCATGTGATATAAATATTCTACAATGGTGAGGTCAAGTTGGAAGGCCAAAAGAGCTGGTAAGTTTCCAGAATTAAACTTCCGAAGAATAGGGTGAGAAAATCTACTCTAACAATGGTAAGTATATCAAGCTAGAGGATGTGGGTGCTTGATTCAAGGGATCAAAGTACTGGATGTGGTGTAGCGAAGAAATGTTGGCCTCCAATGAAGGTTGAACTTGTAAGGGATATGGAAGCAGAGATAAATATTTCTGTTATCTTCACTTATATACAATAACCAAATTCAAACTTAGAATGTCCATGACTAAAAATAGGTTCAAGATACTCTGAGAAAGAATAGCTATGGGGTAGGGGTGAGGTCGTTGGTAATTTTCCTAAACAAGAATTACACAAAACTGATTATTTTACACAAATTTGTAGGCCCAGATATTCGATGTTCCAAATCCCTTAAACTACCTCTGTTATTATCATTGAAAATTAAGCAAACAAACAAATAAATGAATTCCATTTTGGAAAGAGTTTTCTGTAGTTTTTCCCTCACAAACTAATAAAAAATGTCTTCTATTGGTTCAATGCCTACTCTCACTAATAATAATAATTTGATTTGAAATAGTGTCTCTCACCAAGGAGGTCAAAACATTTCATATACATATACGAGTCAATTCATCACAGGGCCTTACAAATAGCCATTTAAAATGAAGTGTCCTACAGAAGTTAACAACAACATTGCACAGTCAATATTTTTGCGATTTGTGTGTGTGTGTATAATTTTCATGAGAAATTTTTGGCCTTCAGTTACAGTTCTGATCTTAGGTGATCAACTTTAAGATGAATATGTAATTTCTCCTACAGACCATCAATTTAAAAGAAGAACAATTTATAAGGTATCTCTTATTTATCCTATCATTTCCTAAACCAGAATGAACTCCATTATGCTTTCATAACTCTTTCTCTTAGCCTACTCCTTATTCTTCACTAAACATTACACTAAAATATCTCAGTGCAGTGGTCTTATCTATGAATATCTGCAGTACTTTGCTTTTCTACACAGGAGCTCTTAAAATATAGATCTATCATACATTATCAGTTTTACAAAACCAAGATGCATAATTTCACCCACCTAACCCACCAATTCTTTCTTAACTAGAAAGTATGGTCAGAGTAGGGGCAAGGTATCTGACGGTCTTAATGTGACATATTCAATTTATCACAATGTGCTGCCATATTTGTGTCCCGTGAAATAACGGATGGTAAGTACGGTGTATTTTCATTTCTATGGTTAAAAGCATTTGTTTAAAAATCACATATAAGGTATTTCCAGGTGTTTTCTGTCAACTTTAAATAAACTAATTAACAAATTATGAAAACAAAGTTGAGTTTATCTGGGAATAGCAGAGGCATTGCAATCCAGGACAAGGAATCTATGGCAAACCATACACAAGTCTGAAGAGACAAAGAAAAGGTTAGCTTTTTAGGTTTGAGGAGGAAATTGGGGAAGGTTATTTGAACAAGAGTTCGTGGGAGAAAAACATGAGTTCGAGGTTGTGGCGGTTTCTCATTGGCTGTAAGTGGTGGTTAGTGTCTTGTTTCTGGGGCAGGAAAGGACCTTCCTTCTTTTTCTTAAAAGTGAGAGATAGAATTCCTATGTGAAAAATGTGCTCCCTTGTCAAAATAACTCTTATCCTCCTTCTTCCTGCCGGTTATGTAGGCGGCAATGAATGGTACATGCAAGACCTCTCCCCCTTCAGGGCTCCCCGACTCCAGTTAAATGAGTTTTCCTTTATTTATTTTCACAGTTCTAATTAAAAATTTATCATGGTGAGCCTTTCTACTTAAAAGAGATAGAAACCTCCTTCCAGTTAGAAAACCAGTAAACAAGATAATTATATTTTAATGGCAGAGTTAAGAAAAAAACCCAATTAAAAATACATCAATGTTTAGGTGAGTAGAAAGAGAAAAAATATTTGTCTGTAAACTAGTTTATCTAAGGCCTTGAGAACTGACCAGTCTTATATGAAAGCAGAACTGAGTGTCTAGGACTCAGAAGCAGCATGATTCAATTGGGCAAGTTCAGGCTAACTCAATTTCCTAATCCCGGGGTCACATAGAGCTCTCTGAAATAGCTCATCTAGGTAAAGGTTAATGAATGGTAGAACCTACACAACTCATTTGGGACACAATGTCATTCTTTTTTCTTTTAAGTGCTATTGATCTAATGGCATGAAATTTAAATTTATTTAAAATAAAAGATAATGGAGTTACATATTTCTAATTAAAGTGATGTACCTAGGAAACCTACATATGCCCCAAATGTTTTCTTGCAATTGAACTACATTTTCACTAATTAATTTTCACTAATGTAAGATTAGAGAGAAGCTATATTTCATTTGCCCTTTCAACATAAAAGGAAACCCATGGTCTACTTCTTTTAAATTGGTATGCTAAGTAATTACATGTTGATCAATCACATTTGAATCTTTGCAAATGGCCTTTAATAATAGTCTACCAAAAATTTCAATCACATTAGTCTTTGAAAATCCAGTAAAAATAATTACTTATTTATTTTCCATTTTTTTTAATATAGAATAACCAACAGAAAATGTAGCAAACAAGAAGTTAGAGGAACTGATTCAAGTCCTATGTCTGTAATTAGTTTTGTGGTGTGAACATCAGCAAGTATATTGAACTCTCCTTAAATCTCCGTTGTCTCATTTGGAAAGTGGAAGATTCAGAGCGTATGGTAGAGCCTGGTTTGCTGGTCACCAGATCCGTTTATACTTCCTACAGGACACCACCTGACTGCATTCTCTAGGCTCCCTTGCAGCTAGGTGTGACCACACAACTAGTTTATTGCCAAAGAAATGTTGGCAGAAATTACAAAAGCCAGTTCCTGACATAGCACATAAAATCTTAACAGCAATGCTCCATCCATTTTGTCTTTCCGTGGAAACCTAGAAAATGAATTGAAAACAACAGTGACTCAAGATTGAAAAACTCAAGATTTCCAATTTATAGCTGATAAGAGAGAGTCACGCAGGTCAGAGACATCCATTTTCAACTTTATGTGAATGAGATAAATGGTTATTGTGTTATACAGTTATTTTGGTTTTATCTAATACAGTAGTTACTGTCACCTCAACTAATACAGATTGTGTAAACTCTTAGGGTCAAAAATGCTTCTATTTTGTCATTCTATACTATGGTTCAAGTCCAAAAGTGATTGTCCACAGCAAAGAAGAAAAATTAATTTTCCTGTAATTTATATTTCAGAATGTCAAAAATAACTAAATATTTGTGTAAAGTGTCTTATCTTCATTAAATTCACTTATTTCATAATGAAACAAAGCTGTCTTTGGATTTTACAATTTGAAGTCCACACATTTTTCATCTTTGTGTCCTCCATACCTATCAGTTGATGAGGAAGATATTTAATTCCAAGATGAACCTAGACTAAGGGTCATGTATTACTCATCTATCACTCTATAATAGATTATCCCAACATTTAGTAGTTTAAAACAATACAGGTTTATTATCTCACAGTTTCTGTGAGTCAGGTAGTTGGACATGGCTTAGCTGGTCCTCTACTTCAAGTCTCTCAGAAGCCAACAATCAAGGTGTTTTCTGAGACTGAGGTCTCTTCCAAAGGCTCAGTTATGGAAAGAGACACTTCGAAGATAATTCAGGTGGCTGTTGGCAGTTCCTCAGTTCCTCAAGAGTTGTCAGATTAAGGGCCTTAGTTTCTTGCTGGCTAGTGGTTGGAGTCTGCCTCTTGGGTCCCCGGCACATGGACTTCTCCCGTTTGGCAGCTCACTCTATCAAAGCCAGTGAGAGAAAGAGAGTCTACTAGCAAAACAAAAGTCATGGTCTTTTGTAACATAATTACAAAGTGTATTCCCTCAATATTGCCATATTATATTGATTAGTAGCAAGTTATTCAAGGGGAGAGAATTAACATGGCTGTAATATCAGGAGGCAAGATCATCCTAGAGGATGCCTACCAGAGGTCATCTTTAAAGTCATTTATGATTAGACCTCACAAGTAGTATAATCAGATATTTTGGTTTCTTTCTTATTGTTATTTTTCCTATTGTCATTCACCAGATTCTGGAGAAAAGACAGAGAGAAGAAAAAGGAAGAAAAAGAAGACAAGGAGAAGGAGCAGGAAGAGAAAAGGGAATGTGGGGAAAGAAATCAACATAAAAATGTTGATTTCTATGTATTTCACTTTTTATTATGCAACCGTGTTTATCTGAATGAGTTATATGATGGGCACCACTGTAGATGTCAAAACAATATGAACCACTGAGGGGGATGTTGGAGCAGAGCTGGTTCAGTAGACTGACAGATTTATAATGTGAATGCATACACTGAGAGTTAGAAACATAAATAGCTGTGAAGAGAACAAGAAGTGGCACTTTTATAGAAATCAAATAGAATATGACTGAGCTATTTAGGGGTACAGTAACAGTGCATTAGATCATGGGAATACTGGTAGATGATCTTGTCAAATTATGGTGGGGATTTTTTATTACTCTAATAAATCTCACTTGCTGTCAACCTATTTTAATGGTGAGGGCTGACATATGAAATAATAATGCCTAAAATTTATATAGAATTTTTTAAACTGCTTTCATATGCATTATCTTATTTTGTTCTCATAAACCACCTCCTCCTCTCAAGATATACGGATTTGTCAAGTCATCCCACTATTAAACATTCTTCCTTGTCTCCCCATTATTTAGAAGATAAAGTCCAGACTCCTTTGCCTAATTTACAAAACCTTCATGAGTAGCACAAGTCTGCCTTACCACTCTCATCACTCTCTCTTTACACCTCACTCTTCTGTTCTAGCCACTGAAACTACTTGTTGTCCCCTGCATATGCTATCCTGCAGGCATTTGTACATGCTCTAGACCACGTTAGAGTTTCTCAACCTCAGCACCACTGACATTTTGGACCAGAAAATTTTTCGTAGTGGGGCCTGTCATGTGCATTGTAGGACACACAGCAGCATCCCTGGGTGCTCACACTAGAAAACCGTAGCAACCCTGTGTGGTTGTAACAAGAAAAAATGTCTCCAGAAATTACCACATGCCCTTTGGGGAAGCAAAATAATCTCCTCTTGAGAAACACCACTCTAGGTATTTTTGAATTCTCTTTTCTCAGTCTGGAAGACTCTACTTGGATTTCTACTATTGACTGACTCTGACATGTTCTTTAGAAGCTACCTCCACTTGCAGCCACTATGGAAACCAGTATGATGGTTCCTCAGAAAATTAAAAATAGAACTACCATATGATCCAGCAATTCCATTTCTGGGTATATATCCAAAGAAAATGAAAACAGGATATCAAGGAGATATCTGCACTATCATGTTTACTGCAGCATTATTCACAATAGGCAAGATATGGAAACAACCTAAGTATATGTCAACAATGAATGGATAAAAAAGATGTGGTATGTATACACAATGGAATATTATTCAGCCATGAGAAAGAATAATACCCTGCCTTGATGGCATTGTTCTAAGTGAAATAAACCAGACAGAGAAAGACAAATACTGCAAGATGTCACTTATACGGGGAATCTAAAAAATAGAAAAGAAAAGAAAAAATAAAATGTCACACTCATAGAAGCAGAGAGTAGAAAAGTGGTTTCCAGGAGGTGTGGGGTAAGAAAAGCAGGAAGAGGTGGATAAAAGGGTATAAACTTTCAGCTATAAGATGAATAAATTCTGAAGATCTAATGTAAAACATAGTGACTATAGTTGATAACACTGTATCGTATAATTAAAAAAAAAAGAAGTTACCACCTTTGGAAAGTCTCCCTTTATTCCCTCCAGACTGAATAAGACGGCTTCCTTGGTTCTTGTCTCTACCTGAGCCCCAGGCACAATGCTCAGAGGATTTTTTCAATCTTAGTTTCACTGCACATTATTTACATGAACATGGGTATTTTATTCAATCTCCCTTTTCTTTTTCCCCTGAAATATACAATACAGATGATAATATTAAATAATTCACAGTGTCTGACTCATATTAGGTACTCAATATGTGTCAGTTAATGTTATTATCACTATAACTTTATTAGTTTTTGAGTGGAAGCATGATGATTCTAGTTCATTACATGTTATAATAAGAATTTATAAATTCCAAGTTGATATCATATTGTAGAGATATATCTAAATAATAACTGAATTATTCACCATTTTATATTTCTGTAGCAACATGTTCAGCTTTGGGAGGAAAATCTTTGCTTTACTGAATGATAATTTATATCAGTTTGTATATATATAGCCAATGAGCCACACTGCTGCTAAACTTGGCCCATAGAAATGAAACACCCTATTGGAATATGGATTTCATTTCTCTATTCATCAATAAATATTATGAGAAGAGTTTAGTACGAGCTTCAGGAGAGCAAAATATTCATATAAAGCAGCAAAAAGGAAACAAATGTCAGAACAAACATTAAAAATATCCATAAATCGGGAGTGACGTCAGTATCATGGCAAAATGAGTTGTTCCCTTTGTCTCTCCCATCTAAGTTACAACCAGGTGGACATTCAGTGACCAACAAAGGGCTCTGCACAGCAACCAGAAAGTCTGAGTGATCCATGCATCTATACATCTGAGGTGTGTGGACATCCAGGAGACAGTGGAACTAGGGGAAGCAACCCCCCTCCCACTGCACCAGCAGTGGTGATCCAAAATGCAGATCCTCACACCAGTGCACATGCCAGCAACCAAAGGCTGCAAGGGAAAGCACTACACTCATGGATTGGCCCCTGCACCCCCAGTGGTGGCAAGTGGTGCACACATCCTGAGGCTCCAGGACACAGTGGAACCAGCGACCTGACCCCATTCTCCTCCCCCAGCAGTGGTGCAGGACTTTCTAGCAGTGAGGACTACATCCAAGGCAAAAATTTCCTTGGCAGGGGTGAGGTGCCCTGATCTGAGTTCTCAAAAAGCATACCGGTGGGCACCAGTGACCAGAGACTGCAGGGCCAACAACAACACTTGTGGCTTAGCCCCAACTCCTCCCTCAGCAGTGGCAGGTGGCACCTGTGACCTGATGCTTTGGGAACCACAGAAAAACCTGAGACCTAGTCCCCAGTGGCAGCACCCCCAACACTGCCTCCACCAGCAGCAGGGGCCACTTATAAGAACGCAGGACCCTGACAGCAACAGTGACACTTGTGAACCCAGTGACCCTGGCAACAGTGCTGCCAGCACCCCCAGATAACCCAGGACCAGCAGTAGAGGTGGTGCACAGGGCAGCAGCACCCAATCCTGTGGAGAGCCCACAGAGACAAAGTGGGGGATCACGAGACCCAAGTGACACCAGAAGCAGCAGAAGTGCTCACAGCCCGGTGACCTCAGTGGCAAGACCTGAGACTGCAGAAACATCGAAAGCAGCAAGGCACCAGCAACCTCAGAGACACAAGTGGCACTGATAATGCCTCTAGCAGACGCAGTGGAGGGTGGAAAGTGCAGGCTCTCAAATAAAACCAGAAGCACCTCAGAACCAAAGTAACTAAAGCTGTACCCAAATAAGAAAGGTGCTTACTACCACAAATGCACCCACAGAAGATCAATTCGTCAAATACCATGAAGAACCACAGTAATACAGCAGAACAGAAGGAGAATGACCGCTCTCCAGAAACCAAACTTGAGGTCACAAAAAAGTACACTCTGACTGACAGAGAGTACAAAATAGCTGTCATAAAGAAACTCAACAAGTTACCAGAAAACTCAGAAAGACAGTTCAATGAGCTCAGGAATAAAATTAATGAACAGGAGGAATACTTCACCAAAGAGATTGAAGCTCTAAAAAATACAAACAGAAATTCTAGATGTGAAGAATACAATTAATGAGATAAAAATTAATGTAGAAAGCATAAGAAATAGAGCATAATTTATGGAGGAGAGAATCAGTGAGCTCGAAGACAGAAACCTAGAAATGATCCAGGTGGAGGAGGAGAGAGAACTAACATTTTTTAAAAATGAAGAAATTCTTCAAGAAATATATGACTTAATTAGGAAAAGTAACATAAGGATTATAGGTATCCCAGTGGAAGAAGAGATGAAGAAAGCAACAGAGAGCTTGTTCAAAGAAATAATAGCTGAGAACTTCCTGAACCTGGGAAAAGAATTGGACATGCAAGTACATGAAGCCAATATAACCCCTAATTACATCAGTACAAAAAGACCTTCTCCAAGGCATACAATATTAAAACTATCAAAGGTCAATGGCAAAGAAAAAATATTAAGGGCAGCAAGAGAGAAGAAAATAGAAAGGAACCCCCATGAGGCTTTCAGAGGATTTCTCCGCGGAAACTTTACAGGCTAGGAGAGAATGGAATGAAATATTCAAATTACTGGAAGACAAAAACTATCAGCCAAGAATACTCTATCCGGTGAAATTATCCTTCAGATATAATGAATAAATAAAAGTTTTCCCAGACAAATAAAAGCTGAGGGAATTCATCACCGCTAGACATGCCTTACAAGAAATGATACAGGATCCCCTCTACCTGAAACAAAAGGCAAAGGTTTACAAGGCTTTGAGCAAGGAGGTAAAAAGACAGACAAAATAAGAAAATTGCAGCTCTATATCAGAATAGGTTAGCACACATTTAATTATAAAATAAAGGATAAAGGGAATGAAAGTATCAAAAATAACTAAAACCATTTCAATTTGGTGACAAACTCACAACACAAAAAAGAATAATTTGTGACAACAAAAACATAGAAGGAGAAGAGGAAAGAGATGGTACCTGCATAGGCTAATGGAGATAAGAGGCTATCAGAAAATGGACTATCTCATCTATGAGATCTTTTATACAAACCTCATGGTAATCACGAAAGAAAAAATTAGAGCAGAGTCACAAATCATAAATAAAGAGAAAACTGAGAAATCCATCATAAAAATACACCAAATGAAAATGGCAGCCAGAAATACAAAGGAAAAGACACAATGGAAAAATAGAACAACCAGAAAACAAAAGTTAAAGTGGCAGTATTAAGTCCTCATATATCAATAATCACTCTAAATGTAAATGGATTGAATTCACCAATGAAAAGACACAGAGTTGCTGGATGGATTAAAAAACAAGACTCAACAATATGCTGCATCCAGGAAACACATCTCAGTTCTAAAGACAAACACAGGCTCAGAGTGAAGGGATGGAAAATGATACTTCAGGCAAATGGCAAGCAAAAGAAAGCAGGTATAGTCATACTTATATCAGCCAAAGCAGACTTCAAGATAAAAAAGACAATGAGAGACAAAGAGGGGCAGTATATAATGATAAAAGGGACAATCCACCAAGAGGACAGAACACTTATGAATATATACACACCTAACACAGGAGCACCAAAGTATATAAAGGAACTATTAACAGACCTAAAGGGAGAAATTGACAGCAACAAAATAATAGTAAGAGACCTTAACACCCCACTTATGTCAATGGATAGAGCATCCAGACAGAAAGTCAACAAGGAAACAGTGGTCTTAAATGAAATACTAGACCAGATGGAATTAATAAGTGTACATATATAGAACATTCCATCCTAAAACAGCAGAATTCACATTCTTCTCAAGTGCATATGGAACATTCTCAAAGATAGACCATATGTTGGGAAACAAAACAAGCCTCAATAAATTTAAGAAGATTGAAATCCTATCAAGCATCTTTTCAGGCCACAGTGTTATGAAACTAGAAATCAACTACAAGAAAAAAGCTAGGAAAGTCACAAATATGTGGAGACTAAGCAACATGCTACTGAACAACTGTTGGATCAATGAAGAAATGAAAGGAGAAATCAAAAAATAACTAGAGACAAATGAAAATGAAAACACAACATACCAAAACTGATGGGACGCAGCAAAAGTGGTACTAAGGAGGAAATTTATAGCAATACAGGCCTACCTCAAGAAATAAGAAAAATTTCAAATATACAAGCTTACCCTACATCTAAGAGAACTAGAAAAAGAAGAACAAATCCCAGAGTCAGTAGAGGAAGGGAATGATAAAAGTCAGAGCAGAAATAAATGAAATATAGACTAAAAAACAATAGAAAGGATCAATGAAACTAAGAACTGGTTCTTTGAAAAGGTAAACAAAATTGACAAACCGTTGGCCAGAATCATTAAGAAAAAAAGAGAGAAGACTCAAATTAATAAAATCAGAACTGAAAGAGGAGAAACTACAACAGACATCACAGAAATACAAAGGATTATAAGAAAATACTATGAAAATCTATATGCCAACAAACTGGATAACATAGAAGTAATAGATAAATTCTTACAATCATCTAACCTCCCAAAACTGAATCAAGAATAAATAGAGAATCTGAATACACCAAACACAAACAAAGAGTTGGAAACAGTAATCAAAAACCTCCCAAAAAACAGAAATCCAGGACCAGATGGCTTCTCTGAAGAATTCTACCAAATATTCAAAGAAGATTTAATTCATATTCTTCTCAAACTGTTCCAAAAAATTAAAGAGGACGGGACAAATCCTAACTCATTTTACAAGGCCAACATTACCCTGATACCAAATCCAGACAAGAACAATACAAAGAAAGAAAATAACAGGCCAATATTGCTGACAAACATAGAGGTAAAAATCCTCAACAAAATATTAGCAAATCAAATACTACAATACAATAAAAGGATCATACACCACGATCAAGTGGAATTTATTCCAAGGATGCAGGGATGATTCAACATCCACAAATCAATCAATGTGATACACCACATTAACAACATGAAGAATAAAATCACATGATCGTCGTGTGATGCAGAGATGCAGAGAAAGAATTTGACAAGACCCAACATCCATTTATCTTAAAAACTCTAAACAAACTGGGTATAGAAGAAAAGTACCTCAACCTAATAAAGGCTATACATGACAAACCCACAGTCAACATCATCCTCAATGGAGAAAATCTGAAACCCATTCCTCTGGGAACAGAAACAAGACAAGGATGCCCACTCTCATCACTCTTATTCAACATAATACTGGAAGTTTTAGCCAGAAGATTTAGGGAAGAAAAAGAAATAAAAAGTATCCAAACTGGAAAAGAAGAAGTGAAACTCTCACTATT
The DNA here is from genome assembly GCF_020826845.1 of Diceros bicornis minor. Classification (NCBI taxonomy): domain Eukaryota; kingdom Metazoa; phylum Chordata; class Mammalia; order Perissodactyla; family Rhinocerotidae; genus Diceros; species Diceros bicornis. The sequence goes on from NC_080763.1 coordinate 31,234,620, forward strand.
TGCAGATGACATGGTTCCACATATAGAAAACCCTAAAGAATCCACTAAAAAACTATTAGAAATAATGAACAAATATAGTAAAATCACAAGATGCAAAATCAGCATACAAAAATCAGTTGCACATCAATACTCTAATAACGAACTAGCAGAAAAAGTCAAGAATGCAATTTCATTTACAATCACAAAAAAAGAATAAAATGCCTAGCAATAAATTTAACCAAGGAAGTGAAAGACCTACATACTGAAAACTATAAGACATTATTGAAAGAAATCGAAGAAGACATAAAGAAATGGAAAGACATTCCACGCTCATGGATTGGAAGAATAAAGACAGTTAAAATGTCCATATTACCGAAAGCAATCTACAGATTCAATGCAATCCCAATCAGAATCCCAATGACATTCTGCATGGAAATAGAACAAAGAATCCTAAAATTTATGTGGAACAACAAAAGACCCTGAATCGCCAAAATGCTCCTGAGAAAAAGAACAAAGTTGGAGCTATCATACCCTATAGTATTCAAAACAGCATGCTACTGGCAGAAAAATAGACACACAGGTCAACAGAACAGAAATGAGAACCCAGAAATAAAACCACACATCTGTGGACAACTAATCTCTGACAAAGGAGCCAAGAACATACAATGGAGAAAGGAAAAGGTACTCAATAAATGGTGTTAGGAAAACTGGACAGCCACATGCAAAAGAATGAAAGTAGACCATTATCTTACACCATATACAAAAATGAACTCAAAATGGATTACAGATTTGAATGTCAGACCTAACACTATAAAACTCTTAAAAGAAAATATAGGCAGTACACTCTTTGACGTTGGTCTTAGCAGTGTCTTTTTGAATACCATGTCTACTCAAGCAAGGGAAACAAAAGAAAAAATAAACAAATAGGACTACATCAGATCAAAAAGTTTGTGCAAAGCAAAGGAAACCATCAACAAAACAAAAAGACAATCCACCAACTGGGAAAATATATTTGCAAATCATATATCCTACAGGGGGTTAATTTCCAAAATATATAAAGAACTCAAACAACTCAACAACAACAAAAAAATGAACAACCCAATCAAAAAATGGGCAGAGGATATGAACAGACATTTTTTCCAAAGAAGATGTACAGATGGCCAACAGGTACATGAAAGGATGTTCAATATCACTAATTATTAGGGAAATGCAAATCAAAACTACAATGAGATATCACCTTACACCCATCAGAATGGTTATATTAACATGACAAGAAATTAGAAGTGTTGGAGAGGATGTAGAGAAAAGGGAACCCTCATACACTGCTGGTGGGAATGGAAATTGGTGCAGCCACTATGGAAAACAGTATGGAGATTTTTCAAAAAACTAGAGCAGAAATACTATATGGTCCAGGGATTCCACTACTGGGTATTTATCCAAAGAATAAGAAATCAACAATTCAAAAAGATTTATGCACCCCTGTGTTGGCTGCAGCATTATTCGCAATAGCCAAGACATGGAAGTCAAGTGCCCATCAATGGATGAATTGATAAAGAAGATGTCATGTATATACACAATGGAATACTACTCAGCCATAAAAAAAGACAAAAGTGTGCTATTTGTGACAACATTGTTGGACCTTGAGGGCATCATGCTAAGTGAAATGTCAGACAGAGAAAGACAAATACTGCAGGGTTTCACTCATATGTGGAAGACAAACACATAGATAAGAAGAACAGATTAGTGGTTACCAGAGGAAAAGTGGGTGGGGGGAGGGTGAAAGGGGTAAAGTGGCACATACGTATGGTGACAGATAAAAGCTAGACTATTGGTGGTGAACATGATGCAGTCTACACAGAAGTTGAAATACAGTAACGTACATCGGAAATTCATATAATATTAGAAGCCAATATAACCTAATAAAATAAAAATAAGTAAACTAATTTTTAAAAAATACATAAATCAGCTGTTAACACATTAATCAGATTAGTAAAAATATGTGCATAGAACAGCAAAACTGTTTAAGCATTCACACAAATTCCTGAAAAAATATGAGGAACTTGTAAAATATATACTTCTTTAAATGAAGTTTAAAGATACAGAAAACTTTTCTTTACTGAGAACTCAATAGAGAGTGACACTTAGGAATAAGCAGTCTGCAAGTTACTGTAAAATGCAACAAAAAAGTAAGATGGATTGGTGGATGGAAGGAAGGATGGACAGAGGATAGACGGTGTGGGAGACAGAATAATGTGGAGCTGTGAATGCTACCTTACATGACAGTGGGGTCTTTGCAGATATCATTCACTTATGGATCCAAAAGTAGGAAAATTATCCTGGGTCCAATATTATCTCCAAGGGTCTTTAGAAGATGTAACCATGAGGCAGAAGAGTCAGGAAGGAGATGTGACGTGGGAAGCAGGGATCAGCGTCATAAAAAGATATGAAGATGCTATGCTACTTTATTTGAAGATGGTGGAAGGTACCACAAGCCAAAGAATGCAGGTGACCTCTAGAAACTGAAACAGGCAAGGGAATAGATTCTCCCCTAGAACCTCCAGAAAGGCATCACATCAGTGAGAACACAGCTCTGCCAACACCTTGATTTTAGCTCAGTGAAACCCATTTTAGTCTTCTGACCTCCAGATTTGTAAGATAATAAATTTGTGTTGTTTTAAACCACTGAATTTGTAATAATTTATTATAGCACTGGTAGGAAACTAATAGATTTATGTGATAAAACAAATACTGTCAAATGTTAATTGTAGAATATAGATCATGCATATATGAGTGTACACTGTATACTTCTTCCAATTTAGCTGTAGGTTTGAAAATTTTTAGTAAAAATGTCTAGAAAAATAAACATATATGGGATTATACTCCCCCAAAAAAGAAAAAAGAAAATACATTATGGCAAAATGCTATTAAAAACTGGATTGATCAATGATAATTGATTAAAAATTGTTTTATGAATAAATTTCTATATAGGTAACTTATTCATATACAAGATTGGCATTTCCTTCTCAAGTTAACTTTCCTAAGCAGATAAATAAAAAATCACATTTCAGATTATTAGCACTCAATAGATGCTAATAGAATATAATGTAATGGAATATACAGTCCAACTGGAATTAAATTGTCTGGTCTGAGTTCAGATGAACTAATCTGTGATTGCAGATACAAAAGATATCATCAGAAGCATGACGCAGTTGTGATTCTTTCAGCTTCCTAACACTAAATTGAAATTATGAAATGCTGCTCAATTATTACTTTCTGAAGGATTATCATAGCATTGCTAGTACAATGTATGACTAGTCTCCCTGCTAAAAGGAGAGAAGGAATGGACATTGGTACCTTTTTTTATCTTGATACAGATTTGGGGGTTAAGAACACAAACCAAAATAGATTAGTTTAATTCATTGTTTCAATTTTAATATGCATTAGTGTGTTTTCTGCGCCAATTAGCCCAGTAGACTTTGCATTCTTGAAACAAAAACCACATAAAATACTTGCCTAGTTTCTACATGTAAAAATGGGAATGTTGATATACTTCTGCAGGAGACACGTTAGGTGTCTTGCCTATGTACTCTTGACATATTGATCTGACTTCCAACTACCAAAATCTACAGTTTTTATGCCTGAGGGCTTTATCTGGCTACCAGAACTGGCTCTGCCGGAGGACAGGGCTCACAGGAAAGTGCTAGGAATTAGAAGCCCCAGGGTAAGTCATTAACTAGTGACAGAAGAAATCGGTGGATAATAGCCTCCACCCCATACCTCAAATGGGATAACTCTGTAGCATGGTTGACTCAGACTCTCTATTGGAATTAAACTCCAGTTGTCTGTACTGGGAATGTACTTGATAATGCCCCCTGAATTGGCTTCATCACATTCTCTGTCTCGTCTCCCTTATCCCCTACCAATGATTCCTTTGGATTACCTCCCAAGTAAACTCAGAATTCCCTGCTTTGAGAAAATTCAAACTAAACAGTTTCCCACTCTCAGAAAGGGAATTAAAAAATACAAAGCATACCTAAAAATAAAATTCTAGAAAGCTTTATAATATAATAACACAGTCCATTTGAAAGCTTTTCTAATTGCCTAAGAATTTACTTTCGTCAAAATTAAGCATTAGGGCCAGCCCTGTGGCTTAGCGGTTAAGTGCGTGCGCTCTGCTGCTGGCGGCCCGGGTTCGGATCCCGGGTGCGCACCGACGCACCGCTTCTCCGGCCATGCTGAGGCCGCGTCCCACATACAGCAACTAGAAGGATGTGCAACTATGACCTACAACTATCTACTGGGGCTTTGGGGGAAAAATAAATAAATGAATAAAACTTAAAAAAAATTAAGCATTATACGATACTATTCAGTGAAACTGAGTTTTAAAGCCACTGTTGTCTGTGAGTACTTAAACGTCTGTTAAGTAAACTAAATAAACATCTGTTAAAACCTTTTAACATCCATCTTGATTTTGTCACTTAACCATATGACTTGAGCTAACAGAATGCAGTAGAAGAGTTAACTTGAATGACCTATGCTTCTAATCTTAGTGGTTTCAGAGAGCAGTGCTAGAAAATTTCAGACCCATCTTGGATCATAGCAGTGAGCTTTTTTCCCTATGCATTTTGGCGTGGCACACATGACAAGGGTAAGTGGGACTGAGATGTTTGGTCCTCCTGAGACTAATTCCACAAAGTGTTGTTCGATGTCACGCAAATGGGAATATCAATATCTCTGTTTCACTACATGTCCTATTTCATATAGATGGGCCATGAAGATTCAGAACAATTGAATTTCATGGCTCTTTTCAGCTTCTGTCACACAGAAAATGAAGGAAAAAAAAAAGAAAGAAAAATCAGACTTTCAAATATACTTACCAAAAAGGTTTCAACAGTAGGAAATAAAATGTGAAAAACTATTGAAGTTTAACAGTGGTTAAGATAAACCCAGAGGTAACTATTATTTCTGATATCAGTTACTAGGTTACTGGGGCTGGCCAATGAATGAAGAATGGCCCAATGCTTTATTAAGGAGCTAAGGGGGACCCTGATGCTGTGTTCTGTCAGAAAGATGCTGCAGTGGATAGACACAGAGGTCACATAACAAATTCTTAATATCCCAAGATTGGTCATCAGGCCTACCGATGTTACCTCATTTACCCCTAATATTCCTTCACATATGTCTTTGACTCACTTTCTGGCTTTAAATTCATGACAGTGTGATGATAACAGGCTTTGGAGCCACAGTAAACGTTTATAATTTTGGTCTTACTAGACATTCCCCCTTCCTCTGGTAAGAGGAACTCAGCTTTCCTTTGGGATATTTTCCTATATCCCCTTTGTTATGCAGACCTGATGGAGTTGGCAATCAGGAAAAAAAAAAAAATCTATCCCCCTTTTCTAGCCAAATTTGTGATTCAAACAAGACCACTGAGATTCTGCCAGAATAATGCTGGAACATTGGAACTGAATGAGATGAGGGCAACCAAAAATAAAACATAGGAGATGCTAATCAACCTGTGTGAGAGCCCTGAGCTGATGATATTCCTCACCAGTCTCCACACTAGATAAAAGCCCAGACAATGCCGGCTGGGCTTCTATCCATCCCAAGTGGATGGTTAGATTCGGCAAGTTCTACCCGTATCTTTCTGACACGTTCATCAGATCATCAGAAGCCATTTCTGTTGCTTGAAAACAATAAATGCTATTTCTCCTCAAGTCATTTATTTTTCTAACACGTCACTTGATGTTTCCTTTTATTTGACCAGTAATGGTTTTAAAAACATTTTTTGTTATATTTCTATTCTTTTTTTTTTTTAGGTAACAGTATCCTAATTTCTCTTCATTTTTCAGAAACAAAGGTTAAAAGTCAATGATACTTTCTCTTTGCCAGGCACTGTGATTAGATATTTTTATGCATTATTTCCTCTGGTCTTCACAAAACGTATGTTGATGTATAACTTGGTTTTAAACTCTTTTCTTATTTTATTTTTATTCTTTTTCTAGGGAAAGGGAACAGGCTAATTGTAGAGCATTAACCAGAGAAAAAGTTAAAGGCACATAAGGCGCATCTCATATATATGATATGTAAATATATATATTTGTTTAAGTACTTCTGTGTTCTATAGATTCCAGACACTGTGTGAAAAATAAAGATATTTGCATACATTACTTAAATTAATATTACTTGACCTTACACTCCAGACCAATAAACTGAGACTCAAATATAGTATATAGTTTTTGGAGTGTTTTTGGTTGATGAGGAAGATTGACTCTGAGGTAACGTCTGTTGCCAATCTCCCTCTATTTTGCTTGAGGAAGATTGTCCCTGAGATAACATTTATGCCAATCTTCCTTTATTTTTATAATTGGGATGCCGCCACAGCATGGCTTGATGAGCAATGTGTACGTCCACACCCGGAATCAGAACCTGCAAACCCCAGGCCGCCGAAGTGGAGAGTGAGAATTTAACCACTAAGCCACTGGGCCAGCCTTGGTATTTAGTTTTTTAAGGCCATATGTGTTATATAGTCGGGAAGTGATAGAGGTAGGATTTGAACTCAGGTCTGTGTGACTGCAAAACCTACCACACTTCTTTCTAGTTCTTCCAAAAGGGCCTTCTGTAGAGGGTTGTATTCTCTGGATATTTATTATCTTTGGATTTGCTCAAGAAACTTATATTAATTTTTTTTGTCTATAGGACTATTTAAGCTTAAGAAAAACAGGAAAGAAGAAACTTTTTATAAATTCTCAATGACCTATAAAGCAGAAACAGCTGCTGGGTTATGTCGATCCTGAGTGAATGCAGACAGATCTCTCAGGTGGATGGACTTTAGATTTCATGTGCATTGTCATCTTACTCTTTGAAAAAATTTGGAGAAAGCTGTAGGGAATAATTTATTGCATTTTAAACAAAAATAAATGTCATAATGTAATATAAAGTGACAGTCCTTGATTATATTCACCGATGAACCTGGATCCTAAATATCTATTAATAGTGATAAATAATCCCAAGGGAAGTTAGTCTAGTTCCTTGCCTTTGAACAGTTTCTGAAAGTTGAGTAATAAATGGGGGGGGGGCCATAACCCCCCGTTTGGGAGTAATCTGCTCATAAACCCCTGGTTTTGACTTAAAATATTTTAATATACTTTTATATAAACAGATACAGACATGGATCAAATTTTAAATTCATTATGCTTACAGTTCTTATATAACCAAAAAACAAAGACAGATATAAACATTAACTACAAGTTGACCTACAAAGCTGATACATTTTAAACTAATAACATTAATTTAATTCAAGGGAGGATCCTGTTTGACGGAATTTCAATTTCTGCCCATACATGACTCTGGTATTAATGGCTATAGTTAGAGGAACTCTTGAATTTGTTCTGTGTTTACTACTCAGCACTGGAGGTAATGCAATTTTCCATCATTTTTTTCTATTCAAATTCTCGGACAATTTTAATTCAAATGTGCTATGAAGTCATATTTTCATTGACTTTTTAGGATTTTAACGTTCGTATAATGTCTGCTTTTTAAATTATTTTATGATTTTTTTTAGCCCTCTGCAATTTGACAGAACCATTTGGCACTGAGAATATTTTAAATAACAAGGAGATGCAATGTCTCAGTCTGGGTTTTTTCAAAGCAGACTCTGAGCAAAGGCTAATATGTGAGTGGTTTATTCAGAAATGTTATTTTAGGGAGGCAGAATAAAGGACCTTGGAGTATATAGAATATTTGGGAAAGTTCATCCAAAAATGTGTTATTGAATTGGCCACATCAAGGGAAGATTGTTTGCTTGATCCAAGGGAGTTCTAAGAAGCCTTCTGGTATGTTTCAGAACCAGCCAGCCCAGGAGTAAAAAGGGAGATCATTTATCTGTTGGTTCACCCTCCAACATGTAAGTATTGTGCATGCATGGTTGCCAAACCCTTCACAGAGTACACACACTCAGCATAAGTGGACCTCTGGGCAGAAAGTCAGAGGACCCGCTGTGCATTGTCAAGGCTCTGTCAGATTGCACTTGTGCCAAGCTGATCAGAGCCTGTGTGAAACTGTCCACAGCAGCAGTGGCTGGAATAAGATATAAGGCCAAGAAGATTTGAAGCCACGCCAAGAGGCTTTCTCATTCACTCAGACACTAAAATCTTAGATAATTTAGAATATTGTATCTCTATATAATTAAAATAACCAGCAGACATTTTGAAAAATTGAGGATTTATGGACACCTTGTTGAGAAACATTCTTAGTATATCTCATTTGTGGATGTTTCAGACGATTGCTCTATGAGTTTAACTATAGTCCTAGAAATATCTGTACATCAACTGCTTTACAGACATTTTGTCAATGCAGCCTATCAAAAAAGGAATAGAATTTCTTTTTCTAAGTAGTTGATTCTTTTAATTCAACATATTTTGTCAAATCCTTCTTTTGTGTATTCTGCTATGCTCTGAGAATTCAAAAACGATCAGGCCAAAAACACTAGAGGGTCCCATAGTTTTATTGGGAAGGTAGGCATGTAAACCCCAAGTCTAATAGAGTTTAATAGTTGATTCATGTTCAACGTGGTTGTGAGACAATAATATGTGTTTTCTACATATAAAGCACATATTTCAGATACACAATTTGCATTCAAAAAATGGATGGGTTAGTTTCAAATGTACTACAACAGCAACAACCCAAATACTCCAAATATGTTACTGGAGAGAAAAATCATAGGTATTTGCATGGCCAGTCTAGGTTGGAATATCTATCTGTGACCCCTGTAGTAGTGAGAGGGTGGAATTGTTCTCTTGATGTAATTAGCATAACAAGCCCAGGCATGTTATATAAGACTGGGGATAGAAAACTACTCCTTAGCTCAATATAAGTTACATTAGATTAAGAGGAATGACATTGCGAGCTTCTAAATTCGTTCTTAATCCAGATTTTCCACATAAAATAAACTGAACTTGCAAAAAAAAAATACTGTCTTAATTTTTGCCTTGAACATTTTTTTCTGACATTTGTATTCAGACAAATGTGTGTCGTTGTTTTTAGTATGAGAAACTCATTCAGTAAAAATGTCAATAGTGTTGCTTCTCTACCAAAAAAAGGGAATATTTTCTATCATAGTCATATTGGTTTTGCCAAGATTCAAATAAATGCATAGACACACACACGTGCACAAATGTATACATATATGTATACATAGGAATATATATGTATGCAAGGCAATATGTCCAAGAAGTAATAGATATTAAGAGTGAAAGTTCTCTGTTAGATATTATAATCTTTTGCACATAATTTCAGAAAAAGACTCAGTAAAACCATCCTGCCTCCTGGAAACATTAAAGACTAAATCAAAAGCCTAATGAAGCATAAGAATATTGAATAAATTAATTCTGTTTGTGCTTTCTTTAATATGGCTCTGACAGCCAGCTGCTTTCAAATATAGCGATTTGTTCTCACTGTGTTATTTTATACTAATAATACTTGTTATTGCTATCACTCTTATGCATCTTTGGTGGCATTTTTCATGCATGTAAAATAATCTTGATCAGAGCAAACTTCTATGATATTATGTCTTAATAATGGAAGTAGGACACGTTAAAATTGCACAATCTTTCATGATTTCTGAGGTGGAAATGTAGGGCCCATTGAAATGCACCTTCTAATACATATGCCAATGCTGGCCATTTCTGTTTCAAGAATTTAAAGGCTGTAATGATTTTTCTTACTATTTTAAGATAATGTGATTTATTTGTATATTTGCTTCTTTCTATATATGTTTAAGCTAAAAAAAAAAGCCCAAATAAACAAAAAAACCAATTAGCCCTTATAGCTTCCTGTCTTAGTCTGCTCAAAATACCATATAAAACACCATAGACTGGGTTAATTAAACAACAGAAATTTGTTTTCACAGTTCTGAGGGCTAGGAATTCCAAGATCAAGATGCCAGCCAATTTAATTCCTGCTGGGGGTTCTCTTCCTGGCTTGCAGATGGCCACCTTCTCCCGGTGTCCTCACAAGGCAGAGTGAATGAGCTCTGATTTTTCTTCCTCTTCTTATAAGGGCACCAGCCCTGTCAGATTAGGGCCCCACCCCACGACTTCATTTAATCTTTATCACCTCACAGGCCTTGTGTTCAAGTCACATTAGGGGTTAGGGTGTTAACATATGAATCAGAGGAAAGGGGACACAATTCAGTCCACAGCACTTCCTTAAATTTAAAATTTATTTTCTAATAACTCTGTAATGCTTACCTCCTGTACCATCTAGTCCACAGTCATGGTGCTCTCTTTCCTCTTCTATAGTGGTGTTTATTTTAATAACGATTCATAACGTTGAGGATGAAGATTTTGGTAACTATTAGGAAGATGCTCCTGATTAACTACCATTTATTTGGTCCCTACAATATGCCAGGTACTCTGTATCCATTGTCTCATGCAACATTCATCACTGCTCAATGACCTGTATGTTATTCTGCATATTTTCCAGATGAAGAACCTGAGGCTGATAGAGATTAATTGACTTTTGCATCACCTGAGTCATGATATAATAAACACAGTGCTCTCTCCTCAACATTTCCGCCAACTCCTAACATGTTTAAAACAAGAAGAACTCTGGGAACCAAATTTAAATTCTCTTCTGCTGGAAGTTGATGTGCTATATTGTTACAATTTTCACCTAACAGATTCAATCAATCTGACCTTAGTCCATTTTAAAGATGTGAATATATATTATAAAACATGATGGGTATTTAATATGGAAGTTTTAGAAAGTCCATGTTTTACTTCCCTTTAATGATTTAGTATGTATAAAGAAAGTTGGGGGCAGAGGGTGAGGTTTGACTGCAGTGTCTTGTGTTAAAATGCATGTTCTATGATTAATGTTTGAAAACTCTGACCTTGAACTTTCTCCCAAAGGGCTTTGGTTCTCCCAGGAATATGCTTCTGATGGTTGTCCCTGTGATGTGGTAAAGTCAAATCATTATCAACATCAATATGTGCCTGGAGATAGACTGTTGCCTTTGTTTTGAGGCATTAGAACATGGCTTGTGGATTATTATTTCCTTGGTGAGATTTTTTTTTTTTCCACTGGAGTTTCTCCAATGCTTCATCCTTCAGGAAAAGGAAACTTGCTGGCTCATTTTCCATCTTTGTATTCCGTACCTCCACCCTCAAAGATAACAGTTGACAACTCACATATACCCATTGGATACTGAAATGCAGAACCCATGCCTCAGCAGGGAGATCAAGCAAAAACTTTCCAGTGTGGGTGGGATTAATCACAAATAACAATTCAAGGTTTGAAATGAGTCATTAAGACATTTAGACCCATTTTGGTATAAAATGAGATTAAGATGAGAATGTAATGACTTTAGTACCAAAAATGGAAAGTAGATGCTAACTACTAATTTGTAAAAAGTAACTACTTTTCTCATTCTCCAGAATTCAATCCTGTCAAAACTTCAGGGCTTCTATGTCCTCCCAAATTTCATATTGTGATATGCTATGAAATTCCAATATTGAGCTAACGTAAGATTTTCTAAAAAACTGGATGCATGAAATTATGTACTTCCCGGTGCAAGAGTTAGATTTGGTTCTCAGTAATGAAGTGATCTTGTCTAATGGCTTCAGTCTACATACCCAAGACAAAATAACAAAAAAAACAAAAAACAAACCTTTGTTTCTCAGTAGCTGTATTAGCCTGCTCAAGCTACCATAACAAAATATCACAGACTAGGTGGCTTATATAGCAGAAATTTATTTTCTCACAGTTATGGAGACTAGAGGTCCAGAATCAAGATGCCAGGAGGATTGGTGTCTGGTGAGGTTTCTCTCCTGGGTTTGTGGACAGCCACCTTCTTGCTGTGTACTCACATGACCTCTTGGTGCACACATGAAGAAAGCACAGACCAGTAAGCTCTCGTATATCTTCTCATAAGAACACTAATCCTATTGGATTACAGCCCCCCCTTATAACCTCACTTGACCTTAATTACTTCTTTAGAGGCCCCATCTCCAAATATAGCCACACTGGGGGTCGGGGCTTCAACACATAAATTTTGGGGGGACACAAGCATTCAGCCATAACAACAGCCAAGGATAGAATGCAAATCTAGTTCATTTAGGAACCATTCATTTCATCTATTCTACTCCCACTTAGAGTTCTGTAATAGGCATGTGTACTCAGATACACACATGCAGTTAATTCATTTTCCCAAAGGACGTGAGCACAGTTAAAAATAATTTCATGATGTGTGTACAGCCACATGGTAATTTACAGACAAAACTACCTCTGTAATCCTAGCCTCTGGGTGGACTCTTAGGGACCCTAAACAGCTGCCTCTGTTTCTGTAACCCTGTGGAGGTGCGGACAGCTACATTTGTCCTTTTCGGAAGGAAAGAAAATCATCATAAAATTTTTTTCCGAAGTGTTTACAGCACAGATGCTTCTAATGAAGAGGTTTATGTTTACACTTGGCCTGATGGCAGGCAAATATTTGGTTTGTTCAGGAAACAGAAAGATGGCTCAAACTCTGAGCGTGGGAAGACATTTAGAATGACGATGGGGGGCATCTTTTCTAAGTAAGTATAGTTGGGTTCTAATCCTGGCTATGGTTTTAATTAATTGGGGGACATTGCTTCAGTTTTCTTGATTCCTCTTTTGCTCTTGCATGAGCTATAATCTGCACAGTAGCTGCAGTGATTCTTAAAAAATGTAACAGACCATACCACTCACCTGCTCAGAGGCCTTTTGTGTCTCCCCATCACTCTGTGACCAAAATCCTAGCCATGGGCCTTGGACCGCCCTATGATCTGCTTTTTGCCTGTCTCTTAGCGCATGCCCTCTTTCTCTTCCTCTTACTAACTTTGCTATAGCTGTGCTGGCCATCCTTCTCTTTCTTGAATGCATGAAGCTTCTTCCCACTTTAGTCTTGTTTGTCTCCCTTGCTGGAGTGTAAACTGCCATTTCCCCAGTGCCTACAACAGTGCTTAGTGCCCACGGATATTCAGCTAGCATTAGTTGAATAAATGATGAAATAGTATCATTGTCCATGAAAAGTATCAAAACTGACGCAGCTATCCAAATGTGAATTATTGTCGTTATAATTGTCCTTTAATTAGAAGCCTTCATAGCTAGCATAGGCAGTTACCTTGTTAACTGCTAGGTGAAATAAATATATATTTTAAAGCATGTTTTTTATTTGCCTTCTATTTTTATAAAATTCTTTAAGTAGAACATGAACAGAGAAATATAAAGAATGAATCAATGCCTTGACAAACTGTATTTTGCTCCTATGAAATTAGATAATAATACCTCAACAAAGATGGATTTGTTTAAATGAGGTTCTATATATACTCCAAAGAATCCACTGAGAACTAGAAGCGGCCTTATAATACACAAGCAGTCCAGGTACAAATTTATCATGGCCAAATCTTTTGACTTGTTGCTCCCAGAGGAATAATCAGGACTAGGGAGCAGGACATTTTCACCCCATCTTGCAGAAGCCATGCACAAAACACTTAGTTGACATTGATATTCGGCTTGGCTTGCCATGACAATTCAGCTAACTGAAGCCATGTGCTTTCTGACACTCATAGGAGCCTGGTTTGGGGATGTGCAGCCTAAGCCTTCCTTTCCACTGGGTGAGGGTGCAGTTCTGTGACCCCCTGATGTTTATGGTTATATTCCCAGGGCATCTTTGATTCCAACTGATTTCTTCTCCATCTCAACACCAAGATAGCTTTTTATGGAAGAGTTACCTTCCTTTGCTGGGCATCTCTTGTTTCCTCTCTTGATTCCCCCTCTGCCCTTTTCCAACCTGCTCTGCACCCCAAGAGGCTGTTCTGTGTGGACTACGCCAAAGGGCTCCCTTACCCTCTGGTGTCCTATTGGATTCAGATCATGCAGAGCAGCACCAGTGGCAGACTGAAGGAAGAGAGTAAGAGCTTGATATGTACTCCTTCACCCTTTCCCCGCAGGTCAATATTCCTGTGATTTCCTCCACCATAGGCTACAGTTGTGGTCAGACCACCTCCTCCACACAGCTTTCTTCATTTCCAATAACTGCTGATCTACTTGCTCCCTCTAGCCTTAGGAATAGAAACCGCCATGCTATTACTAGCTGTGGCATTGCACTCTCTCTGGTTGTTTCCCTTATAATAGACATTAAAATATCCACAAATCACTCAATTGTCAACTGTGTTCTACAGAATTATAATTATACATTTATTCGTAACCAAAAAGAAAAAGATAATCCTTACGTATCTGCCCCAAAAGAAATATGAATTTTGGAAGCAGCATGATGGCCTCATAAAGTAATATAGCATAAAGGTTAATAGTGTAGCTTCAAATCTGTGCTCTGCATTTTGTTAGCCACTTCAAATTAGGCATGTTGTTTTCTTCTCTGACTTCAGTTTCCTCACCTGTAAAATGTGGAAAGAAATAATATTCAGCTTGCAGAATCATTCTGAAAGATGATGGAGGTAAAATATTTATCAAAATATCTGGAAAATACTAATTGTATGATGATGATAAAAGGCAATTTTTGTATTTTCCTGGCTGTGATGGTAATTTTATGTGTCAACTTGGCTGTACCATAGGCTGCTCAGCCATTTGGCTAAACATTATTCTGGGTGTCTCTGTGAGAGTATTTCTGGATGGGATTAACATTTGAATCAGGAGACCAAATAAAGTAGATTGCCCTCGCTAATGTGGGTGGGCCTCATCCAATCAGTTGAAGATCTGAATAGAAAAAAAAAGCTGAGTAAGAGGAAACTCCTCCTGCCTGATTGCTGAGCTGGACATTGGTCTTTTCCTGTCTCTAATTCTAACCAAAAAAGTCAACTCTTCTTGAGTCTCAAGCTTGCCAGCTTTTGCTCTAGAATTTACACCATCGGCTCTCCTGCTTCTCAGGCCTTCACACTTTGACTAGAATTATACTATTGGCTCTCCAGCTCTCAGGCCTTCAAAGTACACATCAGCTCTCCCAGGCCTCCAATGTGCCAACTGCAGATCTTGGGACTTCTCAGCCTCCATAATTGCATGAGCCAATTCCTTATAATAAATCTCTTTATGTATATGTGTGTGTGTGTGTATACTATAATGTACATATATACTATTAGTTTTCTCTTTTTGCTGAACTCTGACTGGTACACTGGCCTTACTTTTCATCAGAATCACCCCAAAAGCTAAAAAATTACCTCAAAATTTATTCCAAAATAACTGAACTGGAATTTGCGTGAGGGGTGCAGGGAGCTACATTATAAAGGACCTTCATGTGATTCTAAGCAGATGATTAGCACTGGTCTGTGAATTCCCATTTGGGAGACACTGAGTAGAAACAAAATTACAGCTCTTTATCATTTAAGCTGAAGTTCAACTCTGAGTCAAAACATTCTAGAGGGGTGATCTCATGACAGTTACTTAAATTTTGCACATCAGTATCCCCATCTAGAAATGATATTTATTATGCTAAAAGCTTTAATATATTATCTTGTTTAACGTATGAGATACATACCATTCCCACTAAAAACGAAGTACAGTATTTCTTAATTCATAGCAAAACATCATGTGATCTAACAAACCACTGTGACTTTTATTACTAGTAATATTATTGTCGTTATTATTAAATAAGAGGTGTTTCCCTTCCACGTGTTCGTTTAATAAATATTTATTGAGTGCTCATTATATGCCCAGCAGTATTCTTGTGCTGGGGGCATAATGATGAACAAGACAGATATAGTTCCCTGCCTTTAAATATCTTAAGTTCTCATAGGAGAGAAAAAATAAACATAACAATAAATTCATCACATCATTTAATGTCAAAGAGTGATAAGTCCTAAACAGAAAAAAATAAACAAGATAAAGCGATAGAGGTGAGAGGAAATAAGATTTTGGCAGAGACCCGATTGAACTAGGGAGTGAGCCATAGACCTGAAGAGGTGGAAGTCTAGGCTCCCCACTTGGCCTTTGCCGGTGGGGGTGTGGCCGGGCTGCTGATTTTTTCTGTGGTGTTTGGTCGGAGTAGAGAAGTTTTTATCTAAAAGTACCTGCCTTGCTAGGTTGTCCTTTCCTGGTCCTTTGGCTAGAGAGAGTAGATTTTCACTAGAGAGAGAACATTTTGGGAGGTTTTTTGTCTGCACCTGCTGGTGTTTGGGAATGTTGGCTCCTTCAGTATCAAGTCTGGGATATATGGAGACCAAAAGAAAACTTTAACTCACAAAATTTTTAGCTTACTGCTATTGTGCATGCTGGCCAGTTGTATTTCTAACTGAAAAGGGTGTTTGTCTTTCTGGATGGTGTTTAGTAAGGTGTCTAAGTTGTCCAAAGGACTGGGCTGATGGGAAGCTCTGTCTTCTAGAACTTTCCTCGGAGGATCTTTCCCAGTTATCACCCATGATGGGCCACCATGTCATTTTTTCAGCTTATCATCCTACATTTCTTTTGACCCACACAGTTTTGGTCTTAGGCTAATTTGAAAGTTATGATTCTAATTTATCAAGCCCTCTTCTTACAGTTGGAGTACATGATTAAGCTGTGGATGGGAGGAGTGTCTCTGTTTCATTTCACAATGTGTGGGCTGAAAGTCAAGTGTTTCTAAATCCTCATGAAGTATGCCATTATGGATTTACAAGTCAGGGGCTGTGTTGTTTCTCCAATAAACTTGTTTGGGGCCTGTGTTAATGTGAGAATTTGGAACTGAAGTGTATCTCAGAGCCTACAGTTTACTGGGACTCTGTCAAATTTGCATATTTGGGACTGAGATCATCCAGTTAGATGCTTCTCTGTCACCACAATGACAGAAACACACATCAATTAGAAAACCACGGTCTTCATCAATCTACATCTTGACATCTTCAGTGTTACTTCCTGTTTTCTAGAGTCTGTTAAATGTATTTTTTTCGCACTCACCACACTGGCGACTTTGGAGGGTGATTATGTCTAGCTGTTTTGGTTAACAGTGTCGGCCAAATTCTTAATAAGAAAATCTGTCACGTCTTGATAAATCATCTCCTTCTACCATAGCGGGTTTCCTGGAGCAGCTGGACAACACTTTCACAGCTGCTGCTTCCCATTGCAGAATTCACTGTTGAATGAAATGTTTCCTATGGGCAGTGTCCTTTGGGTATCTTTCAGGAGGAAAATACCTTCATTATACTTCCCATTAAAGCAATTCCATGTGGAAGTTGAGTGAAATTCACAGAAAACACAGCTGGTGTGAGAGCGTCAGTAATATTATTTTTGTTAGTAGATGTTTTTTTCTGATTATGCACATATTGCAGTGAATTGTTTCCAAATTTGGCAAGCTTTACAAAAGTCTGCTCCATCACAAACCTATCTGTTTTAAATAAGTGAAAGATATTATTGTTCTCAAGGTTAAACTCCATTTCTTTTTCTATTCTCAACCCAGGTAAACTTGATTCAGACTAATGAAATGAATATCATAAAAGGAAAAACTTGAATAGGTCGTGGCAGCTGCTCATTCTCATCCTCATAATCTCTCTGAGTTCACCTTTGTAGGGGAGCACAATTTGCTACCCTAACATATATCTCTTTGCCTTGATTATTTTTAAGAACAGAAGATCCAGGGAGAAACTTTGACCTTCCCCCTAACTGCCTAAAGGAATTTAAGATAGAAGGCCTGTTTCTAGAAGGAGCTATCTCCGTAGGTAACTTTAGTATAAGATGAACTAGGTGTGGGAGTCATGGAGGAACATAGCAAGGCCCCATTTGATCAAAGTCCTCTCCATGTCCCATTGTCTCTGCAAGGCATGGCAAACATTTGTTTACAAAACATTTGCTTTTCCGTCTCTATGTGAATTGCCTTACTCCCTTTTGAAGTCCCAAACCACTACCTCCAACATCCTCTTGATTTTATCTGAAGATGGTATTTAGCATGGTGGCTTTGGACATTTTGGTGAGTCACTCAGTGTTTCTGGGTTTCTCCCATGAATACATGTTATTAAATTTTGTTTGATTTTCTCCTGTTGTTCTGTCTCATGTCAATTTAATTTAGACCAGCCAGAAGAACCTAGAAGAGTGGATGAAAATTTCTTCCTCCCTTACACTCTCTTTCTCTGAGTTGTTTGATTATTGATGAAATCCTTTACAAACAAACAAAGTTTCCCTCGGTCGCTGATGCCACCAAGTCAAATCTAGTGATAGCATTTTGTAAATGTGATTTTCTATGAATTTTCACTTTAATCAATAATAGCAAAATAGGTTACTTTTGAAAAATGAAAATCTCATTTTCATTTTTTAAGGTTATTGCATTTCTAAGGCCATGCCAGTATGTTTCAACAACATTGTTTACAGAATGGCCATTCTGTCACATGCTGGAGAGCAATTAGACTGACTGACTACATGGCTACCCCATTCAGGCACTAAAGGAGCTTAAAATATTGAACTGTCTGCGCTGAGAGAATGTTTTTGCAGGGCTACTCTTTTCCCCTTTTAATTATTGCTTCTTTGTTCAATAATGTGCCATTTAATATCATGGCATCATTTTACATAAACATATTATATAGAATACACATAATTGTGATCAAGTGTACTAAAGAACAGAGGAAGGTGTTGTAGGTATACAATCATGACTTCATCATGATCAAATAAAATACTCGCATTCAGTGGCTCAAAAGGCTTCATTTAACTCCCTTGAAAAAAGAACCAATCACTGAAGTCCTGAAACCCATTACAGAATTTCTCAGGTGGCACAAAACCATCTGTAACCCCAATACTGATCTAAGAAAATAGAAAGTTCATATATAGACTTTGTAGTCATATGGTTTAGGCTCTAATCCAAAGTGATGTACCAGGTATTCTCTGGATGGCCTTTGGCAAGTAACTTGACTTGGGGATACTCATGAGATTTCAGTGAGGTAAAGTGTTTAAATGCCTAGCACAGTCCTTGACAAAAACTAGGTACTCAAAATGGATATTTCCCTGTCCTCCTCCTAAGTTAGGACCAAAATAAGCAGAACTAACCCTAAAAAAAACATTATCTGAAAGCTATCAAGTGCATCAGTTACCAGAGATGTGAGAGTACATTTGCAAGCACCATCGTCCATGAAAAATCGACAGCCTCTCCGCTTGCTCTGGGTCATTGTAATACAGACAAAGCTCTTTCAATATTAATATGTCAGGTAGCAGGTCCTTTGGCATCATGGACTGTAAAGAAATGTACAAATGACAGTAAGAATTGCCAAAATGTGAACCTGTCCCAGAACTGGTAGATTAACTTTGTACCTCAGTGAAATTTCACCTTTCTGACCCAAAGCTACTTAGAAAAGGTTTTTTTTTTTTGGTAGGGAGAGGGAAGGAGGTGGGTGGGTGTTTGTCTTTATGTGGAAAGAAAAGCTGAGTTAAAGAGTATTCTAAATTCAGGCCTAGAAGAATGATATTTTGTATGTGGGCATATGTGGTTCCTTGGTGGTCCCCAATCTCAGAAAAAAATTATTTTTGTAAACCAAGATAATCTGAAACAGATTATAGGGAAATCCATTAGAAAAATAAATACAGAGTGTCTAGTGTGACACGAGGATGTCCATTAGTGGAGCTGTACTGGAAATATGGTGAGAGAATTGTTTGTTTTCTTGTAATTTTACACAGTTGTGTTTTTGTCTAGCTTGATCAATGCTAGTCTTGTATCCTAAATCTCCCTTTCTTTGCCTTCCTAGTGAGTCATTGACCATATGGCTCCAGCTCCCAGTCTGGCTGTGAGGAGGGAAAAAACTAGTCTTGATAAACATGCAGACCATTTTGAATATGAGGTTGACATAGCTGATCCCTCCAGCACAGTCTCGAAAGAACTGGCACATTGTGTCTCTTTCGTTAAAGACCAAGTGTACCCTCTCCTTATCTAGGTACTGGTTCATCTGCAGGGTCGTTCAGAGCCCAATTCATATTGCCTACTATTTTATTTACATTACGTGTATAAGTGCTGCTGTGATTTGTTATGTTGGGAGATGTTTGTGTATCTAGGAAATCTACGACTTTCTGCTTTACCCTGTTCAATAACTTTCCTGGGCCTTAAACACTTTTGTAAATATTTTTGTAATTCTTTTTCTGGTGATTTTGCAAGGCAAGTTGCATATATTGCATTACTATTCCCTCCACCAGGAATGTTGACTTGCTTTATAACAATATCCTCTTATCTCAATGATTACATTTTATATTTAAATGCTGGAAAGAGCATTAAAATGCTTCCTGCTTTTTAAATACTGGGTAAAACGTAGCACTGGTGCTATGTAAAATACTGTATTTCTACATAATGTTTCTTCTCAGGCTTTTGCTGTTGTTCGTAGTTGAGTAAATTTAAGTAACAAAATTTGAATAATAATTATTTTAAGGTTGGTTATTTTTATTCAATTCCAATTATAAAAATTGGCAAAATGGGAGCACAATCTTTGTTCAGGAAAACTATGAACTGTCAGATGAGAAAAATTAAAAATGTTTTTATTCAATCTTTCACTGAATTCTCCTGAACTTTGAAACAACCAAGGAAGACTAGTCACATTTTAAAGACAAAAGAAGCAATAGCTCTCTGAATCCAAAATTTTCTCTATGTGTTTTTTCTACCAGATAATACCTGATCTAGTACAATTTTTTGAGTGCAGTTGATATTTTTCTCTTTGATTATGGTAAATTTCTCCATGCAAAAGTAAAGTTTTTATTATCTTTGTAAAGTAAAATGTATCAAATTTTTCAGTTGCCTCTTTTTTTTTTGAGTCACAATCAGGGAATTTCTCACCCCTATGTTATAAAAAAATACACTTATGCTTCTTTCAGCATTTGTTTTGTTTTGTTTTTGTTTGCTGGTTTTTTAACTTTAGGTATCTGATACAATTGGAATTTATCCTGACATATTGTGTTAAATTTGATCCCAGTTTTATCATTTTCCAAGGCAATCTTGTTGCAACATGATTTATTAAAAAAAAAAACCTTTACCTCACTAATTTGAGATTTCATCTTTAGAAAATATTAAACTGCTGTATAACCTTAAATTTACTCCAGGACTTTCTGTTCTGTACTGCAGGGGAGGTAAAATTTCCCTCCACTCTCCTAGGGTTTCTGCTGGGACTGACACAAGATAGATTAATAGGAGAAAATCATATGAATTTTACTGACATGTACATGGGAGTCTCACAAGAAAAATGAAGACCCAAATAAGTGACTAGGCCTGAGTGATTATATACCAGGTTGAACAAAGAGTCGTAATTGTGGAAAAGTAACTAAAATATAGGGGGACGCTAAAGGAGAAAAGAGTTATTTTAACAAGGTGTTTTTGCACAGATTTCTCTTGTCCTCAATTTCTCATCTCTCATTATAAGCACATTTCTTCCTCCTGGTACAAGGAGGGCATTCTTCACATGGGAATTTTATCTCCTTCTTTCAGGAAGAAAAAGGAAAGTCAGAGTTCTCTTCTTGTATCTGCTATGTTTCAAACGCCTTTAACTCAAAATGATCAACGTGCCAGTGGCATTTTTGGGGATGGAATATCCTGAATTCCTTCAATACCATTGGTCTGTTCACGAAACAATAAAACTCTTAGTGAGCCAAGCAGTTCCCCTAAGCCCCACTGCTACCCTCATGAAACTCTTGGTCAGTATAGGCATACAAATGAACCATATATTAGAATTTTAATGAGTGTTAGAATTATATGCAGAGATAATCTATGTAATATTCTACATCCTTGGAATTACTGAGGTGACTATACAAATCATAAAACAGAAATATAAATATATGTTGCCTTAAAAATGTTCTAATTGATTTAAATTATAAAAATTAGTTGCTGAATCCACAAGTTTGTTTGCTCTCACTCAGCTATCTTCCAAAATGTGATAACTGGGGAAATACACATAATTTGTCTATATTCTATTTTATTCATATGTAGCCAGTTAGGGAATATGTCCTATAATGTGTTTCTTTTAAAGATAATTTAATATATTTTTAAATTGCTATTATTCACATATTTAAAAACATTAAATGTATGCAATGAATTTTGTGGGATGATTTCTAAAATAACAAGTCTAGTCCTTTGGATGTATGGCTTCTGGAATTCATCGCATTGCCCATTCGTTATTTGTTGATTCAATATTACCATCATTCTCTATTCAACACACGCTGCAATTTTCATTTCATTTGGTAAAATGTATATGTGTGTGTGCATATACATACGTATATATATATATATATATATATATATATATATATATACACACACAGTGTGTATATATAACATATGATATACAAAATGTACAGGTATATGACATTTTTTCATTATAATGACTCCATAATGACAATAGAGAGGATCCACATGAGTCACCATTCCAACTCTTATTTCTGTTTGTTCTGCCTTCCCTTGCTTGACCCAGTTGCAGGTGGTAGGAATCAGTGAATTTCAGATTCACCTCCTCGGCCCCTCACAAATACACACACACGCATACACGCACACACATACACATACACCTTACCCTCTGCACCAGGCCTTGAACCATTAAAAATAAAACTTGGGGCCGGCCCGGTGGCGCAAGCGGTTAAGTGCGCGCGCTCCGCTGCGGCGGCCCGGGGTTCGCTGGTTCGGATCCCGGGCGCGCACCGACGCACTGCTTGGCAGCCATGCTGTGGCGGCGTCCCATATAAAGTGGAGGAAGATGGGCACAGATGTTAGCCCAGGGCCGTCTTCCTCAGCAAAAAGAGAGGAGGATTGGCGGATGTTAGCACAGGGCTGATCTCCTCACAAAAAAAAAAATAAAAAAAAAAAAAAATAAATAAAACTTACTTGTACTTTGGGAATACCCAATTTATTACAAGAAGTCTGCTGTCTCCAGTCTGTGCCTTCTGAGATCTAATGCTGTGTGGATTTCCTGTCACACCTTTTCATCTAGACCTTTACCATGGCACCAGGTTTCATGTCCTATAAGCCAGCTGGCAAGAAATCGCACATTGATTTATTTAGTTTTCATGGCCCTGCACTTTATTTAGGTTTTTCCTCTCAATTTTAAAATTTGAATGAGTTCAGGTGAGACAGAATCTTTCCACTCATTGTCTTATGCCAGATTTCCTTCACATATTTATTTAACTGCTCTGTCCTTAAAATCATCTGCATATTTTTAAATTTCTGCTGAAATCTGTTCTCTCTTGTCCAAATTCCTGGTTTTTACTTATTTCCCTTCAAGACTGAGGCCAGCCTGTATATCTAGCTTCATCTACCAAATGCCCAAACACACACAAACATACATATACTCCACTTTCCTTTGAAATTGGATTTTGGTCCAGGATTTCTAGTATTATCTCAGAACTATGATTTCCCACACAACTGATACCAAGATCTTCTTAAAAACCTTTCTACTGTGGCCCTTTCCATCATGTGAACCATTCCCCTTAGTCTTGAGTTCAGAAACTCCCCAGGTCTTGCTAATTTAAACATCATTCTGTACACTTGTGGTCATTGGTACCCTATTGTTGGTAGCCATAGTCTTCTCTGATATACTTGCTAAGGTTTGAGAATCTTGGATTGATTGTGTTATTCAGGCAAATGATATCCAACATGCATTACTTTAAGGTCAACATATTGTAGCAGACAGAGAATTGGTTTTAAAGTGAGAGTAATGTAAATTGAGAACCAATTTCTCCTTCTTATTATCTTGATAAATTGGGCAAATTATTTAAATTCATTCTGCCTTAGTTTTCCTGTCTGTTTAATGAAGGTAATATCTATATTTTAGGGGTTTTTTTTCATCGAGAATTTAAAAGATACAGAGCATATGTACAATGATATGAAAATAGCAATCGCTTATATATTATTATATTCTAGTTGCTTTACATACATTATCTCTATTCCTTACACAACAATGAAAGTCATTTTTTATCATCACAATTTTTTCGCAAATGAAGCTCAGGAAGGCTAACTGACTTATTCTAGGCCGCCATGGGTATCAAATGCCACACCAGCATTTAAACTAGAATACCTGGTTGCAATGCCCATGCACTATGCGTCATACCATCCTGTCTTCACAGATCAGTACTCGACATAAATAAAATGCTCAATAAATGTGATTTTTACCATTCCCATTAAGATAATATAGATATCATAGTCATAATAGGAATTAAATAAAAACATTGCAACGCTAACTAGAGTATGGATTCTTTGAGACCAGGAATCTTGACTTATTCAGAATATTCAACACAATATTTTCCATATACTTGGTGTTCAACAGAAGTTTGTTGAATTGCTAACAAATTATGAAATTCGATTTTGATTGGAAAATGACAGTTATAATGTTAGTGTGTGAATTTTTATGAGCATAAATCTAGAAGAAAGCTTGAGCAAGAAAAGACCTTAATAAGAGTATAAGTCATGATAACTTGGATGTATTTAATCTGTGGACTGATGTTGTATAATCACTTATAGGGGATCGTTAGCAATGCAACTAAAGTGTAATTGAATTCAGGTTCAACAACATCATTAAGTTAAAATCAAAAATAAATATAAAATTCATGTCAGTCACTGTTAGAGTAACTACTTCTTATTCCCCTTCACTTTCTTTCAAAGCAATTTAGTAGTTCACTTGATGGATGTTAGAAATGCTGTGTAGGGGGCAGAGAATGAGTGAGAGCTGCTGTTCCGGTTGATTTTAATAATATTCCTATCCATTTGGATGAAGATAACCTCACACATGGTTCTGTTTCTATGATAAATGACTGTCACAGTAATGGCAGCCAGTGAGTCAGAATTCCAACCACAGCCAAAGTCTGTGTACACGTTGGGTTGCAGAGCAGATGTATGTCGGGAGCAGTCAGCAAATGACTTCAAGGACAGGCCAGTCTTATTGCAAGTCATTTCTTTACCAAATGCTATCCATTCACAGTGGGATGAAGATGATGACTATCAATCACCTCAATGAGTTGCTATCACAGAGGGAAATTTGCATCCATATAATGATGTATAGATATTATTCCTTAGATTAATGCAATTGTGACCCTTTGCCCAGTTACTCTGGAGGTAAAATCTCTTGGTGATATGAGATAGGTTTAAATACATACCTTTTAAAAATGATACAGCTCTCAAAGAAACAATGTCCCTAGTGCGTATTTGTACAATCTTGACAGGCAGTAAGACGATGGTGGCTTTACCTAAACCCAACATCTTTATCAGTTTCTACGCCTTTAAGCAATGCACATGGTAGTTATTTATGTGGATTTTTTGTGAAGATATTTGCATTGAACAGAACAGCAACATCAAGTGCATCCTGTGGTTAAATAGCCTGATTAAACAGAAGAATCTACCAACCAGTCTCTTAGATGGAATGTGTTGATTAATAAAATTTTAATTACTATAAGCTTTGTGAAAAAATAACACTAAAAAAGGAAAAAGCAAGTAAAATGTTTTTGATTTATATAGTTTTCTTCAACCACAAAAGGAATCTTGTATTCAGTAAATGCATCCACAAATATTTATGGAGACATTATGTGCAGTGCTCAAGGCAGCGTACTAGATGCTGCAAGGAATACAAATGATTGTGTTCTGTGTTACTGTATATGGTGTGGTCACTGACCTTAGGAGAATATAATATAGTTTGTGTATGGTTAGACAGTTGTGATATTGAGGGAAGGGGCAACTGACATTTTAAACACTTACTGCATGCCAGACACTTTAGGAATTATGCTTTATTTCTTCCTCACAGTAAATCTTGCCCAACGGACATCATCTCTGGATTTTGAGATAAGGAAACTTTGAATTTTACATAGCAAATGTAAGTGCTTTGCCAAGGCTGCATAACTAGTCACAGTGGAACCAATACTGCAACTCAGACCTTTCTTAATTTGAATTCCATACTCTGTATAATGGTACACAATTGGATACCATTGTATTGTACACCATTCTGTGGTGAGAAAACACAAGGTATGGAAGCATTAGAATATGGAAAAGTAAGTTTACCAGGATATTTTATGTTAAGGAGGAGGAAAAATGAGGAAATGTATTTTCCATGGCTAAAATGGAGTCCTGGTATATCATAACATTCATCAAAATATTCACTGCTCTCAATTCTTTGCCTCTTTGCTTAGACAAAATTCTAACTAAAATCTCGGAGGCAGATCTGCTTAGATTTCACATCTGTGTCTGGAAACATTGGCTACTGTTTTGTGAAATCTTATAGTTAATAGGGTCCTGTAGGGGAGGGAGAACTATTCCTCTATCCTCTAGGTTCTTCTGGCTGGTCTAGGAATTAAATTGACATGAGACAGAATAACAGGAGAAAATCAAACAAAGCTTAATAACATGTATTCATGGGAAAAACTGAGGAAAACTGAGTAACTTACCAAAATGGCCAAAGCCACCATCTTAAATATCCTCTTCAGCTAAATACAAAAGAGGATGTTGGCGGTAGTGGTCTTGGAATTCAAGGGAAAGAAAGGCAATTCACACGGAGATGGAAAAGCAAATGTTTGCGAAACAAATGTTTGCCATGCCTTGCAAAGACAGTGAGATATGGGGTGGACTTTGATGAAATGAGCCTTGCTAGGTTCCTCCCTGTCTACCTCACCTAGCTTATATTGTACTATTCTTACCTACAGTGATAACTCCTTCCAGAAACAGGTCTTCTATCTTAAATTCTTTTAGGCAGGTAGGGGGAAAGTCCAAGTTTATTTCTGAGTCTTTTGTTCTTAAAAATAATCAAGCCAAAGAGCCACATTTTGGAGTGCAAATTCTGATCCCCACGGTCCCCAAACCAAGTTTATATAGGGAAGGTATAGGGATTACATCAAGATCACATAGCTACTTGTGGCAAAGTAAAAACAAAAACTACTTTTCTTCTTTCCAGAGAATAATATTGTCCCAAATAAAATTTTCTGCTAACTAAATGTCTAAATTATATGTGTCTACGTAATAATTTTCTAAATGATTCTAATGAGTTAACTCTTAGATTTCACAAACTGCAGAAAGATACTATTTGCAAAGACTCTAAAAAGCAACCAACACCCTATTACAAATATATATTTCAACTTAGAATAGTACTTGCCAAGTTAAATAAATTAGAAAAGAGACAAAAGGATTATAATTACACGTAAACCTGTCATTCTTCTTCATACATTTGCTTTCATCATTATGCTATAAAATTTAATAACGTGTTTTAATTTTCATAGAACTAGAACAGTCCAATATTCTGTCATATTTATGAACCCTAAGGTGCTTACCCTGCACTTTATTTTTTCCGCCACGTTCTATTATAAATAATGCTGTTAGAAATATATCCATGCATAAACCTCTCCTTCCATCATAACCCCATATATTTGACCATTTCTTAAAGAAATTTCAGAAGAATGTTTACTGAAGTAAAGGTTATATGAATATATAGCTGGAAACTTATTAGCCACATGCCTATGCAAAAGAGTTATATGATTCTATCAATAACTTATGAAGGGATCGATTTTATCATGCCATCACCAGGAAATAAATCCTTTGTGTTATAAGCACTGTTCTGATGAAGAACATCTGGATAATTAGAAGTGATATTAAGAGGCTTTTGGTTTTTTTCGTTCTTTCACTTTAAAATTTTATGTGTATAGCAAACCCATTTTCTAATTTCATGCTTTTCACTCTTTCTTAAATAAATTTTGACTTCCATAATTTGTGCCTTTCATCTAAGGAACTAGTAGTGCTTCGTATACTTTACTTGTGTTGTTATATATTGGTATAAAGCTGAGTGCATAATTCACATAATCATGGGCCCAAATATGGTCTAGGGACTCACTAAGAGAAGCCCCTGTTTTAACTTGTTGCTGTATGCTCTCAGCTGATATGAGAAATTCTCAGCAGTCCTTGAAACCAGCAGGTAGGTCTAAGCCCTACCACATGCCCCCTTCCTCATTTCATTCCACATTCAGCGAAAAAAATATTTATTAAGTACCTACTATATTCCAGAAACTATTCTAAACAATGGAGATACAAGAGTCAGGGTCATTTCTGAAGGGGATCTGACATTCCAGTGGGGAGTATTCCATCTGGGTGAGACAAAAAACAAGCATGAAGACAGCAACAACAGCCACAATGTTAATTTAAAATTGGAGAAATACTGGAAGAAAATAAGTCAGGTAATGAGGACAGAGAAAGAGGGAGGGATATTGTTTTAGGTTGTGTTATTAAGGAATCCCTTACAAAGCTGGGAACATTGGACCTATGATCCAAATGATAGAAAGGAGCCAGCTGTCTGAACAGTCTTTCAGGTAGAATGAACAGCAGGCTCACTGTTCCAAAGTTGGAAATATCTTGGGATATTTGAAGAACAGAAAGAAGACCAATGGGACTGATGGAAAGGAAATGTGATAAGAGATGATCCCAGGGGAAGTAAGCAGGTACTAGATCACTGTAAGAGTTTACAAGGTATTTACATTTGATTCTAAATAAGAAGCCATTGAACGATAGTAAACAGGAGAGTTGCATGTTCTTATTGATGTTTTAACAATGTTATTGGCCGTTGTTTGGAGAATGAATTGTAGGGAAGCAAGAGAGAAAGAAAGTAGAAGATATTGGAAGCTCTTACTAGAATCTAGGCAAGAGGTACACATATCTTGAACTAAAGTGGGAGTAGTGGAGATAGAACAAAATTATTAGGCTTGGGTTTTTCACTGGATGCAAATCTTTCTTGCTGTGGTGTGCAGCTAAACTGACTCTCTAAACAAACAAACAAATCTTGATTTGTTGTGGTGCTGATTTTTTTGCTATTAATGTTCCTACTAGAGCCAATTTCAAGCTGCCAATGTAATGTCACTGAACATGTCTTTGGGAAGAGATGTGCAGAATGAGCTCCTGAGAGCCATTATGAGCTGGCTACAGCACAACACTACTTGTATGCCTTCTCTATTTCCCTCAACTACTATTTCTTTCTCTTGGTTGGTGCCCAACTCATGCCCCATCATCACTGTTCTCTTGACTGGGATGCACTCCATGGTGCAAGAGATCTGAGTTCCTGAATAGTCTCCTGGGGGTCAAATGATAAGTCCCATAGAGAACTTTAAACATTGCAAAATGTGAGGCAGGATAAAGCTAGTAAGATAACTCTCTCTCCTTTCTCCCTTTTATGATCTGATGTTAGATATGGTTTCTTGCGGCTGAGCAAATATGCCTGTCAAACAACTTGCCCTGACTCTTAGTGGCCAGTATTGTAACACATCGTATTGCATGGCTTCATCCATTTCCTTGCTTCATTTACATTTTTTGTTATTTTCTCACCCTCACACTCTTGAGTTGGCATCTGACACATAGAGTGTCAGCATTTTGATGCTTACTTAAAACTCTTCTTTCTAGAGGATATAGACTAATTCATATATACACTAAGACTTATTTGGAAATGGGCATGAGCTATGTTTGGAGACAGACACGACTGTATAGACAGACTTGCTAATAGAATAGATGTGTGGGGTGACTGAGGAAAAGAGAGAAGTGTCCAACCTTTTATAAATAAACTTTTCATTTTAGAACATTTAGATTTAGAGAAAAATTTTGAAGATAGTATAGAGAGTTCCCAGATACTCCTGACCTATTTCCCCTTTTATTAATCTTACGTGGTATGTATGTCACAATTAATGAACCAATATTGATACATTGTTATCAACCAAAGTCCATGCTTTATTCAGATTTCCTCAGTTTTTACTGAATGTCCTTTTTCTCTTCCAGGATATGATCCTGGATACCTCATTGCATTTGGTCACCCTGTCCCCTTAAGCATTTTCTTGACTGTGACAATGACTCAAAACTTTCTTTGTTTCTGATGACCTTGAAAGTTTTGAGGAGTACTAACCAGGTATTTTGTAGAACGTCCCTTGTTGGGATTTGTCTGTTTTTCCTCATTGGACCGTTATGTGTTTTGAGCAGGAAGATCACAGAGGTAAAATGTCATTTTCATCTTATATCAAGGATGCAAACTATCAGCATGACTTATGTTGATCTCAACCACTTGGCCAAGGTAGCATTTGCCAGGTTTCTGTACTGTAAAGTTACTCCCCACCCTCCCTTTTCCATACGGTACTCTTTGGAAGGAAGTCACTATGGGAAATTCATACTTAAGGAGTGGGGAATTATGCTACTCCTCAGAGTGGAGTATCTACATAAATTATTTGGAATTCTACTGTACAGGGGATTTTTCTCTTCTTGATCGTTAATTTAGATATCCAATCATTTATTCATATCAGTATGTACTCATGGGTTTTTTTTTTTATATACTTTGGGTTATAATCCAGCACTATTTTGTCTGTTTTCTAGCTTAAATTGGTCCAGCTTTGACCATTGGGAGCTCTTTTAATTGGCTCCTGTCCCATATTATGTGCAATTTTTTGTATTTGTTTTGAACACTTCTGAACTTTCAGACACTACAAGATGCTTCAAGCTCATCTTATATATTTTCCATCCCCATTCCTGGACAAATCAGCCATTTTTCCAGGGGCTCTGGTTCCTTTTGTTGAAGAACAACACTATAAATCAAGATCTGGGAGCTTGGTGTGCTAATTACTACTGAATGTCTTTGCTTCTAGGCTCTCTCAGCTGACAAAGCAAGAAAATAGATGTGTGTATATGCACTCATATATTTGTATAATATATGTGATATTTCTATATATAAGTGTCTATATATGTATTAGGCCAAATATCAGTATAAGTATAAATATCAGTATCGAGTTCTTACTAATATTTCCACCTCTAATCCATTACCACATGGAACATTTTAGCTTTCTCCCTTTTCTTGTCTGTAAATTCCCATTCCAACAGCAAGACTCTGCTTTCTGCCATCCATTTACTAAGTCGTTCGATTCCAATATACATGTGTACATGTATATCACTATCTAAATTGTTAACCCATACTCCCATAGTGGAAAAGATTATCAAACAGAGTACAGTCCTCATGTACAGTTTCTTTAGTCTTTAGTCTTAGAGACTCATTTCATTTCCAAAGTTACTTTGGTCAAAAACATTTTCCCCCACCTGCTTCATTGAGGTTGTCTTATACATTTGTAATAAAATTAGATTCTTTTGCAACATTTTGCAATGCATCCTGGTATTCCCTGGTCCCATGAATTTGTATTTTGCACACATTTTCAAATTTGCAATAGTTCTTTGTACTTTAACATTCTACGAGTTTTGACAAATGTATCCATCATTATGTATACATTTTGACAAATGTATTACACAGAATAGCTTCACCATCCCAAATGTGTTGTCTATTCAACTATCCTCCCACAACTCCAAATGCCTGCCAGCCACTCATCTTTTTATCCTCTCTATAGTTTTGCCCTTTCTGGAAGGTCATATAATTAGAAAATATAATATGTAGTCTTTCAGGTCAGCTTCTTTCATTTAGTAATATGAATTTAAGATTTATCCATGGCTTGTCTTAGCTTGATAGCTCATTTCTTTTTAGCAGTGAGTACTATTACATGTTACGGATGTATCATAATTTCTGTATGCATTCACCTTTTAAAGGTGGCTTCCTGTGTCTTGGGATTATGAATCAAGCTGCTATAAACATTCATATGAAGGTTATTGTGTGGACACAAGTTTTCAAATCAGTTGAGTAAATATCAAGTAGAGTAATTGCTGCATTATATGGTAAGAATATGGTTAGCTTTGAAAGAAACTGCCTAGTTGCCTTCCCAAATTAGCTGTAACATTTTGCATTCCCACCAGCAATGAATGAGAGATCCTATTATTCTACATCCTTGCCAGGTATGGGTGGGTATTGTCAGATTTTGAGGTGTTAGTCTTTCTAATAAGTGCGCAGTAGTATCTCTTTTTAATTTGAAATTTGTTAATGAAAAACTATGTTGAACATTTTTTCCTTACGTTTACATGCCGTGTGTATATCTTCTTTGTTGAGGTATCTGTCAGATATTTTGCCCATTTTTTATTTTATTTATTTATTTCATTGTTGATTTTTAAGAATTCTTTGTATATCTTAGAAAAAAATCTTTTATCAGATAGGTCTTTTCAAATATTTTATCCCAGACTGTAGCTTATCTTTTCAGTTTTTAATTTTAATAAATTCCAATTTATTAATTATTTGTTCACAGATCATGATCTTGCTGTTGTATCTAAAAACTCACTGCCAAATACAAGGTCACATAGATTT
Source organism: Diceros bicornis minor (assembly GCF_020826845.1). Lineage (NCBI taxonomy): Eukaryota > Metazoa > Chordata > Mammalia > Perissodactyla > Rhinocerotidae > Diceros > Diceros bicornis. Next base: position 31,266,716 of record NC_080763.1, read on the forward strand.
TTTTCGTTTGTTTTCTTATAGAATTTTACATTTTTGTGATTTATATTTAGGTCTATGATCCGCTCTGAGTTAAATTTTTTAAGAAATGTAAGGTCTATGTGTAGGTTCATTTTTTTCTCCCCTATGGACATCCAATAGTTTGAGAATCATTTGCTGAAAGATTATCATTTCCCCATTGAATTGCCTTTGTTGCTTTATCAAAGATTAGTTGATCTTGTTTGTAGGGATCTTTTTGTATGAGCTCTCTATTCTGTTACAGTAATCTATGTGTCTATTCTTTTGCCAAAACTACACAATCTAGATTATTGTAGCTCTATAGTAAGTCTTAAGTGATGAAGGTCCTCCAACTTTGTTCATCAGTGTTGTGTTGGCTATTCTAGGTCTTTGGCTTTCTCATGGAAATTGTGGAATCGATTTGTCAATACCTACAAAATACCTTTCTGGGATTTTGATTCAAATTGTGTTAAACCTATAGAGCAAATTGGAGAGAGTTGACATCTTAAAATATAGAATATCTTAAAACAAAAAATGGCCTTCCAAGCCATGAACACAGAATATTCCCATTATTTAAATCCTCTTTGATGTCTTTCATTAGAGTTTTATAGTTTTCTGCATATGGATCCTGTATATATTTTCTTGGATATATATCTGAATAGTTTTTTCTTTGGTACTATTGTAAATGGTACTTCCTCCCTCCCCCAAATTTCAGTTGGTCATTGATAGTACATAAGAAAGCAATTGACTTTTGCATGTTAATCTTGTATTGTAACCTTGCTGTATTCACTTATTAAGTGGAGGAGATTTTTGGTGATTCTTGGATATTTTCCTCATAGACCATCATGCCATTGATGAATAAAGATCATTTTATTTCTTCTTTTCTGTCTTTTCTTTTATTGTCTCATTGCACTATCTAGAACTTCTTGTATAAATTGGGAATAAGAGTGCCTTTTTCCCAGTCTTAGGGAGAGAACATTCATTCTCTCATCACCAAATATAATGTAAGCTATTGGATTTTTTAGATATTCTTTGTCAAGTTGAGAAAGATCCCCTGTATTTCTAGTTTGCTCAGATTATTTTTATATTATGAATGGATGTTGTCAAAAGCTTTTTATGCATCAATTGATATGATCATAAGATTTTTCTTCTTTAGTCTGTTGATGTGGTGAGTTACATTGATTTTTGAATGCAGAACTAGCCATGTATCATTAGAATATCTCACTTGTTTGTGGTGTATAATACTTTTTATACATTGCCAAATTCAATTTTCTAATATTTTATTGAGGAATTTTGAATCTAGCTTGAGAAGAGAAATTGATCTGTAGTTTTGCTGTCTTGTAATGTCTTTGGTTCTGGTAATAGGGCAATCCTGCCCTCATAGAATGAATTAGGAAGTGCTATTTGCTACAATTCACTAATAAAACCATCTGGGGCTGGGGCTTTCTTTGGGGGCTATTAATTGATAAAATTTTCTTAATAGCTGTAAAGCTATTTAGATTATTCCTTCTTGTGTGAATTTTGGTAGTTTCTGTCTTTCTCAGAATTGGTACATCTCATCTAAGTCATCATATTTGTGGGCGTAGAGTTGTTTATAATCTCTTTATTATCCTTCTATGTCTGGGAATCAACTGTGATGGTCCCCTCCAATTTCATTCTGATATTGCTTGTATCATCTTTTCTCTTTTTTTCTTGGTTAGCCTGGCTACAGGCCTATAAATTTTAGTGATCTTTTCAAAAAACTAGCTTTTTTTCCCCAAAGAGTCAGCGGTAAAGCAAATAATTGTTCTGAAGTCTACTTTGTCTAAAATTAATATTAGCTACTCCAGCATTCTTTTGATTAGGGCTAGGATTGCATTTCTTCTTTTTATCTATCTATCTATTTTTCTACTTTTTCTATCTACTTTTATCCCAAAAGAGTCTTTATATTTAAAGTAGGTTTCTTGTGAACAGCATATAGTTGGGTTCTTTGTTTTTTATAATCTACTCTGACATCTATGCTTTAATGGTGTATTTGGATTGTTCATTTTTAAAGTAATTATTGCTATATTTGGATTAACATTTACTACTACTTTTGTAACATTTTGTATTCATTGTATTTTTTTTTTCTTTTTTTTCTGTGAGGAAGATCAGCCCTGAGCTAGCATCCATGCTAATCCTCCTCTTTTTGCTGAAGAAGACCAGCTCTGAGCTAACATCCATTGCCAAACCTCCTCCTTTTTTTTTTTTTTCCACCAAAGCCCCAGTAGATAGTTGTATGTCATAGTTGCACATCCTCCTAGTTGCTGTATGTGGGACGCGCCCTCAGCATGGCCGGAGAAGCGGTGTGTCAGTGCGCACCCGGGATCCGAAGCCCGGCTGCCAGTAGCGGAGTGCGCGCACTTAATCGCTAAGCCACTGGGCCAGCCCTCATTGTATTTGTTTTTATTTTTACTTTCCTCCTCTTTTTTCTGCCTTCTCTGATGTTAATTGAACATTTTATCTGTTTTTTAGCATATCTACTATATTTTTTTAAAAAAATTGTTGGTTATCATTAGAATTTGCAATATGCATTTGTAACTAATCTAAATACATCTTCAAATAACACTATCATGTTCCATGTGTAGTACATGTAAGTTGTAACAGAGTAGTCCTAATTTTTCCCATAATGCTTTATGACATTTCTATCATTCATTTCTCTTATCAATCTGTTATAATACCCAGCATGTGGTTACTATCATTACTTTAAAGACATAGTTATATTTTACATCAATTAATAATAAGAAAATAAAGATTTTATTTTGCCATCATTTATTTCTCCAACATTCTTCTTTCTTTATGTGATCTGAGCTTCTAAGCTATGTAATTTTCTTTCTCCCTGAATATTTCTATTAAACTTTTTTGCAGTACAAGTCTGCTGGCTATGAATTCTCATTAGTTTTTAATTATCTGAGAACATCTTTATTTCTGCTTTACTTTTGAAGTATACTTTCACTGCATATAGTTTTCTAGACTGTTGGGATTTTTTTCTTCCAATAATTTAAGTATTTTGCTCTATTCTCTTATTTGAATAGTTTCTGACAAGAAGTCCACCTTAATCCTTATCCTTGTTCCTCTCTAGGTAAAAATATAATTTTTCCTTCTATATTCTTTCAAGACCTTCTCTCTGTCTTTGGTTTTCTGCAGTTTGACTGATATGCCTTGGTATAGTTTTTCTATATATCCTGCTTGGTGTTGTCTGAGCCTTGATCTGTGTGTGTCATTAATTTTAGAAAGTTCTTGGATTTTATTATTTCAAACATTTCTTTGACTCATTTCTCTCTTCTCCTTCTGGTATTTCAATTATATATATGTTACACCTTTTGAAATTGTCCCACCAACTCAGAGTTTTTGGGTGTTCGTTTTTTCTTCTTCTTCTTCCATTTTTTGTCTCTTTGCTTATTGGTTTGGTAAGTTTCTATTGACCTTTCTTCAAGCTTACTGATTCTTCCCTTGGTCATATTGAGTCTACCAATGAGCCAATCAAAGGCATTCTTCATTTCTGTTACAGTGTTTAACATTTTAAATGTAGTTATTTTACATTCCCTGTCTCATAATTCCAACATCTTTGTCATGTTTGAGTCATGCTTTGGTACTTGCTTTGGCTCTTCAACCTGTGTCTTTACCTGTCTTTTGTCATGCCTTTGTAATTTATTTGTTGAGTTAGGCATGTTGTATCAGGTAATAGGAACTTAGATAAATAAGCCTATAGGGAGAGAATTTACATTAATCTGACTAGGAGTTGGGCTGTCTTTAATATTTGCTATAGCTGTAAGTGTCAGCGGTTTCAAATTCCTCTAGCAACTTTCTCTCCTGCTGATATTGGGCTTCCCTAGGTACTCCTCCTCAGAATCTTGCCAGTATTTCAGCTCTAATCCACTATTATTATATTAGAGCTTTTTACATGTGGTGGTAAGGTATTATGATTAAATCTCAGGCTTTTAATAGGCCTGTGTCTCTGGACTGTGGCCATTACAAGTGTTTCTTAGCTCCCTCTGCCCCCTTTTTGTAAGACAGGATGGCTAGAGGATCTAGACTAGATGAATTAACATAGAAAGAGCAAAAACTAGCAACAAGATGGTGGATAACAGAGGTAAACAAAATTAAAAGTTCTTAACCTCAAGGATCTTCCATAATGGATGAGTATATTTACATATATTTAGTATATTTGTTCACACTGGGGTGATTAGCTATTTGATGATGAGAAACAGTCATAATATAGATTACTTTAATGACATTTGTTTTAAGAGTGAACGAAGTTTTATCTTTTTGGTTGGTTAAGAAGCAGTCGTCCCTTCTCTACATTCTTTCCTCAAGTATATGTCTCTAAAGTTTTACAATAAATCAGAGCCATATGATAGAAGGAGATGGATCCTGAATTGTTATGCAGAAGATCCACATACCAAGGAGAATTACATTATGGAATTGTTACATGAGGAACATTGAAACTTAGGGATGTGTTTGTTTCAGCAGCTACTGTTACCTTAAAAAATACAGTGTGTTAAACAAATAGCTATCATTGGCTTTATATTTCATTTTACATGGGTAGATTTTTCCAAATTTCCAAATTTTTTACACAAATATATAGTGCTATGATAATCATTTGTCAACACCTAGGTAATAACATTCAATATTTTAATGGAATAATTAGTAGAGTATCCTCCAGTGTAAATTTTCACCTGGGTATCTTTCTTTAAGGCACTCTGTCTCAACCTCCCACTAAATACTATGATGACATAGAGGAGGTTAATCTAAAGTAGTATCATAACTAGAACTATCAGTCAACTTATTATCAGAATCTAGAAAGAATTTCCATAAGCTACAAAGTTATAAATTAGACTTAAAAAAAATCATAGGACAAGTAATGTTGGCCATATAGAAAAGTTTATTCTGTGTATGAAAAATGGAAAATTACCCACCTGAAAATGTGATGAAAATTTGTCTTTCTCCATCTCTCATTATCTGCCTCATCATTTCACTCAAAAATGTTTATTGACTACCAACAAGATTCCAAGACTTGCAATTTGGAATTCAAAATTTATATTAACCAGAATACTAAATAACCAGTCCTTTAATGAGTAAGTGCTGAATTTTGAAATCTCACTAGTGCCATCATTTACCCTCTATAAATACTTACCTTGATCTGTGTAATCAGATGCTGAATTTTTGATAAAATAAATAGACAAGATTTATAGAAGATTGATAAAAATTATTGTCCAGGTCTATTGTAATTATGGATGGTGTTAGTTATTTTATCAGTTAAAAGTAATACATACTGTTTGCATGGATTTGGGAGATATAGATATGTAATCAGGAAAATATCATTTAATAAAATTTAGCTTACTAGTTAGATGTAAAAATATTCACTAAAACAGTGTAGGGAAATGTAAGATTTGCAGATTCTAACTCTGTATCATAATCGGCATTGGAATTTTTAATCTGGTTACTAGGAAGAAGCCTAATGAGATTATCTGACACATTTATCATCTTGCCCCGAATTCTGGGCTCAGTATATTGTGCTACCAGAGATGGTGATGATATAGCTTGGCAAAATTATGGCCATGCTCCTGGAAATGCGAGCCCTTATATATGGCTGGACCGTGGTGCTTCCTGTCTGCATTCTCCTTTGCTGAGGAACCCAAGTTGTTTAATATTGAGAAGGGAATTGTCCTACACCGTGTGCTGCCTAAAATAATTTTCAAAACATTCCTCAGAACCCATGCTACGAAACTTTTTTTCTCTCATAAATTCTTCAGATTGTAGGTTCAAGTTTGTGTAGAAAGATCATAAATTCAATTTTATACACATCAATTTTTAGGTGCCTTTGAGACACTGAAGTGGAACTATCTAGTAGTCCATTGCATATATGTCTGAAGCTCAGAGGAAAGATTTGAACTACAGATAAAATTTTATTAGTCTTCTGAGTATAGAAGAGTTTGTGTAGGGAGAATACAGAGTGGAAAGAGAAGAGGTATGGGATGGTAGCTGAGAGAGTTTCAATATTTAAAAACATGGTAGAAGTGATGGAACTCACAAAGGACACTGAGAAAGGGAAGCCAAAGGGGGAAGATGAACATCTGGAAGGAGAGTGTGATGTGCTGGTAATAAAAGGAAGGGAAACTTTCAAAAAGGCAGGAGTTATTGAACAGGTATAGTTGCTGAGAGTTCCAGTAAAATAAATATTAAAAAAAAAAAATGCGTTTCATTTGGAGATACGGAGATCTCTCAATAAGTAAGTCAATCCTCGTTATTTATGGATTCCCTACTTGCGAATTCACCTATTCACTAAAATTTGTTTGTAACCCCCCAAATCAATATTCACACCATTTTTACAAAAAAATGTAAAAAATTTGATTAGCCTGTCATGCATGTTCCCATCTAAGATTAAACAAGTCAACAATAGTCTGCCTTCATTTCAGCTCTCATATCACAAATGTGTCCATTTCACAGTCTATTTAGTGCTGAATTTTTCTCATTTTTGTGTTTTTTGGTGGTGATTTCACTGTTTAAAATATCCTTCAACGTAGTGCTGAAGTGTTGTCTGGTGTTACTTAGCAAGCTTGAGAAGGCTGTGACATGCCTTATGAAGAAAATAAACGTGTTAGATAAATTTCATTCACAAATGACTCACAGTGTTGTTGGGTGCAAGTTCAATGTTAAAGAATCAACAATAATACTAAACAAGGTGTCTTTAAACAGAAACATACATTAGCACAGGTTATGTATTGATCCATTGATGAAAATACTGCGACCAGAGGCTCACAGGAACCTAATCCAGTATTTCTCCTAGGAGCAAATGGTTCAGAGTCACTAGTTCAGTTTTTATGGCAACAGTGTAGAACACAACTATCAAGAACAATGAGAATCACCTGTGTATATAAACTGAATGAATAAAATGTTGACCAGACATTTGTGCTCTAGTGACAGAGAATTCCCTGTCACCATAAGCAGCCTGGTTTAACTTTGGATTTGAATATTCAAATATTCTTTTTTTTTTTTAATTTTTTGTTTATTGCAGTAACATTGGTTTATAACATTGTATAAATTTCAGGTGTACATCATTACACTTCTATTTCTGCATAGATTACATCATGTTCACCACCCAAATACTAATTACAACCCATCACCACACACATGTGCTGAATTATCCCTTTCACCCTCCCCCCTCCCCCCTTTCCCTCTGGTAACCACCAATCCAATCTCTGTCTCTATGTGTTTGTTTATTGTTGTTATTATCTACTACTTAATGAAGGAAATCATACGGTATTTGACCTTCTCCCTCTGACTTATTTCACTTTGCATAATACCCTCAATGTCCATCCATGTTGTCACAAATGGCTGGATTTCATCGTTTCTTATGGCTGAGTAGTATTCTTTAACATTTACTGAAATCTTTCCCACTATTTCTTCTGTTAATTATGTTCCATTTACTTCCTTTAGTTTAGTAGAACTTCATTTATTTCCTTTATTTTAGTACAAACTTGGATTTTTTTAATAACAATTTTACTTTCAATTGAGAGTTGGAAAGCATTTCTCTTTCAATATTTTGTTTTTATTTGAATTAACAAAGAATACAAGGTCACTATAATGTCTGGTAGTTTCTGTATTCTATTAAATAGTTTTGTAGTTCATATGAAATAATTTGTACATTTACATGTTAAAATTCTGAAAAAAGTGCCAAATTTATCGTGTTTTATTCATCTTTACTTCCTCATCCTTGGATTGCTGTTTTCTTAATAATATACCAAAAAATTGTACAGTTTGATCCTTTAAGCTCTTTTTAGCTGTTTTATTCTATGAAATCATGTTGGAGGCCTGTTTGAAGGACCTATAGATTAGTTCTTCAATCCTTCATTTGTAAGTCTTCTTCATACTTAAAACATGTCAAATTTAGGTTTAAGGCTTAAGTAACTATGACACTAATCTGTGGGAAGTAATGATAGAGTACTGTGGTTTTGCTTTCAAACCTCCTTTTCCAAATACAAACTTTTGAGAAAGCTCAATATGTAAAATAGATCCAAATGGAGTTGTTTGGGTTGCAAAGTGGTTGAGGGGCTTGGGGCACATGCCAGTAGGACCACTCTATCTAGTCTTTGTGATGGTATCTGACATTTCAGCTCAACACCCTTAAGATTCTCCAGGCCATAGTTTGAAATACACGAGCACACTATATTGAAAAGCATGCTGGAGTCAAGAGATATGGTTTCTAATCTAGGCTCTGCTACTTACCATTTGAATGACATAGTTGAGTGATTTTTATCACTGGATTCAATATTCTTATTATGAAATAGGAATTCCAATATCCAAAAATATAATATCTGTGAAAGAATTTTTAGATACTGTACAAATAGGAAATATTCTTGAGACATTGCAAGGTATATGAGTATAGGCATAATCTAGAATTCTTGATTTCCTAAATCATCAGTCTAATAAAAATATGACCTAACTATATGTTAATAAAAAGAAAATGTTAATAAAAAGAAAGAAAGAAAAGAGGAATCTTAGCTGGATTTTGTTTTGTTTCCACTTTTGGGGCTTTGTTTGCCTGTCTGAGTATTTGGGTCATTTTGATGGCCAATTCATTCAAGGAACATTTGGATTTAATTTATTATGTAGTAGTTAATCAGGTTTGAAGGCAGAGCTCTTTAGAAGAAATTTTGTGTGGTAGAAAAGGCAATAAAAATCTGATAAAAAGCCAAGACTGTTTTCTAGGGAATAGATATTTAGCAATGATCACTTACTAATATCTCTGCTGCAAATATTGTAAATAAACAGGTGAGTGTCTATAGCCAAGCTGAATGCTGAGGAAATGAGACGAAGGATGTGTTTGTTTTATAGTTCATGGCTAAAAGATCAAAGTATCAGGCCATCAATACTTAAGGAGTTTATGTACTTTTACTTATTATGTTTTCCCATCCAAATATAGTAAAAGGAAACATTTTATATATTTCCATTCCTTTTAAAATGAAGAGTTATTTCTGCCATTATGCCATTCTGCTCTGTGAATCTTCTTTCTCATTTGGTCATCTATTCTGATCACCTATTACATCTCCATGCAAGGAGTAAAATAATTATTTCTCCCTGGAAGTAGCATCTTGATAGTGTTTCTGAGCTTGACATCATGTGTATCATTCTTCTCTTCCTACCCTTTCAATATACCCTTAAATTCATATAACTTGTTTCAGTTTTTAAAAAGTATTCACAACAACCAAGTGAAAAAAATAAGGAATGCATTTTAAATTTTATTTCATAGTTGAAGGCTCATTTGATGTATTATGATATGTATATTCACTGCCTATTGTTAGGACAAATTTGCAGTTTATTTACTACAAGGAGATAGCAAGTAAGTGTTAAATGTATATTTTTTATTTTTCAAATGGCAGAGAGCAATTTTTCCCCTTTTAAATCATTGTTTTTGTATCCACTTCCTGCAAGCATGAGCTCAGGAAGTGATAAAGTTGACACAGTTGCTGATGGATTTTTCAGCAGCTCATGCCAAGTTGTTTCCTGGTGCCAAACACAATGGATCAGGAAATATGGCACGTGACCAGAAAAATCTTATTGTTTTTAAATAAATTTTCTCTCTCACTATGGCTCTAAGCAAAAATTTCCCAGAATATTTAAATATTCCTTCACTATGATGGATGAGCCTACAAATGTTGAGATATTTATCTTCATGCATAGTTTTCTTATTAGCCAAACACTTAGAAGCCCCAAATTATGAAATAGTCCAAGAAATTCATGATAACTCTTTTCAGAACAGATTAAATAAGACATATTTTTGGAAAAAGGATTTGATCAAATGGAAAAGCAAAAATATCTCAATATAATTCTCATGAATTTGATTTCCTTCAAGGTAATATTCAATCCACTTATTAATATTATATTATAATTAATGTTATATGTTACAATGTTGCATACAACAGTTCATGTTGTATATTGTGATAAACCACAAATTTTCCCTGTAAAGGCTTATAGACCTAATGGATCTCCTGGGTTTTGCTTCTAAGAAATACTTTACAGAATGTTAAACTACCTCTCCTTTCTATAGGGCCAATTGATGTCAAACATTGAATTTTCTTCCCATCTTTATCCTCAATGTTTATTAATTTATAACAAGTGTTTTCTTTCTTTCCAAAGACCCCAAACTTCTATGATTTTTTGGCTGTTCTCTTGTAGTTAACATTGATTTGTCTTGGATATACATTCATATTTTTTCTTAAAGATTGGAATTAAAGTTTTGATGGGAACATTGTAATCAACTAAGTCAACAGTCAAATGCAGACTTTAACAATATTATTGATGTTCCATAAGGGTATTTTAAGTGCAAAGATCACCTCATCATTTAATCTGTGAGCTGTTTAAATGAACCTTCTAAATATCAAGGCTGTTGAGTTAAATTATTCTACATTCTCAACCACCAGAACATAAATTGATCATAAGCTGAGAGTTAGGAAGCCTTTGGCCTCTCTTGGAAGAAACATACTACATGGATTATCTTCTTCAAGCAAACGTGTTCGCTGAACAAATGATCTTGTAAATGTTTAAGTCCACTAACTGCTCAGCTCCTTGTTTTGGGAAAAGATGATATACTACAATGGTAAATGTATTACGTAATTGAGCTGACTTACCAGAAGACTCTTTTTGTTCATCTACTTTCAACTCTACTATGAAATATCTTTTATGGCAAAAGTACTCAAATCCAAGAGAAAGAGACAAAAGAAGAAAGAATGATGGACCAAAAAAAAAAAATGAAAGAAGGAAGGAAGATTGGAAAAGAGATACAAAAAAGGAGAGGGAGAGAAAAAGAGAGAGAGAGAGATAGAGAGAATGAGAGAGACAGAGGAGCATTTATATCCTTTCCTATGTTTTCCTCATATTATTTCCGTGACTCAGATAAGGTTCTCTTTGTGGCCAAAAAGTGATGTTAATCAGGAGCTGATTATGGTGTCCCAGAAATGACGGAACTCCTAGGTAAATACAAATTATTGTCCAAAAGAATTATGGGATGAGCAATCTAAACAGAGATACATCTTTTACTTATTTTTACCAAATACATTCTCAATTTTAAACTTCAACAAGTAAAAGGAAAACCTGGAAATTTTAAATAAAAAGCAAACAAGGGTTAAATAAACAAAACAGAACTATTTCAGCTGTTATTCCTTGGAGCGGGAAGAATTTGTGCTGATAAGGGCAAGAAAGAGAAGGGAAATGCTGACTGAGGATAATTTTTCTGCACACACCCCCCCCCCCACAAATGGGGACAAACTCCTATCGTTTACCTAATTTTACCTCAGAAATTCACCTAAAATCTTGTCATAGGGCACAATTTTTTCCAATGCAATAGACTAGACTGTCTACTGCTCTAACTTGATGCTTCCAATTGTTTTATTTCAACAACTCCATTGGCTCCCATACTTGACAAACTATGAGATGAGTCTACATTACTTGTAGCTGGCAGGGGGCCTAGTCACAGTGTTTCAAGCCAAGCTAGATTTACAAAGAAAAAAATAAGATCATCTGGTGAATCATATAAATCTTTTTACTGCCTTCCATCCCCAAAACAATTATTCTTTTTTAACCATAGCTCTAAATTGGTTTAAATAAAATCTAAATCCTGTGACAGATAAATAGTAGTCTTTTATCAAAACATTTTCTGGTTCTCTACAATATGGACAGTTTTATATATTACTTAGGATTTCTGCATTTTTTTCAGCCTTAATATTTACGATTCTTCACATTTTAATGTTTTATAAGATGAGAAAAATTCTTTCAACTGACTTGTACATTGAATGTAATCTTTCTTTTAAGGCAAAAGAGGCTATCACTTTCTCCTCAATAAACTGTTGTTAAGTCTGTGTATTCTTAGAGTCAAGAAAATCCTAATACGTAGGTGAAATAGTAAATTGTAAAATAAAATACGTGTAAGAAATAAGTGTATTATATTTATTATTAGTATCAATTTCACTTGTATTACTTCATGGACTGGTAGTTAGTAATCATATTAGAATTACTTTTACCACAAACATAAAAGTAAGAGAAACCACAGCATTTATCTGGGTATTTCCGAAACATTTTACAGCACTTTTCAACTAAGCAACGGAATTCTTTATCTCACAGTGGAGATTTGGGGACTTTTTCTCTGCTTCGATCAAAACTTTGCTTTGAATTGTTGAACACAGCTGAACTACTTATCATTCAGATTTAAAACCATGGCAGTAATTTCTACAGAGACACGAGGTCGTAAAAGTCCAGACAATGTTGAGCAGTGTTTATTCTGAGAGGAACTTCTGACAGTAGTGAAGACACCGAATACAAGAGGACGCCCAGGGCAGCTCAATTCTCACTAAGGAGAAAGTTGCCATGGCCTTAAACAAAGCAGAGCTATCACCATTACTGTAGAATGACCCGCTGACAGAGTGATCAGACTGTGGAGGTTGCATCTGTTTGTCTCATATTTTAACTTTATTTTGGTGTGCTGACATTTGGAGTGGCTCTGATTGGTCTGGAATTAGCCTTCTTATCATGTGAAACATCTGTACCGTATTGTTCCAAAGGATTAGCCGCCCACTGGGGATTCTGTGAAGTTAGGACAATGGAGGTCATTAAAGGTGCAAACATTTATTTTCCGGTCTCTAGTTCAGCAGGGGAAAGCCACGCAGCTGATGGATTTTTCTTTTTTCTTTTTTAATCCAAAGCTCAGCATTATTGCAAATATAACTAAACAACAGCGATCCAGAGCTGGCGTTGTTACACTGGAATTGATGACTTTAGGAATTTAGAATTATTTACCTCCCAAAGAAGAAGAGAAGGGAAAACATGAGATTCTGTGTCAAAGTTAGGAGTTGAAACAAACTAGAGCATGCTCCCCTACTCCTTTTTGGAACTTTTTAATTATCACCTTTATTTTTTTTGTTTTATTATTTTTTAATTTATTTTTTTATTGAGATAACATTGGTTTATAATGTAGTATACACAGAAGCATGCCTTTTTAGAGTGGTGCTTGAGGTGACTCTGAGTGGGATAGCCCAGTGCAGTCTTAGATGGTATTGCAAATTAAAAAACATTCTTCTGCAGTTTCGTGACTTGCAGTCAACATTTTTTTTCCTTTTCATCTGGTATCCCTAGTTCCATCAATTGTCCTCTCTTCAAATCTCCTAATAATGTGGTTCTAACTTATAATACTGTAATATTTGATAGGGAAAATCTGAGACACAACAATGTGTAAAGAAATGAGTTTCCTGGTGTTATGGGTTGAATTGTGTCTCCTAGCAAAAAATATGTGTTGAAGTCCTAACCCCCCAGTACCTCAGAATGTGACCTTATTTTGACATAGCGTCTTTACAGATGTAATTAATTAAGATGAAGTCATACCGGAGGAAGGTGGGCTGCTAGCTTCATATGGCTGGTGTCCTTGTAAGCAGACAATTATGAGAAGGCAGAGGCACACGGGAAGAATGCCACGTGATGATGAAGGCAGAGATTGGAGTTCTGTAGCTGCAAGCCAAAGAACACCAAAGATTGCCGGCAAACACCGGAAGCTAAGAAGAGGCAAGGAAGGATTCCCTTACATTTCAGAAGGAGCACGGCCCTACTGGCACCTTGATTATGGACTTCTAGCCTCCAGAACCATAAGACAATAAATTTCTGTTGTTTTAAGCTATGCAGTATGTGGTACTTTGTTGTGGCAACCCTAGGAAACTAATATACCTAGTATCATACACTTACTAAATGGGGCCTAGATTTAAATTTAGGTTTCTCCGACTGCAAAAATTATCTGTATATATGTCCTTTTACCTTCTAAGTTGTATTAGGGACAATATACAGGTCGAGTAGCTATGGTAAATAGTAGTGGTGCTGACACATAGAATTACTCAAGCAAGTGTCCCATCTCCTAATTCTCTCTGTGTAATAAAGGGCACATTCTAATGACCCATTCACTATTCTGCTCTGAACAGCTCTCTAAATGATGCCTATCATACCACCTCTGTAAGGTCGACTTACTTTTGAGCTCTGTGAGGTACGTGATTTAAATACCAATTACATTTACTAGACCAATATTTTTCAAATTGTGGGTTGTAACCCATTAGTGCGTGATAAAATCAATAGAGAGGGTAACCCCTCCACTCAAAAATATGAAGCCAAATAGAATGAAATAGAATAGCAATTAAGAAATGTACTTGTACATTCCCCAAGTACTGTTTTGAAAACACTTGTAAGTCTTTGTGTGTGGGAGGGAGATGTGTGCATGTGTTGTATGTGTGTGCATTCTCAAAGTTATGATATAAAATGAATTTCTTATTATGGGTTACAGAGAGAAATATTTGAAAGCCTCGGGATTAGGTTATATCCCACAAGGGATTACTACTCTATTACGTTAAGAAATCTTAAATAAATAGAGAAATAATAGATAAATGCAGTTAAATAAATTTAATATGTTTTATTTTACAGAAGGCATTGCTAATGATCCCACAATTCCTAAGGTGTTTATTATTTTTACAAATGATGGAAACTTGTGGATTTGTGGTGAGAAAAAAAGGCTCCATGACTGCCAAATTGCTTTTTCTCCAACCACAGACTTGCCAAAGTTTAAAATATCATGAAATTTTATATTTGCTTTTCAAATGAGCTTCCCTCATTATCCAAGCTTCCTGCCCTAGGAACAATAGACAAGGAAACATATTATAATAAATACGTTCAAAGTTTCATTATACAACATCAACAAACAGAACAAAAATAATCTGTGAAAAAATAACACACAGAAACAATATAAGAGCATTCAAAATAAAATATTCGTAAATGAACAACTTAATGTGTTATTGTTCAACTGGACATTCTTCTGTTCCTAATGTGAAAGAATCTCTTTATTGTTGGGCCCTCAAATGTTATCTAGTCACTTTCTTCTAAGGCAAAATGAGAGGTCTAGCTACCCAGAGATATGAAATGTTTTACCAACAATATCAGAGGAAAAGCTAGTCCTTATTCTGGTGCCCTAATTCCCAGATTTGTTCTTTTAAAATCATAAGTTTCTGTCTCATACAATATGGTCAAATCAATGACTTTTTTAAAAGATGCAAATTACCAAAACTGACAAAAGAAGAAATAGAAAATCTGAGTAGAGTTATAAGAAGTAATACAATTGAATTAGTAATTAAAATTCTTCCCACAAAGAACAGGCTAGTTCGAGATGACTTAATTGGATATTTCTATCAAATGTTTAAAGAAGAAATAATATCAGTCCACACAAAATCTTTCAGAAAATAGAGGGGCAAGAAACATTTCACAGCGCATTCTATGAGACTAATACTAGTCTAATGCCAAAGCTAGACAAAGACACCACAAGAAAATCAAACTACAGACCAATAACCTTCATGCGCATAGAGTAAAAATCCTTAAATTAATATTAGCAAACAGAATCTTACAACATACAAAAAGTGTTATACACCATGACCAAATGGAATTTATATCAGGAATGCAAGATTGATTTAAAATTCAAAAATCACCTATTGTGGTACACTATATTAAAATAAAGAACAAAAATTACACAATTATTTCAACAAACATGTAAGAACCATTTGAAAAATCCTATGCCCGTTCCAGATAAAACTTCTTGATTGAAGGAAACTTTCTCAGCCTGATAACGGCACTTGGAAATTTTAGAGTAAATATCAGGCTTAATGGTGAAAGACTAAATGTTTCTTCTCTAAGATGAGGAGCAAAACAAAAATGTCTGCTCCTGACACTTCTATTCAACATTGTACTGAAGGTCCTTTCTAGACAGTGAAATCTGGCAAGAAAAAGAAATAAAAGTCATACAGTTTAGAAAGAAGAAAGCAAAACTGACTTTAATTTCAGATGAGGTGATCTTGAATGCTAAAAATCCTAAGGAATCCACAAAAATCCCTGCTAGAACTAATAGAGGAATTCAGTAATGTCACAAGATATAAGATCAATATACAAAAAAATCAATAGTATTCTATATAACAATAAACAATCTTTAAATTTTAAATTCCATGTTTATAGATTGAAAGACTAAATCATTATGATGACAGTTCTTTCCAAATTTTTCTATAGATTGAATTGAATCCCTACTAAAATCACAGCAAGTTTTTTTTTTTTTTTTTTTTTTTTTTTTTTTGCTGAGGAAGATTTGTCATGAAATAACATCTATGCCAGTCTTCCTCTATTTTGTATGTGGGTTGCCACCACAGCGTGGCTGCCGATGAGTGGTGTGGGTGGCTAGGGACTAAACCCTAACCGCAGAAGCAGAGCATGCTGAACTTAACCATTAGGCCACAGGGCCGGCCCCCCAGCAAGTTTTTTAAATAGAATTTACAAGCTGATCCTAAAATTCACATGGAAATGAGAAGGACCCTGAATAGGCAAAACAATTTTGAAAAGAATAAAGTGAAGGACTGACGCTACCTGATATCAAAACTTACTACAAAGCTATTGCAATCAAGACAGTGAGCTAACTGCTGTAGAGGTAGGCACACAGGTCCACGGAACAGAATTAACATCCAGAAATAAACTCTTACATTTATGGCCAAGTAATTTTCAACAAAGATACCAAAGGAATTCAGCGGGGGAATTTCCAACAAATGTTGCTGAGACAATAGAAATTCCTTATGTAAAAAATTAATTTAGTCCCTAACCTCATTCCATACATAAAAATTGACCGTAGATCTAAATTTACAAGGTAAAACTACGCAACTTATAGCAGAAAATCCTTATGACCTTGGTTTATGCAAAGAGTTTCTAAATATGACAGCAAAAGCGGGAGCCATAAAAGTAAAAAATTGTTAAAGTGGACTTCACCAAATAGAAAATATGTGTACTTCAAAAGACATCATTACAAAATGAAAGAATGGGGGGTGGGAGTGGGAAGGATGAATAGACAGAGAACAGAGGATTTTTAGGGCAGTGAAAAATACTCTGTATGATACTATCACGATGGATGCATGTCATTCTATACTTGTCCCAACCCTTAGAATGTACAACACCAAGAATGAACTCTAAGGACTTTGGGTGATAATGATGTGTCAATGTAGGTTCATCAATTGTAGCAAATACTCCACCCTGGTGGGGAATGTTGATAACGGGAGAGTCTATGCACGTGTGGGAGCAAGAGTTATATCAGAAATCTCTGTATCTTCCTCTTCATTTTGCTGTGAACCTAAAACTGTTCTATAAAAATAAAGAAAAAAAATGAAAAACAAGCCACAGACTGAAAGAATATATTTACAAATTATATATCTAGTAATTCCTCTCCTAGATATCAACAAAAGAAAAATCAAAACATATGTCTACACAAAGGCTTATACATGAGTATTTATAGCAGCATTACATGTAATAGTCAAGAGCTTTAAATAATTTAAATGTGCATATATTGGTGAATGGATAAACTAAATGTGGTTTATACATGTAACAGAATATTGTTTAGCAATAAAATGAAACTTGCTACAACATGGATGCATCTTAATAACATTAAACTAAGTGAAGGAAGTTAGTTGAATTCAAAATACTACATATTGTGTGATTCAATTTAAGTCAGATTTTTCAGAAGTGATAAATCTATAGAGACAGAAGATCAGTGGTTGCCCAGGCTTAGGTGTGGGAGTGGGGACTGATTGCCAAATGAATTGTAGGTTGGGGTGACGGAGATGTTCTAAAACTGGATTTGTGGTGATAGTTTCACAACTCTATAAATTTACTAAAAATCACTTTTTGTGCATTTATAATAAGTGATTGGTATATAAATTACACTTCAAGAGAACTTTAAAAAATTTACTGGCAAGGATGGTGGTTTGACGGTATAGATGGAACCAGCTTGGGTTCCATCATTGAGGCTGGATGATAATTAATGGGGATTCATTATAGTATTCCTTTTACTTTAGTGCAAATTTGACTTTTTCATAACAAATATTTTTAATTAAAGAAAAAACCCAACGGTATAAGCTTATACCTCTAGAAACTAGGAAAAGAGCAAATTAAAAATGTGTAAGCCTAAAGAAGTAAATAATAAAGATAAATACATAGATCAATGAAATTAAAACCAGAGTTAAAACACAGAAAAATCAACAAAGTCCAAAGTCAGCCCTTTGAAAAGGTCAGGAAAATTGATCAACTCCTAACAACACTAAAGAAAAAAGAAAAAATAAATATTTGTAGTAGACATCACTACAAATCTTATAGACAGTCATAAGGTAATAATAAGACATTATGAAAAATATCATATGAACCTTAGATTAAAAAAACAGTCTCCTTGAAAAATACGTTATAAAACTGACACACAAACATCAGAAATCTGAATAGTACTATAACTGTTCAAGAAATTGAGGGTCCGGCCTGGTGGCACAAGCGGTTAAGTGCGCACACTCCACTGCGGCGGCCCGGGGTTCGCCGGTTCGGATCCCCGGCGCGCACAGACGCACCGCTTGGCAAGCCATGCTGTGGCGGCGTTCCATATAAAGTGGAGCAAGATGGGCACGGATGTTAGCCCAGGGCCAGTCTTCCTCAGCATACAAAGAGGAGGATTGGCAGACGTTAGCACAGAGTTGATCTCCTCACACACACACACACACAAAATTAAATCTGTAATTAGAAACCATCAGTATAAACCTATTGTAGATAATTAGAATATAAAGATAAAAATAAAAGTCATTTATATTTTCACATCCTATACATTGTCCATGTTAACACAGTTGTTTATTTTATTTTATTTTTAATGCTTGCAATTTTCCTTCATGCATGACTGTCACATACCTAAAATCATAAACCCTATGCACTATTTTTCCTTTTATATCACTCAATAATATCATGACCTTTTTCTTGTGATCATAAAAAACATAATGGAATACTTTCATAATATTCTACGCTATAGATGTAATGGTCATAATATATATCACTTATATAGCACTTATTAATAGGATGATATATACAATTTTCTAAGCATATAACTATATCACCTCATTTGAGTCTCACAAAATACTAGGCAATTGCTCATTTTGTAGGTGTGGAAAATGAGGCAGAGAGGTTAGGTAACATGCCCAAGGCTACACACCCAGGAACTGGCAGAGTCAGTCCTTCACCAATATGCTCTACTGCTGCCATGTCACGTTCTAATTCACTCATTCTCTTTCCCAGTGTGGACATTTAGTCTTGACTATCTCTTGGTGCAATACTGTCTAGAGTTTGAACTGAATGAGTTTCCTAGTAATTAATTTTTCCTCTAAGTTTTAGTCATTATGCCTATGGAAAAAATTCATCTTGAGAAATTTAGTGAGTATTTTTATATCTCTCCATAGGATCCCTTTTCTCCACTATCTGTGTCTTTTTTTTTTTTCTTTCTTTCTATTCTTTCAGGTGCCAAAGGCCCTTGGCATTATATAGTGTGCAGAGAGAGAGGAAACCCCCTCTGCTGAAGGTCACTTCAGTTCCTTTAAAAGAGAGCATTGCTATTAGAACCAATTTTTTGCTTCACCTCTTGCCATCTTATTTCAAATTAAATTACCTAGTTTATTCTCTACACCTTCATTATTTATCACTATAGAAATAGCACCATACCTGGATGTTTAATACATGTCATTTTAATTTTGAAAGATATTTTTCTAGACTACTTTTTGTATAATTTATATTGTTTTTATTTCTCCTATTTGGATATATATATGCATATATTTATTAGAATATATATGCTATATATAGAGTAGAAGTCATATTATTTTATTTGAACATTTATCTGAGTTTTTCCTCTTCTTGGTAATCTAATAAAAAATAATTATCATTCATTGAAAGTTTATTGTATGTCAAGTATTTTACCAAATAGTTTATATGTTGTATGTATATTATTTCATTTAATCCTTGTAATAATTCTGTGAGGCCAGTATTATGTATGAGAAAACTGAGGTACCCTTAAGTAGCTTGATAATTTAGGTAAATTTTCCAAAGTTGCAGATCCAACACATCTAGAATTCTAAAAGCATACTGTCTGATTTCACAGCCTGTGACCTGCACCGTAAGGCAGTACTGTCTTGATGGGATAGATTGTCCATTGGCAATCATCTTGAACCATTTGCTAGATTAATACGCATACATAGTCAAACAGGTGTCGTAATAGAGCAGTTTTCTTAACTTTGGCTGCACTTTGAATTATCAGGGAAGCTTTTAAAATACTGAAGCCGGGGCCCCAACTCACCTAAATGAAAGCAGGATATTAAGACGTTAGGTCCAAACATCAGCATTTTTTTTAGAGCATTTCAGTAATGGAAGGCAAGCCGGGGTCGTAAACTACTATAATAAAACACAGTGTGTGAGAAAGCTTCCTTGAAGTTTCCAGACCAATGTGACACATTTTTCTCAATCTCCAATAATAAGATATCCAAGTTTTCATTTTAGAAACAAATTATCTACTGGCATGACGTCATTTATTCAATTAGGATCTATGAGTCAGTATATTTGCAAACTGGCTAAATCTACTTTGATGAAAATATTATCTTGAATTTCTACATTTCTCCACAAATAATAGGCTGTAGCAATGTTATTAGAGAATGGATTAATAGCAGGGCTGAGTTATAACCACTGTTAGATTATACCAACTTAGAAATTTTGGAAAGGAGTTATAGGTAATGAATCAATTAATGAAATGTGCAATTAAGTTAAATCAAAAGATTCTGATCCTAGAAACTCTTAGGCACAACTTTCACAAATAAGTAGAGGTAAAGCAGGTATGCAAATAAAATAAAATAACCAAATGTCACTTATTATTGAAAATGTCAATGTTTGAAAGAAGAAAACTTAGCCAGTAAAACAAGCTGGAAAAAAAAAAAGAGAGAGAAAATGTAATTCTACATGATATAAACAGTGAAAGACAGCAAAGCACATTTTTCAGGGTGGAGGCAGGATGACAGGATAGCAATTGGCCAACGGCATCACAAATTTGACCAGTCCCCTCAATTTCTATGAGTTACTCAAATGCAGCCCCCATTTGTTATAAGTTCTTCATTCCTAAAGGAAAAAGACAGAAAAAGACTAAGAGAATGGAGAAAATTGATCATGGGCAAACATATGTACATAAGGGAAATAATTTGGAAAGTACACATATCTTAGGAGGTTGAAATTGTGGAAAGTGTGAAGTTTGATAAGGAGTTAATGGTATAAAATTGAGAAAGAGAAAAATTAGGCTGGAAAAGTACCTGACAGAATTATTTTATTATGGTATAATCACCCATGTGAACAGGTGAAAACTCTTATCACTTGCAACATTAAGAACTAGAAAAGCACTCTAAGACGTATTATAGGAAAAATCTACATAGACCAGGACAAGCGACCTAATGGGATTTAATTCTAATTATATACCTTAGAGTGAGTTTATTTTTATCAAAATTGAGAAAATACGCTCTATTTAACTATAGTTATTCTTAATAAAATTACCACTATCTTCATGCATTTGCCCTTTTGATTAGTAGATTTCACACATGATCTGTATAAATATCTTATGAAAGGGTTGCTCCAGAATTTCTATATTGTAGAGCTTTCCATTGGGTGTGGTGGAGTGGGGCTAAGTTACTTGTCTTGAAGCTGCTTTTGAATAGCAAGCACACAGTCTTCAGATAGATTGTAGGTTAATTTGAGGTGGGTTGGTGCTACAAGTTGTTTAATCACACTGCCCTGGGTTTGTCTCAAGGAAAACATGACTATGAAAGACATGTTTATTTGATCTTCAATTAAAAAGTAATTGACTTCAATAAAGTTGCCTTCCTTATAGTGACTCGGGTGGGTTTGACTCAAGCACTAGTCAAAAACGTTGGTGCCTATGAATCTTTCTCATAATTAGAGCAGCAGTCAAGTTTATAGGAACAGAAACTTCCATGGGCTTCAGTATGAGCATTTTCCTAGACAAGACAATGGTGAAGGTTATTTAATCCGTTTCAAAACATCAAATCTGGAGGGTGGATGAGGGCCACCACTGGAAGATGGAGCCAGAGTCCCAACCTAAATGGAGGCTGGAGTGAACTGGACAGAATGAGCCTAAAATAGGAAAGGTCCTGGAAAATATTCAGGGATAATTCAGGCTGGTTTAAGACTACAGATATTATCTGAAACCCTCTCTCACCATTTCAAGTGAAATTTGAAAATCAAATTAAATAAACATTGTATTCAGGGAAATGGTTACCCGTAGGGAAGGAAAGGGGAAGGACAGAAAAGAAGCACATATTTAGTTGCAATGACATTGGTAATGTTCTGTTTCTTATAAGAGATGATGAGTTCATAGTTGTCTATTTCGTATGCTTCTTTACTTGTATATATATGCTATATGGTTCTCTAGGTATCAATATTTAATAATTAAACTTTTAAAAGTTAAGAAATATTAATTCAAAACTTAGGAAATGGTGTAACTCTTTTATTTGTATAATGTCAACAAAAATTACAGATAACAGTAGATTGAGCACTCTATCACATAAAGAATTATTGCTGTGCACTTTATATTCATTTACTCAAGTAGTTTTTCTTTCAGGAGTTGGGAATGAGAAAAAAAATAAAGGAGAAGCGACATGTTTAAGGACAGGTTGGATTTTCAAATCTATGGGCAGGAAATTGTAAGAGATTGAAGAGGTTTATTCAAAAATAAAAGTTGAAAATAATCTGTTATGGCCCTTTGCAACTTTCAAATCTCACTGTGTGAAATCTGATGTGGAAAATATACATACTCAACCCCCCAACACAATCACACACTTACAGATAACACAGGTGAAAAAAGAAGAGAATGGCACAACTTTTCTACTTGATCAGCAATATAGGCTTTCTACATCTTTGGGGAATAGGAATTCACAAGTCGCTAGAGAGATTTGGACAGAGTAAATGAAAACCAAACACAAGAATAATATCTCTAATTTAGCAGAAATACATTGTCATTTACTACAATACTTATTGTCAGAAGTAGTAGTTGAGAATCAGTCTCCTCCCCACCCATCCAACAAGGAACATCCCTGTTAAAGCTCGAGAAGAAGGTGTCTGGCTGCCAGCTGTGCTTACTGAGATGGCTTCATCCTTCATGTGATTTGATCACACAGATAAGAGTGACTCATTTCCATAGTGACACATTTCCTACAGGGTAGGTATTACTGTGAACTGCTGCCTTGGCAGGCATATCTTCTTGATGGCAACAACTCCCAGTTATTGAGAGAACAGCTTGCAGCTAAAACATTAACAAAACTCTCCTTGTTTTCTCATTTTTTGGCTAAGACAATAAGAATTTGTAAAACAGACTAAAACATAAAAAGGATTCTCTTAATTGACATGGGTAACTGATATTGCTTGAACCATTACCTGAACTTTTTCCTTTTCCAATATCTACAGCTGTGGTTCTCAGATCAACTGTGGACGATTTTAATTCACTTCACCAAGGAATTTTGGCAATGTCTGGAGACATTTTTGATTGCCATGACTGGAAGCGGGTGTGTTAACTGGCATGGAGTGGGTAGAAGCCAGGGATGCCTCTACACATCCTGCATTGCACATGACAGCACCTACGAGAAGTAATTACCTGGTCCAAAATGTCGATGGCACTGCTATTGAGAAACTTGATCTATAGGCTTCATCATATTGCTGAAAATTAGTCCCCATGGAGTCCTCTACCCACATACCAACTATTAGAAAACGTTAGCAACAGGAAAAAGTTGTCACACAAATGGAGTTAGTTCTTGAGATATCCCAAAATCACAAGTTAATGTCACTGTTCTTCTTCCAGAAGGCCGTTTTGTAGAACGGCCACAGCAGAGAAGGTAGAATTACAAAATAATTACAAAATAACCTTTCTTCACTGAAAGGCTTGGGTCAGACAGCCATTTCTTCAAATCTTGCTTCACAGATTTAGTTTTGGACAAGCCCAAGGTTACTGGTGAAGATAAGGACAATTCTTCAATGTAAGGAAGCCAATAAATTACCAGACAGGTGCATGTGGGTGTTTAAAAATATATATTACTATTGTTAATATTTTTGATACCCTGATTTTCTGAAAATCCAAAAGTAAATAAGATTTTTTGCTCCATTGGAAATTACTCAATAATATTTAAAATTTTATAAGACCAAAGTCATTCTGGATAGTTTATAGCCAATGACTTCTAAATCTATATATCTCCTTTCTTAGCAGTAGACCCACCTCTCCTACCATTCATATGCATTTGGGTGTCCCACTGGCAAATTTCAACACGCCTGAAATTGCATATCCTCCTGTTAAATCGTCTCCCTTTATGCTCTATATTATCCTGAACACCTGACTGTCATCCTTGATTTTTTTCTTCTCTCTTAGCAATTTGTCTTCAAAATAGCTCTCCAATCAATCCATTTCTCCTGGTTCCCACAATCTTGCCTTAATTTTGGCCACTTTAATCTTTCATCACAACCGTTCTCTCTACCTCAGTCTAGTCTGCTTCCTGTACTGTGGCCTGAGTAATCTCTCTACAATTAAAGTATTATAAGTTGATCCCCCATTGACAATACTGTAAGAATTCTTCATTCATTAGATGTAGCTATCGAATAAAGTTCAAACTCCTTAAATGGTTATCAGGTTCTATTAAGCACTGCCCATTTGTCCTCTCTAATCTTGACTCCTTTACTCCCCAGAGCCTTCTGAAATCTTTCAGTTCCTGAGATGCTCCATGTTCTCTCTTGCCTCCTAGTTATTTTTAATGTTATTCTTTTGCTAAGTTTCAAGCCTGCACTCAAGCCCCAGAATATCTTTTCCCATCCCACATATAAAAAATAGGTAATTCTTTATTTGCTAATAATTATTGGCCCCCTTAAAAGTCTCTGTGATTCTGCCTCAGGGGTCACCCATTACTATATCATCACAAACAGCTGTAATTTCATATTCATATAATTTGCAAATATTATAGAATCCAGTAATACTAAGTGTTGGTGAGGCTGTGCAATGCACTGTGACTCACTTCATCAATAGAATGGAATTTCAAAATTTAAAGTGAATTTTCAATATGAAAAATTGAACGAGTTAATTTTCAAAAATAAAATATTGAACAAAACTAAATTCACAGAATATCAACTACAGTGAGTCAAAATTATACAGTGTATCTAATATATTGGTACATGTATACACATTGTTTAGATATTTTTCACATATAGAGTGAAATTATAAAGAAAAGCAAGTGATTTATTAACACACAGGCCAGAATGGTTCCTTTTGAGCGGAAAGCATGATGTGATCAAAGAGGGACACAGTGAGGGCTTGAAAGCCTCTAGAATGTTCTATATATTAAGTTATGTGGAATACATATGGAGTGTTTATTTTATTATCATTTAAAATAACATTTAAAATTATATATGCACTTTTACATATGATATATTTCCTAATAAAATTATAAACAAAAACTTCAAAGGATTTTAACCGTGCCAAAAATAAAGTAGATTTTTATAGATTATGTTATAATTCAAAGAAGACATCCTTAGGTCCAGTCTTTGGACAGATATAGTTAACAGACGACAGGGAAAGCTTAAAACTATTGAAAATTATTTTTCTTCTAACTTCTTTGTTAATAAGAATAAGCTTCATAGAGATGCCTAAAGAGAAAACTATGAAGGAACTGAATATTCATAATAGGTCAGAGATTTGTAGGAAACACCGCAGTCTTTCTAATGAATTCAAATACCAATATTCATGAAAATTAGATATCAAGGAACTGAAAAAATCTTACCAAGATAAGTCATTGCCTTCTTGATCACTTTTATTATAATTCTTACATAAATTAAATATTAAAATGCAAGATCATGTTTAGTTTGTCCCATGGACCATCAATTCATTGAGAGTAGAGAAATATGTTACCACAGTATGAATTCAAAAAATGTGTTGAATAAATGCATTAAATTTTTTGAAAATGTGATGGCAACCTTTAAAAAATAGGAGATAATGAGAGAAGTATATCAAAACTTGGAACAAATAAATGTATTTCTGATGATTTTTAACTTGGGAAAAATGATTTCTGAAGCTAAAATTTAAGGAACTTGACAGTATTTTCTAATAAAATATAAATAAATTTTTAAAATATATTTTATGTAAAAAATTCAAAAAGAATATTATGATCCTCAGAAGTCAACATCTTTTGCATAAGAAGAGTTTTCCCTGAATATTAATTTAGTAAGACTTTCAAATGGGAGAATAACCCTAAACAGATCAGTAATAATACTAGAGGCAGGCTCTAATCTGTACTTAGTCTTTCTCAGTGCACGGTTCTTACTACAGCTTACAAAAATACGTAAAACCTATATATTTTCATGTTACCACACTTACTGTGACAGCTCATAACTTCAATAACGACAATGATAATAGCTAAAATTTTTCCAGAAATTTCATGTGTCAGGTACTGAGCTAATTAGTTGACAAACTTCATGTAACAATTATTCGTATCTACTGTTATTATCCCTATTTTCACATGAGTAGATTCAGTGACACTAACTTGCCTTGCCCACAAACATACAGCTAGTAAGTGTCAGAACCAGGATTAGAACCCAGGCAGCAGACTATAGTAGAGCACGTGTTCTGAACTGATAGATACACATGCATTAGATCTCAAATTACTAGAATAATCAGCTCAAACAAAAGAAATGCAAAGCAATAGAAACAAGTGAAAATTTCCACAAATCAGTTTAAAAGACTGAGTCCCCGTGATAGAATGAGGGCAACTAATTCTCTACCAAAGACTTTTGTTACATCCTCAAAAAGAGGAGACAGTATGGTATAGCTGTCAAAAGAGGTGAACATAATCTTTGGCTGAATTAATTTGCAAAAGAATTATTTTCTGAAATAAAAAGATAACTTGGCATGATATTCTGTACAGGGTTAAAACACATCTGAAACACTGTGTTCAGTTTTGGATGATATATTTTAAGAGGAATTTAATACCTGGCTAGAGAGACGAGGATATAAAAACATCTGAAAAGTATATCATAGGAGGGATATTTGAAAAAATTTGAACAACTTCACTGCGAAAGAGATTTGATGAGACACAACAATTTTCTCTAAATATCACAGGGCCACATGGAAAGACAAGAATTAGATATTCCATGTGGTTTTTTGTGCTGAAACACACCAACCATTTAGAAATCAGAGTAAATTGAATTTACTCTCAAAATGCTGAAGAAGAGTCCATTCAGATCTCTTCAATGGCATAAGCTGGCTAAGGAGACACTCATTTTAAGAGTTGAAGTCAAAGCTGAATGAATACCTATCAAAACTATTACACTGGTCATTTCTGTACTGAGTGGAAGTTGAACTCAATAAACTTTAAAGTGTCTTCAGCTTCTCAGATCAAATCTTATGTCTGCATTTTAACGAAAAAAAAAAGAGAAAGTAAAAGATAACCATTTTTCTTTCCAGTTTTATTCTGCACCGGCTAAATAAACGTATAATTCGATTTACAACCTTTCTGATCTCCAAACCATCTCCCGTACAGTATGTGCGACATGGAATATGGACAGAACAGCCTGCATTTTGTTTTCAAGGGATAAACAATTTAAAAGGAATATATATTTGTGCATATTCCCTACAACCAAGATAGTATTTATAGCCTAGGTATTAATTGCCTAAAAATATAGTTTATACAGTTGTATTTAGCAGTTAGGACCCAATGGTGAATTACTAATTTTGTTTTTGAGTTTTACATAAAGCATTACTAATTTTATCCATTAGCAGGAAAAGAAACTGTAAACTGTCTGATTGGGGGTCTAGGGGATATTGCACAGAGAAGGAGACGGAGTCTGGGTTTCAGACACTTTCTGCATGTTTGTCCATCAGATTGAGCAATGTACCTCCCATGGGAAATGCTTATCTTCAGGAATTCTCTATGACAATTCATCGTTAAAACAAAGATGACATGCTTATCTCTTTCAAAGCCAAGATTTCTCAATCCTGTCTTTCTGCTTAATTATCTTCCTATAAAATCAACAAGTAGTAGGTTGGGTGTGGGTGGAGGAGAATCCGTTAGGTTAAGAATCCAAAAGATTGAGTTGCTGACCAGCCTTCACCATAATCTAGCTTTGTGACCCTCAGGCATTATAAATAACATTTTTGGACTTTTGGGGTATGACTACAATAGAAATTCTGCAGCTGCCGTATTTACCTCACAAGGATACAGAGCAACTCAAATTTATGTTGTTGAATACTTGCTATTCACCGTACATTGAGCTAGTTCCTGGGGGAGGAGGGATATAAAGGAAAGGCAGTGCTCTGGAAAATTTCACTGATTTGGAAATAAAATGGGAAAACATGTTACAGATGTGGAATATAAACCAATCAAAGGTAGGATCATCATATGTCTTCATTATACAGTACAGTGCCCAGAATGTGGAAAGGACTTGAGCTCTTTATATAAATTATCTAAAATAATTCCCACTTAACCCTGACATCAGTATTGTTATTCCCATTTTACACACTAGGAAAATAAAGCTGAGAAAGATAAAATTGAAAAAAATGGGACTAAAACTCAGATTATTTGAATAACCTTTGTAATAAAAAGTGCACTACTAAGGTAATGCACATACTACATACACATATATATATATGTATGTGTAGCAAAACTTTGAGCCAGTTCTATAATCAGTAAAAGCTTTAATGGGGGAATGAATGAATAACTAAATTGTTAATAAATATGGTAAAAAGTATAAATATAGTAAAAGGTGTCAATGTAACTTCATTAAATTTTTAGCCACAAATATTTCAGGCCTTATTTCATGCCTTAGTTCTCATTTCCTTTCAGTTTCACACTCAGTAAGAAGCTCCAATTTACCTGTTTCCTCTTCCATGTTCAAGGCTAGTCCCAACTGAAAAGTAATTCTGTATTAAGCATCATGAAGCATCCTGATAGAGAGAGATAATTTCCTCCTTTGGGAAGTTTCAAGATTTCCCAGGTCTGCTATCATACAGCTGTTTCCTGCTCACCCAGGACTCCCTTTTCAGCTCTTTGAGATTTCTCCTGATTTCTAATCTCTTAATCCCTGCATTATAAATGTCTTCTAGGAGAAACTATCCTTCCTGGTTTCTGATTTACCGCCATGCTACATCAAGCAAAGGCATGTACATTTGACTGTGGACCTGATACCTTAATCCTGCCAGCAGCATCCTTGGCTCTGTCCTCTCTCGAATCTCAGCCTCTTGCTTCACTCTAGTTTTATAGCCATGTATTATCCCACACTGGCATAATTATTCATGAATTTTCTTCCTTTCCAAGAGATAAACAGAATTGAGTTGTTGTAATCATAGCTGGCTATTTTCTATAGAAGATAAACATTTAAGCATTTATGAGTGGCAGATAACAAGAAAGTGAGAACAGAGAAGTCTTCTTTGGATTGTTAGTCCTCAAAGGGAATATCAAGATAGTTACCACTAGGATAATCAAAATTGAAATCATGCTTATGTGCTACTTGCTTGTCTTGCAGACAAATGACTTCTACTGACTGCTTTAAGATGCTACAGCACAAGTAAGCATTTGCAAAAAAAATCTAACTCTTGTTGGGTTTCTATATTTTGCACAGAACTCATAATAAAACACTGAACTTTGAAGTAAATATGAGATTTAGTAGTCCACACTGTACACTAAAGTTACTTTAATTGCATACTCACAGCAGGTCATTGCTGTAGGTTCATGACCTGTGGTTTAATAGAAGGAATAATACATCTGGAAATTGTCTACCCTGACTGTTTCAATGAAGAATTGCTCAAATTCATACACTCCTTTAACAATGATTCCAAATAGCATAAAAGCGCTGCTTCTTCAAAAAGTGAGGAGTTCGCTGTATGCCCCTGAAGATATTGACAATACATTGGGAAAATAGCAGCCAATCTAGAACCATAGGTCCTCCTTTTAGTTTTATAGTGCACCCTCATCAAGACAAGCCTTGTATCCACCTAGTCTGCGGGTAGAAATTAATGTCAAGGGAACCTCTAGAACTGTGTTTGATTCAGCAATATGGAGAATGTATGCTAGCATAAAAATGATGACTTTAGTTACCTCTTTTGGTAATGAGACCAATATTGGAAGGAATCATGTGTAGAATTTGGGCTTGTATTAGATGTTACTACTTTGTAAATTTGACAACAGGTGAGGTAGTCATTCATAGATAGATACAGTCAGTGTTTGCCATAACCTTAGAGGACTTTGAAATTTACAAAAGATCAAAGTAAGACAGAAATAAATAATAGATGAAATTGTAGAGTTAAATCCTTAAAATATTCTTAACCTCTAAATTAATTGTATATTGTAATCTGTCATAACATGTTTGGTATTAAATTACATACCGAGTAGTGATATTATGACAAATAATCTGCATTATTCTTTTAAAAAATTTTAAAACATATATATATTTTTTAAAGGCCTATTTAATATAGATGAATATAATGTTGAGTTTTTAGGAAAAAGAGACACATTGAGAAATTCATTCTAGATATTAGAATTCAGGAAGGTATTTTCTCTTTGAATTCACTGAATGAATTATTTCCCAGATACTACAAAGCATATTTTTGTTGACTTCTCATCATGATGAAGTTATTTTAAACTTCTCCTATATCATTTAAAAGTACATACACCACCACCATTCAAAACAATGTTTCGTTTAATATGATGTACTATAAATTAAGAAATATACATCTGTTTTTGGAATTTTGTTACTATGATATCAGAACTTTTATCAAAAACTCAAGTAAACAATCATTACACGTCTTTATTATTAGAAGAATAATCAAACTGTTTCTTCTATTCTTTATTTTTTTTTAGTGTAAATTCCTAGTGATTCTATAAGACTCAAAATTTACAAAGATATGAAAGCCCACTCCCTATGACCAGAGTTTAGTGTTATAAGCAAACTCTCTCCTATCTCCTCTTTCTCCCTTTCTCTCTCTCTCCACACACACACACACATACACATTTAAAATAATGTTTTCATTTTGACAGTTAGTCATTTGCATAATAATTAAGGATTAGTGGTATGTGACTGACATTTATGGTAATTAACCTCATATTTACTTTGCAAGCAATGTTAATAATTTTCCAACACTCATGCTTAACCCATGTAATTATAATGCTCCTTGTTGCTGCCCCTAAAGAGAGTGATTACTAGGTTTTCAGTTTCATTGCTCTGATAAAGAAATTTGGGTAGGGGTGAAGGGGAAGAGATTGAAACACTTCCAAAAGCTTCTTCCAGAACTTGGTGATAAATTGACACTTGCTCTTCTACCCAGCAATTCTTGGAGCAAAAAAATAACAAAACTCCCAGGCAGCTCTAATGATACCAGCCATCATTCCAATTGGAATACAAGATACAAGACTGAATATAATTAACGCTAAAATTACAGGCAGTTAACCAACCAGTAATGATTAATATTGGAAATGTGCCGACTAATATTGCAAAAGACTAATATTGGAGTCATCCACACTTTGATAGTAAAGTACCGAAGAAGCAAAGAGTAACTGGGTGAAATAGGAAGGAAGAGGTCCTTTCGAAGGGTGAAAAACACGGAGGTGGGAAATAGGTCACTTGCCTATTTCCACAATTTTGACGTAGCCAGTCTGCTTCTATTCAAAATTTTATGCATAAATTTAAGATATTCTCATAAATGCCTACACTTTATTAATGAAACATGAGCATGTCATGCTGGAGTGTTTAATTTGATTGGCATAAAACTGGTAATATGTGGGTTGGTTACCGTATTCTTACACATGCTTGAATGCCTATGGTTGACCACCCCAGTCTTTAAGTGAACATTGAAAAATGG
The DNA here is from genome assembly GCF_020826845.1 of Diceros bicornis minor. NCBI lineage: Eukaryota > Metazoa > Chordata > Mammalia > Perissodactyla > Rhinocerotidae > Diceros > Diceros bicornis. The sequence goes on from NC_080763.1 coordinate 31,298,502, forward strand.
TGTAACACCATATCAATGTGCTGAACAGACACTGAATGGGGGCTAGTTTGAGTCAGAGAATGACAAAGAAGAGAGAAAAAGCAACTGCTCCATGTCCCCACAACCAGGGGGAGGCATTGCCCATTTTCTGATCTGTCACTTGTTGATTAGCAAAATTATGGCAAGATTGCTAAAAAATGTAGAGAGTGTAATCATGTCACTTTACCCAGAGATAAACAATCATGGTTACATGAACTGGGGTAAGATTAAATTTAAAATAAAGAGAGAAGGGCAAGTTTCCAGGAGGAATAGACACTCGGAACCATGGGACCAGGTTAAGTCATAGGTGCCCTGCCAGAGTCACAGGTAGCAGGAATGTTTTTTTAAATTTAAATAACATTTACATGAACTGGAAAGCAGGCAGGTGCAGAGAGACACCTACAATCTCTTTAAATTCTTATGCAAATTATTATCAATAGCAGGCATTACGTATTTTCTGAAAACAAATTGGGATCTATGAGAAACTTGGCCTAAATACTTCATTTGTTCATAGTTAAATAATTTAGAACTGGGAGCTGAAATAACAACAAAATATTCCATCTCAAGCTAAAGACAGTACAATAAGGAAAGCAAATTTGTAATTTATGCCCAAGAGAAATGAACAAAAGAAAAATATAATCTCAACCATGACGAATAATTTTGTATTGCATCATAGAGACTGAGGAAGACTTTGAGATTACCTCTCTTTGGGATTGATTGTACTTGCTACTTTACAGTGTATATATACAGTGTATACTTTATAGTGTATTATTATTGTGTTATAGGTGTATTATTCCTCTACCAGAGTGTACAGAGCATGTCTCTCTGTTTCTTTATTATTTCATCTCCAGGAACATAGTGATTGCATTAGACATCTTAATGTTATTTCGTACCTGGGTCAATTTTGTCCTTAAGGCTATAACGTGTCTGGATGAGGAGAACTTGAAAATATAAATCCAAGCAAGAATTAAAGGTAATAGATTTGAAGAATTTGACCAGGACATGTCAATTAGTATAACACTAGAATTTTCTCTCTCAGATGATTTTACCCAAAGTTTTTGCAATAATTTTCTGAAAACATTCCCATGGCAGCGATAATGGAGAATGATATAATGGTAAAAATTAAAGTCTTTTTGTGTGTGTGGGTTAACTGATTGAACTGCTGCAGAATCATGAAAGTTAGCCTAATGAAAATATTGTCAATAAATTTTCACCATACTTTATGAGATAGGCAATACTATTAACTCAATTTCACAAATGTGTTAACTGAACCTTATACTCAGACCAAGATCAAACAGTTAGTAAGTCAGAGTTAAGCTCTGGTGTCAGAGAGACCAGATTTCAAGTCCATTTTCTTATCTAACCTCAAAATTATTGCCCAGGTGTAAAACACAACAAACACTGGAGAGTCAAGGGTGCTTGCTAACAAGGACTGTCACCTTGAGTGGGACACTTAACATCTCTGATTCTTGCTGTAAAATAAAATGGTTGGAGTGGATAATTAATTGGCAAGGTCCATGGGAGAGCACAGAGGTGTGAAAGACATCTCTATCAGTGAGAGATAGGCATTGACTTATGCTGTTTGCGCTCTAAGATGTCTTAGGTGAATTCCTGTTCAACGACAAGAATACAAATCACATGAAATGTTTAACTGCCTAATCCAGCCCTCTGCATAGCAGCATCAATAAAGCATGACAAATAAAGTTGGTCGCATTATGCCCCGCACTGGAAGGCAAAGTTTATCACATTGAGCGAGGCCTGGAAGTGTGAGATGCTCAAGGTTCAATAGACGATGTGACCCTAGAAGTGTTCATACCCCCAGCTGCTTGGAAATGTTATTTTAAAAAGTCACAGCAATTTATAAAAAGCACTGTTTTAGAGAAGAAAGATGATTCAAATAGCAATCAGCTATTTGGAGAAACAGTGAACTTGGGCATATTATCTAAATCTCTGGGTCGCAATATCTTCATTTTCAAAATGAAGGAGTGCACTAAACTCTAAAGTTTCACCCTATTCTAAAATTATATGATTTTAGATCAACAGGAGAATGCCCATATCAGAGAAGAATATGGGAAAGTGAAATTGTGTGCTGCATGCTATCAGGAAGAATAGACAACAACAACCTAGTTGTTGTCTGGAAGCTTTGTGTGTATCCTCAAAGAATGAAAATATTCCCATGTAAATTTAAGACCACTACTATGCAATATTACAGCTTAAGAACAAGTTCCAAATATTAAAACTTATCTATAACTGCAAAACGCAAAGTAGTTTTAATATAAGATTAAAAAAAACATTAAGAAACTCTGGGTTTTAGATGCCACACATCCTTTTTAATGTCATAAACTTTTTTTTTTGACAAATGCACATGAAATCAATGGAATTTATCCAGAAACTCAAATGACTCAGAACTACTTAAACCTTGAGTTCATAATCCAGTTAGAGTAAAATATCATTTTTTCAGGGATATAGTACAAAAAATCATTTTATGGAGATAAATTGCCTCATGGGTTCTGGCTGAGATTTCGTTTCTGTGCACATGGTTTCTCAAGATGTCTCTCCTATAGTCCCATTCCTTTCAGGAGAGTTTTATACAAAGAACCTTGGTTTAATATTCTTTGAACAATGTCTTAAGCTATTTGCATAATAGGTGCTATATAAATCTAATAAACAAATGGTAAATGTTAGAAAATATTAAATGGGAGCACATTAAAATGAAGTTTCATTACCCTGTGTTTGGCTTTGACAGTATTCATAAACCACAGCATGTTTAGATTAAATTCATTTCCAATATAACACCGACTCCCCACATGTTTTGGAAATGATTTAAATTTGAACTTCCCTTAGAGTGATCAGACTTTTCCTAAATATTTCAGCTTAAGCTGCAGCTGAAAAAGTTTTAGTTGTAATACTTCAAATTATTCTTCAATAAAGGGCACAGACTATTTATAATGTCTGTGTATAAATATTACATCACTGGGGTACCCAAAATGACATTTCAGTTTCCCAAGGCTCAGGCGTTTAAGTGTAAAACATATTCAAGCATACCTGCACACTAAGGTGATGAGTCAAAGAAATATGAACAATAATGTCAAATGGCATAGCCCTTTGCTTAGTTAAGGAATTACAGTAGTGCCCCCTTTTCCACAGGGGATTTGTTCCAAGACCTCCAGTGGATGCCTAAACTGGGGATAGTGCTGAACGCTATATATACTAAGTTTTTTCCTATACATACATGCCTATCATAAAGTTTAATTTATAAATTAGGCCCAGTAAGAGATTAACAACAACATAATAAAATAGAACAATTATAACAATGTATTGTAATAAAAGTTATGTGAATGAGGTCTCTCTCTCTCTTTCAAAATATCTTACTGTGCCGTACTCACCCTTGTTCTTGTGATGATGTGAGATGATAAAATGCCTATGTGGTGAGATGAAGGGAGGTGAACGACGTAGGCATGTGCTATAGAGTTATTTTTGGACCACAGTTGACGGTGGTAACTGAAACCTTGGAAAGCGAAACTAGGGATAAGGAGGGACTACGTATCAACACTTTTCCATACTTGATGGATTATGTAACATTCAAGCACTAAGCAAGGATTAATTTTAAAAAAATCTATTCAAATAAGAGTTGGCCATCTCTAGTAGGATAATCAACCAGTGAGGTGAAAGTACTCAACTACCTTTTCCACTCCTTCTTACCCTGCACTTTTTCTTTGCTCCTCACATATTCTACAAAAACTTGATTGTTCATGATTTATCTCTAGATCTATATTAATGTACCATCACAGACTAAAAGTGATGAAAGGAACCTAATTTTCTTCTCATCCAGCATTACCTTGCAAGAATGTAAATCTTGCATGTATTTAGGAAGTCTGGTTCCCATAGGGGCTGAAATGTTCATTTCTTCATTGATAGTTATTAAGCAGTGAAAAAGTATGATTTAATAAGATGATGGGCCTAGATGAAGGAAGGCAAAGTGTCCCCTTTGGAATTTCTGGAAAATTTGTGACTCAACGGACTGTCTTTGAATTGATGTGTCAGTTAAATATGGGGCTGTACAAAGGTCAGTAAACATATACGTCCAGCACCAAGGAACGAGTTCATAATTTTTACGTCCTGAGACTCTAAAGAATTGGTGTTTTCCATGCAGGTTGATAGGTAACTTACAGTTTGGCCAAGGACTGTGTGTGTGTGTGTGTGTGTATGTGTGCACACACGTGTTTAGGTGGCAGGAATGTTGCCATTGTTTATATGTAATATTCAGAGCCTCCTGGTATGGGTAACATCAGTATAGTAGGGAGAGAGAGAAGTTAGATAGTGTTAGGTCAAGGGCAAAAACCAACTTTAACCAAAACCCATGAAATTCGACCCAAATCCATGGTATTGATGAAAGAATACCAAACAAAAGAAATTTTTTAGTTTCAGCTACAACTGGGCTAAATTAAAGCAACGTTATTATAAAGACCAGGGCTTCTAGTTTCTAGAATGCATTCTAAGCTCTCAGAATTACTTGAAACTGTCCAGCCTTGGCCATCATAATTGAATAACATCTTTTTTTGCCTACCAGTGCCATGGAAACATGAAAATCAAGCCACAACATTTTTCAATGTTTCCTACCTTCTTGCTGAATCTCTCTTCTCTTAGGGCAAAATCAATACTAGATTGGGGGATGGAAACAAATCTATGAAATAATTGTAACATTTAAGAAAACTGAAACTTACTTAAGAGTTATGAGAGGGATATATGCATACAAAGACACACATGCACACACATATCAGAAAATCCATATAAAAATATTTCTATCTCTATCCTGAGCACCTAGAAGAGTATCTGTCAGCTAATACATTGCTAACAGATACTTTTTTGAGTAAATGAATAATAGAAGTAATAGTCTAGACTAGAATTGCCTTTGGAGATCAGGAAAGACACCAGTTAATATGTGCTAATGTAGATAGAAGGGAAGGTCTTGTCTTCACAACAAAGACCAGTTTGACACATGGTTAGAATTTGCACAGGCGGAGAAGTATACGGATGATGTTGCATGACATAAGCAAAGATGTAGGAGTATAATAAACATGATATGTGTGAAGGGAGGTGAGGGCAAGGGCTTGACTAGAAGAGTAAATTTAGCTGGTAGTTTGTATCTATACAGGGCCCTGTAGGTTCATATAAGCTAGGGGCAAGACATATTTAACTTTCTGAAAAGATCAATTTTTCTAACGCAGTCAAATGGACTCTTCTTTACATACAGTGGTTAAGTGAAGATATGGAATTTGAGGTTTGGGACTTTTTTATAAGGTAAAGTTTTTTTGTTGCTATTATTATGCAGAGCAAAGCAAACCTCTAGAGTTAGCTGCCTCTTTACTTTATCAAATATTTCCACACCACTTGTTTACAGAGTATGGTAGATATTGTTGGTATCCTACCCGGTAAAATTCCTACTTTTCTCCTTTTTAAACTTTTCTTAATTTAATCAGATGTACAACACTGTCCCCCACCCCATACACACACACACACACACTTAGACCATGTACTTTGGGGGTATAGACCCCAACCTCTGCAGGGACCAAAATGCTTTGAAGGTACTTAGCTCTACCAACCATATGCCATAATGATTGTTCTTCAGGAAGTAAGACCTAAGGTACCCACTTCTTGATGTTTTTTTACTTGACTCCAGGGATTGGTTAAAACATGGTAATGTGACATAATTCAAGCAGAGAAAGATGTCAAGAGAAATCACCACAAAAAAGAAGCTCTCTCTTTCCCTGAATGACCAAGTACGTAGTTGAGAAGCCTCAATCTGCTGCCTCCTTCTTGCAATCACATAGAAGAAGATCAAAGGCCACTAGGTTAAGCCAGACACCAGGCTTGAGCCACCTCTGGACTTCCAATACACGCATCACTAAACTATCCTGTACTTGTAAAGCTTGTATCTGGTTTTCTGTTACCTACAGCTGAAACCGTCAGAATTAAAATAAAGAACTTAAAAAAAATCCGTTTAGAGGACTAAGCACAGATTATGGTTTTGTTCTTCTGTTATTCTGTGCCAATTCCTCATAAAACATTTATGTGCAGATTTTTTTTTACAGTACAGATTGACCTGTTAGTAATCTAAAATCTTTCTATGACAAAATTTCTTGTTAGCATAAGACAAAGTTAATTAACTCTGAGCATTTCTGTTACTTTAGGTAAACCCAATGGCATGTCCTTAGAGTAAAGTAATTGGCTTCCCAGTATAATGCATATTATACTAATTATAATATATCTTCTAAACATGACAGAATACATGTGCCTTAAATTAACTTCATTTGAATTTAGAGAAAGTGGGGTGATACCTCCAAATTTATATTCTTTTTTAAATGAGACTTTCTTCTTCCCAACTCTAGCTATTTATCCAGTCCAATGAACATACTTCTCTAAGGTAATCAAAGTGTCAAGGAGAACCCATAGTATCTGTAGAGTCTAAGAAGGATCATGGCATCAAATTTGATTTAAACATATTTGAAACCATGAGAAAAATAAATTACTAGTTGGCTTTCCTTTTGAAAAATACTTTTTCATAAGTTTATTGAAACATTTGAAGGACTTTTGTGGATTTTAGCTTTATGATAAATAAGCTGTACACTTCACTTGCGTACACTGAAAATCACTTAAAGTGAAAGCAGAACTGAGGATATATGATGTCATTTGAAAATGCAGTGCTTGATTCTCTTGTTTGTAGTTGTTTGAGGGCTGCCTTTGTGCTATGGGAATGATTTCATTTACTTAAAGCATGTGTTTTGTTAAAAGATTTATTTTCTCCCATAAATTTTCCATATCATCTCTCTGCTTTAAAGCAGCAAAGTTTATATTTGATGGTGTCATGGTCAGACCAACCATGTTTTGCTGTTATCATTCCCATCATCAAGAACTCCCATGTTTATGCCAATGATAAATTGAACTCAACTCGAGATAGTTCAAGAAATTGAAATCAAGCTACTCTTCCCAGAGGGGTCAGTTTGAAGGAAGATGGCATGACTTGCCAAAACCACAGAGCTACTTATTGTGAGAACTGCAACATAGATCCTGAGGCTCCAAACATCAGACTAGCTCAATACTTCATAGCTTACTAAACATCCAAAATATGAGAGAACAAAGAAACACTGATCCTAAAATCATTATGATTATTTTAATAATACCTTTATAGCATAGTACTATTTATAGTAGACATATAGATGCTATTCATGTATTCTCATTCAGTCTTGATCCACTAACAATTGATATTGATATCGTACCAACTTTACAAATAATGAAACTGATAACAGAAATTAACATCAAACATGGCGCACAATTAGTACAAGAACTTAAACTTGAATTGTAAAATTGCTAAATCGATGACCTTCAACTTAAATTTGTTCAATAGAGGTACTTCTCCAAAAGTTTGAGAGAACAAATGACAAGCCCAATTTAACCTACCTATACCCTTTTCTCTGCTTAAGAATTCACTTCGTCAATTATTGAAAAATTGTCTTTACTAAGATAGTCTTTCCTTTAATATTTCTTGGATTTTTTTTCTTCCTCCTTTCCATTTCATAAAGTTATAGGTCTAGACATTGCAATTTCATTGGAGGTGCAATTCAAGGCCACATATATCTCATTCTCTGAGCATTACAGTTATGTTTATTTTATGTAACCCTGAAGATCCCAGGCCACGATTGAATGGGCAAAGGGAGGATGACTGATGTGACAAAACAAAGTTGGGCCACTTTTATTTTCTGCACCAAATCTTAGAATTTGGACACTGAGTTTCTCATTAATCTCTGTTAAGAGGTTGAATTGAGTAGTTATGAAAAGTCAAGTAGCTGGGTTCATACCAAAGCAGAGAAAGTTGTTTTGCAGAGAGAGAAAAAAAATGAAGGATATCTAGACCAGGAGAAGTCGAGAAAAGAGACCAGATTCAGAGAGATGTGTAGAGTAGGAACATGAGTTCCTGAGGACTTCTGAGTTTGCAGGTTCAGTCCATTGTGAGGTGCCACACCTCTGTTCCTCACCTCCATGAGAAATCTCCAAACACACCCAATAAATTGTCTTAATTTAAGTAATTTTAATACAATGTTTTTGCAATCAAAATAAATTAAATCTTGTGGGAATCTCACACATAGAAACCATCATGCTTTCTTTGTGTGCACAGAAGCCCATGTAGCATTGACAAACAGACATAATAAATAAAAGCAAAGAAATAAAACCAAAGACAGGATACCTGAAGAAGAGGTATTTTTTACTCTCAAAAACTAATGCATTGGTTTAAGAATACTACTTACCCTTTGAGATTATGTTAGGTCAGAGTTTGGTGTACTTGTACATTAACTTATGTAATTATTAATTTGAGAATGCTTACTGTGAGCCAAACATTACTAAAAGGCATTGACTATACAAAAATGAGAAAAATATATCAAGATCCCAGCTGTCTTTTTTGACAAATTGATCCCAAAGTTTGTATAGAAATGAAATCAGGACTCAGATTAGCCTAAACTATCTTGAAAAAGAAGAGCAAAGTTGGAGCATTCATAACTTACTCAAAGCTACAATAAACAAGATCGTATGGTACAATTATGAGGATAGACATATAGATTAGTGGAATATAACTGAAAGCCCAGAAAAAAATCATGGCATTTATGGTTAATTGATTTTGGACAAAGGTGCCAAGATATTGCAATGAGGAAAGAATAGTCTTTTCAGCAAATGGTCCTGGGACAACTGGATAACCACATAAAAATAAAGTCGGACCCTTACCTCACACCATATAGAAAAACTAACTCAAAATGGATTCTGGACATAAATGTAAAAGCTAAAATTATAAAACCCTTAGAAAAAAGAGGAATAAATTTTTACGACCTTGAATTAGGCAGTGGTTTCTTGAATATTACACCAAAACCACAAGCAACAAAAAAAAAAATACATAAACTAAACTTCATCAAAAATAAACTCTTTCATACTTCAAAGCACACCACCAAGAAAGTGAAATACAACCCAGAGATTAGGGGAAAATGTTTGCAAATCATATATCTGATAAGGAACTTGTATTCAGAATATGTAAATAACTCTTACAACTAAACAATATAAAGATAACTCAATTAAAAACTGGACAAAGAATTTGAACAGTCACCTCTCCAAGGGAGATACAGAAATGGCCTGTATGAACACAAAATATGCTCAACATCATTAGTCACTAGAAAAATGCAAATCAAAAGCAGTTCAAACCCATTAGAAGTCTAAAATAAAGATGAACAACAATAACAAGTGTTGGAAGGTTGTGGAGAAACTTGAACCCTCATATATTGATGTCGGGATTTTAAAATGGTATGGCATATTTGGATCAAACAGTTTGACGGTTCCTTAAAATCTTACACATAGAGTTTCCATATGAATGACCCAGCAATTCCACTCCTATGCATATAACCAACAGAAATGAAACATATGCCCATGCAGAAACTTGTACATGAACGTTTATAGCAGCATTATTCATAGTAGTCAAGAAGTAGAAACAATTCAAATATCCATCAACTGTAAATGGACAACCAGAATATGGTGTATCCATATAATGGGATATCATTTGGAAATAAAAAAGGAATGACTTACCAATACATCCTACAACATGGATGAATGTGAAAACATTATGCTAAGCAACAAAGGCTAGTCACAAGACCACATATTGTATGATTCTATCAGTATGAAATGTCCAGAATGGGAAAATTCATAGAGACAGAAAGCAGATTTATTTTTCTAGGGTCTTGGGTCAGGGTAAAATGTTGAGTGACTGCTAATGGCTACAGGGTTTCTTTTCAGGTTATGAAATATTCTGAAATTAGATAATGGTGATGGTTACAGAACTCTGTAAATATACTAAAAGAAAAACCTGAATTGCACATTTTAAAAGGGTGACTTTTATGGTATATAAATTATATCTCAATAAAGCTGTATAAAAAGTAAGAATAATGAAACACCTAATAAGTTACAGATTTGGACCATGAACCCATGCAATCTGTTTTCAGAACTGCATACACCAGCCAATCTTTACTCTTCTTATGGAATATTAGTTTCACAGACCTCTTCTGCAAGTGTTGATCCTTTCAATGGCTCTGTGGTTAGCCAGGTAGCAATGGCTATCTTAACACTGAGGATGGGATGAAATGGCTTTAAGTCAGTGACAATAAAGAAGACAGAACTTGTAGGTGTGTTAGGACTGAAAATCAAGCTTTTGCTTTTAAATCCGAGATGGTTTCCTTCATCTCACTACTCCATACTGCTGCTATGTAGATTTAGTACTGAATATATCCTTTGTACTTGTTTTGTTCATATGCTAATAGTTTTTACTTTCCAGAGTTTATTTTAATAAATGATGAATTTTCTCTTTTGCCTCCTGAAATCTGTGCAAATGCTGAAATTTACAGACACGTGACTAGATGTGATAAGATTTATCACAAGTTTATATGCAGATGCCAACAACAATTTAACCTCCTAAGTCAACTCAATTTCAAGTCTCAGTCCTCTGAAAAGGAGAGCTCTTAACAGTTTCATTTATTTAACCATGGAGTTAATGAAGAAATCAGCAAATTGCATAAACACAAAAATTATGTTCCAACCTAATGTATTAAACCAATGTGGAAGTGTAGCAATGACCAATATATTTTTCTAAATATTGATTCACTGGCAAACCAATATCTTTTGCCAGAGTTTTTCAGTTCGTATGGAAACCATTCATTATCCCAGCATACATCCAAAGCACAAACAAATCAATGGACTGTGCTCACCAGCCAATATATTAAACTTATAGTTCAATAAAATTGTTGCATGCAACTATTTTTTCACACATGTTGCAATCTAATTTTATCAGGCTCTTGCAAATATTAATGCTGATTTTTCCCAAAATAGCACTAAATTTGGGAAATCAACATTACAACTTAGAGTTTCTCCCCTTTATTGTACCAAATATGTACATTGGATATGACAAGATTTGATGGCTCCATCAATTTCTAGTAAGTTAGTTGTTGATATGGAAATACCACCTTTACTACTTTTTAACTCTAGAGTGTGGATATTTTAGTATCAAAAGGAATTCAGCAATGTGAATGGACCAGAATGGATATAACTTCCTGATTCATATGAGAGCAGCTTGTGAAAAGAAAGTAATTACTGCTTTATGCCACTAGGTTATTATTAAGAGTTAATTAACTTCTTTGGCTCTTACAGCAATAATAAAAGCTCACACTTTCACTTAAAACCAGTTTGGAGACTTTCCACATAGGTGACTACATTATATTTGGTTAGAAATGTGCATTGTTCATTAATGGGACTATATTTTTATTTAACTATCACATTTTTACCGCAATTTTGAAATTTGACTTTATATCCAAGATGAAATTGCAACTAAAGTGCAAGTCATCAGAACTCACGCAGGCTGGCAGGTTCAATGGGAAAGGCCAGCTGCCATGAAGACCCCATGTAACTCCTCTTCCTGGGAGGAAGGGCTCCACCTTGACATTGTGCATAATACTTTCTGATGTTTCCATGCCTAATAAAGATACCAGACTTTAGAGGCCACCTTTTTGTACATCTGTTTTAAAAGAGCCAACCTACTATAAAAAGTGACATTAACCTTTAATTTTAATTCCTTTCTCTCTCTTAGTCTAGGTTGCTGGATTGCTCATTCGGTATAAAATAATGCAGCGTGTTATTGGAATGTCATCAGTATGAATAATGGATGCCACGCTTGTGGAGATGAACCTCAGAAAGAAGGGTTACCAATATGGCGTCATTTTTCACATGGGCATTTTGAATGGAATGTCCTAGACGTCCAAAACACTGAAAGGGACTAGTCTGAAAAGCTGCAACAGTACTTTTAAAAATGCCATGGATTTTGAACACTCCAAGGATGACAAACGTATTACAGGAATAAATTTATAAACTCCATAGTCCTTATTGACTTTTCTATTTTTCTAAGAGTGAAACTAAAATGGATGGAGGCTGTTGGCAGTGTGAGGGTCGTATAAAAAAATGACAGCTCCAGCAGTGGTTGCTCTTAGAATATTGGACCATGAACTGGAGGTGCAACAATGAAATTTCAATATAAGCAATGTGTCTCGGAAATGTCACATCTACCTATCACATGCCCAACTGTTGTTGCCCTACAATTATTTGTGTCCTCCTAGAATTCTGCTATCATCTTTGCGCTTCTTGCATTCATAAAGAAGATACATTTGCCTTTTGAAAAGAAAATACTAGGGGTACTTCTCCTTTGAATTGAATTAGCATAAATATTAATAAGATTGCTTCATTATTTAACATTGGTGGTTTCATCTCATTCACATGCAAGAGACTAGTAATGTTCTTTATGCCATAGATTGATGGAGAAGACTAGCTACTGTGTGATGCTAATTTTTAAAATTTTTCTCAATCAGGACAATTTTTGACCTGTCAAAGAAGAGTTTATCTGCTTAATGGCAGCCTGACCTTCAATGGCAGAAGAAAGCCTCTTCACCTAATATGAGTTAGTTCCTCAGCAGAGTTATGAAACAGACTAACTGTAGGTGGACCAAATCAAAGGATGTATAGTGTGCCATAGCTTCATTTTGCCCTTTTCTAATCACTTTCCTTCCTTCTCCACCATGCTCTCTTCCTTGGAAGGCTAATCTGCAGGGATTATATTAAAACTTACTGTGTCCTTTAACATCTGGTAAGGCTCCTGCTAAAAAACACAGGAGAACAGGGGAAAGCAGGTAAGTGAGGACAAAATATTTAATCCCTCAGCTCCCTTCTTGTGAGGTTACCTCAAGATGGCCATGTTCCTCTACCAATGGTGACTACTCATCTCAAAAGAATTGACTACACAATTATCTCTTTTTGGTTTCTTTTAACCAGTCCCTTTCCCTCATCCCTTTAGACCTAGAAGTGGTAACACATTAGTTACTATAAACTGGATTGCTGGATTATTCCTTCTGGTTTCCCTATAACTACACCTTTATAAATTAGCCACTTTGCACCCTCTTTATTTTCTCCTATTTCTGATAGTTCATCTATTTCCTGTTAGGACCTGACTGATCCCATAGCATAATTTGGGATCAAATGGAGACCTACTTTTTCTCTGAAATCTCTACATAGAGTGAAAAATTTACTCAGATATCTAAATCTGGTCTCTACAGAATATAAAGATCTAGAATATCCACTGAAATACTTAAATTCTTATTCTTTTTTTTTTTTTCCTTTTTTTCTTTTTTGATGGAATTTTTTGGGGTCCCATAGTCAAAGTCTGTGCTTACACAAGATGGGAAAATCCAGCCATAGGAAGTTTCTGGTATCATCATTTCTAGTATTATTATTCTCATGCAGAGATATTCTTTCTAGGCTAGAAAGATATCAGACACATATCTAAACAAATTTAATTGAGACAAAGCTTTCTATTTATTTTCCAACAAACTACATATTCGAGTTCCTTGCATTTTCAGTTACTTTTACCAAGTAATCATCAGATGCACTTTGACCTGCTGCATATAAAGTTGAAAAATAACTATTGATATCTTTCTAGTGTACAATTTATAAAAAAACTTTTATGACTTTTCTTATTAAAATACATTTATAATAGAATTTTCACATAATAGAAATAAGCAAAAAAAACCTGGTTTCCAGAAGTCAACTCCCTCTTGATTTTGCTAGCATCTCGCTGGTTGCTTTTTTTCATCATCATTTGCTGATTCCTTCTCTTACTGGCCTCTCAACTTGGAGGCAAACCATCCCTTATCCATCTACACACACTCCCTTACTTTCTGACTTAGTCTTATTACTTTAAATATCTTTTATATGCCAATGGCTCTTCAATTTATCTCCAGACTGACTCATATATCTGAACTCCTGACTCATATATCAAACTACCTACTCGATAGCTCCACTTGGAAATCTCATAAACATCTCACGCTTCAAACTTCCCATACCAAAATGCTGATCTTAACTCCAAATGCTCCACTCACAGTTTTCTCCATCCTTCTGGATACCCAGTCTAAAGTTCGAGTTATTCTTAACTGTTCTCTTCTTTCATACCCCACTATCCAATCCATCAGCAAATCCCATTAATTTGTTTTCAAAATATATGGAGGATCCAGGTCCTTGTCACCATCTCTATTGTTATCTCTCTCTGCTCTAACCTGCCATCACCTCTGTCTTTAAATGTTCCACTGGGCTTCTAATTGGTTTTCTGCTTCCGCATTCCCTCCCCTGCCCCTCAACTGTCTATTATCTATCAATCACATCCAGAGCGATTGAGTTAAAACTGAGGTCAGATGATGTCCCTCTATTTATGATCAGCTAATGACAGCCTCTGTATTCATTTCCTAGGGCTGCCAAAGCAAAGTACCACAGACTAGGTGGCTTGAAACAACCTAAATTTATTCTCTCACGGTCGTGGTAGCTCAAGTTGGAAATCAGTCGTCAGCAGGGCTGCGTTCTCTCTGAACACTCTAGGAAAGAATCCTCTGTTGCCTCTCTCCTTGCCTCTGGTGGTTGCTGGTAATCCTCAGCACTCCTTGGTTTGTAGCTGCATGACTCCAACCTTTGCTTCCATCTTCACGAGATCTTCTTCCCTTGTCTCTTTTGTGTCTGTATACAGACACCCCTCTCATTTCTCTTATAAAGACCCCAGTCATTGGATTTAGGGCCCACTTTAATCCAGTATGACCTCATCTTAACTTGATTACTCTGCAAAGACTCTATTTCCAAATAAGGTCACATTCACAGGTTCCAGGTAGATAAGAATTTTGGGGGAACACTGTTCCACCCGTACACTCCTCCATTCCACTTAGAGCGGTGGTACTTAATTGGGGCAATTTTGTTCCCTAGGGGGTATTTGGCAATATCCAGAGACATTTTTAGTGTTCACAACTGGAGCTGCTATGGACAGCTAGAGGATAGAGGCCTGAGATGCTATTAAATATCCTATAGTGCACCAGGCAGAGCCCCAAAACAAGGAGTTATCAGGACCAAAATGTTAATGGTGCCAAGATTAAGCAACTTTGTTTTTGGAGTAAAAGTCAAGGTACTAACAATGGCCTAAAGGCCTTTCGTACCTGTTTATCCTGCTCAGGCCCCAGAGGCATGCTCCTTTTCCTTAAACAGAGTCGCTCCAACACTCACTATTTGCTTTGTCTGGAATTCTTACCTTTCTAATATTAGCGTTGTGAAATTCCTTACCTCCTACAGATCGTTTTTCAAATGTCACCTCCTTTATGAATCCTATCCTGCTAACTCCATCTCAGTTACAACTGCCATTGCAAACACTGGTAATTCTCTTTATTGGGTTCCATCATTCTTCATAATACTTATAACTTTCTTTCATGCTGAGCAATATACTTGTTTATTAAGTTTACTGTCAGTCTTTTTATCTTCTCCACTGAAAACAAGTTACATATCAACAGGGATTTTTGCCTGCTTCACTCAGTGATATATTCCCAGTGCCTACAATGGTGCCTGAAACATAATAGTGCCCAATATATGTGTAGAATGAATGAATATTTGAATAAATAATCAATAGATGAAAATACTTGTCACGCACCACCCGCAGAAAGTCACTGTATCTTCCAGAAGTACGTAAATGGAACAAAACTCATGTGTTTAGAATGTGCAGAGGTGCATGCAGTCCAAATATTAAAACTTTATTTTGCTTCAAATAAGATTTGATTAATTGTTTCCTTTATGACCATAAAGAAAAGATATATAATGTAGTTTTTAATTCAACAGAAACTCTGTAAAGTAGTTATAATGAGAGGCCATATGGGTATTCAGATGATGCTTCCACAATTCACAGCCTTTCATAACCCCCTCTTGGGGCTATAGTATTTCTGACGTTGTGGCATATTATCCTGAATAGCACCAACAGGGGCAAATCAGTGGTCTATGGAATAAGCAAGTAGTTATCAGAAGCAAGCCAGATGAGTAAAAAGAGAGAAGAAATAAACCGTGTAACGTGTTTTAGTGGGACTATAAAATAACATGACAGACACTCTGTGTAATCCATTACCTATATCTAAATGAGGGTGCTTCTTAAAAAAAAATCTCTTTGGCACTCTATTTATTTATTTATTTTAATTCATTCGCATTTTACATAATAGCATGATAACAACAATGAAACAGATGCAGAATATATACATTAACATTAAAACATAGGCTCGAATGAGAAGCAAAGCATTTTAAAATTTCAAAAATAGTACGTGAATATGGATATAGCTAAAGAAATGTGGCAAATCACCCTTAATATACCATCTGACAAATAGTAGTTACTCCATAAGTATTCATTGGATTTGATAAATATATATTGATCAATAAATGAGAAGATTGTTCTAGAATTTATTTTCAAGACCAAAAGAGCAGCTTTGCTCTTCTCTTTGGGAAATGGTAATTCTTCTATGAAAAGTCTATTTTTTTTTCTATGAAAAGTCTATTTTTGTCTCAGTGCCAAGGCCATTTCTAAGCCAGAAGCACCTGTATTTTCTTGAAAATATTTTGCTTAGATTTATCCTGTAGAATGACTCTTAGTTTGAGATACTATAATGTTACAATAGCCGTGTCAAGTACCTAATGCTCAAGTCATGATCCAATGGACAACCATGTGAAATTCTTGTCTGCCTGTAGGCAATTAATGCGCCATGGTCAACGTTGCTTCAATGGCTTTCAAATGAGCAAATAATTATTGATTGAGAATTTGAAAGGAATGATTATGACAATGTTAAGTAGTAGTCACAATGTCGAGATACTTATGCCAATTTATTTGGGTTCTAACCAAAGTTAAACAAATAAGTATAATGGGAAAAATGATACACATCCATTGTATATTACTTGAGGCATTAGAGAAATTAACTTTCTAGAAAATAAGATTCTTCCCTTAAAATAATTTATAATGCTACATATTATTTGTTAACTAAAAATTGCTGAATAATATTTGCACCTCTCTTATTTAACTTTCTTTGTGTTTAAATTGTTAAAAACAAGACAACAGGTCCAAAATGGAGTCACTTATGCTAAGCCCTACATCACCAAACTGGGACTTAATTACAGTTTTAGCTCTCCCAGAAATGGAATCATAATCAATCAGGAATCACCTGATCAGCATCAGTTAGGTAATATGCCTGATAAACCCCTCTCATCTCCTAAAGGAAAGTAACCTTGCAATAACGAACTCGCTTTTTGCCTAGTATAACTTCCTTGCTCCCACTCCCTTCTGCCTATAAAAGTCTTTCATTTTGTGCAGCTCCTCAGAACTCCTTTCTATCTGCTGGATTGGATGCTACCGGATTCAAATCAATTTTTGCTCAAATAAACCCTTAAAATTTTATTATACTTCAGTTTATCTTTTAACAAAATCTTAGCTCCAATGGTAACTAAGGTAGATGAACAAAGTGTGTACTATTCTTGAAGCCAGTTTACCCAACCTGTAAACATCTATGATACCTGTCTTCCAGGGCTGTATTCAGATAGAAGATGCAACTCCTAACACAGAACACTGTGTGCCTCATAGTATGTCATCATTTGCTTGATTCTACTATTTTACTATTATTACTATCATTACTATTATTTTAGTTTCATCAGTTTTACTCATACATTTTAACTATCAATTCTGTTCTGAAACCAAATAACTAAATTCATTTCATTTTACTTCCAATAGACCACTGACTGTTACACTGTTTATGAAATCAAAATATCCTAAAGTTTGAGCTCAATCCCTATTTGGGGCACTCATCCAGATTTAAGTGGAATTTGAAAAGAGCAATAAAAACATGAAAAGCCCTGACAGAATTGATTTATGAGTTCAGATTACCATAATTACAGAGTACATATCTTAGAGATAAAAAAAATAACCCTAAAGGGAAATTCTCATGAAAAAATAAGCATAACTATTACAGTCTTGCGAGATACTGAATTACATCACAGAGAAAGAGACATAATGGATATATTTGTTAAGGAAGTTGAACAGTGCGCTACAAAGAAACCTAGAAAAAGAACATTTAGACTAAAGATCAGAAATTATAATTCAAGAGAACCTAATGCCAGCTGTGGGATATTTTCCCTAGAGAAGCAAGAGTGGGCAAAAGTATCTCAATTACTCACAATGGAATGAAACTATGAAATTAGAAATCATTGTGTTTTCAAAGATTAAGACTATTATATGAATTCCATTTTGTTTATGGAGTGCATTTTGTTTATGAATTCTATTCTGTTTTTTTAATTATACACATGCATGTACACTGGAAAGTATTTGGGGCAGAAGTAAGATTATGAAACGCTGGAGAGAGAGGATATTTAAATTTCTACTTGTGTGATGGTAGAGAAATACAATATCAGAGCACATGGTTGCTTCTTTTTGACAGCAAAATAAGTCAATTTTTGTTTATCTTCTCTTTCCCTGTTGGCATTTTGCCAAAGCCTAACATCTAAATCCCAGAAATTACCCTTTGAGCAGGTGAACAGAACATTTCATTGGGGTGATTAAAGGAAGGCCTTGCTCCACCTGGATAGATGATCTAACAGGAATTTATATCTTTTCTAAAAGGGATTCCCAAGGTGTGTAAATTCCGTCATATCCAATTTTTCTTAACCTTTTCAGTAAAATCTTTCCATCTTTCAAGATTCTCAAGTCGTCTTAACTAGTTTTAGTTAGGTTATCTCAAACAATGTGAAACCAAGAAAAAATTGGCATATAATACACTTAGTGTAAGAAGGACCGAAGTTCTTAGCTTGATTCAGCCTCTTTCTTCCTTCTTTGATGCTCAGAAAACATGTTCTTTGGCAGGATGAGTCACCACAGCTATGAACATGACACATGATAATTTATGGTGTGAATTTTTGCTTGTCGGGTTTCAGTGGGCTGTGGAATAGGGGCAGGAATGTGGTTACCCCCAACACTGCTCTTCCAAGCAATCCATTGACAATGGGGAGAAAAGGGAGACTAAAATCATCTCTGCTTGAGTTTTTTACTGTAAAATTTCCAATTAAAACAGCCTTGATTTGATATATTTTCTTTGCTTTCAAATGGAAAGATGTCCAGTTTTCCGGAATTTTTTAATTAAACTTGAAGCTCTCTAATTTGAAATATGAAGTTAAGTTCTCACTCCAGCAAAATAGTTAAGATCAGTAATATCACGGTGATTCGTGACTCTTTAAAGATAGACGTCTAGTTCCTGTGCCAAGTTACTTTCACTACAAACGAAGCAGTGAGGTAACAGAACTGCCCTGCCCCTTGGGTCCTGTGGGAAAAACTTGTGCAACTAAAAAGAAGCATCACTTTATGTCCCCCCACGTTGCTGAACACGTTAGACTCTGGATGTATATTATTGATTTCATTTTTCCATATCGTTTATAGTTAATGTGCTTGTTCTGAAAATAAATATAGACAGAAATAAACTTCAAATAGATTAAATCTTTACATTTCTTAGCAATTGCAAATATACATAATTTCTAGGAATTTCTTTTCTCATCTCTTCAAATAGGCAGATTAGACATGTACCTCTCTACACATCAGAAATAAGGAATAGGCACACATTTCTAGTAGGATCAAAGAGATAATATTTGGTAAACCAAGAGAGACATTATTTCAAAACACTTGTTCCTGATTGGAAATAAAAAAAAATTACCTACTGTTATACTTTACGCTCTGTATATGTCTTTTAAATGAGTGCATTTATAATTTAAGAAGCTATTTTATATGATTGACGTTAAATGACCATCTTATAAGCCACCAGCTACAACCTATATATACTCTCTGGCTTCCTTCTCTAGAGCAGACGTTTGTATATTACAAACACATCCTTTGTGATGCTAAATATCCAGTTACCTTTGGTGAAATTTAATGAATATGTGAACATGCACCTAAAACTGCCCAGTATTAGCACTGATCTTGGCTAAAGGTTCATTTCCTATTTATAAACTTAAATAAGCTTGGGATTTCAGTATCTGTGAGTTTCTCTGAGCTTCAGACTTGGCAAAAAAATTATTCTCCCATTCTCAGTTTTATCTCTCTCCTGGACCATGTTTTAAACTGATAAAGAGTGCAATGGTTAGATTACTTCTTAAAGCTTGATAAGTGATCCAGACAGCTGAACTCGCACGCACAATGGAGGCTAACAATAGAAATGGAGAAATGTTAGTTTAGGGTGATATTTATTCCTTCAGGGCAAGTTCACAAAACTCTGGGATAAAATATTGTAATTCCCATTGATTACGTTATTTAAGCCCTGTTTAAGTTCCTTAATGCAAATTAATTGCCCCAATAATAATTTATGAAGTGCAGGTAATTCTATTAAATTCTATTAATTTATAGACTCTGATTAGCAAAATTAAAATATAGATGTACTCTTAATTTTAATGGCTATGTACATTATGCTTTTAGTATATTGATTTTATAAAGACTATTATAAAGTATATTGGTTTGACATGATATTTAAAGACACGTTCAAGATATATTTCTTAGGATTAATTTCAACCATCTCTATCAGGACAAACCACTCCTTCTAAAATTTATACCACTGTTGTAGATCTGAGGTTTAGATTATTTTATATATATATAAATCTCCTGATATCCATGTACTCCAGATATTAGAAATCAAATGCACTGAGTTTTTTTTTTTATCATTGCCTAAACTAAACTATGGCTAAAAATATAAGGTGTAAAACTTGACTCTTTTAGAAATAATATTACTCCTTCAAGAAATAAAATCTCTTTCAGCATAATTATAGTTTGTGGATATTGTAGATTTATAAAAGTCTGTTGCTTGATACTTTTCCACTTGGATTTAACTCAGCAACTTACTGTTAGACTTTACCTCTGTGTATGTCTTTAAATAAGTGCCTGAATTAAAGAAGCTACTATATATGAATGGCATTAAATAGGCCTTTCATAACCCACCTGTTACAACCTATATATGCTCTCTGGTTTCCTTACCTAGAACAGTTATTTATTTATTACAAACACATCTTTTGGTTCCTAAAGTCCTCATAAAAATAAGGGACATCGTGTTCCTGGCATTGAAAACAAGCAGCTGCATGGTAGCTTCAGTCTTGCCAGAGGGAGGGGAAGAAGACAGGCCACTCCCTTCCTCAGGCGAGTGACAGCACAGTTCAGCAGCATCTCCTCCTCAATAGGAAAGCACTAGACTCCGCTCCATGCCCAATATTACAAGCGCAAGCGTTTCACTTTTCCTGGTAGCCTGAAGGAAATAGAAATTATAGGTGAACTTGTCATGGCTTGGCTTTTAATTTCATCTCAGATTAGAAAGGGGCTTTCATTCATATATTCAATCAATCAATTATCCAATGCATGCTAACTGTACCTGCATGCCAGACATTACGTTCAGTTCTGGGAAATACCAGTAACCTGATCCAAGAATCTCAAGGCAAGTTCAGACAACAGCCCCTGCCTCTAGTTGACCTGTACTCTGGCCATGCTTTTAAAATTATATGCAGCCACCACCCATACTAAGCTTTCAACATTCCTGATGTTTCTTCTTTTTCTCCCTTTATATGTCTCCAATATGTCTAACGGTCCTTCAAAACAAGTTCTTTTCTGAAGGCTTCTCCACACAGTCTCCATCCTTTGAAGCCCCGGAACATGTAAGGACTTGCTTTCTCTCTGCTCCACAGACCCTGCCTGTACCAACGATAGAACACTTACCACATTGTTTTGTAGCACTCTGTTTATCTGTCCGTCTCCCTCACTAGGCAATGAGCAACTGAAGAGCAGGGTTTGCTCTCTGATCATTGATGTATCACGAAACCCTGTTTCAGACTTTGGCAGAATATGTATTGGAAGAGAGCAAAGAAATGAAGTGACATGAAATGAAATAGACATCCTTGGCAAATGAGCCCATGGAGTCCCCTTGTCAGCCTCCTATGATGGAATTTCAGTTTCTCCAGAATGTGTATGTTGGGAGTGGGGGTGGGAGATGTCCCTGTCTATTAGATTCAAATGCTTTCCAATAATTTATTTTTATCCCTTTTTTAAAAAAGCTAAAGCATAGTGTTTTGTCATTAAAAGTATAAACAAAGCAAAACAAAACAAAAATACATCACCAACAATCACAACTAAATACCGCGCATGTGAAATTTTGGCAGAGGCAATTTTCCAGTGGAGGCTCAGAGCCGAGCCCACTCCAGCCTCTTGAGGTTGTCAGTTGCAGATCTAGGTTAAAGAGAACAAAGGGGATGATCTATTGCCTGGCGGCCAAACGGTGCTCTTTCAACCTGGTATCTGTCAAGATAGGAAGAAGATAGTGCCACTTTACGTCACTTACAGTGAGACCAGAGCAGCAGGAAGCAGGCAGGTTGAAAGTGCACAGCTCACATCACTTCCTTGAGGCTCTCCCATTCTCAGAAACAATGCATATTTCACAGAAGATTAGCTGGCTGAATGGCAAAAGAATCACACACACACACACACACACACACACACACACACACACACATCCCCCAAAGGCAGCAAAGCAAAGACAGAGAAAAAAAAATTGAAAGTCCTCAAATGCAAAGCAATTTCTATTCTTGCATACTATCTAAAACACTTATGCATGTTTACATATTAGTACATTTAGTATAATCGTACATTTATTTTAATTATCATATCAATGATATTTTTTGTTTTATTTTAGTTGCTGAATACATTTTTATTGTGTTCAAGTGACTTATATGATTTATATATCCTAGGAAAATTGTTACATCCAATTTGAGGCTATATTAGATAATCCTTCAGTGAACATCCTCATATTCTGTATTTTGTCTGCTTAGGATAAAGTCCAAGGTAGAATTCCTTAATCACAAGATATGACCGTTATTAGGACTCCTGGTTTCCACTGGCATACTGCTTATTAAATGTCGTCTTTGAGGTTACCATGCCAAGAGCGATGGATGAGCACATCACCTTCACCAACTCACAGCAATGCCTTTTCATTTTTCAGTAACACATTTACTCAATAAATCTAAAGGGTTGTTTTGGTTGCTTATATTTTATGAGTTTTTAAATTAAGTGTGACTTGTTTCTTCATGTACAAAGCCCATATATTTATTAGTGGATTGATGTTATAGACTGAGTAAAGTCTTTAGGCAGAATAGATATAAAGTGGCATTTTTAAAGTTTAAAATATATAGAACTTTTGAATTTGTATATATTAAATCTCTGCAAATTTCCTTTGGGAATATCTCCATCACTATAAAGCAGAGAAAGTTAAATTTCTCCCCAGTTCTGATACATCCTATTCTGTTTTTGCTAGTCTTGTTTTCCTCTATTCTTTGTTTTTAATGGAAGGCTCTTTAATCCATTCGAAATATGCTTAGAAGGATGGTACAATGAATGGGTTAAATTTCATCCTTCATAATTTTGTAATCAAAATTGTTATTCCAGGGGCCGGCCCAATGGCGTAGTGGTTAAATTCGCGCTCTCTGCTTTGGCGGCCCAGGGTTTGCAGGTTCAGATCCTGGCCCAGACCAACGCACAACTGGTCAAGCCGTGTTGTGGCGGTGTCCCATATAAAGTAGAGAAATATGGGCATGGATGTTGCCCAGGGCCAATCTTCCTCAGCAAAAAGAGGAGGATTGGCATCACATCTTAGCTCAGGGTTAATCTTCTTCAGAAAAAAAAAAAAATTGTTATTCCATTATATTGGTATCTTTTATCACACAGTCTTTTTTCACTGCCTTGTTTTTAAAGCTTACCTTTTCATATATATTGAGCTTTTATATGTCATTGAATCTATTTATGGCTTTCCATTGCTGTGAGCTTTCATTTTGTGCAAGTATTATATTATTTTAAAAAGCATTGCATTTTAATGAGGCTAGCAGTATCAATTAGATTATACCCCCATTCTCTCTTAATATCTTTTTGAAAATATTTTTGCCTATTTATTTCATGAAGTCATTTTAAAAACACACAAGATTTTAAAATACCATCACCCAAAATAATCCTTAGATGTTCTATCCTCTATAAGATTGAATCAAGTATCAAATTGCACTGAACAGCACATTTTAAAGTTGGATTTAGATATGACTTTGTAAAAAAATCAGTCTTGTTTTAAAAAAAAGAGATAGAAATATTATAAGATTTTTAAGACATCCTCTTCTGGATTTCTTTCAGTGGTTCATATATTTAGGCGTATTTCCTTGGAAATTACATTCTGAGACAGTCAATAGAGAAAGTCTGTTTTACTGTTTTGTGGTCATATTTAGATTTTAGACTCTACTTCCCTTAGTATTACCCAGCATGATAATTCACGTAATTTAGCAGAATAGACAGCAAAGGACTATTATTTATTTTTTATATTCATTAACTGTTACCTAAATATTGTACTTAAGTGTATTTGGTTAAATCAGAGAATTCTGATATATTTATTTATATGAATTATGTATTTATATTAAATAAGACAGTAGAAACTATTTCTATCTTATTTATTTTTTTGGTGAGGAAGATCAGCTCTGAGCTAACATCCATGCCAATCCTCCTCTTTTTGCTGAGGAAGACTGGCCCTGGGCTAACATCTGTGCCCATCCTCCTCTGCTTTATATGGGACACTGCTATAGCATGGCCTGACAAGCGGTGCGTGAGTGCGCTCCCCAGATCCAAACCCAGGCCGCCAGCAGCAGAGCGCGCACACTTAACCTCCAGGCCACTGGGCGGGCCCTGGAAATTTTTTCTAATCATGTATTATACAACGTAGAATAACAATATAAAGTTAACATGACTTTTATTAAAATATTGGGGAAATTCTGCATGATTAGATTGAGGCAAAATTATACATATATTTAGTTTTTTAATAGTTAATACGGGAGTGATCAGACATGTAAAATATATGCTAAACTTTAAAAAAGAAAATCTTTCATGAGACTTAAATTTACATGAACTTTCTGTGACGTATGGAGAAATCGGAACACAATTTTTTTTTTTTTTTTATAATTTCAGTTCTTTCTTTCTTTTTCCCCAAAGCCCTAGTACATAGTTGTATGTCGTAGTTGCACATCCTTCTAGTTGCTGTATGTGGGACGAGGCCTCAGCATGGCTGGAAAAGCGGTGTGTCGGTGGGCACCCGGGATCCTAGCCCGGGCCGCCAGCAGCGGAGCGCGCACACTTAACCGCTAAGCCACAGGGCCGGCCCAAACACACACACACAATATATTTTGAAAATAGATGTTTTAGCATTTTCTGTATTTCCTCTCTGGATTTATAATGCACATCATGGAACTAACACCCCTTGGGTATTTGTCAAGATAAAGACAGGGAAAAAAGCCATGACACAGAACCTCTTCTGCTGGCAGAGCAGTTAAGATCATTAGATCTGCAGTTCATTGATTATAGCCTCATCGAAATTCATAACTAAAGGAGATCTTTAGAGAACATCTAATTTATGCTCCACAAATGATGAGACAATTATGTCACAACAAAATTGTTGACATCTTAATGTTAATTAGTTGTAGGACCAAAACCACACTAATCTTCCATCTCCTTCAGTCTAACACCCTGTTATTTGAGTGGATGATTTTACCTCCTTACTCATACTTCAATAAAGAACACAATCCTAGCAAATACCCCAAATTAGGCCTAAAATTGCATTTATAAAAAGTTTATAATAATGTTGCTTAATCAAATACCTGATAAAATTAGTTTTCATCCTTATTTTATGGTCCTAATACGATTATAAAAGCCAAATTTATAAATCAAATACAAACAACACTAAAACTTTCAATTAGAATCTTAGTTCAACACGATAATTTTTTTTCTGACACTAGATCAGCTGTCATCAATTGAATGTAGTAGTCAGTTTTGCAGATCTTTGATGCCACGTGCCAGATTAATTCAGTTCTACAATCACTGCCATCTATACAAGCTGCTTAATAGATTTATTGGCAAAGCATGCATTGGTGCATGTGGGCTTCATTTGGTGCAATGGTATCATTTATGTGTTTGATCTCCTTAAATTAATTTCCATTAGCCTGCAATAATTAAATAGCACATTACTCCACAAAATTTGTTTTGTGGGACCTGAAACTTACACAATTTAGGGAGCCTTTCAAAAACTGGAAATTTTTAATGCAAAATTAGATATAAAAGTAACCACTATTAGAATGAGAAAAGAAGTCTCAACCATTGAGATATATGAAAAATGCTGACAAATATCTCAAATATAAAAATCAAGAAAATAGCACGTTTATCATGAAGTTCTTGATCATTGAAGAATAAATAAAATTAATTTAAAATCAAAGCATACACAATAACAATCCAAATGTACTGAAATTACCACTGCATTGTTTTGAGTTATATAATTTTATAATGGAATTACTCTAACACTACACTCATTGACATATTGATGACCATATGTAAGAGCTTTTGTCACCAGAACTATTGCTTCTTCAGTTTATTTTGCAATATTGCTGGAAAGTTTGCACGCTGTTTCACCTGAGTCAGTACTCAAAGATGGGATCTGATATGTTGAAATGCGTAAAGTATGTGACTTCAAGCACAGGCAGATTCTCTGTTTTTAGTAGTGCATCAGGTCTGCCCAAATAGAGAGGAACTCTAATGAATTTTACATGATTTCCATAAAAAAATAATTTTTATTTGTTGCATTGATAACTGTATATGTTGCATTATCAACACTCCCGATAGCAGAGATATTCCCTTTTGACAAGATGCTAATAAGAAGTGAATTTTTAACTTTCACATTTTTAAACTGAAAATTGAAGTGATTTCCCACAGACTAGCTTTTCACTTTATATGTTTTAAACCTTGTTTCTTCCTGACTATTAATATCCTTCTGAGGCTAAGTACTGCAGGTAATATTTGTATTAAGATAAGATCTTCTGTCTGGATGTAGGGAGAATTGATACAATGAGCCTAATCTTACAACAGGATGCCGGCAATAAATTCATTATGCTTGGAAATACCTATAAACGTGTGTGTGTGTGTGTGTGTGTATTTATTGGTTGAATTCAGGGCTCCCAAAATTCATATGTTGAAGCCCTAAATCCAGCACTTAAGAATGTGACTGCATTTGGAGGTAGGGACTGGAAAGAGGTAATTAAGTTAAAATGGGCCCTTAGGATGGGCCCTAATCCAATCTGACTGGTGTCCTTATAAGAAGAGAGATTAGGACGCACAGAGAGACACAACGTGCACACACAGAGGAAAGACCATTAGAGGACACAGCAAGAAGTTGGCCAAGGAATGAGGCCTTGGAAGACATCAAATCTGCCAACATCTTGATCTTGGATTTAGCCTCCAGAACTGTGACAAAATATATTGCTACTGTTTAAGCCACTCAGTCTGTGTTATTTTCCACAGCCCTTGCAAACTAATACACTATATCTACACCCCAACAAGTCCCCCGGCACTCCATTTACTACCTGACACGAAATGAGGTGTTACAGGAAGGAAGTGGCATTAGAAAGAGACAGTGTTATTAAGAAATGTGTTAACACACCTTATATTTGGAAATTTTACAGAAATATATGCCACTATCTACCCAGTTCTAGGACATTCCAAGGGTCTTGGAAATGATCCATGCAATTTACTAGCCCTGAAACTTCAGTATAAGCTCTCTGGTAAATATGTCCTGACTCTTTCATATAAAGATATTTTCACAATGCCAAATCGAAGTTTCATTTTATTGAATAACTTACAGTCATATTCAATGAAAAAAAAGTTCAGTTTCAAATTGCCACTGAAAAAATATATATTTTGTCTTTTACAACTGGCAAAAGAATTCAAAATGTACGGGAGGAGATGGATATTTTTTGTCACTTTAGTACTGGAATATGTAAACCTTGTGGCAACCAGATATGAAATCAAGCTAAAAAAATGGCTATCGGTATAAATTAATGACAATATAATAAAAAAACCACACATGAAAATCACAAAATCACAAAATGGCACTGAAAACGAGGGTCAGTGTTAGATTATAATGTAGTCATCAAGATTATCTGAAATATAATTATTATAACATGTTAAAATTGTCACTGAAATGAGAAAACTAAATTAAAAACAAATACTTGCAAAAGGGAATTTGCGGACCTTGGACCTATTTATTAGCCTTAATTTGACCAGCATTGCTCTGGATCTTAATACTTTTCTTGTTTCCTCGAGCCATAACAAATTTGTAATGTTCCTTCTTGCTGATATAATTTAAAAGCTGAAATTTTGTTTATGTGTTGTTTAGGACAAGTCTGGATAATTAAATCTCGAGGGGCCATTGGAGCATCTTTACTTAGCTTCACTTTATGTTACTAACTAGTCAGCTTTTCTAGAGAAATAAAGCAGAGCTTAGCACTGTTACAATTATGATCTGTAAACATTTGTAAATGTGTTGTTTTCAGAACATTGTATTATTCCTATAACACTGAGAAGAATTAAGTTGCTTTAAAGTGAACAGTGCTAAATAGGATGAGTGTATACTATATATGACACATAAGTGATGATGCCCCAGAATAAAAAATGTGCCCATCATTGCATCTGAGCCCTGCGTTTGACAAGACATATGATCAACTAATTTTCATACATAATGGGCCTATGGAGTAGAGTGGGTGCTACCAACATCTACATTTCTGCAGAATAGACAGAAAAACCAGGCTTAGAACTTAGTAAGTAACATATATGTATTTATTATATAAAATAAATAAAAGTAAGGAACTCAAATAATTGTAATTTTTAACTTAGAAGCTTAAATATTGTCCCTTTGTAATTTAGACATTGATATAGATCTATTTATATATTCATTTGATATTTATTAATGTACATATACGTATGACAATACAAATAGAGAGACAATTTAATAATAAAAATATCCATGTCACATTTTTTCCCTCTATGGTCAATATTCAATGGATGGCTGATGGCCAATGAGCCTAAAAGCTTTGGTAATAATCTGAAGTACTTGCATAAGAAATGTTCTTAAAAATCTCAATTAAGTTCAACCATTTTAAGATAAAACTATCTAGTCAGCTGCATACTTACATTAAAGATATTTTTCACTGTTGATACCAGACAAAATGCCAAATATCCCATATAATGTAGCATTCAGAAATGTCAGATCTCTCTCTCTTTTAGCTCCTTTTTCTTCAGAATTTTACAAAAAGAAGACAAAGACTGTTTAATAAGGCAGAATTTAATGCATATCAGAGAATACTGTTGCAGGTGGAATGGGGCCCAAGAATAGTGTATACTTAGCTACTTTCAAACTTGTTCTAGTATTTTAGAACTATATGACCTTGGAGGATTTAGAAGCCATAAAGTCACTTATGGGTGTATCTTCTTGAGCATATAAATCCATCCTTGATGACAACACATGAATAGTTTCTTGCAGTACTTTGCTGAGAAGGATTATGTAGCATTGTATCACCTCTGAAGGAAGGAGTTCTGTGATCTATTAGTGATTCCTTCTGTGGATACTAGACAGATTAGTTGTGTGTTTTCTCATCTGTCAACTGAGGATGATAATATTTGCTCTGCTTACTTCACACTGGTGTTCTAAGAAGAAAATGAACTAAAATGTGCTACTAGCAGCCATCTATATTTAAATATTTACACACGTTAGCACTATTTGCAAAAGCTCTTTTTCTTCTGCAATTCTTAGCCAAGGACAGCGAGTTTACCTCATGTATCTTGAGGAAAGAGAACAACTAAGACCTGCTAACAATGCTGATGATTCAAAACTGGAAGTTGCCCATGCATTTGTCAGGTTCTGTAACTGCTCATGTAAGGGAAAGACTAACCATACCTTACGCCACCAGCACGTAACAGCACAAGCTTCTCCATGTTGCTGTTCTGCCACGGGCCCTCTATCTAACCTGGTTACATATTCATTGACATTTATTTCCTTTCAAAGTGTGCTAGGTGCTGCAGACAGATTCCTTACACCTTAAATAGTAAAGCAAATGATTCTCTCCATGCAGTGGTGAACTTAACATGTACACTTCCTCACGATGGCAATTCTCTTGGCTTCTAAGCAGCAAAATGACAACAAAGGTCAATCAAATAACGCTTGAATAAAATTTTCATTTTTGCAGAAGTAGAGCAAAGCTAACATATTTCTTCCTATGCACAAAACTATTTTTTTCATAACATTAGATTTTGAAAAACCAATAGAAAGTCTCTTGGGGGGTGAACCAAGAATTCCATTACAGCAACATGGCTTTACATGATCTTTCTCTTAACCATTCTTTCAGCCTCCCCCCCAAAAAAATACCTCCTACAATTCTGAGGTCCATTTAGTTTAATTAAATATGTCTAACTCATTTTGAATTAATAACATTCAATATTTCCCATTTGATATAAAACTACTTGAGGGCACGGCTATAATTATTCATTTCTGCCTCATTTCTTACCGTTTTCTTCACACAGGGACACGCATACGATAAATCATTGTTCACTTGTTCTTTCAACATATATGTTCTGATACCTCACTGTTTATGCTAGGTTCCGGGGACACAGTGGTGACTATGATAAAAACAGCCCATGCTCTCATAAAGTTTATGCTCCTCTTAATGTTTGCAGGTATCAAAAGGACAGGGCATCATTTAGAAGGAAGCTCATTAGAGGATAGTTCTCAGAAGGATGTACTAAGCTGAGATTATAAAGGTAAGATTTAAGAGAACTAAAAATACAGAAGACGTGTATCCTGTGAGAAGGGAAATTTGTAAAAGACAGTCAGACATAAAACACCAGGCACTCAGGCAACTTTAAAGAGTAGTTTACATCCGGAGGAATAAAGTGTCTGTGAGGGAGAGACAGATCAGGATGAATTGCTGACCAGAGCCAGAGGGGGCTAAAGACTATGACCAGGCACCAACAGCTAGGCCATTGTCATTGCAGAGTACCTTATTTGCAACTGCAATGGGCTGGAACAAAAACAAGACGTTGTCATAAGTGTATCTGAGCACAAACTAAAACAAGTAGACTTTGCAAACCACGAATATGACCAGACATCACTCGCCCAGCTAACCTGAGTGAGCACCACTATTTTTTAGCCAATTACATCTGTAGCCCTCTTTTATTCTTTCCATTTCCTATATAAATTATTAAGATACTATGTCACCAAATTATCTCTGCTTTCTGATATTAGTCAATCCAGAGCAAACTTCCTTTTTCCTTGAAGCCTTCCCCAAGTCACCCAACAGAAGCCCAAATCCTAGAGCAAGCCCATTCTAACTCTCTTTTGGAAACACCCTATTTGTCCCATGGTGTGTGATCTCTTTTGTGACAATAGTAGTAGTCAACTTTGTCTGACTACAGTTGTATTCCTGGTAATCTTTGGCTGGTGAGCATGAATATGCTCAAAACTTAGTAACAGCAATTGTGCAGTGAGTGTAAAAAGCAATGGAGGAAACTAGGAGGACCCCCAGATCTCCTGTGGGCATTGAGTTCTGCTACCATCTCCTGTGATTGGAGGTGGAGTAGTGCAACAGGTTTGGGAGTGTGAGGAAGAGGGTAGGAAGAAAAGTGTTTTTTAATTTTTAAGTGCTTGTGTGATATCCAGATAGAGACACTCAATAGGTGTTTGAGAGTCAGTACACAATAGTAGTTAATCAAATAGATGTGAGATCAAATCCCAGCTCTGTAATTCCACCAGAAGCGTAAGTTTATTTCCATTGGTCTTAAATTCCTCAATATTAATGCAAAAGGCTAACAAAACAAGGACTATTTATTTAAATGATACAACTCTAGTCACAATGAAAACAAGAAGTGTGAATATGACAGATGGCTGGGGAATTAAAACTTTACCAGATAAAGTAACTTGTTTTCATTTAAACCTCATTGATTTTAAACCGTTTTTAATGATGGCCCTTGCAATTTTACATATATTCTTTCCAGAAAGAGGTTGAACATAGAGTCTTAGAATAACAAGAGAAAATAAACATTATGTTCATGATCAGAACAGACAAGAAAGAGTACATTAGCAGACAGAAACATAAAACCGTACTGTTTCCCTGAGAACATGACAAAAGACATTGAGAATGCAGACTGCAAAGGGAAGGGATAGTCCCGTGTGCTTAATATTTTGGAAATCTTTTGGATTTGACGAGTATTTTAAGTAAATTATCATTATTTTTTTAAATTTTTTGTTTATTGCAGTAACATTGGTTTATAACATTGTATAAATTTCAGGTGTACATCATTACACTTCTATTTCTGCATAGATTACATCATGTTCACCACCCAAATACTAATTACAATCCATCACCACACACATGTGCCTAATTATCCCTTTTGCCCTCCACCCTCCTCCTTTCCCCTGTGGTAACCACCAATCCAATCTCTGTCTCTATGTGTTTGTTTATTGTTGTTATTATCTACTACTTAATGAAGGAAATCATACGGTATTTGACCTTCTCCCTCTGACTTATTTCACTTTGCATAATACCCTCAATGTCCATCCATGTTGTCACAAATGGCTGGATTTCATCGTTTCTTATGGCTGAGTAGTATTCCATTGTGTATATATACCACATCTTCTTTATCCATTCGTCCCTTGATGGGCACTTAGGTTGCTTCCAAGTCTTGGCTATTGCGAATAACGCTGCAATGAACACAGGGGTGCATGTATCTTTATGCATTGGTGTTTTCAAGTTCTTTGGATAAATACCCAGCAGTGGAATAGCTGGATCATATGGTAGTTCTATCCTTGATTTTTTGAGGAATCTCCATACTGTTTTCCATAGTGGCTGCACCAGTTTGCACTCCCACCAGCAGTGTATGAGAGTTCCCTTCTCTCCACATCCTCTCCAACACATGTTGTTTCCTGTCTTGTTAATTATAGCCATTCTGATGGGCGTGAGGTGATATCTCATTGTAGTTGTGATTTGCATTTCCCTGATAGTTAATGATTTTGAACATCTTTTCATGTGTCTGTTGGCCATCTGCATATCTTCTTTGGAGAAATGTCTGTTCAAGTCTGTTGCCCATTTTTTAATTGGGTTGTTAGCTTTTTTGTTGTTGAGATGCATGAGTTCTTTATATATTTTGGAGATTAACCCCTTATCAGACGTATGGTTTGCAAATATCTTCTCCCAATTGTTAGGTTGTCTTTTCGTTTTGTTGATGGTTTCCTTTGCTGTGCAGAAGCTTTTCAGTTTGATGTAGTTCCATTTGTTTATTTTTCTATTGTTTCTCTTGCCCAGTCAGACATGGTGTTTGAAAATATGTTGCTAAGACCGATGTCGAAGAGCGTACTGCCTATGTTTCTTCTAGAAGTTTCATAGTTTCAGGTCTTACATTCAAGTCTTTAATCCATTTGGAGTTAATTTTTGTGTATGGTGTAAGGTAAGGGTCTACTTTCATTTTTTTGCATGTGGCTATCCAGTTTTCCCAACACCATTTGTTGAAGAGACTTTCTTTTCTCCCTTGTATGTTCTTGACTCCTTTGTCAAAAATTAGCTGTCCATAGATGTGTGGGTTTATTTCTGGGCTTTCAATTCTATTCCATTGATCTGTGTGTCTGTTTTTGTGTCAGTACCATGCTGTTTTGGTTACCATAGCTTTGTAGTATATTTTGAAATCAAGGAGTGTGATACCTCCAGCTTTGTTCTTTTTTCTCAGGATTCCTGTAGTTATTCGAGGTCTTTTGTTGTTCCCAATAATAATCTCTGTCTCAATTCTCTGTAGACTGATGTTTAAGTATTAGCCCTTCCCAAAAAGTGAACACCAGTTGATAAAATCTTACTACATAGGGACATTTTCAGTTGGCATTTGATGCCAACTCTTAGCCAATAATTGTCCTGTTACCCAGGGTAGGGTGTTTTTATAACAATTCTAATTCTATGCTCATCCATGCTTCTCTCTACCAGTTGTCTGGAAAAGATATGCATGCAATGGTTCTAAGTTTTGAGGACACACAATCAGAGGACCTAGACCTGTAGTGGCAACCTGATCTGGGAGAAAGAAATGTCATTGAGCCTCTGACAAATGTAACAGTGCTAAAGTCTCAGCCCAGGAAGCCTTCTATTCTATGCTCTTGGATTTTACACATTCCACCCAGAGGATCCATGCAATAAAACTCTAGCTCCTCGTGCACTGTCTTTAGGAGTCCATTAGCCTTGCTGGAGAAATGTCAATCAGTTTCAACTACTGTGCAACATTTAGGTAAAGCATATAAACAAAGACTAGGAAAAAAATTCCTCTCCCTTACTTGCAAAACTAGTTTTTGTTTGTCCTTCTTTGATGCAATTCGAAGTGAAGTAGCACCTGAGATCAATATTACTAAACTTATTCTACGCAGTGACAGAAACACACAAGTTCTCTTCTTCCTTTGAAAAGTCAAGTTGTTGAATGAGCAAATCTATTAGATAAGTTTTTTGACTTCCTGTAGCGATGCTTCCTGTTATACACTAGTAACACACATAGGCAAAGTGAAGCTTTTCTAAGCTCTTTGTTATGTGTGCGGGTATGGATGTGAACACCTCTAAATTTTTGGCTGAGTTTACTCCCAGGTTTTTATTGAATGATGTCATTTTGGCTGTTAATTCAAAGCAAGGAAAATTTAAACTATTTTGGGTTTGGGCGTGGAAGACAAAGAGGAAACAATGTCTTTGAAGCATTTATGATACTTCTTAGCAGGCAAGATGTTCAAGAAGATACATAAGCATTTCTTGGGTGTGTAGCATAGAACTCAATTACAAAAACATATGTTGAATGCCCAAGATGTGCCAGCCGGTGTGTTTTACACTATTGGAAACATATGGTAAATATATTTCCTTCAATTAAAAAATACACTAGACTCCCAGTGTAGTACGAACAATGATACAATTATAATAACTATGATTGAGAACCCACTGTGACCACAGCACTATTCTAGCTGTTAGTTCAGTGCTTCCAAAGGTTTCATCTACCTGAGCGCTGATAGAGACAGTGGAGGGTAATTTTGTTCCTTATCAATCACATGGGTGGGAGGGGCTCTGTCACTCTTTGGGAATGCGAGATCTAAGCTTAAATTTCTTTGAATTTCTTACTTTCATCTTCTTTAAAGGTTAATTCTGCATTCTTTTCTATTCTATTCTTTTTTTTTTTTTGGTTTCACATACAAAGTTTTCTCTTTCTTAATAGTGATTAAACATAATTTTTGTTAAAATGTTCAAGCAAAATTTAGACTCCTGACACGATGCCAGGTGGTTTTACATATCCCAGTATCTCAATTAAATGTTTCCTCATTTAATTCTTACATCTCTTTTCCCCCTCAGATTATATAATGAAAGTTTCTAAACTTATGTGACTAGTTCAAGATCACTAAGCTGGTGAGTGGAAGACTGAGAACTAGAAATATTGCCTGTTTTTTTCCTCCATGTTACCATAGGGCTTCCTCTACACAAAGAAATAGGATTTGGACACCAAGTAGAGTGGTCCAGGATGGGTATCCTTGATGATGCACGCTCTTAAGTTGGAATGAAAGGAAAAGGTTTTCAAACTAAAATGGGAGCTTGGTTTCTCTGATCTATTCCACTCTGACAAGGATCTCGGATCATTCTCACTGTGTAAGGAAGATGCTTTTCACAGATCAGTCTCTGATGCTTATTTAACTTTCTGTATGTGAATCAGTAAAATATCTTAATACTATGTGCAACATATTTATATAAATTTCCAGGTAGGGAAGGATGTTGCATTATTTACTGCTATGTTCCCAGCGTCTAAAACCATGTTGACTGATTGAATGAATGATTATTGCCTTGGTTAATAATACAACACAAGAGTAACAGACCATTTGGGTAAATCCAAATTTATATCCAGAAAATCACTGTAAATTAAAATTTCCTTTGACATTTTAAATATTTGACAATATTCATCCATAACCATTATTTAATTTCCTTTATCTAATCAGCTTGTGTAAGAGAAAGGGTGCAATTTGTATTTACCATCTAATCAGAAAGAAGTGTCGGAGTGCAAAAAGAATTAAGTGTAAATTGGTAGTAGACTACATGTTTTCATATAGTGTTGGTTTCATACAGATCTTTCTACTAAATGCAGTGATGCCAAAGAAAATTTCTCTCTATTCCCTTCTACCTAAATTTCTAGGGCAGTAATTTGAAATTAAATGTTGAGATCACTCTATCCTCTTATCTCTCCCTTCTCTTCCCACCATAATTCTATGCCAAATATGTATTAAATATTGAGTTAGAGAAAGAGGACGTGACATTCTTAAACTCTCAAGCATGCTATGTATAACTATAATTCACACGTAGAAGAATAGATTTTTAAATCTTCATATCATACTGTATTTCCTTAGCTTTCACCCTCCATTTCTTCTTCCAAATTTCTCAACTATTCCTTCTCACTTCCAATCTCTCCCTAAATAATTCATCCCATACCTTAATGTCAAATTTATTTTTCCAAAACCCTGAATTTTCATGATGATTCCTTGCCTACAAATTTTCAATGGTTCTCCATGACTTTAATAAAATGTTAAATTCTGATGTCAAACATCAAAACTCTCCCTAATTTAACTCAAAATTACCCATGAAACTGTAGGTGACCCTGGGAGGAGCCCATCAGAGTGTCAAAACCCCATCTTCACTCTCATTTCTGTGTTTTTGTTACTCCTCAAATATCCTTCACTCTTCCCATTCAGCTATCTAAATATTTTAGAACCTGATTTAAGCTAAATTATTTTCATTATAGTCTTTTGAACCATTTAAGATTGTAGCCTTTCTGACCATTCCTAACTCTCAAAATTAGTTCTCTATATCGTAAGTTTTCATACCTATATATTGACACTAGTAGACTATCTCACAGTGTTTTAGCATTTTAGTGTTTGTATATCTCAGCACCTATCCAAATAAATTGTCCACCGTTCAAAGGAAGAGGCTTCTTCTTGGTGCTTTTATTTTTCATAGTGTTTATTCTCATGTTTTATAGATAGTGGGTCTTAAATGTTCATACTAATTTGATCTTTGAAATCTGGACTTTGCTCTGAGCCAGAAATTTTTTTTTACATAGGAGAATGAATGAATGAAATCAGTATTTCTGGAACATTAACCTAACAATAACAGTGTCAAGATAGTGATTGTGAGGGTCCAGGATAAAATCAGTGTAGGTATCTGAGTGATAAGAACTTGAACCAAGTGAATGTAATGGGAACCTAAAGAAGTAGAAATGTTTGAGAGATATCTTGCTGCATTATAGTGGAAAAAACAAATACCTTACATATTACCATATTTCCAAGGACCTGGGTTAAGTTCCAGGTCCTTCAACACTATTTGAATTAATTTTGGTCACTTATCCTCAATGAACCGCTATTTTAACTATCCAAAATATCTATAATATACCTAATGGACAGCATAATATTAAGGGTCAAATGTTATAATGCATGGAAATTTCTTATACAGTGTTCAACACAAAAAAGCATGTTATATATATATATATATATTTGTTAAAGTGAGATGCTAAGTCAAGGTCATAGGTGCAGATATTGATAAAGTAACTCTTTGATGCTTGAGGTTTCAAAAATATTGATAAGGTAACTGTATGATGTTTGAGGTATGCTTCCTTTTCTTTCCCTTGTCTCCACCCTATTTCCTCACTCCCACATCACTCCTTCTGAACTTTAGTGGCACTATATACAGAAACCAATCACATTCAATCTGTTCTTTTAAAGTTTACAAAATCTGAATATCGTACCAACAATTGCACAAATAATGAAATTAATATTAATATTGGATTATTCCAATATAATCTCCTTATACTAAGGTCAGCCAACTAATAACATTTATAACATCTGCAAAGACCCTTTTGTCGTATAACATCATCTTACATGGGGTGGAAAGATCCTGCAAGCCAAAATTCTGCCTACTGCACTATTTAAGAGGGAGGCTATGATTTGGGAGATGATAATATGAAGGGGTAAGAGTGAGGGAAGAGAGCTGGAGAATGAGTTGAAAATGTTCGGTCTGCATTTGCTTCCCCAGTGCTTCATTATAAAGAGTTAAAGATGTCTTTAGTGATTAAGGAAACATCATAGAGGTAAGAACTGAGTCTGTGGCTTGAAGTCTCTGCATTAGGATGCAAGAAAGAGTTACTCTTTCCTACTGTCTTCTCTCCCAGCCTGGAGCATGACCAGAACTATTTGGTTTAGCTTTCTCAAGAAACTCTTATTTCTACTGTTTTGAATTAAATGATAGATGTCCCTTCATGGAGCTTGCTGTGTCAGAATGAGGTGATTCTGAGGCAAGGGTTGGAAATATGGAGGGCAGGGTCAATGCCAAGCCAGCAGCTGGATGGAAAAATTGGCCATCACTCAAGGATCTGCAGTCAGCAAATAGCTCAATCAGCCAAAGAGGATGAGTAGACCCTGAGCAAACTAATAGTTACACTTGAAGAAAAACTCATCTACAAACAGCAGCAAGCCAAGAGATCTCTGGTGGAAAAGGGGCATGGCAGGGGGTCCACAGAATGTTCTAACTGAAAACAAGTTGTTCATATTTGACACAGGGATGCATAATACTTTCTCCTTACACAGTATATTCATATGTCATTTCAGGAATAGAGACAGGAAGAGGAGGGGCTATCTGAAGGACTAATTTTTTTCTCAGAAACCAGCTAAAGATTTCCTAAAGGAACAATTGAAAGGATCAGAATGGATTAAATTTAAACTAGTTTGGGTTTTAAATAATTTTTTCTCCTGATTACCACTGGGTGTGAGGCTTGGGGAAAAGACTAGCGTGGTAAAGCACAACTCTTAGATTCTTTTTAGTAGGTGAGAAAAGCAACCTGTTTGAGAATGGCTAAAGTTAGCTATTCTACCTACAAGTTGATAGCACATTTCAGACCAACTGCTGCCACTATACTGACATTTATTAGTTAAATTTATTAGCAAGGCAGACACAAAATATTTCATGAACCTCATTTCTAAATTTGATGAAGTTCCATTACAGAGGTATTTCCCTTAGAACCAAAAACAAACAGAAAGCTATTAAATTCAGAGGTTGGATGGATTATTAGTGATTAATTTATGGGACTCATCCCCAAGGGTACATTTTACAGAACTTTGTGGATATTGATACCCTATTCAAGCAAGAGTGTTGAATTTGTATAAGGCATTTAAGTCAACTGCACTTTATTAATACCTTTAACTTTGCTAATGAAAGAGTAGGGGAGCGTGAGAAGAAGAAGCAATTTGTAGGGTGATGTGGAAGGAAGTCACAGAGGAATGCAAGGTAGGCTAGATCCCACAGGACCTTACATGCCCAGGATAGAGTTTGCCTCTTGCAATAAATGCAATACAAAAGCATTGGAGGTTATGAGATAGAAATAACATGATATAACTTCTATTTATAAAGGATTACTCTGGTTTCTATGGATTATGGGGAAATAACATTTGAAAAGGAGAGACCAATTAGGGTCTAGTACTATATTCCAGCAAAGAGATGATAGTGGTTTGCATAGTGATAGAGGAAGTAGGGACCATTAATTTGATTTTGAATAAAATATAAAGCTAACATGACTTGCCAATGATTGGATTAGAGGCTGCTATAGACTGAATGCTTGTGTCTCCTCAAAATTCATATTTTAAAACCTAACCTCCAATGCACTGGTATTTGGAGGAGGGGCCTTTGGGAGGTAATTAGGTAATGAAGTTGGAGCCCTCATGCATGAGAATAGTGCTGTTATAAAGGAGACCTCAGAAAGCTCCCTCACCCAGCATGTGAGGACACACAAGATGGTCATTTATGAACCAGGAAGCAGGATTTCACCAGGCACCAAATCTGCCGGCAACTTGATCTTAGATGTCCCAGCCTCCAGACTACAAGAAATAAATTTCTGTTGTTTATAAGCCACCTATCAATGGTACTTTGTTGTGGTAGCCCCAACTGACTGAGAAAGAGGCAGTAAAGAAAATAGAGGAATCAAGGAGATGTTGAGAATAGTAAGAGGCCTATCTTATTCCCCAACGAATACCAGGGAATGACTTCTGATTCATAATGAAGAAATGAACAAAATTAATAACTTCAGTTTTTGGTCAGTGCAACTGAATGCAATTTGGAGCATTAACTGAGGTGGGATAACTGAAAAAGGTGTAGGGTTAGAGCTAGTAGGCAGGGTTTCAGAGTTGTAATTTGGATGTGCTGAGTTTGAGATGTCAATTTGACATCCAAGTGATAAGTCAAATATGAAGTTAGATGTACAAGCTAGAAGTTAAGGGAGAAAGTCAGAGCTGGAAATTTAAAATAGAAGGTCATGGCCTCTTGTCCACTTTGACAAATATAGGACTTCCACTTCTATTCA
This sequence comes from Diceros bicornis minor, assembly GCF_020826845.1. Classification (NCBI taxonomy): domain Eukaryota; kingdom Metazoa; phylum Chordata; class Mammalia; order Perissodactyla; family Rhinocerotidae; genus Diceros; species Diceros bicornis. The sequence goes on from NC_080763.1 coordinate 31,338,775, forward strand.
AAAATGTCACCCAACTTCATTTCTGGGATACCTAAGGACGTCTTATTTGAACTCACTCACTCATAGACCTCTTAACATGAGGCATCCACTTTGTTTAGTTTTTATCTACCCTACCTCCCTTTCCCATTCATAACATTAGAGACATCTCCTAACAACTACCCAACTGGCTAAAGTCCACCATAAGTATATTCCAGTTAATTGTAATGCCTACCCATGTCTCCAATCTTTCAATGCCAATATGCTACAGTTTCAGGATGAAAGTCTATCTACATTGCATTTCCTGGAATCCCCAATCTATTGAACATGTAAATAATCCATGTAGAAAATTTTCCACTCTGCCACTTTTTACTGACATATGTGTGTATGTCTCTCAGTGTCTCCTTTGACAATTAATAATATTATTTATTAATTATGTCCCTTCATACAGTTCTTTTCTCCATCAAGAATCATCTAGGACCTCCTGGTATTGTGTGGAAGAACAAAGATTGGGATCTTACCATCCTCAAAAGTTTATCTGAGAATAAGAGGCCTTTCTAATAACCAGTTTCAATGAGTTTTATTCTTTACTTTTCACTAAAGGATACTTTGAATAATATTGTTTGTGTTTATTTATGTATTATTAATAAATTCTGATGTTTAATATATAAGATATTTTATAGTTTTTGATTTGGCTTGAAATTTGCATGAAGTTCCACAAAAAAAAACTCTTAAGGGGCCGGGCCTATGGCCTAGGGGTTAAATTTGGCAGGCTCTGCTTTGGCGGCCTGGTTTAGGTTCCCGGGTGTGGACTTGCACCACTTGTCAGCGGCCACGCTGTGGAGTGACCCACAAACAAAATAGAGGAAGCTTGGCACAGATGTTAGCTCAGGGAAAATCTTCCTCAGCAAAAAAAAAAAAAAAAAAAAAAAAGCTCTTAGGTAAATATAATACATATGTGTACATACATACATACACAAGGAAATAAATGAGTTTATTAAGATAGTATATGAATTATATTTTAAATTCCCTCACCAAATTAGTAAAACCATCTCCTTCGTTAAAGGATTTCTTGAAAGATAATATTATTCATCTATTGATTCAAGTGACAAAGTCAGTTATTGATGTAATAGAGATGAACTATAATTTTTATGGTCCATGTTTCATGTTTTAAAAATCAAAACTCCAATGAAGAAGACGCAATACCAAGGCAATTAATCCAAGCTATAGTCAGCTTATTAATTTTTATGAGTTATTAATTGGAGAGACATTGTAAATGCTTCCTAATAATTAGTCCACAAAATAACATAGTCCTACTTACTGATTTATCCGTTTTGGACATGTTACATTTGAGATGCCTGTTAGATATAAAGATGGAGACGCTACAAAGGAAACTTCATAGAGAGTTCAGGTAGAAAATTTAGGAATCATCAGCCTATGGATGGTATTTAAAGCCATGAAACTGGATGAGATAACCAAGGAAGTATGCTATTATTATAAAAGGGAAAAGGTACAAGCATTAAACCATAGGATACTCTGGTGTTTGGAGGTCAGGGAGATGAAGATGGACCAGGACACTGATAAGGAGCATTCAGAGAAGTAGGAAAAAAAAACAGATGAGTGTGGTGTCTTGGTAGCCAAATCAATTAAATACTTATGGCAGAAGAGAGTGAGCAACAATTAAATTCTACTTATTGCTCAGTAAAATAAGGACTATATGAGCGTCCTGGGGCTGCCTCAACAAATTATTGCAAACTGGGTAGTTTAAAACAACAGAAAGTTGTTCTCTCACAGTTCTGTAGTTTAGAGTTTGAAATCAACGTGTCAACAGGACCATGCTCCCTCTGAAGGCTCCAGAAGAGGATCCTTCCTTGCTTCTTCCAGCTTCTGGTGTTTGTTGACAATCCTTGTCATTCTTTGGTTTGTGGCAGTGTAACTCCAATCTCTTGCCTCCATAGTTACCTGGTCTTTCTCTTATGTGTCTCTCTTTTCTCTTTTTATAAGGACGCCAGTCATTGCATTAGGGCTCATTCTAATCCAGTATGACCTCATCCTAACCAATGCCATCTTCGAAGACTCTGTTTCTAAGTAAGATCACATTCTGAGGTTATGGGTGAACGTGAGGTTTTAGAGGGCAATATAAGTATAAGGACTAGATAATTAACTATTGGATTTAACTATATGGAAGTTACTGGCGACCTAAAAAGGAAAAGTGGAGTGGAATGGGAGCAGAGTGGTGGAGGGAAAGACATACGAATTGGATGGGGTTCAACAAGAGGGGAGGGAATAAATTAGAGAAAATGAGAATAGACAATGCGAGGTAAAAGAAGGAAAGAAATCTCAGGGAACCCAGAAAATCAGTGAAGCAGAAGAGTTTTGTTTTGTTTTATTTAGTTTAGTTGTGTTTTGCTGTTTTTTTTTTAATTTCGGAGAAATAGAAATATTTCTCTATGCTGATGGAAATGATGTGGTACTGAATGGGACATTAAAGATAAAAAAGAGAATTACTGGAATGGTTTCCTTGAATAGGCAGAGTTGAATGGGATCTGGTGCTCAGATGCAGGGATGGCCTAAGCCAGGAACACAGGTAGTTCATTCTGGGCAACAGGAACATGTTAGCATAGAAGCAGGGAAGTAAATAGATGAGGTGGTGCGAGCCTGTGGATTTCCCCTCTGGTTGCCTCAAATTTCTCGGGAAAATGGGAAACAGTCTAGCAGTCTTCCCTTGAAATGGCTAGAAATATAATAGAAAGGAAGATTTCCAAATATTTGATAAAGACAGACAGGAAAGGTTTTAGTCTTAGAAATTTACAGACAAATCACAGCATACTATGAGTTGAGTTATGTGTGATAGAAGTAGATGGAAATTTTCACCATTCTCAACACATTATTGAAATAGCTAATGAGGATAAAGAGTAAGACTGACTAATGGGATTAAATAATAAGTAATATTGAAAGTTCTTTTGAAAATTATAATGTGAATAATTTTATATTTCAAGTATTAACAGATTAGTAGAAATGAAATGAAGAGGTTGTTATTTCCAACCCAAATAAAATGATAATATTTATGGGTTCCTAATTTCCAAGAAAGAATCAATAAACATAGGCAGAATCATCATGGATGCTTATTTCTTAAAACTCCTTTGACTGTGATTGAAAATAAACAATAGAGAAGGAAACACTTACCCTCCGTCTAAGTTGTCTGACATTTACTAATGCAAAAAATTAATCATATGTATCTATAACATGAACTCAAATAAAACATTTAGTTATAATTTGGTCTTATTAGGACAGTTTACTGTTATTGAATGACTACATGCCCCTAAAAATAAAGGAATACCTCTTGAAACCTCCGAACAGCAAGATCTCTTAATAACATACTTTTTATTCACTGTTCTAAATAAATTTATCATGGAGTTGAGATAAATGGTAGGTTACTGAAATCATAGCTAAAAATCTACTAATTGGTAGATGTAATGATGATATTTCTTTATTATTCTTATGATAAAATGTTTAAAGGAAGCTACATGACACTAAGTTTAAAGAACAGATATACCACATACACATGCATAGATTTACTTCTCTTCTTTTCTATATTTTTTTTAGGTTTTATAGAAATTATATCTATAGTTACACATATAAACATCCTAAAAATTTCTGCTACACGAAGGAATTGTACTGATGACTTGATGACATATGATTCACATTGTGTGTATACCGTTACACTGATATACAAGGATATAATAATGTATCTCTATGTACAAAATAAATTTATACTGTAACTCTGGAACCATATATAGCTACACACACATACACCATATATTTTATATTTGTATATATAAAAATATATATTTATCTATAGTCACTCAAAATATACGGATAAATATATCTAGTCAAAGCAAAATATATGCACTTTAAATATGGAAAATGTCAAAGATACATACTTGCTTTACAATTATAAGGTCATTTCTTTAAAAAATAGAGACTTTTTTTAATCATGGAAAATATTTACAAGTCAGAGCACCCTCCTATAAGGTTTTACGTGCCAGAGTGTATTTGAGAAACTGCATGTAATATGTCCATCAACATAGTAGCATGAATCCCCAAAAGTATATGTCCACTGAAAATCAATTACCATTAAAAAAATAATGATGGTCTTATCCTTAGGTGGTTATAGATTACCTTTAGGGAATCTTTATTGTTTTGGTTGTGAGCTTAAGGCAAAGATAATTTATCTACCAGGGACATCTGTGTTTTACACAAAGAATTTACATTTGACAATGGACAGTGCAATAATCAACACAATGAATTAGTGTTGTAGGAAGTGTCCATAACAGATATAACCACATCAGATAAACTGTAATAAGTTCTTAGTGTTTAACACGTTTTTCAGAACCTAGCTAGTTGCTTGCTTAGCTTGGCTATTCGTTAGGACATGCCAGATTAATATATAGGAGACTAAGTATTGAAATATTTTACTAATGAGCAGAGCAAGTGGAAATAAATGGCTGACACCTGTAGGATATTATGCCATTTTTATGTGTGGAAAATTGTATGGAATTCTGACATTTTTAGTATACTGTTAAAGAGGCACCTCACACATTATGCCATTGACTTTTTAATAAACCATTAAATACTTCTTTATTCTTAGCATAACTATTTAACTGCTAGACCAACATAACCCTGCCTAAAGCCTCAGTAAATTGTGCAGACATTTCTACCTCAAAAAAGTAGGATTCAATAGCCTGGACGAAAGATCATTATGCAGTGCAGATTTCAAGCAAGAGGTTAGTGTCTGCTGAATTGCGAGACTAAAACACTTCTAATGTGGTTGGTGTGCTCTTCGCATTTGCCTACTTATTACAAAATAAGTGCAGCAACCCCAGGCTGGAGAGTAGCTTGAGAGTTGGAAATAGAGGCAAAATCTCTATAATTTCAAAAGAGAGGCTAGGTACTCCGTGTTTCCCCACAGGCTATTGGGAAGACCAAAGAAGATATTGTATACAAATACAGAAAACTCCAGTGCTGTTGAAGAGCTCATCTCTTTTTGGAAGTTTAGCCTGGTTCACCAGTCTAGTTTAGCCACCACTTCTCTTCTCCCAGAGCCACACTGAGCCTATGCTTAGCCTGGAGTCTTGCATCATTTGGGTTTGTGTTTTCTTTTTTGACTGTAGGTAATCACCTTGAGACGGTCTTATTAATTAAATGCCTTTAACTTGGTAGGCATTGGAGACTCAAAGATGAGTGATTGTTGAATAAATTAATGAGTAAATACATGGATAAATTAATAAAATGCATGCTGATAAATATAATAGAAAGAGTAAGTTTTTAAAATAAAACAAATATTTGTGCTCACAGCCCTGATATGTATCTATATATCCCTTGTTAAATTAATTTTCTCATCACTTCATTCTTCAGTATTAGCATCTTCTTTTATTGCACCTTTTCTATATATTCCCATTAATTGTGTATCTATCTATCTGTCTCTCTATCTATCTATCTATCTATCTATCTATTAGTCTGGGTTCTCCTGAGAAACAGACCAGTAGGTTTGGTTTATAGTAAAGAAATTTATTATAAAGAATTAGCTTACATAGTTTTGGAGACTGAGAAGTCCCAAGATCTGCAGTTGGCAACCAGGAGACCCAGGAGAGCCAATGGTATAGTTCTTGTCCTGATCCAAAGGCTTGAGAATCAAGAGAGCCAATGGTGGTGTAAGTTCTAGTCTGAGTTCGAGTCTGAAGGCAGAAGAAGACCAACGTCCCAGCGTGAAAACAGTGAGAGAGAGAGAATTCTCTCTTACTCAGCCTTTTTGTTCTATCCAAGTCTTCAATGGATTAGATAAGACACATTCACATTAGGAAGGGCAATCTGCTTTACTCAGTCTACTGGTTCAAATGTTAATCTCATCTGGAAACACCCTCACAGACACCCAAAATAATATTTAACCAAATATCTGGGCACTTAAGGGCCTAGTCAGGTTGACACATAAAATTAACCATCATAATATCTTTATCTACCTATCTACCTACCTCCCTACCTATCTACCTACTTATCTATCTACCTACCTATCTATCTGTCAGTATGACTTAGTCATTGATGTGCACTGTCCCCATACAAATGAGCACTTCATTGGAACATGATAATGATGAGTAAGCATCACTTAGAATAGAAAGGAGAAAAATGATCCTTAGCCATCACATTAGTAAAAAATAATCATGATATAAACTTCATCAAAAAACAATATTTTCTTTCTCTTCCAAGGTAGTGTGGCACTAAATTAAAACTTATTTAATTATTCGGTCAAATTAGATATTTAGTAAATGTCAGGCACTGAACTAGCTTCTAGGAATACAATAGGCAAATGCCTAAAGGCATTTAATGTCCTTTTGAAACACACACTTTAGTTGAAAGAACACATAAGACACTAGTAAAATGTACATTTTGTTGACTTTATAGAGTTGGTCTTTTTGGTCTTCAATCCAAAAAAGAAAAAGAGTTGAAATGAATGAACAAGAAATCAACATGTATATAACATTATTTTCTACCAGTCCAACACTAGGTCTTAGTGCAAACTCTTAGCTTCAGTCAAACCAACCTCCTTACTGTTTGGACTTCCACAGTGATAAATTGTCCTTATATTTATACTTTTGTTTCCATAACCATTAACCCTTGTTTTATATTAAAAATCTCTTTAATTTGTGCTAGCAACCCTGTATCACGAGTTGACAAGTAGACTACCAATACAAATAATAATATTATGCTTATCATTGACGGGCATTAACTGTCAGCATAAATGAGATAACCCGATTCATACCATTTGTTGGCAGTAGAAAGTGAAAGTATCAGAGAGAGCATCGGTATCATCAAATACCCCAGTTCTTTCACTTTCTTTTTCATCTTGCAGTGTCACATCGTCCTAAGGCTGGATCCTAGCCCAAATTTATCAGAGGTGCAGGGTTTCCTTGTGCTTCTGCTTCCTTGTTCATGTCCAGGAGAGAACAGATTCAACACAACTGGTCTGGCTTAGATCTCATGCCCACACCTGATCTTAGCACAGTGACTAGTAGAATGGGAGGGCTGGCTGGCTTAGGTGACATCACTCACACCGTCCTAGAAGACAGAGATGTTGCCAACTTCTCTACAACCACATCACCTCCAAAATAAGCATCTGGGGCTATAGGGAAGTGGAGAGCTAGTGGGGAGCAGTTGACAAAGACTATCATCGATGTCATGGATGGAAAAAAATTTTAAATGGAGAAAATATGACCTCAAAATTAAATTCCCTAGGAAAGATGTCTAAAACACATGTGATGTGCAATTGAGTTCCTTCAATTGTTATAGCCAGGGTTTTAGCATTTAAAATTAACATCATTGATGAGTTAGTAAACTACTGGTATCCTACATTGTTTAGTAGCAGAGATCCATAGGGTTAGAAAAATTACATTTTATAGAAGAGTACACAAAAAATTATTTTAACAAATCTGGTTTGAAGTCGAGTTGGGACAAGCTTATATATAACGTGAGAAAACTGCATAAAAAGTAAATTATGCAGGTGATAGCCACAATCCACAAGATGCCAACAACTCTACAAGTTCTAATCATAATCTATCCTAGTCTATACTTATTAATAGTTCCCAAACATGAAACCAGTGTACAAAAAATGTGTTAACAGAGAGTTTTAACTGCATCCTTGAAATCCGGCTCTAACACTGGTTAACCAGGTTAGGACAGTCAATCTTATTCTTTAGTAAATTATCTTCTTTTACTTTCTCTTATTATCTAGAAAAAGAGTTCCTTACGCATCCTGGAGTTGGCTTCTTTACGACTTCCATTTCGACATTCCCTGCGGTAGTTCCTACCAGGATTCAATTCAGTGGCTACTTTGCCTTTAAGAATTAGACCTGATGATCTTGAAGAGCCCCTCTAAGACTCACGTTCCATGTTTTTATAAAAGTTAAATACCAAAAATGGACAATATGATCCAGCAGCAGAAGGATCTCTAAAGCAAAGATAATTGCAAATGAGACAAAAGAGTAAATTTCTTCCTTAAATTATTATAATATACAGTGAAAATTTCATGTTAATTCACTCTATTCGTTTCATCAGGTTGGGTCCCATTTGCCTTACGATGAAGGGCATTTGTTGTTTCTGACTACGACACTAAGCAATCCATTTCATTAGGCTCAGTTTAAGTTTATTTGGAAATTTCTTTCTCCTTTCCTTCCCTTCTCTTTACTTTCCTTGCCCTCCTTTCCTTCCTTCCTTTCCTCCCTTCCTTCCATCTATCAGCACAAGCTTAATTAAATTATAGTTTATCTAAATTACATGCTAATGACCTGAAATGTCGCACTGAAGAGTACAACCCTATTTCCCTCCATGATTCTCTACCAGACATGTTACATGGCTTTGTACTCTATGTGATCTCACTCTGGAGTAGAAGTTAAACTGCTCTTAATGACTGCTATGTGTGATGAGACCTCAACCTTTTCAATAGTCTGAAACATATTGCTTTAGTCTTATTAAGATGTCACTTTGTCCAAATATGAATATATGTCTGCATTATCTCAATTCTTGGCATATTGCTTTAAAATAACATTGTTTCAAGTTTCTCAGACAACATGGCACTGTTCACAACATGTCCACAACATCCAGACAAGTTTGGAAATTCTTCCAGACAAACTGATCCACATTTATTTTTTACCACTGATGACTCATGAGTGAGGGCACAGCCCTTGGCTTGTTAGCAGTTTCTATCCTACACTCAAGTTCATTCAGCATGTCAGTTCAACAATGTGTGATGTGTCAACTTCAAAAATTAAACAAACCAGACAACAGCACTTGCGCTACAAAGAACTTGTTTTTTTCCCCAACCTTCCCTTGCTAGCAAAACTGCTTTGACTGTTGTTCCCCACAAATCCCACATCTGGCTCAATTCCAAGTTCCGTTTTCTGTTTATTCATCAGAAACTTGTTTTACCAGCTGAGCAATACACTCAAATATTTTCTCATTTAAAGATCTTGTCTCTTTATGTACATGCTTTCTTTTCTGACCCAGAGGTTACTGAAAATTTAAGGTGATGTTTTTTCTTTTAGAAAAATTCTTGTAGCATATAAGGGAGACAATTGGTCATCAGTAAATTGAATTAGTAGTTATTACTTATTTCTAAACCCAAAAGCATCATTTCCACATGATGATGCTCCTTGGTGTAAATAAAATGTGAATGCCCAAAGCTGGAAATATAAATTAAAGGTATACATGATAAATTACATACATCTATATGTGTACACACAAGAAAACATGGCAAACTTGAAATAATGCATTCAGTTTGGGGTATTTATACCCTCTGTCCTCCTCTTTAAGGAAGGAAGATTTGTGCAGCAATGGTCAGCTTCCTAATCCTCCTTTGAGGCACAGAATTCTGGTACGAAACAACAGAAAAATTGAAAGAAAACGGAGAAACTGCTGCTCTGCTAACAAACAGCTGAGTTAAAGAAGGAAAATGAGAGATGTGAGCAACCCAGCTTGGTCTGTGTTTGAGAAACAGTCATTAGGAGCGTGAACTTGGGTGAGAGAGACATAGAGATAGCTGTATGGAGAGTCAGCCTGGAGAAAAAAGTAAAGACCTTTTAAGACATTTTGATTTATTTTATAAATGGCACTTGCTATTTTCGTGAAAGACTAAAATAAGGATATTTACTTTTAATTTTTATTGCTTGGTAAGTTGATAAATCTTTGACTATAACTTTGTCATGTCAAGATAGGGCAACAGACAATGAGATACTATGCAGGTTACATACATTAACATGTATATCTACAAACTTTTAATGGTGGTTACTTCTCATAAGAAAGATAGAAGGAGGCATGAGTCAGATTTTTATGTTTACTCTCTGTATGGCCATATACTGACTATTTTAAGTAAGCATACGTTACTTTTTCAATTTGAAAATAAACAAATTTTCTATATTTTATGGCCTCTGCAACACTGATATTTTGTTAATCTAATTGGTAATTATCATTCCATAAAGAGACAATTATTGCTTTTGGGATAATGACTTATGGGACAAGAATAGTATTAGTGAGAAAAGCAACTTTAAAAATTCTACTGCAGAAAATTCTAGGAATGTTTACATTATCCCAGATCCACATGAACATCTATCTCAGATCTGCTCCCACCCCACCCTCTCTCCCCCCAAAATGCATTTGTAAGACAGTCTTTTTGCCCTGCTTATTTCTAATCCTTCTTGAGATGTTGGTTTCCATTGTGACCATAATTCATCACATAATTCATCATAATTAATCAGAGTTTTATACCATATCCTTGAGAACTGCCAAAAAATTCTCCAGCTTGTAATCTGTCCTCGGAGGCTCTCAATCTACTTTGATTTCAAGACACACTTTATTTCTTATGTAAATCCTATTGAAAAGTTACTAGGAAGAATCACAGATGGAAAAGATTGAGCTGTGTTAGTGAAAATGTAAAAAAAAAAAAAAATAAAGAAAAATCTCCTTACAGATATCTTGGCTGTTCCTTCTTGTTTATGTTGGGGAATTCTCAAATAACAATGCTGCCAGATAACAATATTCCTATGTACAGAGATACCCAAATACTACATCATACCTGCTACCCTGATCACAATAAAACTGAAAGACCTCTACTGTAGAGAAGTAGCACGTCCCTCACCGCAGAGAAACCAACACAAATCAGCCTTTTTTGTTTTTTAACCGCTCCTCCTTAAAAGAACAAATTAGTCATTTTTGCAGAGATAAATGCTGCGTGACAATAGAAATTTACACCTTGTCTCCACACCAGCTTCCGTGTGTACTTGAAAAAGAGAAGTCAAAGGTGCCTTTTTCCTGCCTGGAAGGTAGATCCAGTCCAGTGTATTTCTCTGTGTGTCTCTTTTTGGATGATCTAGACTCAAAGTTACAAGTGAAATTAGAAATCTTGGTATCAGAGTAGTATCAAGAATAGAATGGAATTCCCAAATGGTGCTACAAAAGGGAATCCTATGGATATTTTCAGAAACTAGGGCTATAATCTCACATCCAATGATATAGAGAATTACTTTTGTATCACATAGTATAGTGCCTTAAACATAGTAAGTATCAATATGAATCTTCTGAGTTATGAAAAAGTTTATGCTCATTTCACAAAAATCATCATATAGAGTGAGAGTCCTTAATGCCAATGAAAAAGGTATAAACAGGAGAATGCCAGCCAGAATAGGAGGAGATAAAGACATCTCCTTCAAATCAATCCCTCTGACACTCTGGTTCTCCCAACACAAACAAACAAAATCCAGCGTATCATTATCAGCACTCACTTGGCTATTTCAAGGCTCAAATTATACAATGAACGAGAATGTGCTTCACAACTGGGACATATTGTATGTAAGCATCAAACATCATTGTAATGACGCTGAACAATAAGGAGGATTGATATGATTGTTTCCTCAGAAGTCAAACTTGTAGACGTGCTTCCAAACTTTCCAGATTGCTGAAATAATGCATATCTGCATTTGCATATCCTTTTTTTCAAATAGCTCATCAACTACGTTTTGAACATGTTCTGAACACTCTTTTTGGTAACAATTATCAAGATGTGAAACTTTTTGTGGAAAAATGACATTTATTTTATTTGTCCATAATTTTTCTTCTTCTGAGCTTTAATTTCTAGTGTCCTAGCTGTTATGGGCTGAATTGTGTACCCTAAACTTCATACGTGGAAGCCCTAACCCTCAGTAGTTCAGAATATGACTGTATTTGGTGATGGGCCCTTTAAAAATGAAGTCGTTAGGATGGGCCCTAAACCAATCTGACTGGTGTCCTTATAAAAGAAGGGGAAATTTGAACACACAGAGATACACTAGGGGTGTGCTCACAGAGGAAAGACCACGTGGAGACAGGGAGAAGGCAGCCATCTACAAACCAATGACAGAGGCCTCAGAAGAAACCAGCCCTGCTGATATCTTGATCTCAGACTTCTAGCCTGCAGAACTACGAGAAAATAAATTTTTGTTTTTTAAGCCACTCAGTCTCTGGTACTCTGTTATGGCAAACTACCACATCAGAATTTTGGGAAAAGGTTGTGTTTATTGTATTAATATCTATAATGAATCTACAAAGTGTAAGAAGTTTTTATGCCCACATTTGTCTCCCAAAACAACAGAATGTTCACATTTCAGCAGGTTTTTCTATACTTAAAATTTAAAAGTCACATTTAAAATTAGATCTTAGCTCTAGGCTTTCTGTGTATTCCATCAAGAAGACACAAGTTGCAAATGAAATAGTCCTAAGGGCCTTCTGCTGCTTCAGCCTCTGATGCAGGCTGGTGAGCATGGCCAGGGGGCGAAGGAACACTTGAGAACCACAGGCTCTTGGTTCATTCACTGTTCTGCTCTGTAACAATGCATCAGATGAGGTCATTGCAAAGGGGTTAGGGACAAATTCCTCCATTGGCAGCTGCTTTGGTAAAGCTCAATATTTACAGGAATTATTCCTCATTTCCCCGTTACTATTACACCTGTGACTTTAAGAGTCTATGAGTTTTGGCTCAGGGGAGAAAAAAAAGGCTTCCTTTACAGACAGGATTTCTACAGATGTCTTTTATGAGTTCATGGGACCATCTTGGAATTTTATTTCATGGCCCCATTGTACATAAACAGTGTAAATACCTGCATTCTTATCCCATTGTATATGTATAGAATCCATTCTGCTATTTCTCTCTTCCTTCATGCAAGGCTCTATTTGTTGTGGGTGATAAAATTCAGGCAGAAGTTTTTAAAAGCTTCAACCTCAAACTTAATTAAAATGTCTGTTTATCAGCAAACATAACAAGCCATAAATTATATGGATGTTTCAGTTTATTTGGCTTTGCAAATATGTCACTCTGATCGATATAAATTTGACTTCACTCATGTACAGAAAGTCTTGAAAGTGACAGCTCAATGATATTTTCTCCTTCAAAAGAATTAAAGAAACCGTAAGTGGAGGGCTGTCAATTGAGTCTGAATAGGAAGTTTAGAAACAGAGGGCAGGCAGGTCTCAACCAGGTAAGGGAAACTTGTACAGAGTTTAAAATAGGATAAAAAATTATGGAAAAACATAGGGTAGCCATGGAATTCTGTTATCCATGTTGCCACTGCATATTGTAAAGAAAAAGTATGGAGGAGTGATAAAGAGATAGTGGATTTTTACCTGAAGGAGAAATCCCACAGAAAGCGTGTTTGAGGATTCACCAAAAGAAAATCAAAGAAGAATCCTCTGGCCATTTCTGAGAGATGGATATATTATAGAGGAAAAAAATGATTAGAAGACCATTTACGGAAGGAGACTGAAAAAATAGAAACCCAAACTAATATTGAAATTTCTGAAAAAATAAACTCTTTTAACTAGTCCTAAACTTACTTTAGTTTTCTTTGGACAATCGGTGAAATGTTGTTTTTTAATAACTTAATTCCTATTGAAAACTCCCAAATAGATTTGAAATGAACACTCTGCTGCTTCTGCTGAAGAAAGGGCTATAAGTCTTCAATAAATTTTCCTTCTTAGAATTCTTAAAAGCAAGATGATCAGTATAGATTTCTGAATAGTTAAGAAACATGACAACCTCCTTTCCTCATTCAAGTATACAAACACGCCTTAGCTTGTCTGGATTTCATGAAGCCCGGCCTGCAGGTATAGAATTGGTATATGCTAGAGCCCACACTTTGTTTGAACTCCGCAGTCTTTATTGCCCATTTTAATTAATTTTCTTTGTCACATTCCATATATTTCCTTTACTGCATTCAAGGGACTCTGTAGAGGTGCCCCAGGGTAGCTAACTTAACACCTGAAATTTCCATTATTTTTTTTTTTTATGTCTCCGGTTGACTAGGGGGCAATGATGTGCAAGAGTGTGGCATAGAAAATACCCATAGCAGGCATTCTGTTTCAGATAAGTTTGCCTTAAAAGCTCTTAATAAGGATAGCATATTTCCTTTGAAGTTCCTGGGCAGGACCTCTTGTAATTCCCTGCGTTGCTTTTATTTAGCCAGAATATATAGCTGCCACAGTGTTTGTTCTCAGCTCAAATCTCATTAGTGTGGTGTTTGCATTCACTACTTATATAATGATGAGGAATTTTCGATTTGAATAAGTCTGCTGGGAATATGTGCATGTGCATGTGTACATGATTTGATTAGAAAGTCTCTGGGTGGTTGTGACTGAGAGGCAGAGAAATGAAGACATAAGAGTAAATCCCAACCTCCCCTCCAGGGTGATGACACCTTGGGAAAATCACACAAAAGACCCACGATTCCCTGAACTATAAATGGGGAGAACAATAGTGTTTTCATCACAGAATTGCTATGTGGATTAAGTTAAAGAATAGGTAGAAAAATACCTAGCAAACTGTAAAGCAATATAAACGCATTAGCTGTTTAACCATGAGGAAACCGGCATAGCATGAGGGGTGGAGTCAGACAGACCTGAGCCTAAAGATCATTTCCACCACTTACGAGCTGCTTGACTTCTTTCTGCCTCAGTGTTTCTCATCTGTAAAATGGGGATAATAGAGCCTCTCCTCATGAGTTTTTGTGAGGAATGAATGAAATTCATATAAAGCATTTACACAATGCCATAGTAGAAAGAATATTCAGTTAATGATCATTACACTACATTATTATTTGAGGACAAAGTCCTTGTACCTCGGACGGAGCCCTGTGTAAAGAAGCAGAAACTTCTCTCCATTTAATCATTCATGACTTCAGATGTTAGGGAAGGGTCTCTCTTGTGTCTCTAAACTATCTCTTTAACAAAACCGTTAATCACAATACAAGGAATTTTTTTCATTGCAGGTCACATGTATTACTTCAGTACTCATGTATTCACAGATCAGGACACGAGAGGGACTAGGTAAACCACTGCTCATTTTCTGAAACAAGGGCAGGAAAAAAAAGTAGCCAAATACATAAATTTAGTCTGATAAAATTCAGAATTTGTTAGATTAGCTGAAGCAGGCAACACAGGATCCAGAACATATTAATGGATAAATAAATGAAAGAATGAATAAATAAATGAATGAACGAGAAACCATGAGATATACTATGCAAATGAGCTATAGGGAAAAGATGATTTATGCAGATGGGAAGCATTAAGAATAACTGCTGTAAGCAATTGCCAGCCGTGATAGAAGGAAGGGCATCCAAGTAAGAGAAATGGGAGAAGATGGAAAGAGTTAGACATGGGGTTAAGGTGCAACTTTCTTCCGGTGAAGCATCTTGAGAACTAGTGCCCTCATTCCAGTGCACATCCACTTACCTCCCACCATTGCCTTCACCATTTCTACATTTTGCCTAAAAATTAGGCTGTGATAGCAAGCAATGTCCTAAAGGTGATAATTTCTTAAATTTGAGTAGACTACTAAGCATCTTCAGATCTATTGGAGGTGCCTTTTTAAAAGGAATAATCAATTAATGCTTTTTTATTAAGAATATACCATGTGTTATGTGGGATAGAAACAAATTCTGAAGACTAAAATCCTGCCTACCAAAATGTAGCTATGATGTAAATGGGGATACAAATATTAGTGCTGTCTTTTTTTTTAAGAATAAAAAAGAAGTTTGGAACATCATCTTCAAACTGTAAACCTGGAATAACAAACTTTCTTTCTTTCTCTTGCCTCTAGTTTACTGAGTACCTACTATTTGCTACTATGCATCAGGAATTATGATACACAGTCAACTAAGAGTTACTGAAACAGGAAACTAGAGAAGGCCCCATTTGACAGTCAAAGGAACTGTACACGTATCTACACCTCCACACAAATTTCCCATGCTAATTTGTGTCAGCTCTATTCATTTGTCATACAATTAGAGAGATGTAATCATTTCTCCCTCTCTGCTTTCTTGTTTCCCTTCATATAACTCTTATTCCTATATATGATCCTTCACTTAGACAAACATGAGGCTTTTCCTTTTATTCAACCTTAGCCTTCCCTAATTCAGCAGGAAAGTTGTGGAGAACTACAAATAATCCAGCACAACATGGAAATAAAAGTAAAACCACTCAATTTCATTAGAAAAATAATTCACTACTTTCACTACTGAACAAGAAAGTCAATCATTAGGCTTAGTTGTCAATCAATTTGCCTGCCTTCCAGACAAGACCTGAACCAATCTCCAATAATAGATTCTGAGTCCCTGTTTTCTACGACTTTTGCATTTACAACTGTGTCCATTGGGAATACTCTTCCCACCCACTCATTTTGTTGTTTGTTTTCTGTGCTTTCTTTGATTTTTACTGTAACAGTTTGACACATTTTTCATATAAATTAAGTCACTTATGGGTAATTATTATTTGTCTTCGTTCTATAGGTGACTAACTTGAAACTGAGTGCCAGTGTGGATTGTTAGGATCACTAAGCCAAAGTATTTGGTTGGCTCAGCCAAATCTTCTTAGAAACGGCTCCCAAATTTCAGAGGCTTAACACAATAGAGGCTCATTTCTTGCTCGTGCAACACATCAGTGCAGGTGTTTGATGGTGATTTGAGAACCCTGGATCCTTCCATCTGTGACTTCATCATACTCTAGGGCCTTATTATTCTCTCCTAGATCTCTGCATCCAGCTGGAAATAGGAGGAAAAGAGAATGTGGAGAATCACGCAAGAGCATTTATGGGCCAGGCCTGGAGGTGGTGGTGAATATCACTCCCGTTCCCACTCTCTTAGCAAAGACTCAGTCAACTTGGCATATATAACAGAAGGAAGGAAGGGACATGTAGGCTACCTTAAGCCCAGTGGGAAAGTGAAACATTTGATGAACAATTAGCCAACTTCTTTCTGCCATGGTCTGCACCTTAGGAAATAAAATATTCATTGCACTCATACCCACACCATAAAATACACACATCTTCTTCCCTAGGGAGCCAACTTAAAGACCATTTAGCTGTTATATCCACTTAAAAGTCCAGGATCTACAGGGAACATATAGTTCTCAATAGCTCTTCATGGTGCAATGATATATGTACTAAAAAGATACATTATCCACCACTAGCCAATGTCCAGTATACGATGTTATAATAGAGAGGGAACAATAACTCAGTTAGTTTCCTCATTTAGAAAAAGGAAGATTGGAAGACAGAGCCGACCTTGGTCCACATCAATTCTGAAATCCTGCTGGATCAACATTATGAAAGTCCTCTACCCAGCAGGTGTGAAAAACTCATTGATTAGGGCAGATTATGCTCTCTGAGACTTGTTCCATTGTCTCTTGTCTTCAGTGGTCCCTGGCTCTTCCCTCTGAAATATTTTTCATTTTTCCTTATTCTCCATGAGGGATTGCTCAGAGCATCCTGGTATATGTCTGTTGTCTCCGCATTATTAATAATAGCACACCCTTCCATGTTTTAAAGTATCAGTTTGGGCAATGATATGTGGTTACACCATCCATGGCCATATATAAAATGGGTGTTGAGGAATAAAGGCTCCTTGAGGTCTATAGTGCTGACCAATTCCACAGTTTGCCTCTTCTAGTTTGGAAATTTAAGATTGTTTTAATGCTTGAAAAATAAGACGATTTTTTGGGAGAGTAGAGGGTCTTGGTTCATGGTTTCTTTGAAATATAATTCCTTCAAAAAACTTAGGATGCTTCTGATCCAATCAATTCTCATTCCAATAACCTCACCCAAACTTCTTTTCTAGATAATAATTCTCAAATCTAATTTATTTAATTTAGCTAATGCTGACTATCCTGAGGCTATTTGAAAAATTAAACCTAGGTAGGAAGGCAACACTCATAATCAGATATTTGACATTTGGCATGTTTTTTAAACTGAGAAATCTTCCTGGGTCTTTGGAACTCATGGTCTATTTTAGTCTAGCATCTTACTATTAGAAGCAACTGTCTTTTCCAAAGCTTTAAGGCTCTTGATATCTAGACTTTCCACATTTTTTTTCAATCTCTTGTTAAAAATCAGATAATTCTCTCCTGAAAGCATCTCTTGTTTATTCTGCCTTAACTAAAAAGCCAATCGTCATCAAAACACAGCATCAATCTGATTCTTTCCAATGATCTACCCTAGAGCTATAGACTCAGTAGCCATATTGTCTACAAGACATCTTTACAGGCAGTTGTCTGTGTCTCTTTGCTGATTGCTGCCCACCAGTTACACTACTACTACATATTTTAGGTTTTTGTTATAGGGTATCCCAATTAAAAGTACGAATTTCTGAATTAGTCAGAAGAGGCTAACTGCTGTAACAAATAATCCCAAATTTTCGATGACTTGACATGATAAGTTACTTCATTCTCATTCAAGAATAGTTCCTGTGGTTTTTCATTGGGCATCCTTAAGTCAAAGACACTTGCTCTTCCCATATTGGGGTTCTGCTGACCTCTAGGTCGTTGGGGTTCTCTGCAACTAGCCTACAGGCAGGAGAAAATGGAAAATTACATGAAAGCTTTTGTCATACAAGTCTAAAAGTTGTATGTATCACATTCAGTCATATTCAATGGGTAGGAACCTCAGTTAACCGAAAAAACAGTGAATAAACTAGTATAACTCTGAACTTAGGAAAAAAGAGAGTTTGGTAAACAACAAGCCAGTCTTTATTAGTAAATATGTGATCAAGCCCAGTTTTGTACACTGATCTGTGATCATGAATTTCTTAATTTTTCTTTGTTCCCTTACAATTTTGTCTAAAACTCAACATCTCCATCATGTCTTTCTTCACAAAAATATTAGCTGTGGTCAAATTTTGAAGGCCAGAAAGGTAAAATTTCAATTATAGAGATATTTATTTTTCTTTTACTTTAAAAAAATATTTAGTACCAAAAAACTATATGGCCCTGCAACGTATTTCAAGGAGCCATCGGCCCTCTAGGTAATTTGTCTAGCTGAAAATGCCCTTGAGTCTGTTACCTGTAAAATAGAACTATGAAGAGTTGATGTCAAGTTAATAAACATTATTAAATTATTGTTAAATATCCATGGAGTTTTACAAAATGCAAATCAATTTAGAATTGTGTTTGTTTAAAATATTAACACAAATTATTCAGAAGCACTTAAGAGAATCTCCTAAATATTACAACACCAAACAGTGATAATTTAATCCACATTTTTTCAGAGAAATTTAACAAGTATATTTACAAGTTAATATATTAACCACACCTTATTTCCACATTATTTTCTTAGATTATGGGTTCTTTTTGATTAGACATGGAAATGAAAACTCACTGGGATACACTGACAAAACTAAAACAAAAAATTATTTTTTAAAAACTTAGATAAGTAGTATATATTTATTACTAAACAACATAAAATATAGAAAAAGTTAGGAAAATGCAAATCACCTTTAACACAATTTATATCTTATATACAAATTCTTAAAAAAAGGTTGGAAATAAACATATTCATATTTTAAGTGTTTTAAATATAATGCCGATATACTATATATTATTTTACTTATTATTATATTGTTAATATTTCCTTTGATATTCAATGTTTTTAGAAGTAAGAATAATAACAAAAGTATTTTGACAGGTGGATGTAGGGTTATGGATTATGCCTTAAGGCCTTACTAATGCCTTAAGTTTGAATAAGTTTGTGTTTAATGTTTCCATTATTATAAATTATGCTATAATAAACATCCTTTTACAAACATTTTTCTGTATATCTGAAGGTATCCACTATGTAAATACCTAGCGTTGTAATGTGCTTATTTTTCAACTACTCTTTATTTTAACCTATGATTGTCCAGGGCTACCAGTCAAACCCTTTCTACCTTAAATTAATTTTGTGGTTGCCCTATCTAATTTAGTCACACTGAGTTCTGCAAATAATCATATTTTCAATGAAATAAATCTTATACGTATTGTTTTAATGATCGGATACTTTTCAAAAACACTTTTCACCTAGCTTAATATGATTTGTGAGTTTTCTATAATATTCCACTAGCAGTGAATGGTGTTTTGATAGCTAAGGCCAACAATGAAATATACAACCACAGCAGCATATGCACGTGTGCATCTGTACATATATAATGAATATTTTATATGAAAATATAAATATGACATAAAATATGTTTCCATATATATTTAAAGTATGCTTTAAATGCTTATAAATCATTTCCAGAAGTTATTGTTTTATATATATATGTATTTCCTTATATACATGGAAGCTATTTTATAAATCTAGATAAGTTTTTATTTAAACAGTCAACACATAATATATCTAAAAGTGTATTTGCACATGTTATAACATAACTAGCATGTTAACATGTTTAGGTGTTTATTTTTCTTTAAAACTCTATAATTATATAAACACGTACTTATTTCTTAATTCAGGCTAATATATGTAAGCTGGAAAAAGTGATAATTTGGAATTAGAATAAACTTAAAATTAAATTGTATCATTTAAATATGTGTCAATAATTTAAATTAATTAATAAAATAATTCCCAATGTATTTCTTTGCCTACATGATTGAAGTTCCTAAACTTTGTGTCTTATACATGATTTGAGTTTAACTAATACTAGTTTCATTCCTCTTATAATTTTAAAGCATTCCATTTATGTACTTGGTTCTTATAGTTATAGTTGGCCAAATATCTTCACCACTGTGGGCTTAAGTTTTCTACATGTAATCTTTAAGTTTTGGACTAAAAGCATTATATATTTTATTTCTGCTCCAAAATTTTATTGTATTCATTATATAATTTTAATTAAGTTAATTATATTTTATGAAATTTATTTTTAATTTTTTATGCAATTATTTTTTATTGTGTTTCTTTGATTAAACTACATTTTTCTTTTAGGTAAATTTAAGAGGTACTTCAAAGACTAGGTTTAAAGAACTGAATGTTTTAACATAACTTTGACAAGTGCTCAATTTTTCTTTGCAGACCTAATTCCTTTATGAAGGTTTCAGAAACATAGCTTTTCACTTTTCTATTGCCTTGCTTTTTTTCTAAATATAGTTTTGTGGAAGTATTTCAATTCCCTAGTCTATGAAGTTCTTGTTTATCCAGGAAAAGCCAACTGAAAAACTTTCACCAGGAAGCAACACTGCAACAATTGGTCCAAGTCGTTCTAAGAAAAACTTAGTTTCAGTGTCCTAGTCTCGAAAATGGTAATAACCACAAATTCTTCTCCAGGGAACCTCCTGGGCATCCTCAATCATGTGTCCATCAGCAAATGCATTTCCTCTTCAGGCAGTTATCATGGCTCCAAATTCTCATTTTTGTTGATCTTTATAAATGTCACCATTTACCTTATTATATTGCGATTTATTTTGTGACATTCTTTTATTCCCCCATAGAACGTAAGTTTCTCAAGGGTAGAGAATGGTCACAGTCATCTTTTATTCCTGTATATTTCCTAAGAAAAATCCTGGACGTTGAGTACTCAATAAATGCTGAATAAATGAACAAATTTGAGTCAGAAAGAAACTTTCAATGACTCTGCCTATATACGGATTCCATATACTACTTCCAACAGAATTTCATTTTGTTGCTGCTGTTTTTGGTACTTTCTTTCTTAGAATAGCAGATGTTTGATTAGAAGGATGAAATGAAATAGCTTCCTGATTTTCTTCAAAGTTTCAAAAGAAGAAAAATCTTTTACAACTTTTGAGTACATTTACCTGCAGGTAAAGAATGTTCAGACTTGGTGGGATGAGGGGAATGACAGTTACAAGAAACTATAGAATGACATTTTTTTCAAATACATAGAGAATTTTCGTTAATATCTGGAGGAACTTTAGCTTTTAGGGTCATCTAATTTGGAGTGCTCCATATTCTGCCAATACTAATAATTCTGAAACGTTCCCTAATTCAAATGTTTTCTCTAAAGGCAACTCAATAGATGTTATCCAGAGAATAATTAATTGTTTTGAGGATTTATTCCCTAGTCTTTTTCTTCTTCCTCTCTACAGTCTGAAAAGTTTCAAAGAGTAGAACTCATATCAATTTTACATAGTCTTAATAGTGCTATCATAGATATTGAACCTGATTCTCTCAGTCAATCAGCATATCAGAAAATATGCTGATTTAAAAATGCTTCTTTGAAATAAGTTGAGGTTCTTTAACACGAAAACTGCATCTTGCAGCCAAAGTGTGAACCATGTCTAAATGGATATATATAGGAAACAAATTAGCATGAACAGTTAACTTGTCTTGGTTTCCCAGGAGAGAGCTTGCATTTATAGGGTCATATTCTTACAGTTGACATTCATCAGAGACTTACAACACAGCAAGAAAGAAAGAGTCATTAAGGAGATCTTAAATAACACTGAATTTTATAGTTTCCAGGAATATTGTTTAAAAGCTCAACTTCCCTAGGAAGTCCTCTTTGGTTACACTTCTAATCCTATGACCCAGCCTCAGTTTTGTGCATATTTCCATATAAGTGTATGGAAATATTATCACAGAGAAAATAAAGTTGTTGTTTTACTAATCTAATGAAGCTTGTTTTAAAATCCATCTTACTGCAATTCTAAGTATATTCTAAATTCTCAGTAATTTATATATTAAGAGCAATAAAATTATAATAATTAAAAGCATGGGAGAATAATTAAAACATGGAAGAATTTTTCTTTGCAAGGTATCATAATAGGAGCTTTACAGGTATTATTTTCAAACTCAGACTCTGGAAGGTATATCATATTTTTTTCTATTTTGTTAAGGAAGACAATTTAGGTCCAGGAGTTGAAGTGATTTGTCCAAGACCATATGTCTAACCATTTTCAAAGGTGGAATACTTTCCTTATTCAGTTGTTCACCATGGCTGTGTTTTCCCTGCTCCGTTTATGTTTTTATCTTATCTATAGACTGACTTCTTTCTCCAAAAATTGGTAATCTAATCCAGGTCAAAGCCTGAATGCCATCCAAATTCTGTTACTTTCCTAGTACTGACTACAGCAGGATACATAGAGCTGATGTTTTATAAAGATAATGACAATGGAATTACTAGGATATGATTTAGGCAGAGAAAAAAATTATTTGAACCTTGGGCATGCATATTTAATTGAATCAAAATGTTCTGCACTGCATGAGCATAAGAAAGAACAGTGTTAATGGTGGCGTTCGGTCCCATAATTCATTCTTATGAATCATGATGATGCTTCTGTCTATAAGACAAAGATGAAAGCACGTTGTTAAAATTTGTTCATATATCATGCCTGTTAAGTGGGAATCGAAAATGTAATATTCGAAAGACTGATCTTCCAATTGCCAAAGATTACCAGTTTTAGGTAGAACTGAAACCAAAGTATTAGGTCTCTTAGGATCTATGGCCTCTATTTTGACGGTTAAATCTAGACTTCAATTTTCGTTAGAAGTAGGCTGCCAGCACAGCATGGCTGCTAACAGAGCAGTGTAGGTCTGCTCCTGGGAACCAAAGGCAGGCAGCCAAAGTGGAGCATGGTGAACTTAACCACTAGGCCACTGGGGCCGGCCCTCACTAGAAGTTTTTAAATGCCCCTTGCAGCTAACTATTGAAAATTAAGCTAATTAAAGGAAATGGCAAGGAAAGGCTCAGCTCTAACCAAGCCAAGCAGTCCCAGAAATAAATACTTTGCAACAACAATGCCATTGGGATTTTGGGAACATTCACATCCACGTACATGAACGTAGTATTTTCTATCAGTCTTCAAAGACCTTACAGTTTAGTTGGGGATATAGTATCAAAATATAGGGAATAACTTTTCAAAAAATTGAGAGAACAAGTCTGTAAATTTTCAGAAAAAAATGATAGATCAATACGGGTTGGAGTGATTTGAATGACTTCATGGAGAACATGGAACTTCGTCAAACTTGAAAGTTTAGTAGAGTTTGGATAGATACAATATTGATTCATTCTAAACAAGAAGGGACACAAGTATATAAAAGGAAATATATAAAATATTTTAAGAAATATCATATAGACCTATCTCCTTGGATGTATATGTGGTTTGTTGAGAACAAAGTGAGAATGTTGCCATCCTTTATAGAATGTCACATGAAATATTTATATCATCTCTTTCCAGTTACATAGAGTTTTGGGAAAGGAAGAGATTAGGCATGAAATTTGAAAGGCTGTGTTGGGGAAAGTGGAGCGCCAGAGTAGACGGCCTGTATCCGGATACTGTATATATATAAATGAGATTTGAGTACATAGTCACCCCAGAGTTGGATAGCGAGCAGAGAGATAAATCGCTTTGCATAGTGTAGTGAGGCTGGTTTCAATAAATGCTCTATAAGAGAAAAAAAGGGGTTGAGTGACATGGCAGGAGGCTTGTGATTAAAGAGAAAAGTGGCCATTGGAGATTCACGATGTTATTGAAGAACTTTAAAAACAAAGAGGCTAATATTTAGTACATAACGTGAAATGACTCTAACTATCCAATTATTTAGTCAAATCTGCTACTCACAGAAATTGTTTTTGTGGTGTTTCGGATAAAACCAAAGAAAGGTACTGATTTCCACATTCAGATCTGTTGGGTTCAGAGGGAAGAGAATATATGCATGAGGTGAAGTTCAAAGCTTAATTATATCAGGGGCTGTTTACACTTGATTTGGGTACTATCATGAGATCGTATTTCAGAGAACTTAAGTCATTCAGGTGTTTGCTATGTTAGCAACTGCAACCACAAATTGAACATCTTATGAGAAGGGTAATGATACATTTAAAGCAATGCCCAAGAGTAATCATGTCTTAGACTTTTGAAAGCTACTTTGAGAGTATTTGATGAAACTTTTCATTAATCCTTTGCACAACCTTCCTGAGAAATTGCTACTCCAATTCCAATGGAACTTACTGTTTCTCCAGGCAGTGTATTCCTTTCTTTTATTTGTGAGTGTTAAGGATACCTTGCTTCCCACTATTTACGTCTGCCCTCTGGAACAATATAACATAAATCCACATCTTTTTTTTTTCCCCCAAAAAATGACAGTTGTTCAAACACGAAGACATAGCTGTATATTTCTCTTCTTTTCTTTCCCAGAATAAAAAGTGTCTCTGTTTTTTCATCTCTTATCTGAAGACTGTTTTGTTTAGCCTCTCCACCATCTGGATCTTTCCTTTACTGGGTCAGCTAGTTTGTCAGTACTTCTATATAACTCTAATTATATGATCATTGGAGTTGACCACAATATTACCAGGAAATTGGATCAGGATAGACAGAAGAATGTAGTGTTTGAAACATGCCACATAGAAGTAACCCAAAGTGACAAGACCTAAAGATAAAACTTTGATGAAAAATAAAGATTTAAGAGGATTTTTATGAAAAGCAAGTAAACAAAAATTGGGTTCACGGGGCCGGCCTGGTGGCGCAGAGGTTAAGCGCACGCACTCCACTTTGGCAGCCCGGGGTGTGCAGTTTCGGATCCCGGGCGCACACCAACGCACTGCTTGTCAAGCCGTGCTATGGCAGTGTCCCATGTCCCATATAAAGTAGAGGAAGATGGGCATGGAAGTTAGCCCTGGGCCAATCTTCTCCAGAAAAAAAGAGGAGGATTGGCATCAGATGTTAGCTCAGGGCTGATCTTCCTCCCCCAAAAAAATAAAATAAAATAAAAATTGGGTTCACAATTTAGCACTTGGTATATATCAGTCCCTGGACTCACTTACTATAATATCCTAAAAATAAGGATACAACTATCTATTTAATAAGTTTAAGTCTTGCATTGCTATTAATAAGCTCAATATTAAAAAAAGTAAAGTCCATTCTACAAAAACGAAATCAATGTTTTTTAATTGCTATAAATAATACACACTCCAGGTGCAAACTATTTGCAAAGTTTAATCAATAAGATGCCAACAGCTATTAATCATTCAGGATAAAGCAATTTGATTCAAATGTGAAAAACTAGTTTGTCATAGAAAAAGTTGACCACGTTTAAATCCATGTTTAAATCCATGATTTAAATCCATGATTAGGTGCTTTCCTTCTGCCCTGACTTTTGTTCAGACTAGGAAGAGATCAGTTCCGTATTTGTTAGTGGGAAAATATGCACACCAAAAAATGCAACCAGATACAGAATTTGTACATTATATTACAAAAGAAAAAAAGTGGGAATTTTTCCATGCCACATCAGTATGAGTTAAGGAAAAAAGGTTAAATTAAAAATGAAGAAGGACTACATTTTGTGTCATTCTAAATTTCATACACACTTTATTCACAAAAATCAGTTATTAACACTTGAAAATGCATGTACCAACAGTGTGCCAAGTATCGAATTAAGCACTTTGCAAATATTAACTCAGATAACTTAGTGCTTCCAACAGCTCTATAAAGTATCTGACATTTAGTATCTGATATTTATGAGAAGATAAGAAATTCCTGCTTTCTTAAATTCACAAATACTGCACTAAAACCTTGCCATTGTAACTCTTTTTACCAAAAAACAATGTATTAGATATTCCTGAAATATCAAAATTTCATCTAGTAATCTCAGTTTGGGGATTTAACATTATATTGGAAATACTTGGACCTGTGAAACGGATGAATTTTGGTATATAGAGCAGTTTCTTGAGAAGAGATACTGTTTAAAATCAAGGCAATGTTCAGAGAGGAAGAATGGAATCTAATATACAATAGTGTTAGAGACGTCAAGGAAGAAGTATGGTTAAGTGATGCAAAATACACCAGAAATTAAGAATATGAAGCGGCAGAAAGGTCACTGGAATTAGCAAGAAGAAAGCCATTTAAGGTCTCTGAAGGATCTGTTTCAGAAGAATGATAGGCCTGGAATTTAGATAGCAGGAGTATCAAAGGGGCATGGACAATAGGAGACAGCACCAATGAGTGTAGATTAATCGTGAAAAAAATAATGACAGTAGAATGAAGGAGAGAAATTACATGACATGAAATAAGCAGCCAGGTCAGGTAAAAGTTTTCTTTTATTATTTTGTAATATTGGTGAAGCCTCTGAATATTTAAATATATACAGAGAAAAAGGGCTTAGCAGGAAAGAAAAGAGAAGAGGCAGATTGGGGAGGGACCCAAAAAGCATTAAGGGATCAGTCCAATATAGTATTGGTCATGAATGGAATTAGTCAAATGTTTGGATAACAATGTTAAGGATGCTAAACCTAACATAAAAGTCCATAAATAACGTGCTTCCAAGGTTTGGGCTTAGAAAACTCTGTACTGCCAATTAGATAGGGTGGCTAATGCAAATGAGTCTTGACCCTGATCCTGCGTTTTACTTCCTCTTAAAGTTCTTTGGAAATTCCTCTGCAATTCACCATATTCCCAATATGCCTAACTCTTTTCAGGATGACATGCTTTTCTTTAGTATCCTAGCCACTGAGTGGCTCATGATTCCTCTCATTGTCAAGTTTTCACTCAAAAGAAATAAACACAAAACATTCCCCACAGTCCTTTCCCACACAACCCCACCAAGCATAAAATGTAATTTCCAGTGTCAGAGATTCTAATAACCAGAGAATAAACTGCGAAATAAAAAGCCTGACGTTCTTCCACCAACATCTCAGCTCATGTCCTTCAGAAGCTGGCTCTGCTCTCACTGTCTCCCCACTGCTCTCCAGCAGTAGGGAATGGCTGATCCTTCCTCTAACACCCTATGCTTTACAGTGTTGACCGTTCTGTCTGTCATTATTTTTCCCTTCTCCTGTTTTCTGTGTATCCTTCAAAAACATATTTAGTAATGATATACTTTTTGGACATTTGTTTTACTGTTCCAATCAGAGTTACTTATTCTCTCTTCTGTGCCACATTAGTGCAATGAACATACTCCCATTATTGCATTTTTCATCCATATTATAAGAATTATAATGACTTCTTGACGTATATCTGTTTCCTCTAGGAAACAAGAAGTCATATTCAGGGACCGTCAGTTTTCACATCAGCATTGCCATCTCCTAACAAATTGCTTGAAAGGAACACAAAATCATTAAAAATAAATAAATAACAAGATTGAAGGAAAAAAGAAAAAAAAATAATAATGATAATGATAATAATGTAATAACGTCCTAAACTTGCCAAGATGTATCTATCCACATGTAGAAGATACTATATTTTCTGTGATAGCAGAGCAATCTCCAAAGGAAACTTGACCTCTTCTTGGGAAAATCCAAAAGCCCATATTGCACCCTCTCTTATCCACCTGTTAGCTTCCCATTAATTTCACATTCCAATGGTGTGATGTTCCTCTTTTTCTGAGATCATCAGCAGACCATGGCGATGGACACCAGAAATAATTTAGACATTCCTCAAGTTGCCCACTCAGGATTAATTTTATAACCAATTCTGGGAAAAAACCTTCCCTCACCTCTATAACATTAAAGCCAGAAAGATTAGGAATCTAACGATACAATAACCACAATTTCCACTCACCCAATAATAATTGCAAATTTCCAGCAACAAAAAAATGCACACTCATTCATGTGCGCTAGCCTAAATATGAGAGGAGCATATATCATGAAATCAGTCATGCTTAATTCTAAGAAAATGAGAAATATACACAAACATGAGCTTTTAAAAGGATTCATCATAAAAAATCACTGAGATTTACATTCAAATAATACAAGTAGCAATAAACTCAGCAAATGTGTAACATAACAGTATGTTATGTGATTAAAAACATTCAGAGCAACTATCATTTATTGAGTGCTTTATATGAGTCATTCTCAAAAGAGTCTGCAAATATTTTATCTATTAATCATCATAGTAACCCTATGAGGTAGAATTTTTCATCTTTATTTCACAATTTAGGAAAATGAACTTAAAGAGGTTAAGAATGTTCAAAATCAAACAAGTAAAGCAAGGATCAAATTCAAAGCCATCTGATTCAAAGCCTGGGTGCTTTGTGAATGTTCTAGAAGGCCAGTACAGGGGCTTTCTCAGGACATCAGAAATGTTATTCAATGTAGAAATATTTAAACTGTTCAGTTTTCAGAAATCTGACTCAAGAAATGATTATAGAGCAGTACTGCTGCAATGATTGATTCGAAAACAAGTTTTATTCTAACGCCATTGATATTTAGGGAACAATTTGAGCATAACTGGAAGTTACACATTTGCTTATGTACAGTTTCATCCATGAGAAACACTGTGTGAACACAGAAAACTGCACCCAGCTAAACACAGCACCAGGGAATACATAAATTGCGCACACCTCAAATATCTATGAGCTACCTCAGTTCACCTCATGTGTTATGAGCCACATCTGTCCACATCTGATATTAGGATTTTCCATCTGATTTCAGATAAACCTCCTTCTACTTCTTCATGGTAACTCACAAACTGCAGCCCTTTCCACAAGCACTTCCACAAGCAAGCTTCAGGTCTTTTTCAAATTAAGGTGCCATATTTAGTATACTAATTATGTATTTATTAACAACTTAGCATGTGTTACTATCATTTTTATTAAGTTCCCAGTTTTTTAATATGTTACTAATGACACGTTTGAGTGCTGTGACCCATCTCCATTTTTCTCATAAGCCTCATGGATTTTATTGTGCAATTTTACACCCACAGTGATTTTTAGGAATATACATTTTTAGGAATAACACATAGCATTATAGCAGAACTGACTGTATACTACTTGTTGAATAAATGGTATTCCATGGCCTTGTTTAGGAATTTTAGAGACTTTTTATTTCCAAAAAAAGTTGCCTATCATTAGTCAACAGGACAGCTTCAGTGTAAGATTAGGAATGAAAAGTATCGGTAATCATAATACTTTCCATTTTGTTGATAAACAGTAAGTGATCAGCACACAAAACCAATTGTTACTGACATCTATGAAAAGTAAAGGCTGACTGGAATCGGTGAAAGATGCTGTTTTTAAAAACCCACAGCATTTTCCTACTGGTGTGTCAAACTTTTCACTTAATTGTTTGTTTTAAAATGCCAACAATGACGTTTTTAGTGAAAATCTGTTTGTTTAAAAAATAACACAGCTGTTGGTCATATGGTAAGTGTTTCACAAGACAGAATGGGGAAAACCTGCTAAGATTAAGTTCAACCTGGTCAAGCCACCTTTCCCTCCAGGTTAAGAGAAAACATTTTTTTTTTGATAGGTAAAGATCTGATACGATTTATTTTTGTCTAGTTTATAGATCTAAAATCTGAGAACAACCGCAATTTATTCACCTATCAAGAGATGTGAATGAGACTTTGTATTCAAAGCAAGAAAAATATACTCAGAACAAGAAAACAATCTGTGATTTCAGTATCCATCAGAGGATCCTTGTGTCTTTTGTCTTAATACATCTACAATGTTGCATGAAGGTAGGGGTGATGTTCAAAATATCTAACAACCTGTATGACAGTGACACTGACCAATCAGAATGGACATTAGCCACATAGAGCAGTAGCGCCATCCTGATGTATACTGGCTGAATGTCATCCTCAGAAAAAAAGGGAAAGGAAAAATATTATTGACCTATTAGGTGCCAGACTTCAAACACATAAGAACAGCCACAATACGTTAAAATCTTTTATTTCTTTACTGAACTCGAAACTTTTTTATTTTTTGGCTTTTTCAGGGATAAGGTCTTACTCGTCTTAGTATATCCAACAGGAAACACTGTCTTGGCCCATATAACATTCAGAAATGTGAACTTAACCAAATCAGTAACTTCCATTGATTGAGTGCTCACCTTAAGTCAGAACTGGGTTAGATCCTTCATGTGCATGACCTCTAATTCCTCCAAAACCCAGAAGGTATATATGATTGTCCCCATTTCATACATAATGAAAACAAGGTTCCAAAAGGCCCATTGACTTGACTTGGGCCACTGTGTCAAACCAATGTAAGTCTGTTCCCAGATACTGCTATTTCATATGCCCAGCATAATACAAATGTGTTTCATTTTGGTTGGATTGGATTAAATCTTTTCATCTCAAACTGACCTTCACAAAAATCTACATTAGTCTTATTTCTTTGATCAAGGGAAATTATTCCAAGGTTGCCATTTAACACACATAGAAGATGGAAATATTAAGAGAGAAAAATATCTTTGTTTCCAAATTGATTTACATATCAAAGCTTTTGAGAGAAGTCTGGTTTAAACAGTTCAGTTTCTGGAAACTTATTTAAACCAACTTTCACATTCTTTGGAGAAGTTAACCACAACATTTTAAGGGGAATGTATATCATCTCAAGTTGGCACGAGATCCATTCACTTTACTGTGGCTAAACACAGCACCCATTTTTTCCTCATGACCTCACCAGAAACATGGTGGCTCACACTGCACAACTTTTTCATTTTTTAAGTCTGTCATTCATCCCAACATTTTTTTTCTCGCCTGGAGACTTTAAAAGTTTTAACCTGTTGAATTTATTCTGTGGACAGTGTGCCAGATACAGATGTTTCACATATGATCCTTTTGAAGTCACATTTCTTAGAATGAGCCATTTACCTTGAATTAAGTATTAAAGAGAAAAAAGTGAATATACAGTTTTCAAAATAAAGTCTACAAGGATATGGCTTTGTGTGATAGCAAAAAAAAGCTTTTAACCCAGAATCCTAGGGAGTGATGTTAGCTCTGCTCTTATTTAGATATCATTTAGTATCTCTGTGCTTTAATTTCCACAACCATATAATACATTGAAAACAAATTATCTCTATACTCTGAAGTGCGTGAGTCTACATAAGTAAAAATACTTATATGTTCTTGCTAAGTGACAGAATTAATTTCAAAAGAGTTAAGATTGTGACAGTAAAAGAGAGACTCTCAACTTTTTACAATGTAACTTTACTTAAAATAAGAATAAAGAAATTAAATTTTTCTGACAATGAAAATGAATTTAGAGTATCATTTAAAATCTGATGATGTATCACACTTGAGTGTAAAGTAAGCAATTTTGAAGAAGAGCCTATTAAACTCTTTCCTGTTAACACTACAACAAGGATCTCCAGAGAGTAGACTGCTATGAAGACACATTTTGTATGGTCTTGATAACATCCCAAGGATTTGCATTCCATATACATTATAAATTAGTTTGAAAGCTGAAATTATGTCAGATCGTTAACTCTCTATTGAATGAGAGTTTGGACATTACAGGTTTTCTCATTTCTTTGGATTTGTACAGCATGCTCATGAAAGTGAATATAAAAAGAATGATTTATTACCTTATAAAACACATTTCCAGATGAAAACATTTTAGGTATTTATATCCATTTTTAATATTATTAAATTAATTGACAAATAAATATGTATATACTCAGAATTAAAAATATATATACATAAGTATTAAAAATAACTAGAACTACAATAATTTTTAATAGATACACAAGATAAAAAGATGTAAATTGAGACATCAAAAGCAAAATGTGGAGGTGGGAGAGTAAAAATGTAGAGCTTTAGTATGTATCTGAAGTTAAGTTGTTGTCAGCTTAAAATCCACTGTTATAGGGGCTGGCCCCGTGGCTTAGTGGTTAAGAGCTCACGTTCTGCTACGGGCGGCCCGGGTTCAGATCCTGGGCACACACTGATGCACCGCTTGTCCGGCCATGCTGTGGCGGTGTCCCACCTACAGCAAATAGAAGGATGTGGAACTATGACATACAGCTATCTACTGGGGTTTTGGGGAGAAAAAGGGAAAAAAAGGAGGAGGATTGGCAATAGATGTTAGTTCAGGGCCAGTCTTCCTCAGCAAAATGAGGAGGATTGGTGTGGATGTTAGCTCAAAGTTGATCTTCCTCACAAAAAAATAAAATAAAATAAATAAATAAATAAACAAATAAATAAATAAAAAGTACACTGTTATAAATATGAAACATTTTATGTAAGCCTCATGTTAAACATAAAGCAAAACCTATAGTAGGTACACAAAAGTGAAACAAAAAGGAATCTAAACATGCCATTACCGAAATTCATCAAATCACAAAGAGAGCAAGAGAAGAAGAAAGGGACAAAGGAATTACAAAACAGATGGAAAATAATTAACAAAATGGAAATAGTAAGTCCACATCTATCAATAATTATTTAAATGTGAATGTACTAAATTCTCCAGCCAAAAGACATATAGCAGCTGAACAGATAAAAAAAAAGACCCAACTATATGTGACCTACAAGAGACTCACTTCAGATGTAAGGACATACGTAGACTGAAAGGGAAAGGATGGAAAAAGGTATTCTATGAAAATGGAAACCAAAAGAAAACAAAAGTAACTATACTTAGACAAAATAGACTCTAAGCCAAAGACTGTAGTAAGAAACAAAGAAAGTCATTATATAATGACACAGGAGTCACTCCAACAAGAGGACATAACATTTGTAAATATTTATGCACTCAACATAGGAGCGCCTGAATATATAAAGCATACAATAGCATACCTGAAGGGAGAAATCAACAGCATTACAGTAATTGTACTGGACTTCAATGCCCCACTTTCAACAATGGATAGATTATCCAGACAGAAAATTAATAAAATTATTAATAATTCATAAATTAATAAGGAAAATTAATAATAATAAATAACAATATTGGACTTAAACTACATGTTAGACCAAATGAACTCAGACATTTACAGAACATTCCATCTAACGGTAGCAAAATATACATTCTCCTCAAGCACACTTGTAACATTCTCCAGGATAGATCATTTGTTAGGCTATAAAATAAGTATTAATAAATTTAAGAAGTTTGAAATCATATCAAGCATCTTTTCCAATCACAATGGTATGAAACTAGAAATCAATTACGAGAAAAAAACTGGAAAGTTAACAAATACGTGGAGATTAAACAACATGGTACTGAACAACCAATGAGTTAAAGAAGAAATCAAAAGAAAAATTGCAAAATATCTTAAAACAAGTGAAAATGGAAATACAGCATACCAAAACATATGGGATCCGCAAAAGCAGTTCTAAGAGGGAAGTTTATAGTGATAAACACCTACATTAAGAAACAGGAAAGATCTCAAATAAAAGCCTAAATTTACTCCTAAAGGAACTAGAAAAAGAAGGACAAATCAGTAGAGGAAGGAAATAATAAAAATTAGAGTGAAAATAAATTAAACAGAAACTAAAAAGACATTAGAAAAGTTCAATGAAACTAAGAGCTGGTTATTTAAAAAGGTAAACAAAATAGACAAACCTTCAGCTAGACTAACCAAGAAAAAGAAAAGAGGGGACTCAAACAAATAAAAGTATAATGAAAGAAGAAACATTATAACTGATATCATCATAATACAAAGATCATAAGAGACTACTATGAATAATTATATACCAACAAATTGGACAACCTAGAATAAATGGATAAATTCCTAGAAACACACAACCTATCAAGACTGAATCATGAAGAAATATAAAATCTGAACAGACCCACTACTAGTAAGGAGATTGATTCAGTAATCAAAAACCTCACAGCAAAGAAAAGTCCAGGACCAGATGGCTTCTGGTGTGGCATGGTGTGAATCCTATAAAACATTTAAAGAAGAATGAATACCAATACTTCTCAAACGCTTCCAAAAAACAGCAGAGGAGAGAACACTTCCAAACTCATTATTTGAGGCTGGCATTACTCTGATACCAAAACCAGACAAGGACACTACATGAAAAGAAAATTACGGGTCAATATCCCTAATGAACATAGATGCAAAAATCTTCAACAAAATATTAGCAAACTGAATTCAACAATATATTACAGAGATAATACACCATGATCAAGTAGGATTTATTCTAGAAATGCAAAGATGGTTCAACATCTGCAAATCAATCAATGAGATATATCACATTAAGAAAATGAAGGATAAAAATTATATGATCATCTCAGCAGAAGCAGGAAAAGCATTTGACAAAATTCAACATCCATTCATGGTAAAAAGTCTCAACAAACTAGGTATAGAGGCAGCATACCTTAACATAATAAAGGCCATATACAACAAGCCAACAGTTAACATCATATTCAATGGTGAAAAGCCGAAATCTTTTCCTCTAAGATCAGGTACAAGATAAGGATGCTAACCCTCACCACTTTTATTCAACATAGTACTGAAGTCCTAGCCAGAGTAATTAGGCAAGAAAAAGAAATACAAGACATCCACATCAGAAGTGAAGAAGTAAAATTATTTCTATTTGCAGATGGCATGATATTATATATAGAAAACCCTAAAGACTCCAACAAAAAATTGTTAGAACTAATAAACAAATTCAGCAAATTTGCAGGATACAGGATCAGGATACAAAAATCAGTTCTGTTTTTATACACTAACGACAAACTATTAGAAAGAGAAATTAAGAAAACAATCCCACTTATGATTGCATTCAAAAGAATAAAATACCTATGAATAAATTTAACTGAGGAGGTAAAAGATCTGTAAACTGAAAACTATAAGACTTTGATGAAAGATATTGAAGAAGACACCACTGAATGACAAGACATTCCACACTCATGGATTGAAGGAATTAATACTGTTAAAATATCAATACTACCCAATCTACAATCTGCAGATTCAAAGCAATCCCTACCAAAATTCCAATGGTATTTTTCACAGAAATAGAAAAAACAATCCTGATATTTGTATGAATCTACAAAAGACCCCTAACAGCTAAAGCAATCTTGAGAAAGAAGAATAAAGCTGGAGGCATCACACTTCCTGATTTCAAACTATACTGCAAAGCTGTAGTAATCAAAATAGCATGGTATTGGCATAACAAGAGACACATGGATCAATGGAATGGAATGGAGATCCCAGAAATAAACTCATGTATATGTGGTCAATTAACTTTCAACAAAGGCACCAAGAATATATAATAGGCAAAGGAGAATCTCTTCAATAAATGGTGTCAGAAAAACTGGATATCTACATGCAAAAGAATGAAACTGGACTCCTGTTTGACACCATACATAAAAATCAACTCAAAATGGGTTACAGATTTAATTTTCAGACCTGAAACCATAAAATTCCTAGAAGAAAACATAGGGTTAATCTTCTTGACATTGGTCTTGGCAATGATTTTTGGATTTGACGCTGAAAGCAAAAATAAACAAATGGGACTATATGAAGCTAAAATGCGTCTGCACAGCAAAGCAAATCATCAACAAAATGAAAAGGCAACCTGAAGTGGGAGAAAATATTTGCAAATCATATACCTGATAAGGGGTTAATATCTCACACAATAACAGAAAAACAAAGAACCTGATTTAAAAAACAGGCAGATAGAGCCAGCTCTGATGGCTTAGCAGTTAAAGTACGGCGCGCTCTGCTTCTGTGGCCTGGGTTAGGTTGCCAGGTGTGGAACCACACCACTCATCTGTCAGTAGCCATGCTGTGGCAGTGGCTCACGTAGAAGACCTAGAAGGACTTACAATTAGAATAGACAACTAGGTACTGGGGCTTTGGGGAGAAAAGAAAGAGAAAAAGAAGAGAGGAAGAGTGGCAACAGATGTTACCTCAGAACGAATCTTTCCCAGCGAAAAAAACAGAAAAAAAAAAAATTTTCTGGGGCCTAAAGCTCTGCAGGTTTGTGATAATGGTGATGAAACTTGTTGCTTAAAAAAAAAAAAAAAAAAAGGCAGATAAATTGAATAAACATTTTCCAAAGAAGACATACAAATAAATGGCCAACAGGTACATGAAAAGGTGTTCGACATCACTGGTCATCAGGGAAATGCAGATCAAAACAACAATGAGATATCACCTCACATCTGCTAGAATGGCTACTATTAAAAAGGCAAGCGATAAGAAACGCTGGCGAGGATGTCGAAAGAAGGGAACGTTTGTGTACTGTTAATGGGAATGTAAATTGGTGTAGCTACTGTGGCAAATAGCATGGAGGTTCCTTAAGAAAAAAATAGAACTACCGTATAATCCAGCAATCCCACTTCTGAGTATATATCCAAAGGAAATGAAAACAGATATTGAAGAGATATAACTCCTATGTTCACTGCAGAATTATTCACAATAACCAAGATATGAAAACAACTTGTGTCCACCAATGGATGAATGGATAAAGAAGGTGTGATATATATATATATACACATATATGTACATACGAATATTTTTCAGCCAAATACTACATGGTATCACTTATATGTGTAATCTGAAAAAAAAAAAAAAAAAGTCAAACTCACAGAAACAGAGAGTAGAAAACGTTTCCAGGGCCTGCAGATGTGAGAAATAGGGAGAGGTTGGTAAAAGTGTACAAACTTTTAGCTATAAGATGAATAAGGTCTGAGGATCTAAAGTACAATACAGTGACTATAGTCAATAACACTGTATTGTATAATTGAAATTTGAAAAGAATATATATACATATAGAAAATCAAGACTAAAAGTCACATATTGCTAAAATGTGTTGAATATATCACTATATCTTGGATTAAAAGCATCAAGAAAATCATTTAAAGCATCCCCAAAAGCTGCAATTGCATAAGCATATCTGCAAGGTTGGAAGCCTCAGAAACCGTTCACCTTTTGGGCTACCATGATACCAAAGGAGGCGTTTGGGGTTTGCATACTAGTTCTGAGTCCCTATCCTTGTCTTAGAGAAGAAGGAATTAGTCCTATCCTGCTTTACATTCCTATGCTGCTCTATTCATTCTCCAATCTAAACCATTAGGGGCTACCTTTTTTCTCACACACGCCCTTTCAGTACACGCCCTGGAACTCCTGGTTTACATTCAGGACACTCTCATGTTCTCAGCACCTTCTCAGAACTATTTCTTCTGGAAGCTTGCCCTAACTGGAACCTAGTTTTGTCCTGAATAGAGACTATTTTTCTTGCATAACCTCGATGCTTCAGAGTCATGGGGTACCGTTGATGTCCATTTTGCTTTTAGAGCATTACTTTTCTTTTCTCTTGCCCATAACAATGTTTATTTGAAATTACTCCATAAAGATACATTATTCTCCCCATCCTTTCTTAATTGCTATTATTTACTATGTATCAATCACTCCCCTTCAATCACTATAGATTTCAGTTTCTTGCTCCCATCTTCTTGTCCATTGAAATCCTTTGGTCATTCTCAGAGACACCAACATCCTCATGAATAAAGCACTCAAAACCTACCTTTCAGAGTCTTCACATCTTCTTCTCCAAAACCAATCAATTTTAGCCAAAAACTCCCATGGTTATGCCTTAGATTTAATATATCAGACAACCAGATGTCTTTGCATTCTTAATTTCAGATAGTATTCACTTTGCAACTAGCATTTTCTATACTTGGGATTAAATTGTTCATTTACCTCCATTGCCCAAATTATTTGGCATATCAACAGCTCCAATCCATGTTTTCTTTTCCCTCTATTCATTTCTTACTCCTGGTCCCACTTATATCCTTTTCCAACCTAGTTGACATTTCCCATCATTATAATCACTTGCGTGGGCATTGCTTCCTCCCTCGGCAAAATCTCAATTCTGAATGAATCCTTTATCAACTTCCTTCACACCAGAACCAGAGCCACACAACCAAACAGACTTCTTTTAAATTCTTGAACTTAAACCTCAAATTTAAGGTGCTAAGTAACGCCCAGGAGTCCTATCGGGTCTCTCTAGTGGGCTCATTTTCTCTTGCCTTCATGTAACAATTTCATACCTGCTCAAGACCTTGGCAGGTGATCCTGTTTTATATTTGTAAAACATGTTCATCAGATGGGAACTCCTCTCTCTTCTTGTTGTTCACATTCAAGTCCAATTTTTCTTCTTTTGTGTTATAACACATAAAGTGGCCTTTCTACTGTAGAAATCCATGTCTCTGCTTGTGTTATAGATGCCATGCCCTCTAGATTCTAAAAAACTCTCTGCTTTGGTTATCCTCTCACTCTCCTACAACAATACCCCCGTTCTACTATTTCTACTATTATAGCTTTCCACTGGTTATTCCTGTTACCTTTAAAGACCTCTTCTAGAAAGTCTCATCTTTAAAAATCCTACATTGATCCCTAAATCTTTCCTCAGGTATTTCATCTTTTCACAGAACTCCTTTGTAGTCAGACTTTCAGAAAGAGCTGCCTAGATAAAATGACTCTAATTTCTCACTTCTTATTCTCTCTTTGGTACAATCCAATGAAGTGTGCATCCTCCAGTATTCAATAAAAATTGTTCCTGAATTCCATTATTTATTTGCTTAAAAAGATTTATTATACTTTATGTATATTTATTAAATCATTTGTAGTTATTTTTATTTAATTTTTTTGGTTTATGTAAGTTCCATTAGGACATGAAGCCTAAATTTTTCTTGTTTACTATTCTATCCCAGTGCCAAGGGCTGTGCCTGTAAATAAATATTTGTTGAATAAATAACTAAAATGGCTATATTGGAGAATATCATTCAAATAGTCAATTTTAATTTAACGTGATGCTTAGGATGCATAAATTTCGAAGAGGAAACAATATAACTCATTATGTTGTTAAGAAATAATTTTTACTTTGCCACCCAAATGTTATTTTGTGGAGGCTGAGGGGATTCTAATCCATTTCATTTTTTGATTCAGCTATGAATCTAAGATCAATAAAATAAAAACATTCTATACCACCTAAATTGTGTTA
The DNA here is from genome assembly GCF_020826845.1 of Diceros bicornis minor. Classification (NCBI taxonomy): domain Eukaryota; kingdom Metazoa; phylum Chordata; class Mammalia; order Perissodactyla; family Rhinocerotidae; genus Diceros; species Diceros bicornis. The sequence continues at coordinate 31,378,183 of NC_080763.1, forward strand.
TAAATATTTGTGAAGTCAAGAAATTACTCCAGTTCAGTATAGGCTTTGTAACAAGAAACACAAAGACTAGTAATTTGAGCTTCCTTGTTTTGTACATACCCTTGGGCTCCATGCTGTCTTTTCCTGGGCTTAAAACCTGAATTTTATGTTCATTTCAACTTGATTTCTTCTGTTAATATGTAACAACTCTGCCCAGAAGAAATACAGTGTGAACCACATAGGTAATTTTAAATTTTCTAGTAGCCACATTAAAAAAGTAAAAAAAAAAAAAAAAAAAGTGAAATTAATTTCAAAGAAATATTTCATTTAACCCAATATATCCAAAATATTATCATTTCAGCTTGTAACCATACAAAATTATTAATGAGATATTTTACATTCTATTTTTTATACCAAGTCTTCAAAACCCAATGAATATTTTATATTCACAGCACTTCCCAATTTGGATGATAAATTTTCATCTGAAATATACATCTGAATTTAGATTTCATAAAATTTACAGGTGAAAACACTGATTCACATATCCAAGTCATTCCAGACATGCTTAAAAGTTTTCCATTAACTAAAATCAGTATTGTTTTTAAATTTAAGTTAATTAAAATTAAATAAAAATTCAGATCCCTTAGTCATCCTAAACACATTTCAGATGCGCGATCATCAGATGTGACTAGCGGCTGCCACTTTAGACAGCACAGGTGTAGAAAAATAATGGGAATAATTTGATTATCTTTCCCTACGGAAGCTTATATCTAGGTGAATTATTTTAGATTTTAAAATATGTATTAACTATTTTAAGTGTATATATGTGTGTATAAACAAACACAGATACAATTACACTAAATATCTGACATATAGCAACACTTAAGTGGTAGTTTTTATTCTTATATTTTAAATAATTTCTATTGAGCCTGACACTAATCCTATTTAGTAGGAGTGGCAAGTATTACCTCATTTTTATAAAAAGTAAGTATCCAAAATCCAGAGAGTAAAGTTACCTCAAAATGTCCCCCCACATTTCTTTGCAGTCACCCAGTTGGGTAACAGGGAATGATAGAACTGGACTCCACATATTCTTCATCCTCACTCATTATTATATCCACAGATTTCTAATTCAATATCCACACGAGTTCATCAAGGGTTTGCTTGTTCTGCTGTGAGCTTATTGCCGTAGTGGACATTAAAGAAAAACATTTCAAAATTTTATTGAGGAAGCTTACATATATGACTTGGACCATTTCAAAAAGTACTTTTTATTAATTTTGTTTTTCCCTGGATTTATTATGGGAAGAATCATTGAAAAAGTTATGCTGAAAAATACTTGCTCATTAATGAAAAACGTTTTAAAACAACTCTTGTGGAGAAAAATCCAGTCTACAAAAAGAATACTTTTGTATATACCTAAATTGGCAAAAATTATTTAATAGTCTCTAAAATTTCAGGAATTTATTGGTTTCTAGGTCCAGAGCTGTAAAATGACATAAAATCATGTATTACTGTTTTTTGGAATAGGAAATAGGAGGAGTGTGGTATACTGCCTCGGAAAATTAATACAAAAAAAGATTCAAGATGTGGCTGTTTTATAAAATAAAGTAAGAAATATACAGATGATTAATGTTTTCAATAATTTTTTATTAAATTTATCCCAATATTTTGGCTTTCCCCCAAACATTTGATCATAAATTTCAGCTATTTATACACAAAATCTAAACACCTCAGTAAGACCTACCTGTCTGTGACAGCACTAGATGACCCGGTAATACAAATATATTATGGGCCATTGGAGGACTTCCATTTCTAATTTAAGTATGTGAAGAAAGAAAAGGTGCTAAACTCTGTGCCATCTCTGGAAAGGAAACGTAGCATAATTCTTCAAGGTTTGGGGTAGAGAGTGGAACTTGTCAAGGGTGGGAAGCAGAGAGAGTGACTGGCAAATGACATGAAGAAACAGGGGAAAGAGAATTAAGGAAAAAAGAAATTTTCAATAGTGTTGCCATGGTTTACAACTTAAATTTCCTTTGAAGTTCTTTGAGAGTCTTTAAGTGAAGACAGAAATTCTTTTTAAAGTACTTTATGTTGCTGGATTGTACTTCTTGGACTATTTCAAGCTGAGACAAAGCCTTGTGGGGGCCATAATTTATAGTTGCTCACGTAACATTCTGGAGGGTACAGTTCATGGTTTAGAACCTGAGGTATCCAGATCCAACTTAAAAGTCTTCACTGTAAACCTGAGCCAAGTATGTATTCATTCCAGCTGCCTGACTGTTGAACTCCTCAGGTAACAGAGCACGAATCAAACAGACAGAAGCCACTACATTTCTTAGACAGCACCACCAAAGTCACAGAGACTACGTGCAGATGATACTGAAATAGAAAGAGGGATTTTTGTAGAGAAAAATGAGGCTTATGTGGTATTACATGGGTTTACTCCACTGATGAAATCTTAAAACCCTCTTGTGAAACTGTACATTGAAAATGAGGGTTTTAGCAACCTCCTGGACACACGCTTTCTTAAGGAATTTCAGGCTCTTTTGATGGAAAGAAATGGTCAATGGCTGACTTGTTAGGATTGGTTTAAGCTTCTTCCAGATGTCACCAGCAACAAGCAAACACCCTTCACTACTGCTTCATATGGAACTTGAAATCCGTTAGGGTTTTTGAAACCCGTGGTAGGGTGTAATTTCTAAAAGAAACTAGAGAAATTCCAGTGAATCAAAAGTCATGTGATCACTTAATAATGAGTTAGCAAGTGAGTGCTGATTAATTAATACTTAATACACTAATTTTAAGCTAGTGGCAGCATTTTCAGTGTTTACCTAAGAAGGAGTGGGGAGATAATCCAAGAGTAGGGCACGTGTAATTCTTATAACCAGCTTCTCAGCAGCAGCCACCTTCGAGTTACTCTAAGTGTGTGTTCTAAAATGTTTAGCTTTACAATTTTCAAATAAAATTGTATGATAATGTCTAATATATAAAATAGAGCAAAGCAAACTTGCTCCTTGATTGAAATGGGAGTGGGAAACGTTGCCTACTCAACCTCCACTCTACCTGTTTTCCTCCCCAGCGTGGACCCTAAGGCACCTCCAAAACTGCTTTAGGACCCAGCTAAGAGCATTTTGAAAATCACAGCTCTGAACCAGCTCCTTTTAATTTCCTGGATCCCAGTCAAGTGGTGCCAAATTATGAGGCAAAGCCCTAACTTCTCATTTAATAGACTTGCCTTCTGGGAAAGAACGTATTTTTATTTGATTATTTTGCTGCTTTCACTAACTCTCTTCAATAATCATAAGAGTGCACAATTATTGAGTGCATGCTATGTGCCTGCCAGTCTTCTAAACCCTGATTACGTTATGTCATTTAATCTTCAGTACAACCCTATGAAGTAGGTATTATTATTATTATTTGTTTTCCAGTTTTTCAGATGAGGTAACTGAGGCTGAGAGAGATTAAGGAATTTATGCAAATATATACAACTAGTGCAGTCATAGCTCAGTCAAAGTTTTGAATCCCAGTCTTTAGGACTCCTGCATCCTCCTATGTAACCACGACTCGCTGTGCCACCTTTGTCATAGCTTGATACTTGGGATAGTCATTACTGATTTCCAAATTAGGATTTTTATTCTCTTACCCCTATGCCACTGTTTTTCCACCATTAATTTTGTCTGATTATGTTTATGCTCACTCTTGAAAATTTAAAACAATTATTCATACACACTTATATATCATTGGCATAAGTTAAAGACAACCTGGGTCAAAATGCTAGCTTAACATGTTGGTGGTTGCTGATTTGCATGAGTGGCTGCCACTTGTCTATCTTGATAAACTGATTCCTATGAAGGATAGGTTTGCTAATGTACAAAGTGCTCTGAATATTGTTTGGCCAGGACAGTCATGATTTACATACAGCATCCATGATCTTTCCCAGCTTTCATGTGGAAAAATATGTCCATTTACCAACTTTTTTGCAGTCCCAGCAAAGCTTGCTAATCAGGTGCAGACTGGGTTCCCTTTCTGCCATATGGATGCAGGGTTTGTGAGCTCTCTGCATTCCTCAGACTCACTGGAGGGTACACCTGGTCTTCGTTAATTGGGTAAAGGAGTTTTGCCTGTGAGGTGAAAGGAATTAGTGACAGGTTTCCTATTCTCTGGACCCCCTGAGGTGGGATAAAAAGCTTGACTGGCTCCCCCATTTTACAAGACCAATTGGGCAAAGACATAATTAAGGGAAATACGGTGTGGCATAAAGTTTTTCGCTTGTTTTGGGATGATAAAGGCCAAGTAACACAATTTTAGTTGAATGTTGGGTTAGCTGGCTTTATTTTTAATATCTAGTTAGCAAGGAGTAGAGACAACCAACTAGATCATTTAGCGCCATTGGGTTATAAATTTGTCATTATGTGATTTAGTTGAGTGATGTTGAATAGGTCTTATAAAGTTTATTGGAGTTCAAGAAAGGAAACCATCACACCTGGCTAGCTCTGACATAAGGGAAAGTGCCTTGTGGGAGTTGGTTAGACCTTCTAATATGATCAATGGCCTGATGTTACCCAGCAGAAAGAAATAAAAGACTTGACTTGGAAAGTGTGTTAATTCTTTTGGGCTATTTAGTCTAATTTAATGGACCGTATAGTGCCCCGGGGTATTGAAAGAGTTAAACTCCCTGGACAAAATGAAGAATTACTCCCTTTTTCCTGGAAAGATCAGGCCCATATGTATAGAGAGAACTTTATTAGCAAGGGTATTAAAATTGGTTTCACTGTAAGCAATTTGCCTAGGTTCCATTTCTGTGCCATCTGTCCTGTTTTCCTTACCCGTAAAAGTAATAAAATGTACACATTCACTAAAAAGAAAAGAATAGAGTTTTATGGCATTCAAGGGACATTAAAATTCTGATCTCTTGTAGAATATATCTTGATCTTTCAGAATACTGTTTTAACAACTGATTTCTAATATATCTATAGCAAATTATTCACATTTTATGTTAACGGTCACATAAACAAACTCGGTAAAAATCATGAACCAAACAAACCCCAAGTAATGTAAGCAATAATTGCCACTGAGAATACAAATAGTGGTTGTAGTTTTGACATAGAAGTGAGAATTACTACAGATGAGACATGAAATAGGGCCAACTGTCATGGTTGGCTTATATCAAGAAATAAAAGGCATTTAAATTAATAGTAATTGAGTCTTTCAGAGAAATGCTCCTAATTTCCTGGCCCTGGGGTTTGATCATAATAGAAGATCAATGGTAGGAAAGAATCAAAATATTCTATTAGCCGTGACCATTGACATTGCTTTTTGTTAATAAAACACTTCCTCCATGCAGGCCACCTTGGTCTTCTATCTTTCCTTCTTTATCTATGGCTTTGCCCAGACTTAAGCTTCTTTTATGGAGTGTTTTCTGGTACTTGTTTAACTTTTAAACTAGTTAATATTTACCATTTAAACTGACTAAAAGTTTTCAGTTGTACTTTTAACACCCAACCCAATATCCTCTGGATTTGTAACAGAATCACATTAAATACTACCATGAAGGAATTTAACCCAATTGAAGAAAGAAAATCATATGCCTGCTTAGTGTTAGAGTTTGAACCATTAAATAATTTGGATATGTCATTTCCTAAAATCTTGTAGGCTGGAATATGTCATGCTGTAATAGTAATAATATTTTGAACTGAATTCTTTTAATACATTGATCTCAAATCGTGTTTCAAAGAAATAAAGGGCATTACGCATTATTCAACAGGGGAACGTCAAGGACAGGAAACTTAACTTTCCTTCCTGAAGCTGTTCTTTGAGTAGGAAATAAATCAAGCCTAGAGCTTAAAATAACATACTATTGATTTTTCTGGGCCATTAGATCACAAGTATTTCATTCAACTTCAGGTTTCACACTTTACCAGAATGCAGTCATACCTTATCTCTACGGGCCTTTAGGGTTTTTAAAGCCCTTTCTTATCCACTATCTGATTTGATCTGCGGAACATCCCAGTGTGCCAGTTGGTTTCTCTGAACCTCAGTTTTCTCTGTCTTGAAATGCAGATAGCTTCTGAGTGTAGCTGATCCAAGCCTGACACTGGTCAACTGCTGAGCAAGTTCATGGGTCCAGAAGCGGCTTTTCCTTTTTGTGGCACACCCTCTCTTAGAACACTGAAATCGAAAATGTTTCTTGATATTTTTAAAACAAAACTTAGAAATAGCGTATTTAGCTTTTTTTAATAACGTAAGTAATACATGACTGTTGCCAAATATATAGAGAATATAGAGAAATAAAGGAATAATCGTCTTCATATGCCTCCATCAAGACAAGATTACAAACATTTTCTTCCCAGTTCCTTATCTGTGCATTTGTGGCATAGCTGACACAATGTTGTATTTTCATTTTTCTGTTCTGAGTTCTTCCATTAGAATTGTAGTGGAAATGCAATACTATGGTAATAAAAACTTTGTGAATTTTATTTTAATGGCGACTTAGTAATAACTGCATATATCAACATCTATTTCACTATTCTATATTTGGACATATAAACCATTTTGGAGTTGAGTACAATAAATGAGCATCTTTGTTCATATAGTATTAAGTGAATTTAATGTTGGTTGCTTAGAATTTTCTAGACATATATTTTGCCAATTATGGAAATAGATGCTTTAAAGCTGTTAATTTTCAAAGTTTTCTTCTAACAGTGTAGTCCTTGGTCTCTGAATGCCTGCTTTCAAATCCCAGTTCTAGCTCTTATTCTTGTAGAAACTTAATACAAGTTTGCCGTAATACATATGATCTATCACCCTTTATCCCCTTCTCCTTCCCCCCTTCCCTTTTAGTAACCACCAATCTAATCTCTGTATCTATGTTTGTTGTTGTTACTGTTTTTATCTTCCACTTATGAGTGAAACAAAACTTCTTAGGCATCTTTGCAATTTTATTATTTTTCTCATAACTCCTTCCTAAAATCATTATAACATGACATTTGTTTGCAAATAAATTTACCAGTTACTTGACTCAATATCTGATTCGGTACGTCTTTCCCTTCTACTTAACATTTGGGTCTTTCTTATTAGAGATAATAGCTGCTCATCTTAATATATTTGTGTCCTTGAAATGTAACACATATTCGATCGCAAATGTCTATTTTAGATACAAAAATAAACTTTTTAATTTTCACCAAAAATTCTCCTTAAGTTTAGAGGACACTCAGATAATCCCTTTGTATTATTAGCTTTCATTTGCATGTGCATGTATGTGTTTCTTATCTCAAGTTTCTTCTGGAAGCAGAAGTAGAAAACTCAATGGAAGAATTCACTGTGGAATGTGGGCCCCAACTGTGAATGCTGGAATCTATATGATAAAATCCATCCTTTGAAAGTTCCTCACTTCTTCAACTGACCCTAGAGGCTTTCTTCTGTGATAAATGTGGGAACATTTCTATGGGCCAGTTTCTAGCAGCAGAAGAATGTGCCTTACTGTCTGTACTAATGCAGATACTTAATATAATCCTATGAACTTGTAAGTACCTTTTTGCTGACCGCCAAAGGCATTTCATATCCTTAGACAAGTGGATTGTAATGTTTTTAATCCAAATTCCTGCTCTAAATGATGATAGTAATGGTCACGGTATTCAAGAATCCCAATTGCCCTGGTAAAAGAAGTTGAAATTAATAACTAACTATAAGCTGTTAGAAGTTGAAAATTTTAATGTCATTGCAAAACATACATATAAATATAAATCTCATGATATCATCTGTGAAGAAATACATCTTCTTGCAAATAGGCAGCATTTGTGATAACAGGTTTGTTTTTCTTGGTGTCAACATCTTCGGTAAGCACTTTGCCAGATTTCCATTCTAGATCAAAGAGAGAAAAGAAGGCCACAAAGATAGTAATAACAAGATTTGAAATGTTTCCATGGTTTTTCTCAAGTGAGTTAAAATTATTTTTAATAGTAGACACACTGACGTAGACTTGTTATTTTTGAACGTAAAAGTTATTCTGTTTTAATCTGAGAGCTGATATTTTTGTGAGGCATTGTTGGATTTGGGGTGGAGATATGAAGAGGGGGGAGGTGTTCCTGTCTGACTACAGCTCACATCTTTTTCTTTCAAACTGTTGAGCTTATGAGGGGCCCAAACACAGTCATGCAAAGAAAAAATTATAATAATAAAATACGTAATAAGCTCTAGGAACTTGGAATTCTCCAAGAGCTTGAACTTTTTACCCTTCTAACAATGTTTGTTTTCCTTCTTTCTCAAGATGTCAATCTGTCTATTAACCATCACTAAATACTCTGAGCATTATTTTTTTAAAAATCTGTGAGTGTATCTGTGTGTGTGTTCATTTCCAATGGAAGGAATTGGATAGAATGAAGTTCTACTGAGAAAACAAATTAAAACAAAAATACATGTTACTAAAATTTAAAGTTTAGATTTATTATTATTATTTTTTTTATCTCCTCCTGTCTCCTCCTGATTTGCTGAGTAGTTTCCTAATGCTTTAATCTGTGTCTCTTACTCAGGATGCCTTTCTGTACAATCACTACTGCTATACACTTGTCACACTGGCCTCTAACCTTTCTATCACTAGACAAGAGGGTAAATGATATGCCTATGTAAAGGCAGAAATGCTTGTACACATATCTAGGACTCTAAATAGCTAGTTCCCTAGAACATTTGACAAAGGACTACGTGCCATTGTCCCTGTCTTAATTTATGCATTGCACTGTTGCTTCATCAAATTATGCATCTGATGAGGCTTCCTATCTTATAACTCTTCTTTGAATGCCATAGTATCTCCATGCTTCTTACCTGAGTTGCATTATGGAATCTCCACACCTGAATGAGCCTTTCCTCTTCCTCCATCTTTATACTGCTTGTCTTCCCTCATGATCTTCACACAAATAGGAAGAATTTTAAGAAATAAATAGGAATAAATTTTGGATGTTTGTAGTTTAAAATTTGTATATTTGTATTTTGGAAGGTTATAGACATTTCTTCTTGTTTTTCTTAATCTTTATTGATTATGGTTATTTGAACCCTCAAATGCTAATTTTCACATGTGATTTTTCTTTACTTTTAAGGTATTTTAAGTTCCCAACTTTCTCCAAAATATTTTGAAATGTTATTTTTTGATCTGGTTTGTAAATGTAATGTTTTATTTATTTGGGATAGTGGGAATTAAGGACAAGTTTAAGGTCCAGCATGCAGAATAAATTTTCTTTTCTTTTCTTTTTTTTTTGTGAGGAAGATTAACCCTGAACTAACATCTGTTGCCAATCCTCCTGTGTTTGCTGAGCAAGATTGGCTCTAGGCTAACATACGTGCCCATCTTCCTCTACTTTGTATGTGGGACGCCTGCCACATAGCTTGATAAGCGGTGGGTGGGTCCCTGCCTGGGATCCAAACCTGCGAACCCCAGGCCGCCAGAGCAGAGCACGCAAACTTAACCACTACACCACCAGACTGGCCCCCAGAATAAATTTTTAAGTGTGATGAAAGTTTCTTTAAGAGGTTTGTCCTTATTAACTTTCCAATAACTTTAATAGTAAATGCTTCTATGCTTCCTTTCTGCATATATTCTTGGTGATACTCTAAAATTAAAAGCTCAAATGAAAAACAATTATTACAATGAGGAAGATAGTTTTCAGAAAATAACATGTGTTCTCAAGAATGTTAAATAATCTTGGGAAGCTTGTATTACAATGAATTGATAATGATATCACATTTCACACTCAATAAAACTTCTCTTTTTTTCTTTTAGTATTATGTTGGTATTAAAAAATTTACCTTTAATTGGTCCCTCAGTCTTAATCACGGTTTATACCATAGTCAGAGTTTATCTTCAAAGGTATTAAACACTTAAATGTATCTGTCCATAATCATAAAACCAGCATATTATTTATTTATTTATTTATTTTGTGAGGAAGATCAGCCCTGAGCTAACATCCATGTCAATCCTCCTCTTTTCGCTGAGGAAGATTGGCCCTGGGCTAACATCTGTGCCTATCTTCTTCCACTTTACATGGGACACCGCCACAGCATGGCCTGACAAGCGGTGCGTCGGTGCGTGCCCGGGATCCGAACCCAGGCTGCCAACAGTGGAATGCGCACACTTAACCACTACGTCACGGGGCCGGCCCCCAAACTAGCATATTAGATAAGCATCCTTAGAGTAAATTAAACCACAATTATAAATTGAGGGGAAAAAATCAAACTAAAGATCTACAAATTGTCAGAAGTTATGGGTACATAAAAAGTGTTATCAAATTTGCTAAATTTAAAGCATCAGGAAAAAGCTGTTCATGTTGTCATTTTGTAAATTGCAGTAGGTATTTAACTTGCTACAATTTAGCTAATTATTTCAATTTCTTGACTTTATTAATTAAAAAACAAATCTTAAACAGATGCTTGTTGTAGCTACATATGCCAATCATTAATATGAATGCCAACTGTGATATTAGTGCCAGTTACTTTAAATAGTCTCATATTATTTTGATGATTAGAAATATAATTTTTTTCTGATTTCCAGGGAAGTAATTTAATAAGAAAATGAAGTGATGAAAGTAAAATATTAAATCCTGAAATCAGGAGTATTGAAATGTTGCACCCCTTAAAGCAATCTAATTTGAAATCAAATGTGATAATAACAAAAGAAAGAATCAATAATAGCAGGCCAAAAAGTGAAAAATATTCAAACTCAATAATTGTTGAAATAAGTTTTTATTCTATTTTCTCTTACTACTTTTCACTTAGATAAAACAATGAAATTAAAGTAAGTAGATTGACTACTCCTGGAATACTTATATTATGTGGAATGAGGACTATGAACATATCTTGGGACCAGTGGTCATTAACTAGATCCTTCACTTACTTTGCCTGCTTTCTATTCAAATCAATCAATCGATCAATCAATCAATCAAGGTAGAATGTGATTGAGGATATTAGTATTGGCTTTAGTATAGATATTATACTGCAGATTTCCTGGCATTGCCCTCCACTCAAGTTTTATTATTTTGAGAATATTGCAAATGCATAGAATTAAAGATTACTTAAACATATATGAATATACTTGACTTGGTATGTCAGCAAGGGAAGAGAATATGGAAACCACCAGATATGCATCAAAATGTTCCAATACCTGCATGTTATTGTTTTGTTTGCTTTTTCTTCAGACAGACCTCAACTACCTGAAGAGAAAGACGTACAGCTAAAAAATTTTAAGGGCATAATTGTATAATTGTGAACAGTTTGATTTACCTGAAATACACATTATCTGTTATAGAAAAGTAGGTTGGGGTCAAATAATCAAGAGATTTGAATTCTAAGGTAAAGATCCTGGATTTTACCCTGTTGGCAATAGGAAATTATCACATTTATAAATTATCACATTTATGCGATTCTGTTTTATTGTACATTTATATGATTGTATTTTTATTTACTGAAAAGCAAGAATTAGCTAGTAAATTTGAACATGTGTGTAAGCGGCAATTGTACTTTGCTGTAGAGGAAACCATCCATATGTAATAGGACACATGGAAAATAATGTTCTTAGAAGCACTGTTATAATTAAAAAAAAAAAAACTAAAGAAAGAAAAACAAATGGCCATCAAAAATAATGTTGATTAATAAATTATAGTAATTCACTCAATGAAATATTTTAAAGCAGTGAAAATAAATAAACTAGAGCTATATGTAAAAACATATAGATATTTTTAAAAAGCATCAAATAGAAAAATAATGTTACAGAAGATTAACTACAATTTAATTTCATTTGTGTAAAGCTCAATTCAAGCAGAACTAAACAATATGGTGGGGTTAGTGTTAGATACATGGACTGGGGAAGGAATGAACACAGATACTACAGAATTAGAAATATGCTCATATTTAATTTTAGTATTAGTTTTACAATTTTTTATCTTAATTTTTGTATAAAAATTTATGTATACATTACATACAATCTTTTCTATGTTCTCAATTATATTAATATAAATTTCAGAGTTAGCAATGACCTTCCTCCACCTCGCCCCCATAATGTGTACAGATGGATACGAGTGTAAGATAAATGTGGAGGCAAATGCTGGTCTGTCACTAACTAGCTATGTAGACTAGAAGAGGATATATAACATTCTGAAGGATAAAAGTAGTATTACTTCCCTCTAGTGTTTTATAAAGAACAAATAAGTGACGTTTTTATAATGCATGTAGCACATTGCTTTGATATAGCAAATGCTTAACTTTAAATATCTAATTTTTAAATACCGTAGTAATACATTATACAAAACAGTTTCAAATTAGTTTACAACTTTGGTGAGATAAAGTATTTTGAAGATCATTTCTAAGTTGGGATTTGAAAGATGTTTTAGGTTTGAATTGACAGGCAGGAAGAAGGAAAATTTTATCATGAGAAGGTAAGTGTATTAGAAGATCCCAAATGAAATAAAGAAAGGAAGGAAGAAGGGAAGGAAGGGAAGAAGGAAGATTGGTAGGAAAATAGATATGAAATTTCAAAACCATAGGTTTAATTGAAAAGAAAGGCCTAATACATAAAATAATAAGAGATGTTTAGGACCAGGTTGGGAAAACGAGTGTATTCATGGGAGTAGAGAGAGAGTGGGGTTTGGGGCATGGTTCTTTGCTTTTGGTTAGAACCTCTCAAAACCTGTAACACAGCTGTGATCTATGAGTGAATTACAGGTGTGTTATAAGATAGTCATTATTGTCTAAATTGTTTTTATTTCCTTTCTTGCTCCCTCTCCCCACTCCTCATCTGTCTTTATCAACTATCTTTGGTATGCAATGTTAAAAATTAGGCAAATATTGATTTTTGATGAAATTTCAAAATGAATTATTGTTTTTAGGAAAATTATTTTTATATTTTAAAAGAAATGACTGTAAAATGCAATCAAATATTTCAAGGGAGAGAACTTGGATATTTCAGAATTCAAAAATTGATTATTAAAACATTTTGATCATTAATGCATATAAATCATATTTTTATTTTGTACATTTTCCAGAAAAGCAGTGTTTCAAACAGGGAGTGCAGAGCATGTGGTTTGTCAAGGAAGTGATTCGAGGAGGCAGGAATGAGGGAGTGTAGAGAGTTACGTAGGGAGGGAGACAAGCCAGTATGAAGTCGAGTTGTTCCAATTGCTTCTGTGGGCTACAGGATGAGGCTCCTCCAGGATGTACTGAGCAGCCCACAAGAGGCCTCTTAGACTTGCCTGTCTAGAAAAGCGTGACTGGGGCATCTCTCCACCCACTACCAATCCCCGCTAGTTGTTGGTGACCCCTAGATAGCGTTAATTCTCCCGCTCTGTCCCAGTGTACCTAGGATGGAATTACAGTCACCAGTTAATGACAGGGATACATTCTGAGAAATGTGTATTTAGACAATTTCATTGTTGTGGGGACATCATGGAGTGTACTTACACAAACCTAGATGGTATAGCCTACTATATACCTAGGCTATATGGTACCAATCTTACAGGACCACTGTCATATGTGAGGTCCATCATTGATCAAAACATCGTTATGCAGGGCATGACTGTAGATGATTTTCTTTGTTTTGGAGAAGGCTCTGAGGCAGAAAGGTGAAAGAGAGCATGTTGTGTTTGAGGAGTGACCCTTCCTGAGTGAGCTATATCTGAGTTCCCCATGGAACTGTCTTGCGCAGTTGTGGCCGGACTCAAAATTGTGCCACAAGGATGTGATATGAGGTACCAAAGACATTTGCCACATACATATGTTGAAAAGTCAATGTTCTGAGGCCATAAAGGCCAGTAACTCCCTTAAGTATATACATATTTTAAATATTATCATAAATTCTTATTTTAGTACCAACACAGGTAACTAGTTGATTGAAACCATAAAGTTATCTAACATAAGATAGAATAGTCTCAAAAGTTTATTATTAGTTAGGTAATACAATGAAGATTATCTTATATTTGCATTCATATTTCCCTGTAATTCTCTACCTCAGCCTAAACCTTTTATAGTTATATTTTTAAAATAAACAATATTGCTAAGTTATCTACACCGACGCCTTGTAAAAAAAATGTCTACATGGGGCAAAAAAGAGTTTTTCACTTTTAAGTGTCTGCAAGTACAAAATAAGAAACAAATTACCCTCATGAGATTAGTTTCAGCAGTATGAGATCACACTAAAGTAGCTAGTCACGAGATCACACAAGTAATTGCAAAATCCAAAATTCTTCACACGTTACAGAGGCTTATTTTACTACCTTGCATAAACTAATATCCCAAGCTAGTGTTTGGGACCAATGAAGCAAAGCAATAGAAAAGACACTATTTGGAATAATGCATTGCTGATATGTCCAACGAATAAAGACCATGTTGATTCAGAAGACAAAAAGAAAACCTTGCATTGGTTAGAAACCACGAAGAGAAATGCTTGGAAGAACGTTGTTTTTTCTTCATGGAAATGTCAAAATAAACTACTTAGAACAAATATTCAAGTGGAAATAAATATTTTTTAAAACAAGACTGTATGAAAAGATGATATTACTATATGCGTGTATGTACATAGGCAGGAATTCATAAAGTTAAGCGTCACCGCAAGACCCGTATCAATGCACCCAAATCTCAGCGTTGCATGGGGCAGACCTTGACTCTGCCATTCATTTGTTGTTTAATCTACAGCAAACTACTTAAACACTCTTTGCTCTAGCACTTTAATTTTTAAAGTGAAGAGAGCAGTATGTCTTCCATCATAGACTGTTATGAGGATTTAGTAATTTAATATTAGTAATATTAGCCATATTAGTAAACATTAGTTATAGTAGCAAATTAATACTAAATTGACCCAAGGTACTTCTTGTTTATACTTCTTGCCATAGCCTAATTGTTAATAACACCCATGTACCCACAAAAATGTCTTGCTACAAAAAATAAATTATATGGTCACATTAATTAATACTTACTCTGAGAAGTCTGGGGTTTAAATAATACATTGTTTAATTCACAGAGAAGACCATATGTATTATGATCTCTTGTAGATTTGGATCTATATTAAATGATATTAAAAGATAGTGATTCTAATAAAATTCAGGTCACTATATTTCTCAGCTTTACGCAAATAACTAGGATAAGAATATCACCATCTTTTTCTTCATGTGAAGTGCTTTCGCTGTGCAAAAAAATTTGTCAAAAGTTTATGAGCTAAAAAATGTTTTTTAAAAATGTGTGTGTAATTATTTGTAATTATTGTGGATAATTATCATTTTGCAGATTGTTGAAGAATAATTGCTGGTTTCCCAAAGCAGTTAATTGAAATGAAACTTTTGAACACCTTGAGTAAATGTATTTTTTTAACTGCAAAAACTACATGAAATACATTACTATATATTGATATAGTTCACGTATTTTAAACAAAACCTAACTTTGGGAGAGTATGGTTAAAATATTCACTGGTATTGTTTAGTTAGTCTTTTAACTTGAATCATACAGAATAATTATAAAAATTAATAGAAAATATTCTGTCAATATTTTGAAATTCAAGATATGAAATTGTTTGCCTTTTAAATCTATTTTCATTACCATAAGAAATTTCAACATTTTCTTTGTCAATAACATAAAAGGAAGAGTGATAGATTTAAAGAATCAATACACATTTGGAGTATGAATTAGAGACTGACTGTTCTGAAATTTTGTTAATGCTTACAGATAAATTTCTTTCAAGTGGCACAAAAATAATAAATTATCTTTTGCCATTTGCTACGACATATATGTGTGAATAAAATTTCTTGTTGAAGAAGATATTAAAAAAATTGGAGAAATCAGTAAAAATCTTGATCAATTTTCAGGTTAAAATCTGAAAAAAAAATGTTCACAGAAGTGAACTTAAGTTTTTTATTTAAAATTTTGAGACTACCCTATTGGAAATTTTATATAACTTCATAATTTAATATCTCCCATAGTCCTTTTATTCTGTGTTTCTTTTACTTACGTAAAATGGAAAGAATGCATTTGTCCACCAAGCCCCGTATAGACACATCCAATGTCCTCCATTTACCCCAACACGTTGTATAAATATAATTTTCTATGTGACATGAAAAAATTTTGGAAGTAATTCATTTGTTAATAAGCAGTAAAGAGGGTCAATTGCTAGGGACTGATGAGATAAAAATATTTATCTGAGAAATATGCAGCTGAATGCAGGTTGGATTGAATGGACAGGGCTTGGACTGTACGAAAAAGTGTCAGAGTGCTGATAAGACGTGGACAAGTTCCTAAACTAGGGGGAGACTTGTAGGAGCAAAAGAAAGTGTGGATAGAATCCCTAAGTCTTGGAAATAGAGTGACTCTGTTGGAGACCAAGGGTATAAATTCTCCGTGGTTTCCAGGTTGTATTGCAGATATCTCATTATTGTGTTATCATAATCATGAATATGAACAGTTTTGTCCTGGCACTATTCCTAGATGTCTCCTCTTTTTGTGTTTAAATTCCATTTTTCATATAATTTACACAAATTTATGCACCTAAATTGTGCTGGTATTTTTGGTGACTGGGAATTCTGGGTAGTGATAGAATATTACGTACCACAAATGATGTATCCATTGTATTGGAATATATCATTGTAATTTAGCCCTTTATGCCCACTCAGCTTGACGGTGCAATAGACTCAATGTGGCCACCTTTAAGTTTATTAACCATTTTGTATTTCATTTGTAGAAAGCACTAAGTGTGATTGCAAGTACTTCTCACTCCGCAGAAGTGAATTACAAGTCTCGATGAAATTTCACAAAATAAAGCTGCAGGAATTATAAAGTTTACCTTGCGACTTTGTCAAGTTTATCTCAAAGCTTCTTAAATGTACACTGTGTAGCCTTACAAAGGACAGAGATCACACGTTTGCCAAGATTCCTGACTCGACAGCTTATGAATATGAAAATTTTCTGATGAGGAGTCAGAAGGCCAGTATTTGTCCTTGAGTCTCATCTTTTACTAATCTTTTATCTACAGGACGATTACCTCTTCTCTCTGAATCTTTTTTCTATCAAGTGTAAAATGAAGATAAAGATTTAGGCCCTATTTATATCTCATAGAATTGTTATATAGACCATCTGTGATAGTATATTTCAAAGGCCTATGTGAATTATCAAGAACTTTATAAACAGAGGAAGTATGTATTAACTAATATATGCCGTGATCATTTCTTCTTTATCAGATGAATTTGGTATGAGATATATATGAGATATACATCTCTGTCTCTATCTCACTCTCTCTCTATATATATATAGTAATATATTTTCATAGCTTAGCTTCTCTAATCCAAGCTTATGAAGGAAAGAGTTAAATCACTATATTTTTAACATCACAAAAACTGAGTTTGTTGTTTGGACAATCTACAGGAGCTAGTCAAATAAAAGGGAGTAGGTATTCATATAAGATATAACTCAAGGTTACAAAAACCAAGTAATTTAATAGATATTTCTCCTACCTCAGTTTTAGCCAGATCTCTGGCCCAGAACTTGAACCTATAATGAAGCCTGATAAGGAATATGGTTTACTGGGGACATGGTTAGTAAAATTCAGCTTGTGAGACGTTTGTGAATCAGTAAAATAACATATTTCAGATAACATACCCAAGTGAAAAAGCAAAAACACCCTCTTTAACACAACCTTGGGCAACTATAAAATACAATCTGCAATAACAATTAAACATAACAGTTCTTTGGGGATTTATATACCCATATATAAAACTAAATGGTCACCAGCTTTCCAAATGTGGTTCGCCTCTGAAAACCAAAGCTGAAAACTAGGAAGTGTGCTTGAGAGAAGCACAGTCATTGAAACGGTTTTGGTTCTGTTTAGTCATCCCCATGAATGTGTTACATGGTATCTCCACAAATGGTTCCATTCTCTTGATTATTAATTAAGGGTAGCAAAGAACTAAGTGGCCAGGCGCTCTAGTAAGAATGTTGAAATTCCCTCCTTCTGGAAGAAGTTTTATAGTTTAGTGACATATAAGAATTGTAGGTCCATGATTATTTTAAAAATATGTACCTTTCTCTTATTTTTAACGGGGAAAAATTTATTTATGCAGCTTTCATGATCTTAATAACTGAAGGTTTATGTTCCTTGAGAAAATAGCAACAATAACAACAGTAAATAATCACCCTCAGATCCTCATTGTGGATTATTAGTTGGGATACAATATATCAAGTCATTTTCTACAATGTACCTTTGTCACAAGTGTTGTCATCCTGTTATTCTAAGAATAGCATAGACTAGGAGTCACACCATGACTCTTGTCCCTTATTTAAAAGGGAAACCTCAAGTCTATGTAGAGATGGCTAAGAGACAAAGGGAAGAGAGGGTGACAAGTTTATTTGGTATCCACCGGATAATAGAGTGTCAAAATGCCAGCTGGTCATTTCATTAAACCAATAACTATATCTGCGCCATAGAATTCAGCACTTGACAATACACAGTCTTATTTTCTCATATATTCTAGGACTTCCAACCTATGGGAACACATGGTTCATATTAAATCAATAGAGAATGTGTTTTTAGTCACTTACTACGACACTAGCTGATCTGGGCCCTCCAGCACGTGTGCCCCAGCTCTGCCATGAGAGACATCTCCAGGTTTCTCAGTGATGAGATATGAATCTGCTCACATTCTCTCACTCCTTTGACAAGACGCCTCCTGGCTGCCTCTGCTGCCATTACAGAGCAGGGTTGACACATCATCAGCAGAACTACATTAGGGTTTGTCACTAATTCTTCTCTCCTCAGGAAAAAAATTCCAATGTGTCTTCCCAGGGCCAGGCACCAACCATGTCCTCTTTCCTTTAGCTGAAAATTGAGAGCCCTTGTTTGTAGAAACTCAGTCTAAGCTTCACATAGGGCCACAACTACACTGTTCTATAAACGCTGTGTCACAATTTAAACTTAAGTTGAAATATCTTGCTCTCCTAGGATCTTCTCTCTTTTCCTCCTCTTCTACCTTCACTCTATATTTTTTTCTTTCAAGATTCGATTTCTTACATTTAACTGAGTAAGGGGCTTAAAAACATAAAACAAATCAAATCAACACGTATAGTCTAAGTTTCTATGTCATGGCAAGAAAAAGTTACGAGGAGATAAGCAAGAAATCACATATCACTGGAGACTGCAGAGAAATAGATATTTTAAAAAAGTCTCTATAGCACATTTGTTAGTAAAAGATTTTTACTGGCCTTCGATGATTTCCATTAATGAGTGTGAATCATGCCTTATTCACAGTGACACACATGTATATATAATATGTTTTTCCCCAGAGAATTATAACTCACTATTTCATAGAGGAGATTCATCCCAGTGACAATTTTCCTGATGGGAACAAATTTTGAGAAAAAGTATGTAAATCTCATTTCCCCCAAGCTTTCTAAAACATCACTGCATGCCAAAAGACAGACCACATCCAAAAAAAAAAAAAAAAGGAAATCAATTTGATCCAATAGAATTGTGTTTACTTTTTATAACATATTTTTTTAATTTGTAAAAAGAAAGATACTGATAAGAATATGACATGGAAACCTAAGTAGAACTTTCCAGAAGAAGGCATTTTGGCTAGTATTTTAAAAAGAGGATAACTTCCTGAGAGTTCTAATATTTTCAACCCTAAGGAAACTCCTCTGAGGTTGTTAGAAAATAATCATATACTATAGAATGTCTTCTAATAGGCCCACTAGCTACTGGATTGAGCAGGGAAAGGGGATTCAACAATAAAGAAAAATAAATAAATAATATATAAAATATTTATATATATTATATATTATAAATAATATATAAAATATTTATATATTATAAATAGTATATAAAATATTTAAATATTTTATATATTATAAATAATATATAAATATTTATATATTTTATATAGTATATAAAATATTTAAATATTTTATATATTATAAATAATATATAAATAATAAAAATAAATAAATAAAAATAAAGGAAAAAAGTTATTTTCATCATATAACAGCCTCATAAAATTTCAGGAATAATATACTAATAAACCTGTCCCTATAATTTATTAATTAGGAGACATTAATAAGTTTAACAGTTTATGCAAAAGGATTAAAGTGACAATTTGCAAAGAATTAGTAAAATGGGATCATTTGGGTTATCAGTATGTGTGTTTCCATAAGACAAAGATCTTGGAAAGGAAAGGGGAAGAAAAACTTAGGGAAAATAAATATACAAGCTGGATTAGGCATACAGGAAAAATAGGAAAATCTGGGTTAAATGTTTTCTTAACATACCTTGCGATTATGGCTCAAAGCTTTTATTTTTAAGTAATTACTTCTTTACGTATCTGTATATGTGCACTACTGTTAACAATCATGGCAGGACGTGAGTTTCATTCATCTTTGGATTTCTGATTCCTGGCATTGCTCTGAATAATTTGAGATGCTCTCAGGTATTATCACACTGGTTCCAAGTTACCTCCTTTGGAGCAGGGGTGCTGTCCTTTTGTTACCCACTGTAACCTTAGTCCTGTTCATAACATTAAGAACACAGTAGAAATTCCATAAATATTTATGAAATGAGTAAAGAAGTGAATGAATCCTGGCCTTCAGGAGAGCTGGTCATAAATGTCTGTAATAAAATAATAAGACATGAGACATGAAATTAATGGAATAACTTGAGATGCATACATTATGGTACTGCTGTACAACAATGTGGACACTGCCCATTTTAAAAAATGGAAATGAAAACAAAGGAAAATAATCCCATTAGTGTCCACCATGCCCCACCACTTCATCTCTGTTTTCTCTTAAGCTATGAACAAATGAATGAATAAATAAGTGACTGATTCCTACTTTAAGAATTTTCCTGTCTCTAGAGACATGTTACACCAGAGTTAGATCATGGCTAGTGTGTTTTCAGTAATCTAAGTAAAACATCAGACCATTTTCCTATGAGTCAAGAGAAAATATGACAAAAGTACTAGTTTTGGGAGGTTTGGAGATGGATTCCTGCAAGTGAGGTGAAAAATGTGGACATCGATTTCCCTTGTGCTAAAAACAAACCAAACTTCTTTACAAGATTGGCTGAATTGACAAATAAAAGAAAATAGCAAATCGTCCTTACAACACTGAACACTCCTTTCATCCATGTTTTCATGTTTATTTTATCATAAAGCTTACAACATCAGCTTTTAACATCACAACTCATAATGGTGCATCCAGTTGGAGTCCACTGCTTAGGAATAGAGGAGAGTATGCACCTGATGGTGTTCAGGGCAAGCTGCCCCACGAAGCACCACTCTGGTTTGCGGATTATTTCCAGCTGAAGACAATAAGGACATTTGACCTCCCCCACTAACTGCCTAAAGAATCTGACATGGTGGCTCATTCCTGGAACAGATCTTCTATCACGATGGCTATAAAGATAACGTAAAATAGGTGTTACAATGGGAGGGTCACCAAGCCCCTTTTATCAAAAAAACTCTATCTCTCCCTGACCAAATTATCAATAGATGACTCTGAAAAGAATTGTCCTTCTGCCCTCTGAAGTCCCAGGCCACTACCCACCCCCAACACGTTCCTTCGCATTTAGCTGCAATACTTAAGCAAGCAGCTTAGACAGAGGGACGAGTTGCTCATTTCTGAGCGTCTCCCATGTATACATGTTATTAAACTTGGTATTATTTTCTCCTGCTAATCTGTCTTGTTGATTATTTGGCCAGCCAGAAGAACCTTAAGGGAAAGGGCAGAGGGAGATTCTCCCTCTTCCCCCGACACACCCAAATATCAATTCTCAGTTACATTATCACCTCTTCTTTTTACCCCTTCTCAGTCTATCCCACTCCTTTCTTGTTTCTGTGGATCAAAGTGCAGCACGTACACTTAGCAACTGAGATAATTTTATTTATGGATCCATGGACATTAGGCACTTGGACTAGCAGCTCCATTAGTAGCTGCAACCGGGTACTCCTCTGAGCCCTGGATTCTAAAGAGGAGACACTTTAGCCCTGATATGTAAATTGCTAGAGGGAGGCAAGAGACTGCTGCATCCATTACTCCAGTTATTGGCCAATTTGTCAGCAACTCAGAAAGCAGAGCAGCTCCATTGCAAGTCAAAGGAGACACAGGATCGTCCCCAAGGCAAGAGGAGAGGATATGAATTGGAAGAAATTGATTTGTGAGGCAATGCCAAATGACAGAGTTCTGAAGCAAAGGGAACCCTACAGCCCTCCAAAAGGTGGGAGGGGGAGAGAAAAAGAAAAGAAAAAGTGGGAGTTTGCCCATAAATAATGTATCTATGGAAGTCACTTTTATTTCATCCTCTGCGTGGCTGTGTGTGTGTGTGTGTGTGTGTGTGTGTGTGTGTGTTTTAATCCCCAGTGTATTCCTGTAGAATTGGTCTCAATGAAAAGAAAATTCAACTGAAGTTTTTGGTTTCCATGACTAAAGAAGTGGGTGAGATGCATTTAGTTTTGATCTTTGACAGCAACAGCTACCAACAGAATATCAGAGAGAATGAATGAAGAAGTCCTGCTGAGATGGGAAAACACACACACACACAGACATGCACACACACACACCCCATCACACACACCTGGAGTAACTCAGTTGCTGTTACATTAAAACTCAAACCCTCTCCTCATTATAAAGGAGCTCATGTCTACAAACCAGCCTGCTCGCTCACGCCTTGTTTTATCTGGCACTGGTCCCCGAACAAAAATCAATCTCCAATTCCTTTTAATGTTTAGTACTAAATCCAGAAAGCAAAACAAAACATGAGAGTCTCACATTTATTATGGAACCTCTTTTATCTGGCTGGAGGGCAGCCTTCTAATCAAGAGAATGAATAAACAGTCATTTACTTAGTTGCAGGGAATAGAGGAGACAGCTCAATCTTCTTGAAGGCCAGGCAAACCAAATGGGCCTCCAATTTGTAAATCAAAACATTAGCAGCTTGTTAATCTAGGCTGGCAATTATTAAGATGTAAAGAAGTTTGCGTTACTGTGTTTACTGATGAAAGTTATAGGTAGGAGGAGAACTACTTACTTTTCTTTCTTTTGGAAGAAAATGTCTGCTAACTGAGAATAAAAGGCCATTTTGAGGGCATACATTTAGTGAAGTTTTTAAAGATGTATATTTTCTTGTTTCTCAAATGCTAAAAAAAAAATAGAAAAAGAAAAAAGAAAGAAGTCAGCAACTAAACAACAAAAGGATATACGATGTTGCCCCATCATTTGTTTAGAGGTATGGTGTTGGTAAGATTGACAAAAAGTATGGCATGGGTGGAGGTTTTCACATCCAAGTTCAGTAATGTCAATATGTTGTACTTGACAGGTGCAGTCAGAAACACACACACACGCACACATACAAGCATACACACACACTATGCTGTGTAAATCTAGAGAAAGCTATTTCTTGTGCATGTATCTTCATTAATTATTCCTTTAAACACAGCAGTGCTGCATTTGGACGTGCTGCTTCACCTACAATTCAAATTCATGACAGTAGAAGGGACTCTCTACCACATATAGGGCAGAAAATGGGAATCTTTATATTTCTTGTGGTAGAAATTGAGGAAATAGGAAGTTTTGGTGCAACCAACTGAACCTAGCTTTTTGATTTGGAGGGTCTTTCTGATGTGGCTTTTTTTAATGCTGCCAATTTGCAAACCTAAATCAAAATAGTTCCACATTAATTCTTACCCTCAGTAGAATGAAGATGTCTACTTTATGCATTATCTGGTAATAAAACAAATTTTAACATGTCATGGTTTAGAAAGGTACTAGAAGAAAATAGAAGCAAATATTCCCACAATTTCACAGTAAAGAAAGACTTTATAAACAGAGCTTCGATGTCAGAGGGCAAAATGGAGAAAAAATTGGTAGATTTGATGAATTGAGGAAAAAAGTGTTTCACAAACAAATTTAAAAGATAAACTTGGAAACATTTGCAACATACATGACTAATGTGGCATTGCTATCCTTCACAGAATGAATGCCCTTTAAAATTTTGTTTGAAAAAATGGACATCTCTGCTACTATGTGTTAAATAGGATTTTTGTCTAGGTACCATGGGGGCCCCTATTGACAACATGGGGCAAAAACTATCCCCTAGAGAGTAGACAAGACAACGTGGCAAGGATGAACACTATCTGCTGTAGTTTAACACTGTTCTGGGTGTAACAGCTGGAGAATGATGTATATGTATATCAAATCACGATGATGTACACCTTACATATCTTACAAATTTATTTGTCAATTACACCTCAGTAAAACTGATTTTTAAAAAAATCCTGTAAAATTTATATGTGATATAAAAATACAATGCATTTTATGATAATCTTCCTATTCTAACCTTCTCACTCATTTTTTTTCTGCTCTCTTTATTGGAATGCCAAAAGAACACTCATTTCTTCCACAACACAATACAAAATTGCTTCTTTCAAAAATAAATAAAATTTTTAAAATTAAAAAAGAAAATAGATATGAATATAAAAGTGAAATAAGCAAGATCATTTTGCATTTTGTGTGATTGAATCCCTGTAAAATACAGCTTAACTTTATTTCCCCACAACATTTAGAATCAGTCACCTTAGTTAACATTAAAAGCTTTTTTTTCTTTTGTGCACCCAGTGTAAAGAATGGCCAGGTGGTATTCTAAACTAATGGGGCATTGTTTTCTTTCAGTGGAAACATTCTTTCTTAGATTACTAAACTTTTAATACAGAAGAGACCATAATTGTGGAGATAAGCATGAGATATTTGGTATGTTCGTCATTAGGTTTGTCAGTTGAGCTCCATTCTCACTTCTAGCCATGGGTTCTAGACTGATATATTGGAGTTATAACAGGAACTAATTCAAATGTATATGTTGCTTCCTGTTGAAAAGCATCTCAAGCCCAAACATGGTATTATCTTAGAGCTGACATTGTAACTAAATTTTCTAAAGAACGACTCCAATCCATAAGGTCAACTGCTTCTGATTATTGGGTACATGATAAAACTAACGAATCTCAATGGCCTTGGTCCTCTGACTAACATAGTTTGCTAAATTGAATTCACTGATCTGTAGTAATATTGTGTGTGATATCATGGCAATGGCATGAGGTATTCCACAACTCTACAAACCATAGCACAAGGCAGAAAGGGGCTTGGGTTGGGAACTGGTGAGGAAAATTACTCCCCCTTCCAGTATTCTATTGAAATCAATTTCTATCAGGTGGCTGGTTGGTCATCCCAGGACATAGTACTACATGTATTGGGGTTTCAGAATTGGTTATTGCTGCTGGTACTTTTAGTACCAAGCAGTGGGACCTACAAAGTCAACAGTTGTGAATGGGAAGTCCACGCTTTTAAGCCTTGGCATAACTTCCATTGCTGCCACTAGAGATACTTTGCTCAAGAGGCTTTTGAACAAGCAGTTGAGGTGCTGGATGAAATTAATTTAAGTCCATAGAAGTTCATCTAGTCCAAGGGTTTACGGAAAGTACTGTCTGCAATGAGATTTTGCCTGCATGTGCGTGTATGCACGCGTGTGTGTGTGTGTGTTTAGCATTCAAAGGAGACACAATTCTAAAACTCATATTCTGGGCTCATTCTCTTCGAGCCTTCTAATTTTTTCTTCCTTGTCCTAAACATCCAGCCAAACAATCAGCCACTGCTCAGACACTTATATAAATCCATACTCTAGTTTATATCTCCACGCAGGACAAATGGACAATGAAACATTCTGCTTGATGTTCTGCCAAGTGGAAAAATCTGTCTTCCCATTGTCTTTCAGGAACAATCTTAGAGAGAGCTAGAATACTTTAGGAGCCACCTGTAGTTAGTGCCAGCATACAACACAATACAGTCTATACCCCAGACCCAATTTATGTTTTTCTGTAATCAACTCCCAAGTCTGAGGAAGTCCCTTGTAGATTTAGGTGGGTGTCGAGTAGGCAGTAACAGTGCAGCAGTTAGACACATAGGGAACAGGAGTCAGTTGCTCATGCAGTATCCTTGCTTGTGGGCTTGGAATAGGGGACGGTTCTCCACTACTTATGAGACCTTTAATGCTGTCTTCCCCTAGCTGGGGTGAATCTCATTTAGTCCTTTTCCTTTTCTTGATGTTTTATATTCTCCTTCTAAAAACCTTTACATGATCTTTTCGATGGATTTAAGCATTAAAAATAACACAGTCTAGATACTGTCTGTTTTAGCAAACTTGTACTTTTCACACTACCATACACTTCTCTTTAAGAAAAAAAAAAGTCAATTATCTGTTTAAATAGGACCGGAGCAAGGGAGACAATATAGAAAAAGTAAATGAAAAAATTGCATCATGCAATATACCAAAAATTATCCAGTCACACGTATTTTTAATTCTTATAAGTATAGCCAGATTACATTCCAAAAAAGAATCAATGAAAGTCGATTGTTAGTTTTTTTTTCATTATGGCACCTTGCTATTTCATGAGCTCAGCAACATTATCCCCGTGAATATACAGCTGTACACAGCCTCGCATACAGGGTCATGATACAGGTGTGCCCTATTTTGTCTTTCCATTATGAATTAGCTGTTTGCTAAACTGTGAATATGGAAAGTGCACCTGCAGAGGCCACGCCTCCCTATTTTCAGTGAAACAAACATCTGCTCTTCTTCCCTCCTCAGTGGCACCAAGGCTTCCCAGGCCCTTTTGTTTAATGAAGGAAAAGGTTTATAATGGAGTCACACTAGAGTGTCATATGAGTTAATATTTATTTATTTTCCATGCATCCCTGGAAAGGATAAGGCTTAGTCTAAAGTACATAACATTTACTGCCTGGTAGATTTCAGGCACAATGGCACTTGAGAATTGCATTCTACAGTCACTAATCGTGATCTTCCACAGTGGGATCCAACTAAATATTTCTGAAGGCACAATCTGTTAGAAAGATGTGTTGAAAATCAAGTTCCTGGCAAAGGAGAAAGCTATATCTATTAAGCAATGATTCCCAGCAAGAGTCTCTCCAACCTGATAAGTAGGCTTGGCTCTTTGAAAGCCTTCTCGTAGTCCATTAGGCAGCATGAGCGTCCCTTGAGGAATAATGCTCACCGATGATCACATTGTTGATACAATTAAGCTCCCCACAACTAGGGACTTTAAATACCTATTGTTGTGTTTTTCTCATTTCCTGAAATTTTTCTTTTTTGATGTTTTTCTAGGCATAAGGTTCATGAAAAGGTGAATGTTAATCGCAACATTTGAGAAAAATCCCCTAGCTCATTTTGTGTGATGAATATGTGAAAAATAAACTTAAACCACTGCCAAAAATGTTTCTTGTGACTTTAGTTAATTATGACAACTTCCAGATAAGAAAAAAGACCAACTTTGCACTTAGTGCCTTTTGCAAGTAACCTGGAGCTAGGAAATCTTGCTCTTATAGATTTAAACATTTTGCATTTTCTTCATTTGCATACCTATTAAATCATAACTTTGATTCAGCATTATATTTTTAGCATTTTATTATTAACATAGCTAAGAGTCTGGATAAGTTCATACCTCATAAAGTCAATGGGGACTTTTAATGCCTGAAGTACATAAGGACTCAATTTGTGATTAATTAAAAATAATTTTTCCAAACAAATTAAAAGGAATATATAGGGCCTCTATTTTTATTTAATCTCCCTCTATTTTAAAATCCATTCTCAATATAAAGAACCTAGTACAACATCAATTTAATTTTTATAAATTGTATGCCAGAAAAATGTCAAAAATGATAATTTTTTTTCAGACAGAAAAACACATGCTCAACTACACTTGCATTTTAAATATTGAATGTTCTTTTCATTTTACTCAATTAGGCTTTTAAAGGGTTAAAGATATTTCATTATGTTCATGAAATAACCTTATATAATAAGCATGTATTTGACTAATGATTTTCAAAATAGAAATGATTAAATTGGGGGCTTTTCAACCTAATAAAGACAATTTATTTAAAAATTGTTTCTTATATTCTCTAGGGAAGCTTTGCTCTATATATAGAATTAAGCTAATGTCTGCACAATTCGTTATCAATTATATGTTTTGTTTTAATAATTTAGGGGAGTATGTGTATATTGTCGGGGGAAGAGGGAGAATCTCCCTCTGCCCTTTTCCTTAAGGTTCTTATGGCTGGCCAAATAATTAATAAGACAGGTTAGCAGGAGAAAATAATACCAAGTTTAATAACATGTATACATGGGAGAAAGCAGGGACACTGCGTTTCTCAACACAATAGCAGAAATTCTGTCTTAAATACCATGTTCAGCCAACGACAAAGGAGGATGTTGGGGGTGGGGGGAGTCAGTTACAGGAGATTACCACTAAAGCACAGTAAACAAGAGTAAGGTTATTATGCAGATTTAAGGCCTCACCTTCCACATTGATAAGCCCCTAGAAATGAGGCCATCCCCCCCTCTTCCCAAAACAGAGAGGGAGATACCTTTACAAATGGAGATTTCCCTTATAAATGTAAATGTTTGTCTGGCAACTCCTCGCAGGGCCATCCAGAGAATGTGGCCAGAGAGACAGAACTTCCGATAAGATGGGCTTGTTGGTGCCTTTCTTATTGTAACATTTATCCTACATTCTCTTTACAGCCATTGTCGGGGAAGAGGGAGAATCTCCCTCTGCCCTTTCTCTTAAGGTTCTTCTGGCTGGCCAAATAATCAACAAGACACGTTAGCAGGGGAAAATAATACCAAGTTTAGTAACATGTATACATGGGAGAAGCTCAGAAATGAGCAACTCGTCCCTCTGTCTAAGCTGCTTGCTTAAGTATTGCAGCTAAATGCGAAGGAACGTGTTGGGGGTGGGTAGTGGCCTGGGACTTCAGAGGGCAGAAGGACAATTCTTTTCAGGGTCATCTATTGATAATTTGGTCAGGGAGAGATAGAGATTTTTTTGATAAAAGGGGCTTGGTACCCCTCCCATTGTAACATCTATTTTACATTATCTTTATAGCCATTATGATAGAAGATCTGTTCCAGGAATGAGCCACCATGTCAGATTCTTTAGGCAGTTAGTGGGGGAGGTCAAATGTCCTTATTGTCTTCAGCTCGAAATAATCCGCAAACCAGAGTGGTGCTTCCTGGGGCAGCTTGCCCTGAGCACCATCAGTTCCCTCCTCTGAAACTTCCCTAGAAGTTTCACATATTAAAAGCTGAGCTGGTGACTGTGGAGAGAGAAATCGTGTTAGTATCCGAGTGATAAGAAGTCTGCAAAGAGAGAAAAGAACATAGATTAGAATGAGGATAAACAGGCAGAAAAGAACAAATCGGAGCACATTTCCCCACACTCCATTAAACCAGTCCCCCAATCCTGGAAATAAGTCAGTCCAATAAAATGTGTGAGCTTCGTTTATCTGATGAAAAATGTCAATCTTCTCTTTTAATAGATTTAAGTTAGATATTACTTGACCTGTTTGATTCACATAAAAGCAACATTTTTCTCCAATGATTGCACATGTTCCTCCTTGCTGGGCAGTGAGCACATCCGGAGCACGTCGATTTTGGAGCACCACAGATGCTAGGCTGTTAATCTCTGACTGGAGTATGTTCAAGGTTTGCATGGTGGTGTTGAACTCTTGCTCCATTACCATAGAGAGATTTAATATTGCTTTCTCCAACTCATAATCTCCAAAGCTGGGGAATAGGACTCTCAAGGCTGAAAAGAACTTGGAGTTGTGATACACAAGTGGATTTTCCTCGATTTCTCGACTGGCACGTTTATGTGGCACAATCTTATGAACAAACGAACCCAAGTTTGTAATTTGGCTAGCATTTAAGGTGGAGTGTTTGGTGACAGAAGGAGCCAGGTATCTAAGTCCGCATCGTCCTGACCAATTAGGTGGGAATCCTTTATACACTTTGTTGCCGCATAAAATGAAAAGACCAGTGTAGTTTAAAGACAAGGTTAGAATTGAGTCTGTAGTTCCCAGGATCTGGACTATTTCATGATCTGTGCCACTTGCACTGTTACTACCTAAACATCTCTATTTCCCATGGGCTCCTGTCAGTCTGCGAGAACAGAACAGATTGCGGAATAGCTGGTACAGGAGGGCTGCAGTCTGATTTTGGCAGCTATAAAGCCTGGTCTTGTCACCTGACCAGGTGAGTCCAGATTTTTGATCCACCTATATATAGTCTGTGACATTGGGCAACCTAACCATGCGGATAGCTGCGATACCCCAAGTTGCACACGGGTGGCTCGTAAGCCATCCAGAGCACTTGGTGATTTGGCAAATGTTTGTGCCAGAGGGAGTAGTGATAGAGTCACTTACAATTCCCTTGAGAGTTCTGAAGATGCCACCTGCGGAATCAAACCACAGAGTTTGACGGCAATATTGTCTTGGTATGTCACCCAGGAAAGGTCCAGCGCCATGTTTACTTTCAATGCAGAGGGAAAAACTTTCACCTATTGCTTGTACTTGGGAAAGGGACAGTGCTTGACCTTCTAAGTAGTCTTTCTGGGGCCCAAGTGACTCACCAGGAGAAGAAGCAGAGTGAAGTTTCCCTTGTTGCGGATACCATACTCTGTTATTCATCCATCTTCCGTACTTAGTCCACCAGGTGTTCACATCAGCAGGAACAAAGACTAGTTCAGGTTCTTTTGCACTATCTAGCTGTTGACATAACCAACAGTCAGATTGATTAGTTAGAGTGGCTAGGGCTTGGTAAACTGGCATAAGGGAGTGTTTGGTCTGTGCCGGACCTGTTGAAAAGGAGAGGGTTAGTAAAAGCAAGACACAGATCGGAAAAGAGACCAGCACTCTCCAGTCAGCTTTCTAATAAATGATTTAAAAGAAAAATATATATATATATATCCACTAATAGTTTGTGTGTGTGAGTGTGTATATATATAGGGAGTTTTGAAGCAAGGGGGAGGAAATGGGTCAAAGTAGGTTTTCTCGATCCGTGATCTTGGGAAAAGCTGTCTACTTCGTGATGTCGGCTGCTTCTGGGGCCTGGGTTTTGGCCCTCGAAATCCTTAGTTTAAGGTCACCTGTGGGGATTATCTCCCAGTTGTCTTGAGAGCGATGTTCTGGGTCTATTTTGGCGTGGCTCGCATGGATCCAGGAGGATTTTTCCTTTATTTTGATGGCAGTGCAGGTCATCAGTAAGACTTCATAAGGTCTTTCCCAGCGAGGTGACAGTGCGTGTTTTTTTCTAAAGACCTTGATGTACACCCGGTCTCCTGGTCGAAAGGGATGGCAAGGATTGTCAGAAGGTGGTGGCTATGCCTCTTTTATCTGTTGACGATATGCTTCAAGTATACTAGTTAATTTTTGTATTTTACAAGTCATAGCATCAAATTGTTCACTTAAGTTCCCATAATATTCATTTAATCCAGGACTTGAAGGTTTAGAGACACCAGTCGGCATCGGACGTCCAAAAACTATTTCAAAAGGAGTCAGTCTATGCCTTCTATTTGGAGTATTTTGAATCTTCATAAGGGCCAAGGGCAGAGCTTCTGGCCATTTAAGTCCAGTTTCTTGACAGATTTTTCCTAGAGTTCTTTTTATATCTAGATTTTTACGTTCCACTTGCCCTGATGACTGAGGGTGATATGGGGTATGAAATTTTAATGAATACCCCAGAGTTTTTGTACGCAAGTGGTTTATCTCTGCTGTAAAATGAGTTCCTTGGTCTGATTCAATCCATAAAGGAATGCCAAAGCGAGGAATAACTTCAGTTATTAATTTCTTTACCACTGTTGTGGCATCTGCATGTCTGGTCGGATAGCATTCAGTCCATCCACTAAACATGCAGACAATAACTAAACAGTGAGAGTAACCTAAAGCTGAAGGCAAGTCTATAAAATCCATTTGGAGTGCCGCAAAAGGCAGCGTGGGCCTGGGAGGACTTCCTGGATCACACTGATTTCTCCCAGAGACTTGATAAGATTTGCAAGTTGTGCACTGGGAGGGGATTTGGTCAGAAATTTTATGGATGCCAGGGCAAAACCAATTGTCTTTTAGTTCCTTAACTATCCCCCGTTTGCACATATGTCCCATTTGGTGGGAGATAAGTGCAAGCCAAAAAGTCAAAAGAAAAGGAGCTACTGGAAGTCAATTTGGTCCAATGTATAATCCATCTGATAATTGTTTGGCACCCTTTTGTATCCAATTGTCTTTTTCAGATTGTGGGGTATTTGCCTGATAGTTAATAACATCAGTCAGGGATAAAGGCAGGTTTAAGAATTGGGTGGAAAACGGATAAGGGGGTCCATAGTGAGCTGCATGTTTAGCAGCTCTGTCAGCCCTGTCATTCCCTAAAGATATGACATCAGTCTCCTTAGTATGGGCTGAACAATGAACAACGGCAATTTTTGAAGGAAGGTGAATAGCTTGTAATAAGGCTGCAATTAAGTGTCCATTAGCAATAGGAGTTCCTGCAGAAGTTAAGAATCTACTGGATTTCTAAATTGTGCCAACAGCATGGCAGACTCTAAAAGCATATTTGTGCAAACGAAAGAAAAACAAGGTTAGTGGTTAGAGCAAATTGTAAACCAGTTTTTGAGTTCAGAGGACAGCCAGTGAAGAAGAATTTTAGATGTCAGCGTCAAAGTATCTTTTGCAGTTTAAAATGTCTCTGATGGTGTCGTCAGGTCATCTCTTAAGTTTATATCAAGTTCATCAGCTTCAGTTTGTAAGGCTTCAGGAAAAAGGGCAGGTTCAGTTCTCAGTGATTTTAAGTGAAAATGATGGAAAAAATCAAAAACGTTGGTTTGGACATCTGTAGCCAGATATTTCAGGAGACTAGAAGAAATCAGGATCCAGTCCAGTCAACAGATATAAAACAAAAACCTCAAAAGACAACAAAACTAGGATCTAATATCCGCAAATTTATACTGAAATAGTTTTTACTGAAATATAATTTTTTTTTCTAAAATCACCCTCATTTTTATCAAAGATAGCCAAATTAAAACTAACTAGTTTGTAAAATAAGTCTAGTTTCAATAGAGTTGGATTATTTACATAGGTACAGCAAGAATAGCAGTTGATCACATAGGCTCTTTTAAATCTGCTTTGCTGGAACTTTTTATAAGGAATCTCAGATTGAACTTGAAAGGTCTCTGGAGGCCAGGAAAGCCAAGCCAAGCATTTTGTCATCAGACTTTGCCTGTAATACCTACAGATTTGGGTGAATCCCTCTCTTCCGAGGTTCCCCCCAAATATTTTGAGCTTCTTTGTACCTGCCAGATAAGTGACATTTTTTACTTATCCTGGTAAGTGCTGTTTGGAACATAAGGTACCAGGCCAATATTTTCACCTGGCTTTATTCTATAAAGTCTAATCTTCATTCCTCAAAAGCTGTATGGTTATATGGCAAATATGATGTTCCAGTCACAACCTTGGTAATATAACCAGTGTTTCCAATCGTGTCCTGTTATAAGGAGAACAGATTTTTACCGAACTTATGTAAATAACTATATTGCCATGATAACAACAATACTCACTTACTAAGAGTTTCCAAATCTTGGAGGGATCAGGTAGAGAGAAAAAGATAAATATTTCCATTTTACTTACAAAAGTATCATTTACCAAATTGTTATAAGTCATAGCTAGCTCAGGAGAAACAAGAAAAAGTTTTCCTTAAATCTGAAAAAACAAAACATTAAAAATTCAGCAATACTTCAAACGAAAAATCCTAAAAATTATAATCATCTTTATCAGTTCGTTCAGTCCTGTGTAATCCATTTTTGATCTCAATCTTTTTGTTAGCAGCTTCATGAAGTTATCAGTCTCTCTATCAGATTTCTGTAATTTTTTACCAAGTTCAGTTTTATGATCAGAAAGTTTAACAGAAGCCTGTACTTCAGTGTAAATGTCAGAGTCCTTTCTATGAATTTTTCTGAAGTTGAAACATTTTGTAAAAGCATTAGAGCAAAGAAATGTCTGTAAACAACAAGACCTCAAAATGGCAATTGACAAAGAAGTTTGGTTAATTTTGTGACATACAACACTTTAAAATAACCAGAATTATGACTGATAACCAGGACAGATCAGAATTTTAGTAATGTTATCTAATTTTAAAACACCTATGTCAATAACATTTGCCCACATAATACCACCTAAGAAGGTTTATCATCACTTGTCTGACAATGTTTTTTATGTAATTGAACATATTGAATAAGCCTAATAAGTTTAGTATCTTCCTCCTTATAGGAAGAGAGCAAATTTCTTTGAGAAGTTCCAGGGCCCTTTGAAAATTCTCAAAGAAAAAAAGTAAAAAAAAAAGACTTTATTTAAGATATGAATTTTGGGGAGCTTGTCAAAAATATAAAAAGTCAAAGCAAACAGAGCATTAACAGTCCAAAAAGCCTTAATAGAGAGACTTCAGTCTTTTGAACACAGGAAATTATTTTAACAGTTTTTTTTTTTTTTTTTCTGTCTTTTAGGTAGACTTACCCAAAGGTAAAGAAAAATCTTTTATAACCTCTTTATCAAGTTTAAGCAAATTATCCTTTTAAGAGAAATAAGACCAAATTTTAATTTTGCACCAACTTACTTCTGCTATTAAAACTCATTTACTTAATTAAATTCATTTCAATCTTAGCCAACTTGATCATGCAAAAACTCTTTTTCCAGAATTCCTCTTCCACAAACCTTCTATAACTTTCTTTTTACATTCAGAATTTGTCTCATGTCTTTCTTTTCTCGCCTAGTACTTGAGGACAAATTTATCTTTCTTAACCAAACAAAATATTTCCATTCTTTGTACCTTTATACATCTTACTTTCTTTGTACACAGACATATTTTTCTTAATATTTAGTAGCTTCAATCACATATACTAATTAGAAATTTTAACCTTTAGAAACCTTAATTTCTAAGTAAAAACTAAGTAAACAATTATAAACTTTCTTTTACATTAGTATCTTGTGGCTTGGAAAATTTATGAACACTTACTTCATCATTTCTGGAAACATGTTACTTTATAGTACAATCTTTTAATAAAACACATGTTTACCAATAGACCCAAAACACCTTTTAGTTTTCCTGTGATGAAAAGCCAAAAGTAGATAAACGTAAGTTTAGCAATCAATGTCTAATATTTGATCTTATTTGGAAATGATGATACTCAGAGAAATTTTATCATAAAATTCAGCAAAACTCTGAAGTTTTAGGTCACCAAAAAGAGTTTGGAAGCTGTAACCACCATAACACATAATTATTGTTTAAAGTTCATCCAACATTCATCTTTTTCACAACTATTTAGTTACTTATTCCCAATAATTATTTAGATTGCCTACAAGACTTCATAAGACTTGAGATAAAATTAGCCATCATTTAAATTACTATTTTTGTTAACCAGTTCTGTAATAGAAATAACATCAGTTTTTTTCCTACAAAATTTCATGTAAATTTCGTCACCTCTTATACCTTTAAACATAATTATCATTAAGATTTTTATCAATAGGTCTTGATCTTCTAATTTTGGACAAGAGAAGCATTCCCAGTCAGACATTTTAAAACATACTCAGGCAAAGTTGATGTAACCTCTTTGCATAAAATTAGCTCAAACATTCCAATCTTTATAATCTTATCAACACTTACACTTTTACATGTTCTCAATTCAATTGTAACCTGAGTCAAGGTCTTAAGACTAGTCAAATTTTTCCCTTCCTTTTTCTGGCCTTAATTCTTAGGTACCAATTAAGCAATTATGTGAGAGCTCTCAAAACATTTTTTTTCCCCCAATTTAGAAGTTTTTCCAATTTAAAGGATCCGTCGTCTGGCCATTGACGAGTAGGATCTTCATTTGTATATTTATTCCAATAGTGACTCGAACCAATAAGCCTTTTTAAGGAAAGACCCGGAGGTAACTTTCCATGCTTAGAATAAATCTACTATGGACGCAAGAGGCGTCCCTGGTGAGGGCGCAGATGATGTAGCCCCCGTGATCCACAGAATTCACTCCCAAAGATATTCAGACTCCCCTGAGAGCTTGGCACAGCCGGACAGAGACAGTTCGGAACCCCAGTCTACTCGACTGGCCACCAAGGTGCACCCCGGTAAATGCACCTTCCGTATGGTGGAGACCAAGGAAAATATTCTCACTGGTCACAAAGCCAAGTTTTCTCAGGACACAGAACAAGAAGGAAAAACCTCATCCGGTTTTTTTTTTTTTCTTATGTGCACAATGACAGCTTTAGCCACGCCTTAGGTCTCTTGGAGCCAGAATAATACCTAGTGGGGGAGGTGCCACGGGGTTGGGGACTGTGTGCTTTTACAGAGTACTTCGTCGTTGCACGGACATTTTCTTGCAGTTGGCGGGGGACCTGTGTCATCTACCCCGTTCCGTGACCCAACTTATCCTGTCACGGGAGTCTTCTGAAAGTGGCGAGCGCCCTAATGGCTCTTAACTGCTCGACCCGCGCCCACCTAAATTTGCGGTCTTTTTGGCTTCCAAGATGCCCTTGGCAATGACCTTCACTTCATGTGCATAATAACCCACAGCAAAGTTTGTAGACGCCGGTCTGGTGAGACCCGCAAACTCACCAGTCTGTGGGGCCGGCCCGGACAGCAGGCTTATAGGGCCTATGCTTGCATCCTACCCTATGGTATTTCCTTCTTATGACAAAAGACACAGACAAAAGAGAAAAACAGAGACTACCTTTGGGAGGAAAAGGGATCAAGATCAAAAACCAAGAGTACTCTACCAAATTTAAACCAAGAGTCACTAAAAGCCCAAGAAACTAGTTTCCCAAATATTTTCTCCTGCCAATCTAAATTTAGAAAGAGAAAAAATTCTCACCACTTCCTTCCGCCGGACTCCGCAGACAGAGATTCCGGGAGGCTGATGTGGTAAGAAGTCTTACCTTTTGCCGGCTTTCGTCAGGCGTTCCCGTATCTCACCATCTGCAGTAGTCCAGGGAGAAGGCAGGTCTTCCAGCCAGAGAAGGCAACTTGCCAGCCAGTGTGGCTCCTGCCTGGCTCGCCAAAACTGTCGGGGAAGAGGGAGAATCTCCCTCTGCCCTTTCCCTTAAGGTTCTTCTGGCTGGCCAAATAATCAACAAGACAGGTTAACAGGAGAAAATAATACCAAGTTTAATAACATGTATACATGGGAGAAACTCAGAAATGAGCAACTCGTCCCTCTGTCTAAGCTGCTTGCTTAAGTATTGCAGCTAAATGCGAAGGAACGTGTTGGGGGTGGGTAGTGGCCTGGGACTTCGAGGGCAGAAGGACAATTCTTTTCAGGGTCATCTATTGATGATTTGGTCAGGGAGAGATAGAGTTTTTTTGATAAAAGGGGCTTGGTGCCCTTCCCATTGCAACATCTATTTTACCTTATCTTTATAGCCATCATGATAGAAGATCTGTTCCAGGAATGAGCCACCATGTCAGATTCTTTAGGCAGTTAGTGGGGGAGGTCAAATGTCCTTATTGTCTTCAGCTCGAAATAATCCGCAAACCAGAGTGGTGCTTCCTGGGGCAGCTTGCCCTGAGCACCATCACCATCATGATAGATCTGTTCCAGGAAGGAGCCACCATGTCAAATTCTTTATTCAGTTAGTGGGGAAGGTCAAATGTCCCTCAGAGAAAACAATCAAGATAAAGATAGATTTTAGGATGGCCAAATCTTGATCTCCCACAGTATCATACTCATAGCTTTTTGTAACTGATTTGATTCCACTCTGGGAGTATCTGATAGTAAAGATTAGCTAAATATTAGTTTGTCCTTAGGCAGAAACCGGTTGAATACGTAATTTGTTTTAGCTTTTCAGCAACTGCTTGGGCATTGTGTAGACAGTTTTAACACGTGCTCAGCTGTCCCAGACTCTGCAACAGCTTTGGCTACTTTAAGGGAAAAACAAATATAGTAACACAATGAAGGATAACGCATTACGCATTGTAGTCTATTGTTTTAGCTTTGGTTGGCTCATTCCTTGCCAAGACCAACATAAAGGAACCTGAAGTCACCAGTGAAGTGCTGACAGGGAACAAATTGTCATCCTGGGTACCAACATGTTTCAGTGTTTGTTTCCCTAAAAGCAAGCTTCTCCTTCTGTCTCTTTCATGTTGGTTTTAGACCTGAGGCTGAACATAGACTAATGCACTGGAAAGTGTGACAAAGAGGGTGCTTATACCTTCAAAACAGTGGTAGACATAGAGCAAGCGCTCTGTAAACACTTATAAATGCTGTCTTTACGTTCTATGGTATACCATTGATATGTATTCCCATATGATAATCATCACACAAATATTATCTCTGCTAATTGTTCACAATGCATAGAAATAGTTCTTCATTCCCAAGCCACACCTCTCCTTCCCTAGCATTGTCTCACTATTCAAAATTTGTCATTTGATCTACTGACCTACTTTTCTGGAGCCGTGTATGGAACATACCTCTCCTCAGTTCTTCAGAAAGTATTTGGTTTTGCTTAAAACCAGCTCTGAGAGAACTGTCACTGTGATTTCTTGGGTAAGATTAATTCTGGGGCCTGTTGGCCTCTTGGCCAAGTTTATTACTAACAATAAATCACAGTTGGGCCACCCGCTCCCTCTGTCTTCTCTCTTTTTCAATAATCCCCAGCAATCTTCTTTAACCCTCACTGTCATGATGCTCAGGATTTAATAGGACTTGATCCTGCCTGAGCCACTTTGAGGACTCCCATTAGGTTCATTGTACAGGTTCATGCCTATAGAGAATTAGTCAAAAGATTCTGAAGTGTTAGCCCAGGCTGTCAAATTAATGGAATTTGAGGGGACATTACATGAAGGGAATTAAACAATAAATAAATTAAGAAAATATTCATTTATTCTCTGGGGTTACCTTCTTCACATATATGTAAATTTTAAAGCAGGATTATTTCATTTTGAAGCTATCGTCTCATTAAAATTTCTAGTTCATATTGATGTCCACAGGCAGGACACCCTATATTTCCTGAGGTTTTTTTTAAGTATTGTTACATCTATAAACTTTGAACTATAAAGCAGATGCCTGACCTCTTTAGAGCTGCCATGGATTAGAAATGTTCGTGATCTATACAACTCTTACTTGTCCACTTTTCTGGTCAGCAGGTTTATAAGCCACATCTCCTTGACATATTCTTAGGGAAGGAATATTCTAGAATACAAATGTAAGGAGAGCTTCAGATACAATATCACATAGCTCAAAATAAAGCCTTCATTTTTAAAATCTGATATTTTAGGTTACCCATTCACTTTTCCCTTGTTTTACAAAGATTAATCAAAAGCCATATACTTTGGCATTTATTCATCCAAATTCTTGCTTGCCTATCAAAATGCAATTCTGCCCATCTTTCATATGAGCAATCTGATCTTGTTCAAGTTAAACTAGCAATAAACTCAAGGAAGATATCTATTCACCTCACCTTCTTTCCTTCTCCCCAATCATAGAGGATCTACCTTAATAAATATTGTCACGGACTAGGTGCCTCAAGAAACTCTAAGGTGGGTTTGGAAGCAATTGACTGTTTTTCCAAGTTATTTCTTTTCCTTTTATATGTTAAGGAGCTGTAACCACCAGCCATCCTGAAATTGACCAAGCCTCACCACAAGAGCTATACCCATGACCTTTGCCTTCTTTTTAATGCAAAGATCTCTCCAGGAGGAGCTTAGGCCTCATTATGTGCAAGCATGTTCTCCAATTGAGCCTGTGCAAGCAAATACTCACCTCTCCCTTTTGAATATTCATTTCCCAACCAAATAAAAGTTCCTACTTTCTTTTGTTTGGGGACGCCCTGACTTTGGAAATGATTCCTCATGACTTCTTATTTGCTTCAAATACACTTTACTTGGTGAGACAACTTCCACTGATGTAGAGTCTTATTTAAGTCACCAGGAGGTGAGCCCACCTGGGTCAGTAACAATATGACCACTCAATTTCCCATTTCCAGTGATTATGAGCACATGATCCACTAGTGCGAATGAAATTGGGAAAGCCTGCTGGAGGTTTCTGAGAAGATTCCCTCCTTTATAAGGAAAAAAAGAGAGAGGAGTAATGTGAGAAGAAGCAACTATCTCTAACTTCCTCTTTTTCTTCTTCTTTCTCTTGCATTGTCCTTCTTGGCTATTGTGCTAGAAGCTTCAAAGCTTCACAGCCATCTTCCAGCCCTGAATGGAAGCCACAGAAATGGGGGAAAACTGGCCTTGATATCATCTAGCAAATTAGCCAATCCAAGGAAGCTCTTAATTTTTTATGTGTTGTTATGTAGTTTTTGGTTCTTTGTTTGATTTGCTTTGTTTTGTTTTTATTGAAACCAAAAATATCATTGTTGATACACAGACATAATCTTTAGATATCAATCAAAAATTGAGATATTCCATGCCTGTGTAGAAAAGCCCTCTGTGGGAAACTTTCAAATTTTTGAAGCATAATGTAGGAGAAGCAGGGTGCTGAAAAATTAACTTTCCCTGTGACATGTGGAGGCTGTTCTCTCAGAAATCTATAATACAGGAGAAAATATAGAACAACTTACCTTCTGTGTGATGTCTCAGCATTTGAATCATGCCTTGATTACAGAATTCATCACGTATTTTTGTAAAGAACAACACCTATTTGTGTTGCTTGCTAGTCTGTTAACCAACTGATATTTTTATATAGGAAGTAGATTTCATTTGGTATAGACTCAGAAATTGTTGAACGAAGCCAAAAAAAAAATTTTTTTTATATATAAAATTTTCATAGGTTTCCCCTCCCCAGTTTTAATTACCCATAAGGGGCAGAAGATAATATATATTATATACGTATATCTTTTTTCAGTGTTGATGCTGAAGCCCTACTTTATCTTGTCTCAGGATTTAGTGAGCAGGATTGGAAATGTGCATGATTTTGACAAGTTATTACAGGTATTTCTATTGACCAGTCAATTTTGAGAACTGCCTGACTTAACAATAGACGATAGAGAAGAAATGACAATTTGCATCCAGAAACTCTAGAGTGTTGCCACAAACATATTAATTGAAAACTAAAAGAATGGTCAGTAACGAGTGCATTCTTTCTAGTATATTAGATGAATTCTAGTGCAAACAACAACAAATTCAGCAGCTTCAAATGGCATTCTAAGAGGCTTCATGACCCTCCCGATTTTCTGTATTATCTTGTTAGCTTTCATATCATTTTCACTCAGTATGCGCTTACCTCTGTCTCAGTTTAATAGATTTCCAACTGGGAAAGAGCAATATTCAGAGCTATCAAAAGCAGGTCATTTCAGGGGTATGGCTGTCGGAATGTTTCACTTATAATCCTCTAATCATTGAAATATCAATGAGAATGACTTAAAGCGCAAGTGACAGTCGAACTTTCAGTTTCTCTCTAAGACTGAATCTATTCAGGGCAAAGTGAACTGAAACCCCATCAGAGAGGAAAATAAGGGCCATTCTCTGCCAGAGAGTTCATTACCATGATATTTTTCTCTGATGCTTCTGAATTGTCTTTGTAGATGGACCAGAATTCATAAGTTCTTTATACAGCTCTAGTTCATTTTAGTTGTTTGAGATCATTTCTAGAATAAGGATCTCAGTGAAGGCCCTCATAATATAGTCAAATGAATGGAAAGTTTTTGTTACAATATTTTATGCAAATAAATCCCTCCTGAGCAACTTAAATGAAGGTAAACCGAAGGAGGCAGCCTTGTACATGAAAAAGAAGGTGGTCATTGGAATTGGATTCCTGACTCTGCAAAGCAAATCATTTACATTTTTCTGAGGCTCAATTTTTTCACCTGAAAAACAGGGATAATAATGTTTGTCTTAGATGATCATTTTGATGACAAAGAGAAAATACCTAAAAAAAAGTGCTTGATATGTAGTAAGTAAGCACACCATAAAAATCAACTAACGTCATTGTAATTATTAACATTTACTCGATTTTAAAATGATTTGGTGGAAGTTCCTGGTGGATATATGACTGTATTATTATATGTTGTGTGACTAAATTAATGTAGAAACCTAAATCTAAAGTGGTAAAAATAATTGGCATAGGATAAAAAAAAAAAGAATAACATATGAACTAGGTAATCTTGTCTGTTCTTGAAGAATTCATCAAAAGCTCAATGACTATTTTGTAGCTCTTTTAATGATTTGAATTCTCTGATAATCATTTTCTGGGTTAAAGCTACTTAATGAACTTATTCTTCTATTTTTCTTAGAAGTATGAGTATACTTAGCAAAACATATTCTATTTTGAACTATGGAGAATAGAAATATATGAAAACAGAGCCCCTGACCTCACAGCTCATAAACTAATAACAAAAAGACTAAATAATAGTTTTATATATTTGGTAAACAAGTAAAAAACTAGTAGATGAAGTAAAAGTTAGATACAAATGTGATGGAAAACTTAGTAGGATATCTCCTGTAATTGAAGGAATCACAAAACAAAAAGCAAATGTTATTGATCAATTAATTATGAATTGGATTCTTAGCAAAAGATAATCACATAAGAGACATTGTTGAGGATCTTGAAGGAAGAGTAGAATTTATACAGCCATATCTGAGGTATGATTACATTTTAGGCAGAGAGACAAGTGTAAAGAGAAAGAAACCCCGGAGTCACAAAATTCTTTAGCATTTTTATTGAAACTAAATACAATAGGCAAGAACAAGACTAGCAAGGTTGATTCAGGCTGGATCATGGGAGACCAGTCAAGGGTCAATAGAAATTTATAAAGAGAGGCTTAAGGCATATTTTGATTAAAAAAAAAAAATGACAATAAGTTTATACACTGATGTCCAGAAAAGGAAGAATACACGGATTAAAGAATGTGTAAATTGAACTATTAAAAATTTCGAAAGCTGAAAAGTAAATTAGAGATTTGAAAAAAAAATTTTAACATATATAGTAGACACATTTCAGAATAAACAGCTGTTAGGAATCAGTAAGAAAAATACATTTCTTAAAAAAACTCAGAAAGACAAAATGGCCAAAGTTTAAAATTGAAAATTTCATCAAATAAGACATAAAAATTACAAATAACCTCGTGAAAAAATTCAAACTACAGAATAAACAAATAATGTATATTGAAACAGTATAATTTTTTACCTTTTAAGCTGGTAGACATATTTACTTACTTATTTATTTATTTATTTATTTTCCCCCCAAAGCCCCAGTGGATAGTTGTATGTCATAGCTGCACATCCTTCTAGTTGCTGTATGTGGGATGCGGCCCCAGCATGGCCGGAGAAGCGGTGCGTCTGTGCGCGCCTGGGATCCGAACCCTGGCCGCCAGCAGCGGAGCGCGCGCACTTAACTGCTAAGCCACGGCGCCAGCCCGGTAGACATATTTTTAATGATAATATGATATACAAATGAAAGTTCAAGGAAAAAACAATATCACACCCATTTGGTAGGTGAGATAAATTTATCCTTTATGAAAAAAGATTTGATTAATATGTATCAAGTGGCTCAATAGTTTCCTCCTCGTCCAAGCAATACTAAATATAAGAATTTGTTCTAAGCAAATTATTACGATTGTGTCCAAGGGTTTTATCCTTAAGATATTTATTATATTGTTATTCAATAATGAAAACTTGAAATTATTGGAAATGGATTTGAGACAGGGCCATCAGGCACAATCTTACAGAGAGCAGCAATTCACGTAAACTGTGATACATACAGATAGATAGTCCTATAATTTTGCAAAGTGGTGGTTCTGATTCAAGATACTATTTATATAAATTATTGAAATATATATATATACAACAAACTGAATTATATTTGTACCCTAAAATTGATACTGATGAAAATGTTCTTAAGATGCAAGTATATTTATAATATATTAAATTAAAAAAGCAGCTTACAAGATAATGTATATATTATTCAAAATAAAGACAAAAACACATAAATAAAGTACACACACACTTCCAATACAAAAGTCCCTAAATAGGTACAAATAGCTCTTTTAAAAACATATAGATGGTAGATGTTTTCATTTTATGTTCTTCCACATTTTCCAAATGCATAGTTTATTCGTGTAAGATTACTTAAATTATGAAAACTAAAAAATGTACAGTCACAGAGAAAGCATAAAACAATGAAAATATTGAAATTTTTACCTTATTTACATTAGAGATGATATGTATGGAATTAGGACAATATCCATCAGAATGGAAGTAAGGATGTCAGTGGGAGAGATTATCATAAAATATTCTCTTGTGAACTTACAGGAGAATCTAGATTTTGAAACCTGCAGATATATAACTTCTTGTAACAAGAAGATTGTGAAGTTTTCCCTAAAACTTGCAGGAAATTCATTGGAATCCAAAATCTATAGGAAGACATCAATCTATAAAGGTTTTTAAAAATTCTGTAACCTGACATGTTGTCAGGTCAGCCTGGGTGGATATGTTAAGTCTATTTACATTTTTAAAAGAAATGCAACTAGAATTTTACATTCTTGTGTTGTCTGAAAGGTTAATATTCCAAGTTCACCACCTCGGTTTACAGACAACAGAGGCTCTTGTTCAATCCAATCACAAATTCTAATACCTTTGATGCCATGGTATCATTGAGGTTGAGGCACTCTCTGAATAAAATTTTCCCAAGGGGATCTCAATTAGTCTTCTCAGAAAGCCTTAATAAAAGTCAAAGAAGAATTCTCTAATTGTAAATTTAAATCCTACTGACAGGCCCTTCAAATATGAGAGGTTGTGTTTCCTCGTGTTTTAGCATCATCACGATCTCTCTCAGTCTTCAAGTTCTCGTCTCAAAAACGTACAATTGTCTCTTGGCTTTAGTTATATTTGAACAGACACTTTTATAAGGCCATTACCTTAGGATCTTACTTCTTTCCAGGCCTCACCCTCAGAAACACACACACATAGGACATAGCCCAGACAGCTTGAATTTTCTTAACTGTAACATCTACATTTCAATTGAAAAAATTTTGCAGAGCAAACTCCCCTTTTGTTTTCAAGTGTGAAGAAAGAGTGCAGTGAAACCCTGTCTGTGATACTTCTCTTACACATTAAGTATTTTTTTTTTTTTTGATGATAATGGTGAAGTCTGAGCTGGGG
Organism: Diceros bicornis minor; assembly: GCF_020826845.1. Taxonomy (NCBI): domain Eukaryota; kingdom Metazoa; phylum Chordata; class Mammalia; order Perissodactyla; family Rhinocerotidae; genus Diceros; species Diceros bicornis. Next base: position 31,423,142 of record NC_080763.1, read on the forward strand.
TGCAAGTTAATTTTGTCATGGAAGAAATTATCTTGATACAACGGTAGTGTCAAAGTACACTATCAGGCAAGCTATCCTAGAGATATGGGACAGAAACATTCAACAGACTGAATTAAAATGCTTGCATTGTGTGGTTTATTAAATCCATTTGAAATGAGTGCTGTGAGAATCTAAAACAAAGTGACAGTGTAAGAGCACGCATAGGATACAGTACAGAGCAGAAGGACCACAAAAATCCTGGGATATACACTGTTCAGATATCCTTTCTCTCTCATAGTGTGGGGAGTACTTGAGCCAATGACACACGCATGTCCTACCTGAGGACTGCAAGGGTGCATCTGCATGGCCACAACTGTAGCTCACCAATTAGCTGGCTGGACATCTCTGGATTTCATGTGCTTCTTGGGGAGAGGACACTTAGCACAGAAAGGGTGTCACCAATGGGAAGCTTAACCAAGACTGCCTGATTATTGTCTGTCTCACGTGCCTTATGTTTATTTAGTGTATTATAAATATTCAATGCCTGAGATACCTCATGTATATTTAATACCTGATGAACATTTAGGATCTCTTACATTTAGAGTCTCATGTATATTAAGTGTCTTCAGTGTTTCATGCATGTTGGGTGCCATTTTGTCCTTTCATCCCTTTCTATGTTCATACATATGCACTACTCAACAACAATTTATCTATTCTAACTCATGAATTTCCTCACACCCATCTGTTTTCTTTGTCCGCAACTACAAGCTGCAATATTCTCAAGCAATACAACATATGCACATTACAGATTAAAAATAATATTTGTATTGCTCTATGCCAAAATATAAGACAAGACATCTCCTTTTTCTTAAAAGTACCCTTAACATGTAAGAGAGTCATCTTATATTGTAGTCTTTATAGCACAGTTCTTTCTTAATTGCTTTCTGTTAGACAACAAAATATCATTTGGAGAAAAAGAATTGCCAGAAAATAAACAAATTATCATTAGTTTGGTAAGTTTATGCAGTTTGTCTAAACAATTCATATATATATGTATATACACACACATACATACATATATAAATATGGAGGTGGATGATTCAGAGCTGTTTTCATATTTAGTAACAATTCTTTTGGGAGCAAGTTCCATAGGAGACGCCAACTTAATCATGCTTTTTTTTTTTACAAGACTAACAAAGAAATACAGTAAGGGCTTACACTGTGCAGATCACAAATTTACAAATGCAGGATGAATGGGGGGAAATGTCAGAATACCGTGCAAAGGAGAATTTGTGTACTTGGGCAAACATTCTCAGTAGCAACATCATACACAGTTTTAAAAGTGCTGTATCTCAACAAAATAGAGTAAAATGAAAGAGACTGTGCTTGGAACTACAGTGACAACGAAGTCAGAAAGTATTTCTAGTGTCGATGAAGACACTGATGTCCAGGATCCACATTAAGAAGTCGAAAAAATTGCTCTATGATCTGAAACAATAGAAAAAAATTCCAGATTATATCATATAATATGCGATTTTATATATGTTACTGAAGAGTAGAGTAAATATTATGGGGGATATGTGACTATTTCATCTGCATTTTTAAATGTTTACATAATCAAGTTGACCAAAAAGCTTCTCTTTTTATATTCCATTAATGAAAATGAGGGATTGCCCTGTATTCAAACTCACCTTAAAATCTAACATCAAATCTATTATAAGTGTAATATAGAATCACTATAGAACTTGAGAGTAATATGAAAAACTGTGAAAAAGATTTCAAAAAGTACCACCACTCATTAGCAACTGTCAATATTTTGTGATATTTCCCAGACATTTTTCTAAACATAGTTACATTTATATAATTAGTGTCAACTGTGTATATATATACACACACATGTATATATGTATGTGTATGTATTATAGTAATTGCTCACCATGTATCACAACTAATAATTAAGTTCATTTTTTGTGAAGACAAGGCTTGTACACTACCACTAAAAGCATGAAAAAGTGGTTTGGTTTTTGCTTCAAATTTGTAAAAAATATTGCAAAACTCCACTTGTTACTTTATTGGAGCTCCTCAAAGCAGAGCTGCCTTCCTAGATTTATTGCTGCCAATATTATTTGATTAACAATTTTTCTGGATAACTTTGGACCATATGCATTCTTGTCTTCTAGGCAAAAAAAAACATCATGTTAAAATTTTACTGAAAGTGTGAAACTAAGTGACAATATTTTTATTTCAAAAACACTATGCTAAATGCCTTCAGGAAATTTCAATAAATAAAATTGCTACTGATAATACATGTTCCATATCTATACAATTTAGAAATATTTTAAAATGTGTCAGAATATAGCCTGGAACTTCTAATAGTTATAATACTCTTCCTAAAATTACAAAAAAAAAAAATTCTATAATAATTGGTTTAATTTTAATGCATACAAACCACAGATCGAGTGATAATAATCTCTCTCTGAACATCCCTTTTTATTAATAATTAGATCCATCTTCAAATACCATTGTTCTCCTCTTTGAAACTGTTAGCCTCAGGGCTTACATTCACATTTGTCCCCAAAGTGTGTAAAAAGTGTCTAAAACTCCCAATATCTTCCCAACACATGTCAGTATACAACTCATTTGGGGAGCTATAAATATCAACAAACATTCAGCCACTCAAAAATAAATACTGTTATTTTCAAACTGACAATGCATGAGATTTGGGTGTAAAACAGAAAGGATATATTAAAACTCAGTATTCTCCTTTTTCCATTCAGAAGTCCAGGATCATCAATGTACCCAGGTCAAGGACTATTCTCTCTGGCTTTGGCCATGAAGCAATTCTGAACATCATTAAACCCTGTACATTCTGGCACAACTGCTAGTGTCTGCTCCAAGAAGGCCCAGAGATGAAAAAATTAAAAATTAGGTCTCACATGCATCTAGCAGAGAGGGCAGAGAAAGCTGTGAAAATGCCTTACTTCTGTGTGACTAAGCCCATGTGGCAGCCACTGATACTGTTTATGAAGGATGGCCCTCAAAGGTGTTCAGAAGGAGGACCCACATGTTGTATGTTTAATCAGCCCGTCATGTCTGCAGGATTGAGTTTAAGGTTTCTCAAGGACTTCCTGAAAGGTTTGCAGTGAAGAATGGAATTTTTCTTATAAATGTAGAAAGTATAAATCATCTGTGATGCTTTGTAAGGAGCTTCTTTAACAACTGCTACTGTAATTCGAAAGTGATTTTTCCAGTAACAAGTTCACGACACAGCAAGCAAGTTGAAACGTGCAGTTCGTCTCAGGAAGTTAAAAGTGAGATTTGCTCATTTGGTTTGATCACAGGAATTACAGCAAAAGTTTATTTCCAAGCACAATGGCACATGTTCATCAGTCCAACTCTTTCTTGTGGCATTCTTCACCCCCATCAACGTGTTGAATATTCCTTTGTGAAAAGAAAGTAAGTGTAAAAATTCACTCCAATTAATAATATGGAAGAATGAGTAATTCCTCTTTACCTCTCTCTCTCATCAAAAACAAATGTTAAAACCAGGAAGTTGTGGACTAGGAGTAAGCAGTGAGGTGTGGTTAAAAGCATGAAACTGAACTTTGTTTCAGCTCCCAAATCATATGGCCACTTGTAAATCATGAAACTTTGAGAAAACATAGAATTATGCAAAACAATGGTGCTCAGATCCTATATTGGGAGGATTAAATGAGTCTTTTAGTGCAGCATCTTTAAAATAGTGCCTTCCCATGTGAGGTCCTCAGTCAGCATTAGCTGTTATATTTAGTGTTGTTTATGTTGAATTCTCTAGTGTTAATGTTGTTTGTATTGTTTATGTTGATTAGTGTTGTTTTTGTTGAATTACCTCCCTATGTAAGTTTGGAAATGTGTAGTCCAGGGAGTGGATGAGTTTCATTCTGTGGTCCAGTATCTACAATCTAAGTAAACTCTTAAACAAGCACCTAGCAATATAGCATAATCCTTCAGGAAACATAAGTAGACAGAACCAATAAATCAGCATACCAATGATCTGAGCCAACCTGACCTTGAACGGATGATCTGTCACATGATCATTTAAATCTCCGCAACAGGAATGGGTACACAAATGTTCAAGATAGCCTGGAATTGAGGCAAGAGCTATGGCTATGTATGCTGTGTCTATTTGTTGTTAAGATAAAGGTAATCCTATATGCTGGTCTTTTCTGTAGATATTAGCTTTGGGCTGCATTATTACAAGTCAAGATAATTGAAGGGTCATTGCTAATACCAAGCCCCAAAGAGCAATGGTCCAAGTGATTAATCATTATTGCTGCACAAGGCAGTCACATTCTGTCTTGTTCTCAATATTATAAATTTATCAGAATATAACTAATATTTATAGATTTTCTATTTTTTATTGAGTACTTTCCAAAGATTTAGCTTTATGCTAGTTTCTAATAATGTTGGGGAAAATGTGGATAACACGGTTTCTCATCAAGCAGCTTACAACCTGGTTGAAGAATGTATGTTGGAGAGACTGACCTGAAACCTATTTCAGGAAAAGAAAATTAAAATGTAATTGTATATTAGCCAAAGAACACACATGTACTTGTGATTTTTAAAAATTTTACTGGGATAAATTTAATTGTTTAAGAATGTCTTATCAAAGATGTGTTATTTGGGCAACTGGTAGAATGATTTAATAAAGACCCTGTTCCTTTTAAAGCACATAGAAATGTTAGATGAAATATTTTTAAAATTTTAAATATATAAGCAAGTCTGAAAGAAAAAGGAGAGATCTTCAGGTACAAGAAATACACAGGAAATTTCATAGCCAGAGCAGTAAATAAACATGCAATACGAGTGAGTGGGTGTCCAAGGGCAGTCTCAAACATAGGCTCGCGCAGCTATTGTTGCTATTGTGTGTGTATGCATTCAATTTTACGGTGCCTTTTTCACGTTTTATGACAATTTTATTTGGTGATTATGTAAAACATTTTCATGATTCAAAAGTCAAAATTATTTAAAAATATATCTTCAGGGAAGACTCACTGTCTTCCCTATTCCATCCTACTCGTATAGACAACAATTTCACTAGTCTCAACCATTCATTAGTCTCTCATTTATACTTCTGATATGTATGTATGTATATATACACACATATATATACACACACATATGTATGATGCCATATGTGCACACATACACACTTGCGCGTGAAAATCATCTGGAGGAAGTATCTGTTCTATTTTCTGGACTGTTTTCTCATGACTGTTTTGTCAAAGCCCTGTTTAATGTCTATGAAGACAATCATATTTTTTCTCCGCACATCAATCGATGTGGTAAATTATGTTACAAGCTTCCTAATACTGAAATATCTTTAAACTGTTAGGAACAAAAACCCATTTTGTCCTTATACATTATTTCAATGTGCTATTAGATTCTGTGTTCTAAGAAATTATTTAATATGTTGCATTGATATTCATAAGTGAGTTTGGTCTTTAGTTTTCTTTTTGTATTATTTTTGTCATGTTTAGGTCTCAAAGCTATACTTACTTTATTTAAAAAATTGACAATTTTCTTTATTTTCCTACACTGTGGAGCTATTCTAAATTATATGGGGATTATCTAGATTTTGAAAGTTTGGTAAAACTCCTCTGTGAACCCCTCTAGACTTGGTGTATTTTTATGGAGGTAGAGTTCTGTTATAAATTTACCTATTTCTTCTAGGAAAAAATAGACATTTTTCCTAGAATATTATCCATTTTATGTAGGTTTATGAATCTATTTACATACAATTTTATTTTATCTGAAATTTCTCATATTATTTTAACTCATATTTAGTAGGTGTACCATATTTACTGCATTTGTTTCTTTGCATTCTCTTTTCCTTTTATTTTCTTTTGTATATATTTTATCTTTAAGAAAGTTTGTATAGTTTTTCCAGTGGTAAATTTTTAATAATACATTTTACGATGCCTTATGTCTCCCTTCCATTCCCTAGACTTCTATTATTTCGTTTTATCATTTTAAATAAAACCTCCCTCAACACCACCTATCACCTACACAGCAACCAATGAGTTTCTTCTTTTACTTTGTCATTTCTCTTTGCCCACTATGTTTTAATCATGTTACTTCCATGTTTATCTGTCAGAATATATAATACTTATATCCTGTTCTTCAACCCAGGCCCACCTTATCTTCAATCTTACATGTACCATGAAATATATTAAATTGTCACCAGAAGTCCCCAAACATTAATAATAAAGACATTATGTGACAAACAAAAATTGAGATATATCGCTCATAGACACTCAATGAATCAAATACTAAAGGAGATTCTCCAATAGAAAAAAATTTGATACAGAATGAAGAAGTAGGATACAAGAGACAATGATGATCAAGTAAACTGGTAAATATGTAGATAAATCAAAATGAACATTAGCACTAAAATAATGTGAAAATAACAGCAATGACTAATTCTAATGGGATATAAAGAGAAGACGGAGGTAAAATTAGACAATAGAAACACGGACAATGAGAAGGATAATTAGAAGTAAAGTCTACCAATTGCCTTATATTGTTTGTGAAGGGAAACGTAGTGATTAGTTTTAGGTAGCGATGCTTTCAGTAATTGTAAAAGGCATATTTGGCCATTGTGGACAACTATGACAAGCCTAGACAAAAAATACTCCCCTAGAAAAAATAAATCTTAAGTAGGTATCTATCTAACAAAGTTATAGATTATTACAGAAAGCCTTACAAGGAATTATATTTATCTTATTTCATTTTTAATATAATTATTGTTGATGTAATTTAGAATCCTTTTTTGTTGGTTGAAAGATAATAAAAGTAACTCAAATTTATGGAATTTTATGATATTTACAAAAATAGCACAAATACGTAATCTAATACACTCATATCAATTTTAAAAGAGAAGATGGGCTGTTTTTCATGTTTATATGTGAGGAATTTAAATTTTTAGAGAATATATTTTTCAAATCATAGTTATTAATGTATAGAGTTTATATTTGAATTCAATTTTTTTGATTCCACAACACACACACAGACTGAAGACTCACTTTAAAAAAGTAACCAAGATTAAAAATAACTTTTTAAAAGGTCCATTCAGTAACTATCAAATATCATACGGAGTTAAAAGAAGAAAACTATGGGTCTGTACATTTACTCAGGGATCCTAACATTACCCAGAGGACTACAGAACAGTTTTAACATTGGAAATATAGCTGTCTTCCCATGATATCGTGTTAGAGATGGAAAACAGAATGACAGACACCTTCTGGCCTGGGTAAACACTTGTAACTTATATTCAGGTTAGATACCTAAGTCTGTCAAGGAATAGATGCGACCAATGCATAGGGATGTTTTCAGAGTAGTAACATTGATACCGAAAAACATACGTCTGGATACAGACTGAAACGGACAATGTATCTAAGCAACAAATTTAAAAGGCTTAAATTCAATGCTGTTGTAATAGTTGGCAAAGGCCACCAAAAGTAGAAGTAATGTGTTGCCTTCTGTAAAATCTGGTGAAATATTTAAGTTACCTGATTCAAACCAAAGCAGACAGAAAGTCAGAAGGAGTTAAGAGGATGGAAGAGAGGGAGGAGAAAAGAAAGAATGAAAAGAAAAACTCATAAGAATAGTGGTTGCTTTCTGGTTTCTGTTGGTGGTTTTGCAAATTCTCCCAATAAAAATGCAGAATGCTAATCAACATATTTAACACCAGCCTATAAATGTCCAGCAGAGGGGGAAGCAGGAGCTCCTCTTCTATATGGCCAGTTGGACTCTGTGGGTTTTATGTGTATCTGGTTCCCTTTATCCTTTTATTTACATGACACAGTCTCCAAACCTAATACAATGGTTAGAGAGCCACAAGAATTTGGTCTAAGGAGACAACTTGATTTACTGCCCATTCCATTCTTGCTGGTCATCAAAAACATCAACACCCTGCGTAATCTCCAGGGACGAGAACTCCCGAAACATCCAGCTTCTAAAACCTCTGCAAGGGCATGCTCCAGTTAGGATGCAATCCCAAGAAAGCAGCTAACATTTGTGATTCTCACTAAGCTATATTTACTTATTTAAAGATACTGAGCTTTCCATGAAGAACTCAGGAAACCTCACACCAGATGAAGAAAGTGACTTTATATTACAGTGATGTTTAGGGCTTGCCAAAAAGCAACTTGCTAAGCAACTTGCTTGGAAAACACATAAAGCTGAACCCCAAATGAGAAAGCGGTGCCCTCCTGAGATACAGCCAAACTGAACATTAAAAGGGGTCATCTTTTCTCAGGCCTGGACAGTCTCTCCCTCACTCCTTTATCTTGCCTCCTTTTCACTTGAAAAAAATATGTTTGATGATTGCTCTTGCCTGTATTCTTCAAAAAATAGGTGGAAAAGTAAAACCACATTCTACAATGCCTCGCCTGCTCCAAAGGCATTCATTTATCTTTTTTTCTGAACTCTTTTCCTTTGGCATTCCATTTGGGTCATTCTTTAACTTTTTCTTTACCACCATCCAATTTAAACAGTGTTCCAGGATCCCCTACAATCTTTTGTTTAAGTACGTGGGTGTTTTGTTACATTGACTTTTAGATTTTTTTAACAGTTTATATTTCATAAGGCATTGTTATTACAATATTTTGGGATAGAAAACAGCATGTGAAAACCTTCACATCTATTTCTCCCTACACTTTGTGCCAAAGCTAAGAGCCAACCATTGCTGGTGGTCTGCTATTCATACAACAACCATTTTACAACTAAAGACAAAACAACTTTATGCCAGATGAAGGCTGAGTGAGGTTATTTATGCAAAAATATAAATCATGGCTCTTGTGCTCTAAAATAGGGGTCATCTTGCGGGAAGAAGACTTCTAAAATTGTAATATAAGACAGGCTATGATAAATTTATTTTGAGTCTAATTGGATGTAAGTGAATAGGCATTTATAAAAAAGAGAAATTTTAACTTGCTTCGGTAATAAGAGAAAATATGCTTAAGAAGTTGGTATATTCAGGCAGATTCAATAATTCAAGAAAGAAAAAGAGATTTCCTATATTATTTTTACTGTGAGCTGCCAAAATGGGACAAATATTGCACTGTGCTAGGCACATGGTACATGTTTTGGTTAAATGTCATTATCAACCCTGTGAAGCAGCATAAACTAATTTTATGCACATGAAGATTAGGCAAAAGGGATAAATAACATATAAAGGGTCAATTCCTATTAACTGATGGAATTGCTATTTGAAGCTAGGTCAGTATTATTCACTATCTTTTTTTTTTTCATTTCTTTTTCTTTATGTTTATTCTCTGTCTTTTACTAAACCACATCATACTTGTTTTTCCTCATCTACACCTTTGGAACTGAAATAATGTTATATGTCTAGGAAAAGGACCCGGTGTGTAAAATAAAATTCCTAAAAGGCAATAGGCGAATGATTATATCTTGAAAAATAATATAGTTATTTTTCACATTTTACTCTAATATTAAGAGATTTCATTTAGCAGGACTGCTATAACTCTGAATTAGGAACACTTCACTCGATTTTCAAGGGCAAGCTGTGCAGTTGTTCCAAGAGAGTGAAGGATTCTGACAGCGACTCTTTTAGCCTTGTCTTTTTCCGAAGTGTGCGTTTCCTGTTTTCACAGAGAAAGAGGCTGACATTTCCACTTTTTATCCATTTATTTGTCATCAATTCTATTTAAGGTTAATTTACCTCGAGAGCAAAGAAATCTTACGTTCTATAAGAAAGAGAACTAATCTACAATAATAGAAGTGTATTCCTTATAGCTTTGCTATTTTCACAGAGAAACCAACAAAAGCAAAGCCTTTCCCACATCAGTGTCATGGAGAAATAAACTAGAAAAGAGAAGCCATCATGTGAAATGTTCAAGAGAATGTTGGTAATTTGCTTTTTGTCTGTGCTATTGTTGAATTGATGATTAAGAATGTCAAATTTAAACTAATGAAGTCCAATTTTTTATATCTATTTTTTTTATTATTTGTAAAGTATGTGTAGAAAGAGCATTTTTTCTCTTGCCTCCTAGCAATGCATCAGCATCAGAATGAATGGATTTCTGCCCAGACACAAGTGGCTCATTCAGCTGGTCAACAAGGATGCTTCTTGTGAGAGCAGATTTTTTATGAGGACAGCTGTCTAGCAGGAAGTATATTGCCATGTGGTCTTTTTGAATTTAGCAAAAGGCTGTCAAATACTCCTAGTAATGACCCACTTAGTTTTATAGTCAGTACTTTTACATAGAAGTATATTAATAATAATAAATCTGGATCTGGAATCAAGGTTGTTATAAGTTGGTTACAGACAAGACTAAAGTGTAAGTATACACAATATAACAAATGACACCACTTATGTATTCAAGTGACGTGACTTCTAGTCACTCTGCAGAAACAAGTAACCTTGAAAGTGACCTCGTTTCCTAGAATCTCAGAATCCCAACGTGAAAAATGCTTAAACTACCACTTTACAACCATCCCATGGAAGAAATATTTTTTGCTGTTAAAGGGACGTGGAGTAATAGAGTCATTCCTATTAAGCTTGCCTGTGAAACTTTACAAGAATCAGCTTTTCCTAGGCTACTATGGGAATATTTAGCTCTATCTCCACTTTCTTTGAGGTGTAAGGACTGACCTTGAAAAAAACATGAAGCATTTTAAGGTAGTCACTCACAATGAGCAATTGCCGTTTTGGGGAATGGGCCGGCCTCCTGCTTGCAATGGTGTCTAGCTCTTTGCTTGGGGAATCTAACATGATGACTTTCATGATACGGATATTAGTCTTTCATATTATGCTAACAGTACTGATATCAACAGCAAATATTAGCACATCAGTGAAATGGATTTATTGGACTCCATGGTGGTAAGAAGAATCATTTACCTTAAAGGAGATAAGTTCATAAAGTTTGAGAAACCAGATTCTTAATTTGACATTTATCAACACTCAAGAGTCTATGCAGTTACTCAACTGAGATAAAGTGCCAGCAGGGTCACAGAACCAAGTTTACACTATGCAGCACATCAGATAATTGGCTTTAATTTGATTAAGTCTTGATCCTTGGGCCACTTTTAAAATTCTATTAATCATGGAGATGAGTTTTTAACAATGTTAGAGCCTTGTGATAATATGTCCTCTAATTCCTATATCTTGTTAGTTTTCACATTCTAAAAGATGTTGCCAAGGAGCCAGTAGTAGTGAAAATACATGTCAGTTGTTGTTTCTTATCAACCAAACGTTGACCATTTGCTCTTTCCGCTATCCCCACTTTTACCTGATCAAGTCCGTGAACACACAGAATTCTTTCTTTCCTCCCTAATTCTGCACAATGACAGACTCTAACACCTGTAGAATCCTGAGGGAATTGGATGGGAACTGTGGCTCTTGGTTACAGAAGAATCTAAGCTTTATGCCCAAGACCCAGATACCGTTAGTGATTTGATGAGACACAGGTTTGGTGGACTGACTTAAGTATACTGTTCCTAGGGTGACTAGCCATCCCTGTTTGCCCGAGATTTTCTCAATTTTAGCACTGAAAGTATCCTTCCTAGGAACCTTTCAGTCCTAGGCAAACAGAGATGGTTGTGCACTCTACTTCGGAATATAATCTATTCAATCAATTTCAAAGGTATTTCATTTAGCTTCCAATCTGTACAGGATGGAAAGCCATCAGATTCTGCCAGAGTTGCTGGTTCCATGAAACGTTGTCCCTTGGTTTCAGTGAACGCCCTTTCCAGTTCAAATGGGTCTGGCTTAAGTCTTCCAGAACCAGGCTAAATGAATAAGGTGTTTTGCAAACTGAAGTTTCTATTAATGAGTGAGATAAATACAGCTATAACTATGTCACAAATCAAAGCAATAGAATGTTTGCTATAGGAAAAAAAACATGTGAATATAATGATAAGTTATAGTGGTCTCAAAAAGACTTCCACGGTAACTAGCAGTTGTAACATGAAAAAGTATTATATTGACCTATGATTGATGAGTTACTAATTCAAATTGCACAGTTGGATGGTTGTGATTGGCTGGTTTGATGATAGTTATGATCCTTGTATCACTCAACCTTTCTTGATCTCATGACATATCTTCTATCAATCAGCTAAAAGAGGATTTGTTTAATTTTGCCCATCTCTTTTCAAGGCTTTGAATGAACCATGAGGTGTGAGATACTCACTTTTATCAATTTTCTGTTTCCTCATTATAACCCAGGGATCTCTTCTAGTCTTCGCCCGATTTATTTATTTACTATGTAGCTTATTCTGGTCCTAAGAGGGTTTTATTTTTTATTTTCATATTTGTTTTTTTTTATTTTTAACATTGGGCAGATGCATTATCTTGGATTTTCGGAGTAAAAGCATCTGATTGTTTTCAGTGTTTTTACAGTTTTGAACTTTTTTTTGGTAAACCATTGTTTTCTCTGTGCCAACTTCTTTAAATCTATGTATACAGTTATAACTTCAAAATAGGACGTGCTCAAGAAATGCTTACAGATGAGTTAATCACTACTTTGCTGAAGCCATATAAATTATTAAACATACCTAGGTGACGTAAATTAACACATAGAAGAAGAGTCTAGTCTTTTTTAGAGGTAGAATAATATGATACAGCAAAAGGTAGGAAATACATTTTCCCCTTCTAGACTATATGAGTACAAGCTATAGTACTCTAATATCTCTCATCTGTTGAGAATTCTCTAATTCTCTTTCTCACCTAAATAATAAAATAAAACAGATATTATTTTAATAGTTAAAAAACCCATGGCCATTGAGGATTTGTTGGAGGCAAGAATTACTGTATATTTAGAGAAGCTACATGTCATAACATAACAGTTAGGAGCACAGATTCTGGTGTCAGATTGCCTAGGTTTAAAACATAGCTCTGCTACTTACCAGGTCTATGAATTTTGCAAAATATTCAACCTCGTTGTGCTTTAATTTCTCATGTGACAAACTAGGGTGCTAATAGTAACTACCTCATAAGGGTGTTATGAGTATTAAACAAGTTAATATACGTAAAATGCTTAGAGTATTGCAGGCAGAAGAAGAACTATATGTGTTGATTATTATATTTATCATTTTGACTTACACCTCTGTTTTTCCAGTTTTGTGGTACATAGAAGGAAAGATGTATGCCAGGAGTACATTCATTGTCCTACCTTTTTACATCCTTTGCCATAGTTTAGGAAAATATAGTAAACAAAACTGCTTATAAGGAAAGGTTTAAAAGATAAGAGCCAGCCCTGATGGCCTAGTGGTTCAAGTTTGGCGCTCTCACCACATTGACAGCCCAGGTTTGTTTCCCAGTCATGGAACCACACTACCCATCTATCTGTTGCCATGCTGTGGTGGTGGCTCAGATAGAAGAACTAGAATGACTTACAACTAGGATATACAACCATACACTGGGGCTCTGGGGAGGAAAAAAAAAATGAGTAAGATTGGCAACAGATGTTAGGTCAGGGTGAATCTTTTCCCTGCAAAAAAATAAAATAAAATAATTAATTTATCTTATTCCCTAAAACCAATCATGGCTCTTTAGTACTGTAAGAAGGGGAGACTTATCACCAGTTGCTATTTGTTGGTCAACTCAACCTGCTAAACACTGACTCGAGGAACCGACTGATCTTAAAGTAAAAGAAGTTGTCAATAGACGTGTGTGTGCGTGTTTAATCTTCTCCTATTCTTAAGACTGAAGCCCCGTATGTCATTTATACTTTATTTTTGCTTGCTTTTCATTATGTTGTCAGCTTTAAAAGTAAATTCACCTGTGATTTTTACCCTCAAAATGAGTTTATTCTGAAATAACCAAAAGAATTGCAATTCACTATACGCATCCTATGGCAAATCATAGGCAAGTCCGTAAAACAAAGGAAGGGAGCTTGCTTTTATGGAGTAAAGGAGAGAGTAGGGAGGGTATATTCTAAATGAAAGTGCACCAGAGGAAAGTAACAATCGAAGCTGGCAACAACTTCTCATTGGCTGAGCTGCAGCATTTCTCATTGGCTGTTGCCAGGTGGGGAGAGAAATCTTCCTTCAGTAGTAAAGTAGTCGTATTTCCTGTCGAAGATGCAAGCCTCTTTGTCTTCCTTTTTGGTGTAATAGAGAATGTATGACAGACAGGGCATATACATTCTGCCTACAGGCCTTCCCAATTCCAATTTAGTTAATTTCATTAATTTCCACAATGTCTAAAAATACAAATAAATTCTTAACAGTTTTCTTTTAATTTTTATTAACTCCAGTTTTTTTTGTTCTGTAAAACTGAGATAATGCCTATTTTATAAAACTAATTAAAGAGTTGAAAGGTATAACAAATATGGAGCAACTTGGACAGAGACTGGCCTAGGAATGTTTGATATTGACAACTCCCCCACCTACCTCCCACCCAATGTTCAGTACCTTTGGTTTGCTGACTCAGGAATTGAATCTAGTATTTTGAAGTCCACTGAGATCTTCACAACCTTATTAAAATTTTCCCAACCTCTTCTCTCACAAACATGAGAGTTTTGTTTCAGACAACACTCAACTTTGAATTCCTCCCAAGGTTACCTTTGAAAAGACTTCACTCTAAACTTGCCTCAAAATTTGCTTCCACTTTCTGTTTGTACCACTCTCTACCCTCCATTTTCCTTCTTTTCTAAATAGTCTCAATAAAAGTGATTTCTATACATTAGAACCAAAATTCTTAGATTTTCTGATAATCACACCTGAGTGATTCTAGATATAAAAAATTTGAATTCAGATATAAGAATTGTGCAAAAGGATATCCAGCATTTGGAGAGAGATTACACTATTACAAATCCCAGTAGCATTTAGATACGGGAATCTTTAATTTTACATTGAATTAAATGCTAATGTATGCATGTGCACACACACACATACACACACGCATGCTTTCTATTCGTGTTATCTATGCCACAAAATTAATATAAAATGAAGCTTTCATTCCTAAAAGCTTCATCTTTCTGCTCACACATAAGTTTGTAGAAGGGAAAGCAAACAAAAGAACTAATAGCCACCTAGAAATTTATCTAAAAAAGACTTAATCACAACATAAGACATTTGTGTATCTTTGGTATCCATATTAGAAGTAAAGAATCTTTGTAAAAGAAAACACACTGAATCTCTGCTGTCCCCGAGTCCAGCTCTACTGCTAACCATCACTATTCACCAAGAGGATTTTTGTAAACTTAATGAGTGTTAGTTTAAGAGTGAAAATACCCTTACCCAGACACACAAACTTCAAGTTAACAAAAATATCCTATCATCTAGAAAACAAACTCTGAATCGAGACACTTGGGCTTTGTTGAAAGTTCATGTTTTGACTGCTTGAACATTTCCAAGCAGTTGAGTCAATTCTTCCAAAGCAGCACTTCTGCTGGAAAGCCTGGTTTCCTTCAAGTCAAACCCAAAAGATACACCCTACTTAAATTTAAATCTTAAAAGATACACCCTACTTAATGTTGGTTGATAAACAACATTCCAAATCTACTTTGTTCTGATGATAGTTTGGTATGTGCTAAGAACATGCTTGAAAATTACATCAACTCTGCTGTGGTACACTGTGCTCAATTTCATTATAGAGACAGGGCGAAATGTGGTCTTTTATCAAGTGCCAACAGTCACATTCTATCAGAGTTCCATTGTCACTGCTTCACCTTAGGAACAAAACTAAACCCAAAAAGTAGGAGGAGAAGGAAAGGGAAGAGGGGGAGAAGGAGTGGGAAAAGGAGAGGGAGGAGAAAAAGAGGGCAGAATAAAACACACACCAAAACTCTCCTTCTCTGGTGTCGTGGGTCACAATCTTAGAAGTCAAGTGTATGACATTTTTTCATTAATCAGCAACTGAGTTTCTCCCCCTTTTGCTTGCCCCACTCATGTCTCCTTTGAAAGAGATTTCAGGGGTTGTAACACCATGAAACCATTTCTTGGGGATCAATTGAGATTCTGAGTTCTATGATTGAAAGCATACATCCTCTTCCACATATCGAGAAGGTTCATTTTCCATTTTCTTCTTTGAAGAGGGAAGAGGGATGAAGGGATAAAGGACCTTTAGTTTCCTTTCAAAAAAAAAAAACTTGCTATTTTATCTTATCTATAACCTTCATGGGAAAATGAAAAAATTAGGTAGAAGTTGCAGTCATAGTTTTCCATCATTGAATTCATTGCTCTGTCTTGTGTCAGAGAAAATGATTTTAGAAATTCTTAAAATCAGTTGATTTGAATGATCTTACTCCCTACCACGGGCGACAAACAAACTAGAGGAGAAAGAAGAATTGAATTAACTTGAATTGAGTATAAACTGTAAACAAGGCACTGAGTGAAGTGCCACGTAAATATTAATTTCATTTCTAATTAGCCCACCATTCTGAATTGAAAAATAAGCTATGTGTTCTGTTTATTTATTTTCAAAGATGGGATTCCAGTCATTCAATATTCATAAAATAAATTACAAGCTATGGAATTTCTAGCATGGTTTAGTTCTGGGCCTAGCACGATAGAGAACAAATCCGCGACCTGATTACATCCACAGGCAATGGATGTACTTATAATCTGTCAGTCTTAAAATCTTATAATCTATTTGGAAAAATAAGATTAACAAATGCAGAACAAGTAGAGAACAATTGAGCATCTGCTTGAGAATGTTAGTTAAAAGGACTTTACGAGTTCAGTGATGAGAGAAAATAATATGGTTTAATATAGTGAAAAAGAAAAAGAAGTGTCCTTGGGATGAGTTGGGATAAGAGCAGAGCCTGACACAAAGCACAAGGTTAGATGTTGACCTGATTGAGTAGAGGAGGAAGCATGCAGGGGAAATAGTATGATGTTTAGATCCTCAAATGCTCAAATTATAGGGAACTTTCCCTCTGGTAATACCCCAAAAGTTTGAAGGGTATATTTGTGAAGGAAAATAAACTACTTTTCCTTTGGGCTGCATAAGCAGATGTGGGCTGGATTTTCCAAAGAGAACCTAAATAATTAGAAATTTTACTGGAGAAAATAAACCTGCTTGGCGCTTGCAGAATAGCAGTTACATTTAATCTTCTGCAACAGAAAGACAGATCGATGATAATCATATGTGTATGTTCGTAGAGTCCAAGACAAAATTCCACTCCTAAATTTTTAAAAAAACAAGAAACCTTTAGAAAGCAAATAAGTAAATGAATTAGAATGACCTCACCGTATAGTCAGAATCCTAAACTAGAATCCACTGTAACAGTTTTAAAAAGAAACCATTTGCAAAGCTTGGTGCCTTTTACTACTATTACCAACAAATTAGTCAGAGCACACCTAACACCTCTCTTTGACATGCAGTGTCTCAACACTGCAGCTGGAAACCACTCCTCTGTGTTTAATGCCACGTGTCACCTGTTTGGCAGCTGTAAAGTTCACTTGGTGGTTGGAGTGAGGAGAATTTCATTGCTGTGATGTTCCTTTGCCAGTCAGAGGTGAACTGCATTCCACACACAACTACTCGTTCAATCTCTTTTACTCTCAAGTAAGGAAGAGTGAGACACAGGGAAAACCCACAGAGATAAAGTTCTTTTATCAAAGGGAAGAACATTCCTAGCAATACGTTTTTATTTATTTATTTATTTATTTATTTATTTATTTATTTATTTATTTATTTATTTATTTATTGTGAGGAAGATCAGCCCTGTGCTAACACCTGCCAATCCTCCTCTTTGTTCGCTGAGGAAGACTGGCCCTAGGCTAACATCCGCGCCCATCTTCCTCCACTTTATATGGGACGCCGCCACAGCATGGTTTGCCAAGCGGTGCATCAAGTGCGTGCCCGGGATCCGAACCGGCGAGCCCCGGGCCGCCACAGCGGAACGCGCGCACTTAATCGCTTGTGGCACCGGCGGGCCCCTCTAGCAACACATTTTGACCAAAGTTATTTCTTCCCATCAATTAAGAAAAAATGGTTGGGAGTGGGTAGTATAAAAAACTACTCCATTACAGTGTATTAAGAGAAGAAATTATGTGATTTACTGGTAAGTCAAAGAGACAGAAGCAAGAGAATTCAGTGACTTGAATTGACATAGGCCAGCAAAATAGGCTTTGTTAAGCTATCCCCACAGAAAATTTATAGGTCATGATACTTTTTTTTAGTCTGAATTAAGATAGCTAAGTTGGGGGAAGGGTCTTTAGAACCTTGCTACTCAAAGTAGTCCATGAACCAGCAGCAACAGCATTAGCTGGGAGCTTGCTAGAAATGCAGACTGCCGGGCACCTCCCCAGAGCTTCTAAATTTGAGTCTGCATCATGGCAAGATTCCCCAGGTCATTTGTAAAGTTTAAAAATCACTATCTTAGAAGACTGGGAGGTTTAAGAAGTGTGATTATAGGGCAGATGGTTAATGAGAAGATAAATCCTTGAGAGAGAAAGTGAAACCAGTAAACAGCCATTGATGATTACGTAGCTAGTAACTAAAGTTTTTTTACTTTTTTGCAATTACTGATTATAGCTTTTAGTTGTTTACCCGCCCATTGTTAACTGTGCTGTTTAGGGAATATGCTGTCTGACTCCCACTAGGTTCCTACAGATAACATCTCCCTGGCGCCTGCGTCACCGTAGTAATGGGTGTCTGAGCTGTTTTTCGGGAATTAGGACCCTCTTGTCCAGTTTAGGCCAATTGAAACTACCTACCCATCAACTGGGCCCAAGCCTCTTTTGACGTCAAGAGGCTAAAAACTCCACCCTCAGATCATGCTAACACCACCATTTTGTAAACATGCATCCTATGAAGAGGCATGAAGTTTGACTATGATTGTACAGATCATCGATTACCTCACCCCTCCCCACCTCCAATCATCTATCTCCACATTTCAGACCACGTTGCCTCCTAACCTGTAAATATCCCTGAGTCCCCATTTTCGGTGAGGCAGGTTTGAGACTCATTCTCCTGCTTCCTTGCTTGGCTGCCTTGTGATTAAAAACTCTGTGTCTGCTGCAATCTCGTCACCTCGATGTTTGGCTTCCTGGTCGACAGGCAAAAACAAACCTGGTTTGGTAACAAAAGAAGAGTTCTGGAACATGTGGAGTGGTCAGGCCTGTCCATGAGAACATGCCAGAACTCTCCAAGGGAGCTCCCAGAAGCTATTGTTTGAGTGAGTGAGCAGGAAATGTAGGCAAGCTTCAAGGGTTCATTGGTAAGCCAAGTAAAGCACAAAATAATTCAACCTACCACCAATCAGATGTCAAGAAGAGGTAATGGTAATATCAATACCGGCAGCTACAGAGAATATCTTGTGGTAAACACTTAAGCAGACATGAAGAGTATTAGATAAAATTTGGGATTCCCTGTACCCGTATTATTCAACAACTTTACTTGAAGTCCATACTGTGTGCTGGTCATTACGGTAGTTGTATCTGTTGAGAAAGACCAAATCCCCCCCCTCCACCACCAACTGAGGGCATTTAAAAAGCATTTGGTTTTAGGTCAGGGAATCAATCATAATCAAAATCACAAGTAGATGCAAAAGACCCAATGCTCCTAGGCACATGGCGAAGAGTGGTTGCAAATCCCATAGGGGCAGACGCTTTTGCAATAACTTGTGTTATATGTTGTAATTTTTTGTGTGTATGTGCACTTATAAATTTGTATTCAGTTTGACCACACCATTTTGGGTCTCATCGACATTATTTCTTGTTGTTTCCAAATTCCTAGGTTAGAAATCAAACCCAACCCCCATGCTTTGGGAACTGCCCAGAGTGACTCCAGCACCCATAGGTCTAATCTAGTCTTTCTACACATCTGATTGGACCAAGGGTGGGATCTTTACTCAAACTGATCCTGTAGGATTCTCTCTTCCAGAGATATGACCCTGAGAATAAGAGGTAGCTACACGAGGGGCCAGAACTGGGAGACATGTAAACTTGGATACTGTCGGGTGGCCATCGTCCACCGTGTGCTTGGAGAAGAGTCCAGTAGGGCAGAAAGAAGCAGATATTAGAGATTATGTGGCCTTGCCAACTCTGCCTCAATTTTTTCTTCAAATTGGGCCTTACTCCATGCCTATGTATTCTATAAGAGAAACATATCTCACGATGAATTCCTTCTTTTGAACTGCTTATATTAATTCCTTAAATTAGTTTTCAGTAGCTTTGGTTTCACTTGCAACAAAAAGAATCTTAACCAAGATGCCCAGTGGCTATGCTGATATGATCATAACTTTAAGACAGCTAGATACTAGTAGAAAAGTCACCAATTTGGAAACCAGTACTCACACCAGGTAATGTTCAAGAACCTTCTTTGAAAATGGATCTGTTATTGACTTTGACTGAATATATCAGGTTGTAAATTCTTACAACCAGTGTTCACACTTGGTAATGCCTTTATGGCTACGTCTCAATTCATTTGCAACTGGTCAAGAGCAATGAAACCGATTTCCATTAATGCTGCTCTTGGCTTGTGCAGGTCCAGTGTTTCAGAAACTTCAGTGTGCACGACAATCTGCAGGGTCTTGTAAAAAGTCCAGATTCTCAAGCCTCATTCCTTTCATATTGAATCAAAATCTGGAAATGTATATTTTTAACATGTTCCTTGGATGATTCTGATTCGGATAATCCAGGGAACATATTTCTAGAAATATTTTAGGCTGTGGTTCTTCATTCAGAATTGCTCATAACAATGATTTGAGAAGCTTTTTCAAAATATGCGAGCTGAGGGCCCCCTCAGACCTGCTGAATCAGAATTTTGGTCAACATGTATTTGCACAAGATCCCCAGGTGATATTGAAGCACGCTTCTAGTTGAGAATGGTCGATTTGAGGCACTCAAGGGTGATTGATTCAGCTGTGCAGTGAAGGCAGCCTCCTTCCATTTGGATCTACTCTGCAACACCAACAGTGTTTTCCTTCAATGGCCACTTTCAATGTTTAAAATCGTTCAAGTCCACACTACTCAGACTACAGCTATGTTGACCTAATTTAAAATCAACATTTAAAGTACTGCCCTTCCTTTATCCTCTGATCAGAAGTGCATTTTTCTAATTTGGAAGCTTGCCTACCACTGTAATTTAAATGGTACATAACTGGAGATGGAATTGACTTTAGATGTGCTCTTCACTTACTTCACTTTGCAGTATATCAACATTCTAAGGAAAGCCAAAAATCTAGACTTCTCCAAATGAGGAGAAAATTGTATTCTCTCTGTCCTACTTTCTGCCACTTGTTTTTTAGAACTTCTTATCTCAAAAGATAAACAAGGTCTTCTTTATATTAGATACCAAGATGAGAGCAAGAAATCGAAATCCACAATACTTTTCAATTGCATAATTTAGCCTTTTAAAAAGCTTTCTTGTGGAACATCATCAATGTATTTTAATGAGTATAAAAAATGCCCAAATTTATGCAAATTTCTAAAGGGCATTGGCATTTGTGTGCAGAAATGGATATACTCTTTGGGGCTTTCTATTACCACCTCAACTTATTGGCTTTTTAATGAGATGAGTCTCCATCATTTGTTTAGAATTGATCTTTGAGGAATCCCTGCTACAGAACTAAATGCAGTGGTGCATAAGGATATGTATATGCTTGCATGTCTGTATGTGTGTGTGTTGTACGTACATGTGGACATGTAAATTTGTTTTTTTCCAGAATTTTTTATTATAACCAAAACCAAACAAATAAATGAACAAAAATAAACTAGAAATACTTTGGCTATCCATGAAGAGAGAAGTGATTTGAACATTTTAGTAAATTCATTTCATGAAATAACATGCAGCTATTAAAAAGAAAGTAATGTTTGTAGTCATTGACCTAAGAAGAAGGTTCAGTCTGAAATATTAAGTGTAAAAAGCAAGCTACAGAGTAATGTATGTGGTAAAATTGTTAACCAAATAACAACAACAAAATATAGACCTGTTTGTAAGCCTGTATATATTTACATGTGCATAGAAGATATGAGCAAGGATATACACATTTAAACGTTACTTCAAGGAATAAGATTGGAAGGGAATAATATTGTCTTTATACATTTCTATGGAGTTTGGTTGTTGCATGGACCTGCTTTATTTTGTACTTTCAAAAATGTGACATAGAAAAAAATAAAAAATTATAGACCAAAAGAGCAAAATAGGAAAGGAAGATGAATAAATATTCCTCATAAAAATTAAAAAAAATGGCTAACACGAATAAAAGATTCTGTAATACTAATAATTAAAAATGCAAATTCAAGCAAAGAAATTCTATTTTCTACATCTTAAATTGGAACTCATTATAAAAAGATAATTCTGAAAGCTGATTAAGTTGCTGCGAGAACAGCCCTTGTACACACTGCTAGTGTGTAATTTGGAACAGTCTTTCTGGAAAACAGCTTGAAAATAGGTATCAAGCACATAAAGAGGTTAATATCAGAACCTGTCAAGAAGAAGCTCACATTCTGAAGCACTAGTGGGTACGACTTCAACAGCTATTTTAAGGGGACACCATGCGACCCATAGCACTCACCCAACACATTTTATCATCCAATATCAGGGCAGAGACACAGGGTGCTAACATCTTGTCTCGGGCCCCAGCTTAAGGACCCAGTTCTGAAGATCATTGGAAAAATAGTATCCCTGAGCAGCCCGCCTCACTAAGTCAGATAATGAAGTTTCCAAACACAAATCGGATCAACCCAAAAGGCAAGCTGTTCCTTCTGGCCAACTTCTTCCCAGTGCCTCGCCCCGCACCAGTGGCATCTGTCTGAAGCCTATGGCTTCTCTCCCAGCCCCGGGGTCACAGAGCTCCTTCATTTGCTCTCTAAGAGTTTTCAGAACAACAAAGGATGTCCCACATCTTCAGTTCCTCCCAAGTCTGAAGTGTCTGGGGTTTGAACTGTGTCATGGGACACTGTGATGGCAGCCAGACCTCGTGAGGTTGGTGGTGCTGATGTTGGCTCTGTAAGGTTGGCTCAAGGCGCATCTGGATATGGAGCAGTCCTGTCAGCATTGTCACCCACACATGGCAGGAACGCATGGCAGGTGCGGCAGCCAGTGACATCTCCCTTTTCTGTGAGTGGGGGTCTGGGAGCCCATGTGCACTCCACTCTGCCCCTGTTGCACTGTGTCACCCAAATACATATTAAACTCTCAAAATCGCAACAACAACTAAAATAAGTGTGGGCTGGCAGGCTGGAGACCCAGGAGAGCCAATGATGCAGATGAAGTCCGAAGGAGTCTGCTGGACAATTCCCTCTGGCTTGGGGAGGCCGATCTTTTGGTTCTATTCAGACCTTTGACGGATTGGATGATCCCTCTTCATATTATGAAGGGCAATCTGCTTACTCAAAGTTCACTGATTTAAATGTTAATCTCATCCAAAAACACCCTTCAAGTTGACACATAACATTAACTATCACATGTACCGAATAAATCTTGGATATTGTTTCAAGTCACTGTGTTCCAGGTAGGTTAATGCTCTGGCCAGGAGGAGGAGAGTATTAGAGAGCTAGTAGAATTTTCTGTTAAAAGTCGGGAGGAAGTGAAGGCTGGGCTTAGAGAAAAAAAAAATAAAGGATGGGACTCCAAGATTGGAGTAAAAAAAAAAAACAAAACAAGGAAAGAGTACCTATATTTGAGATTTTAGAATACAAATAGAAGGAAGAGGGAAGCTTGCTTACCAGGAAAAATCTAGTAAGACATTTGCAGAAACCTTGAGGAGGCAGCAATTACACTGTGGCAAGAGATTTCCAGGGAGGCTAAGTTATTTCAGCCCTCATGGATCCCTTATGCAATAAGACTCCCCATCAAGGGCAACATATATCTTTTAAGAGTAGAGTAACATGGGCAATTTCACGGAATTGCAGAATAAGGGAATAAGTCCTTGGGTTAACATAGCAATTTCTGCACCAAACTGTATCTTCACTAATCAAGTGTAAGTAACCAGCTAATGCAGTTACGAAAATCAATCTCAAATGTGCATCCTACCATTTGGATTAAACTTAACGCAGTGCTATGTAATTAGCAGACACTGTTGACTGTGGATTGAACATGTAATTGACGATTTGATATTACAAGTGATAGTACTGGCCAAGAAAAATTTTCCAATAAATTCAGCAGCACAGGTTCATCAGCTGTATTTTTCTCAGTTTTACAGTTTACATAAAGTAGGCACCATCATAGCCAATCAAAAATCTGTTGAATTCCTGAGGTAAGACTGTCATAGCCTTTTAATTAGTTTCTCTTTGCACAGTCCTTTCTGTGAACATATTTTAAAACTTTCCCCTTTATCACATCCGTACTGCTAATTAATAGTTAGCAACTTCCCTCCTGCCTCAAATTAAAATCTATACCAAAGAGAATCAGTATTGAAATAGCTAGAACTTCCAGCAAACTGCCCTGCCAACATTTTGAAATACCATCTCTGGGAAGACTTTTTGTGGGTGGAGCAACAAAAATATAATAGCCCTTCTCATTTAGGGTGAGATAAATTACATTATTTGGAGGTCGTTTCTAGCTAAGAACACTATTCTATGGGAAGTTATGTGAGCGCTTGAGTGAGTATGTATGTGCGTATGCTGTGGACACATTAATGTTGACTTTTCAGAAAACATTATCATAACTACTTATTGAGCTTCTAACACATGATATACTTACATCTCACGAATGTGAGATCTTACTTACAGATCTTACTTACAGAAACAATGTCTGTAAACCAAACTGCAAGGAGGTATTAAAATATGAGTTCTCTTTAAGTTTAATCCTCAGTGGAAATCCATTAGGAGATATTTTCCCTAATTATGAATGAGGAAACTGAGTCTCAAAAGAATTAGCAACTTTTCCAGGATCCCACAAGTCTATTTGCTTCTAAGGCCCATGTTCATCCCACTCGACCAGGGGTCAGACAAATTCAGGCCAAATTTGGCTTGCTGCCTGTTTTTGTAACTAACATTTTTGGAGCACATCCATGTTCATTCATTTATGTATGGTCTATGACTGCTTCCACACTATAAGGGCAGAGTCTGGTAGTTGGAACATAGACCATGTGCTGGCAAAGCCTCAAATATTTACTACCTGGCCCTGCATAGAAAAGTTTGCTGACTCCTACACTAGACTATGCAGTCTGCTTCATGTTTGGGCTACTTTCAACACATGAGGATATGTCAACGCAAAATAACCAATAACCATTCTATAGATAAGAGAGATATGGTGAGTTTTACTTGAGCCAAACTGAGGATTATAACCTGGGAAGGCCTTTTCCAAAAAGGAAGAAAGTGTTCTGGCGAAGCATGGTTTTCAGTATAGACTTATATCTTTTTAGAACAAAGAACATATATTAAACATGCCTCAGATACATATTCATCAAAGTTTCGAAGAGGTATTCAGTTGCAAATTAACAGGTCAACATGACCCTGATGTCCAGAAAGGGACTAATACTGCTTTACCAACGGGGCGTAGGGGGGGAAGTATGCATTCTTATCTTAAGAGAGTGCATTCTTCACTTTAATGGTTAAAGCAGATGTACAATGTATGTTTGATAGGCCAAAGCCAGGCTTTTTTTAGTTCAAGTCGAATCAGTTTTGAATCAGAATAGTTAACCCATATACTCCAAAATGTGAAAATCTCTTGTCAGATATGACTAGAATTTCCATTAATATGATCAGTAAGGACAAAGAAATAAGATACAAACTTTTGCTCTAGTTATAATTTCTCAAATACTTGACAAATAAGGTTTATCCATTTCTGCTTCTCTGGCTTCTTTGTTATAAATAAAATAAACTTGTTCAAACTTAAGTCAAAGAAGTTTTTAAATAGATAATAGCTCCCAAATCAAAACAAAGACTAGAGAACAAGGCTTTCGAGGGACCAAAGATGGTGAGCTATGCTGAAGCTCTGGCCACAGGACTCCTCTGTGGGGCACTGCTTTTTATGCTGTCATCCCTGAATGTTCCAGCACTGTATCCAGGGATGAACATTGCTGCTCCTCTCCATACTCTGCTCAGCAGGCTTCAACCGAGCCTCAAGATTTGAGGCCCAGGTAGGGCATCTGAACATTTGTATTGGGATAACACAACTCTCTAGTCACCAGGAGTGCAGGGAAGGGGTATGTATTTCCACCACTACCATTTCCATCAGTGTCTGTAGGGAAGGGCAGAATATAACAAAAGGTATCTCCCAAATCAGAAGGGGATCCAAATGATGAGCAGGAAATTCAGCAACAGTGCATCATACCATCCCTTTGACACCCTATCTTGATCTTTCTAAATATCTACTGGCTAAAATACAAATACTCCCCCTTTCTCAACTGTGGGTAGAAATAAGAAATGTTAATATTACGCCCAACGTTTGATAGTTGTGGAGGTAGAACCTCAGTATCCCAGACAAACACACACACGAATTCTTCCAGATTCTTCCCTTTTGTAGTTTCTGGACATGCCCCAAGGGTATCATAGCATATTCATGAACACGTATATTACCTTCTCCTGCAAGTGGTTACAAAGTTACCTTAGCTTCTCTCTGTGCTGATGTTTCATAATCCCTTGGTGTCACCATTCTTGTCACTAGGTTGCTCTAAGACATGCTCCTTTCACTTTGTTCCTTCTGTCAGAACTACTTCTAGATCATCACTCCATGCTCCCTTGGCCACCATCTGCATGGATGCCATCTGTCACCTTGGGGCCATGCTCCAACAGCTCCACTCAAGCTGCCATCAGCATTGTTAAACTTCCTGCTTTGTAGCCTCCACTTCCAGCTCCCTCTAGCTGTTGCTGCGTGGATATCTGGCTCCTTGCTGATCTCTCTTTGGTCCATTTAATTGATGGCCCACTGGCGGCTGCTCACCCTCCCTCCCCCACTCCCTGTAAATAAGTAGGGAAACAATACCCTTTTCTTTGTATAAAGGTTTTCAATAACAAGTGCTTAGATATTGAGATTTAAAATTCTTAGCTTGCTTATACAACTTATTTTTTCCCCTAGATTGTGCCCACTGAGTTCAGTGGCTAGATTGAGTTTGGTTCAAGTAACAACGAGCACACAATGCTCAGAGCCATTAACCAACTCTGATCCTCGAGCTCTGTGGTTGATTCTAAATTCTATTGGATTCTTTTCCTAAAAGAGAGTTCTTTCCAGAGTGTCCTATAATCCTCTCTGAAATTCCCCCTTATCAATTAAGCTTCAAGTCCTGGAAAGTCTCTGAATATGCATAAAACCCAATCACTCGCACTCTTCAAATTCTTTTACTGGAAAGCTCCTTTGCCTCTCTATAAATTAGTTAATTCAAATATACACCTGGTGTGGAGAAAACTCTGAATCACATTTCTAATCCCTGTTCCTTCAATCAGGAAATTCTTTCTGAAATCTCATATTTATGTTTTCCTTCACTGGATCTCGGATTCTTTCTGCTGAGACTTTTTAAACATCAACAGAGAATTGGTAATCTTTCCATCTTT
The DNA here is from genome assembly GCF_020826845.1 of Diceros bicornis minor. Taxonomy (NCBI): domain Eukaryota; kingdom Metazoa; phylum Chordata; class Mammalia; order Perissodactyla; family Rhinocerotidae; genus Diceros; species Diceros bicornis. Next base: position 31,450,517 of record NC_080763.1, read on the forward strand.
TATCTCTTCCTTCCACTTACTCAGAAATAAAGATTAAGGATTAAAAAATAGTTAATTCTTAGAGAGAGCTTACTATGTGCCAGGAATTATTTTAAATATTCCACATAAATTACCATTTTAGCCCTTAAGGAAACACTATAAGCTTATGAGCTAGGTACTATTATCGCTAGCCCCATTTTCCAGATGGTAAAGTTAAGGCACATGGACTGTATGTGTAACATAACATATATTTAGTCTCTGGCCCTGGTTCCTGATAATATTCAGTCTCTGCTCCCATTTCCTGGCACATAGCTCCTAAAATCCTTGGAATATCAAAAGTGATGTGTCTTTTTGTATGCTAATGAATGACTGGTGACTGGGGGCTCCAGGATAGCCTAAGGATGGGGGCTGGTTCCCAGAGGAACTAACCATGTGATTAGAGGATTGGAACTTTCAGCCCCACCCCCCAACCTCCTGAAGGGAGAGGGTCTGGAGTTTGAATTAATCACCAGTGGCCAATGATTTAATCAATCATGCCTAAGTAATGAATCCTCCATAAACATCCTAAGTGACAGAGTTCAGAGAGCTGGGTTGGTGAACACTCAAAGTGCTGGGAGAGTGAAGTGTCTGGAGAGAGCATGGAAACGCCCTGCCCTTTCCCCCATACCCTGCCCTAGGCATTTCTTCCATCTGGTGGTTTCTAATGTTACCAAACCAGGTTCTGTTTGCCTGTTGCACAATGTACCAATCACTGAGACAACAAGTTTGCAGCAGAGAAAGGATTTATTCACAAAGCAGCCAAGTGAGGAGATGGGAGAACAAATGTCAAATCCACCTCCCTGAAAAATGGGGATTAGGGATGTTTGTGGGATAAGGGGGCAGGGTGGTTTGAAGTGTGGGAATACATGATTAGAGGTAAGGAGAAGTGAGGTAATCAGTGATCTGTGCAAGCATAGTCAAGATTCATGGCTCTTTGTAGGATGCATGTTTACAAAATGGTGGCATTGATTTGATCTGAGGGTGGAGTTTTCAGCTTCCTGACATCAGGGGATCACTTATCAGACACCTACACAGGCCCAGTTGGTGGGTTGGTGGTCTCAATTGGCCTGAACTGGTCAAGGAATCAGTTGACTCTCAGTTCCTGAAAAACTTAAGCATCTGAATGGTGACCCAAGTGGCAAAGATGGTATCTGTAGGGTGAATTTTAGTAATGCCTTATCTAACTACTTTTGCAAACAGACACCAACTAAGTATAGTTTAAAGCAAGTTGACACCTGGTTTCACTGAGTTGTATTCTTTTATAATAAACAGATAATTTAGCAAGTAAAGTGTTTTCCTGAGTTTGGTGAGCCATCATGAGTTCTGCTAGCCATTGTAGCAAATTGTCAAATCTTAGGAAAGGATCATGGGAACTCTAATTTTGTAGCCAAGTAGGAAGGAAGGTGTGGGTAACAACAACTAAAATTGGCATCTGAGGTGCTGGGGGCAGTTCTCTGGGACTGAGCCCTTAACTTGTGGGATCTGATGCTAACTCCAGGTAGATAATGTCAGAATTGAACTGAATTGTAGGACACTCAGTTCTTGTCTACAGAGAATTGGAGAACTGCTTGGTGTGGGAAAAAGTCCCCCCACACTTGATGGCAAGAACTATAGAGAATAGAGTATGGAAAAATTGTGTAAAGAGATAGTGTGAGTGTTTTTCTTTCAGTACAGCACCATTTGAAGTCACCCTATTAGTATGTGGCAGAGTCAGAAACTGAACCCATGCATTCTGACTCAAGAGTCTATGCTTTTTTTTTTTTGCTGAGGAAGATTCGCCCTAAGCTAACATCTGTTACAAACCTTCCTCTATTTTGTATGTGGGCTGCTGCCACAGAATGGCCACCAACCAGTAGTGTAAGTCCACACCTGGGAACTGAGCCCTGGCCACCAAAGCAGAGTGCATTGAACTAAACCAGTAGGCCACTGGGGCTGGCCCCAGAGTCTATGCTTCTAAACACTATATTTACTATCGTTAGTAATAGGTGCTTCTCAAACGATAGGTAAAATTTGTCCTTCAATTGCTTAGCTTAATTCACTCTACGTTACTTTTATTTTAATATCAGTGATGAGGATGCAATTTTTTTGATATAGTAAATTTTATTTTTTTCAGTACCTAATCAATATGTATAAGCTATTTCATAGTTGTTTGATAAGTACTCTAATTTATATTATTATTTTTGTTTACTTACATTTTCATGTATGTTATTTGTTTCTTATTTATGTACAGATATATTTTAAAATAAAGTTCAGTTTCAACCAAATCTCATTGGATACCTTGTTAACTATTGAATTCCAAATGCTCAGCTCTGTTCCTAGAACATTTTTTGTGCTCAATAAATATTTATTGAATAAAAATATTAATTAATTAATAGTTCCAGGCACTGTGCTATATGCTAAGGTTAAAAAGATAAAATGAAGGCTGGCCCAGTGGTGCAGTGGTTAAGTTTGGCATGCTCCACTTTGGCAGCCTGAATTCACAGGTTCGCATCTCAAGTGCAGACCTTCACTGCTCATCAAGCCATGCTGTGGCAGCGTCCCATATACAAAATAGAAGAAGATTGGCACAGATGTTAGCTCAGGTCCACTCTTCCTCAAGCAAAAAGAGGAAGATTGGCAACAGGTGTTAGCCCAGGGCCAATCATCCTCACCAAGGAAAAAAAAAAAAAAAAGATAAAATGAGATGTGGTTCTTGACTCCAAAAACCACATGAGACAGACATATAAAAAGAAAGATAATAGTGCAATGTAGTAAATACTGAGATGGGTAAAGTCAGAACACTAGGGAACATGGAAGGCTGATGCATATTTGTGCTTCTATGCCACTTAAAGAAGCAGAGATTTTAAAAAATGAATCACAAAGCTTTAGTTTCTATGTGTGCACAGACATATTCCTTTTTTTCTTTCTGTTTCAAGATGACTTTGTTAATAGTACCACTATAATGTCTGCGAATAACTAAAGAGAGATGGATTTGCCCTGATATGCTTTACAAATTGAAACATAAGTGGTCAGCATGTTGTCTGTTTAGTATCTGTATCCACAGTCTTGGGATCTTTTGATCTTTGTAGCAATGATTAATTATCCTTTAATAGCCAAAAGAAAAGCTCCGTTCCAAAGGGAATGTTTTAGATCTATTTCAGCTTGATTCACACTTAAGCTTTGTTATCTCTCTCTGCCAACAATACTTCTCTGCCTAACTTAATGTTGGGTGTTTTCTCCAGCCCACCCTGGCTTTAGTTAAAGGCATATCCTTGCTCTTCTCTTGGCCAACATACTTCTTGATGCACCACATTCTGTTAGAGTATCTTGTTGGCCAAGACGATACATTCTGTTAATCTATTTTGAGTGGAGATACCTTTACCAAGTACCTCCTGTGTGCTGTGGGAAATAAAGAAGAAAAGAAATTCTGGTCCCATCCTCAAATATTTGACATATATCTAAAATGACAAAATTTGTGTTCAGGAAACAATTGCAGAACAACAAAAGATAATAAGCAATCAAGAGGTAAAACGTGTGGAGCAGTTACTAAATGTCATAAGGAAAACTTTTTCTCACTTTGTAATCAAACTACTGACAACTAAAGACAAAGGAAAAAACCTTGAAAACAATCAGAGAAAAAAGATATTATCTACAAGGGAACAATGATTTGAGTGCCTGTAGACTTCTCATCAGAAACCATGAGTCAGAAGGAAACGACAAGACATTTATAAAGTGTTGAAATGAAATAAAAGAACTATCAACCTGGGGGCCGGCCCGGTGGCACAGCGGTTAAGTGCACGTGCTCCGCTGTGGTGGCCCGGGGTTCGCAGGTTCGGATCCCGGGCGTGCACCAACGCACCGCTTGGCAAGTCATGCTGTGGCAGCGTCCCATATAAAGTGGAGGAAGATGGGCACAGATGTTAGCCCAGGGCCAGTCTTCCTCACACACAGACACACAAAAGTACTATCAACCCAGAATTCCATATTCTGCAAAAATATCCTTCAGAAATAAAGACAAAATAAAGGAAACTGAAAGAATCCATTGCCAACAGAACTACTCTAAAAGAATTGCTAAAAGAAGTTCTTCAAACAAAAGGATAGCGAATCCAATATAAAACTTGAAACTTCAGAAATGAAGGAAGAGCAAGAGAAATGATAAATATCTGGGCAAGTTTAATAGATTATTCTTCTCTTGAATTCCTTAGAATATATTTGACAATTGAAGGCAAAAGTTAAAACATTTCCTCCTGGGATTTTTTTTTTTTTTTTTTTTTTTTTTGTGAGGAGATCAGCCCTGAGCTAACATCCGCCAATCCTCCTCTTTTTTTTTTGCTGAGGAAGACGGCCCTGGGCTAACATCGGTGCCCATCTTCCTCCACTTTATATGGGACGCCGCCACAGCATGGCTTACCAAGCAGTGCGTCGGTGCGCGCCCGGGATCCGAACCAGCGAACCCCGGGCCGCCACAGCGGAGCGCGCGCACTTAACCGCTTGCGCCACCGGGCCGGCCCCCCTCCTGGAATTTTTAACGCACATTTGTGTAATGTATAAGATTACTGTAACATAAAAGGGGAGGGTAAAAGGACCCATACTATGGCAAGATATTTTCATCCCACTTGAAACGGTAAAATATTGATTCTAAGTAGAATATGAAAAGTATGATTTTTTAAATTACGATCTCTAGAGCAATCACAAAAATAATTATTAAAAAAGATGCAGTAAAAAATGTACTAGAAAATTTAAATGAAATACAATAAAAAGTCAGATAACCCCCTAAAAGGTATGAGAATGAAAAACACAGAGTACAAACAGAAAGGAAATAATAAAATGGTAGACCTAAATTCGAACATATCAAAAATTACATTAAATATAAATGATCTAAATAGACCATTTAAAAGACAGAGGGTGTTAGAATGGATTAAAAAGGGTCAATTATATGTTGTATAGAAGAAATTCACTTCAGATATAATTATGTGGTAAGATAAAGACAAAAGAATAGAAAAGGATATAACCACAGAGACCATAATGAAAAGCTTGAGTGCCTACTTTAACATCAGACAAAGTAGACTTCAGAGCAAGGAATATTACTAATGACAAAAAAGTGATCATTGCATAATGCTAAAAGGGTCAGTTCATAAAAGGACACAACAATCAAAACCAATAAATGCACATGCACCTATATGAATCTAGATGTATTAAAATTCATAGAACCATATACCAAAGAGATAAATCCATTTCACTGGATGATAAATTAAAAATAATAAAATAAAATAAAATGCTAAACACTGCATTCAGACTTTTCTCAAACTGTTCTCAAGTCCGTGGATTATCCCACCACTCCTACATACACCTTATATGCCCATTATTCCCGATATATATCTTCATTTTTATCTCCTGTTACTGGAACAGACATTTTATCTGCCTAGATTCTTTCATTCTCCACCTGACAAATGTTGAAGTCAGAATAGGAGTCATTTTTTTGGGAAAAGGGGAAGTTTTTGTAAGAGAATTCTTGAGAGTTGTAGGGTGCTGGTAATGTTTAATATCCTGGTCATGGTGGCGTGTATACAGGTGGATACATTTTCTCTAAATTCAAGTAATCTGTGCTCTTTTCTACATGCAAAAAAAGTTTGAAATAAAAATTAAAAAAAAAATCAAAAAACAATGAATTCTCATCCAACATTTAAAACCCATGTAAAATGTTAAATCCCCTGAAGCTTTCCCCAATTTCCTGGAGAGTAGTCACTCATTTTAATGCACCTGTAGCAGTGTGAACCATGCCTCAATTGTAAAGCTTGTCGTATTCTATTAGAATCATTTGTGTGTGTGTGTGGGTGTGTGTGTAGGCACACATGTGTATGCGTGTCTCCCTCACTGTCCTGACTAGAAATAGAGTGTTTAATCTTCCAATTCTTGGCACTCTGCAAGCACTTGGCTGTCACCAAAAATCATGTATTGAATGAACATTGAAAAAGAAAGTATGTAGAATTACTGTGTCTAGTAATTGTCCACATAGGCCCTGGTTTCTCGCTCCTAGCGTCTCACCACTGGCTATTCTTTCCCAGCTTGAACATACTTGTTGCTGCATTATCTAAACTCTTTTTTTTTCCCTTTGATTCTTTGCTTGACTGCCAATAACAATTTGATTCATTTATAAATGCCATGAAACCTGTCTCAGTGGCATGAGATATGCACAGAGGATATGTCCTAGCAGAGGTATCTCATAAGATTATTGAGATGAGAGTACTGGTGAAGAGAAATTTAATAATCCAGTGTCTCACAATTTTATATGCAGGGTCACTGGACTATCCTTAAGTTGTTTGATTTCTACGACTTTTTGGAACGGACTTCCTTTAGGTGTGGACTCTGGGCAAAACATTTGTTACAGCTAACCTTACCTGGAAGGTGAAATCATTGTGAACTTAAAAATGCCTAACCCAAGGGCAGGCCCGGTGGCATAGCAGGTAAGTGCGCACCCTCTGCTGCGCTGGCCTAGGGGTTCGCAAGTTTGGATCCCCGGGTGCACAGCGATGCACCACTTCTCAAGCCATGCTGTGGCGGTATCCCACATAAAGTAGAGGAAGAAGGGCACAGACGTTAGCTGAGGGCCAGTCTTCCTCAGCAAAAAAAGGAAGATTGGCGAGAGATGTTAGCTCAGGGCTCATCTTCCTCACACACACACACACAAAACGCCTAACCCAGTTCTTTGCTGAGATTGCTGTAGTTGGTGATACTGTAGTATTCTATTGAAAAATCCTGGTATGGATTTAACTTGCCAACCCCCCATTGATTCATAGCCATGATTAATCTCTACTGTATTCATTTGGTGATTTTAGGACCAACAGTCTTATCAGCCATATTAATTTTAGTTGATATAGACAGTGTTCATTTTTCTACTTGTCTGACTCCTGAAAATCATTATTTAGGGATGATCTCAATTGCAAAGAGAAGAAATATGCTTGAAGGAAGCTATGTGCTTCCTCTCGACTACAAGAGATGAAGAAAAGATTTGACTCATATCAACTCTACTTATTTCCATGAAAACTAGTGTCCTTTGACCTTTTATTTCTATACTTCCAAAAATTAATCTGTCATGGGATAAACTGTTTTTTTTTTGTTTGTGTGTTTGGTCTATATAATCAAAGAGAGATCAAAGGGATAAACTTTTTCAAGTGACTATTGATGCCCATTCTAACTAAATAATCAGGTTAAGAAGGATTAAACTTCCAAAGAATAGGAGTTGAGATACTTCCACAAATTTGATGAGCCACAAACTGTAAATTTACAACAGAAGTTGGACTCATCTTGGTTCTCAAGCTCTAATGTAATGTCCACAAGTTATATAAAATTTTAAGCAATTGCAGAATCCCATGTAGAGAGCAAGGACATGCTTCAAGCCTGAGTCACCTGCTTTTTTGCGTTAAAAAAAGAAGGAAATAAATACTGGCTACCAAGCTGGTTAATATGTATAGTGCGTTTTTTAATGAATGCTTAAAAGGAAATATAATAATTAGAATAACAATACTAAGCTTTTAGAAAATGCTTTTTATCTTCAAAGCATTTCACAAAAGTGTATGTAGTTAATCTCTGTGCTCTAAAAGCAACTTGCCAAAATATTTTGTTTTACAACAGATGCATTTCAGAAGGATTTTGCTCATCTTTATATTTTCTTGGGCATAACTCCGTATGTTTAAAAAAAAAATGGGAGGTAGAAAATAAAATCCATCAAAGCTTTCTTTTTAATGCAAATAAGCTTGTTTCTATTCTTTCTAGAGGAAAGAAGTGTTCAGTTGAAACTGACTATAGCCCAATTCTGTTGAATCTGTGTAATAAGGTCATTTTGTGTAGGACTGAGGTTCAGCTGTTCTATGTATCCACTCAGGTCCAAACAAATGGAAATAGGCTTAAATGGCAAAGCACTAAGTAAATACATTTTTAGATCTTACTGCTGTGCAAGAATTAAATTCACTGAGAATAGAAATCTTTACTGAAAGTTGTAATTTAGTGGAAACTGAACTGGACCTTATTATTTTGATAGAGTTGAATCCTTCTTTCCAACTGCTTCTGGAAATGTAGTTTCAGAATAATCCAGAGCTGACCCTACAGGAAAACACACAAACATTAAGTGGAAGAATCAGAGCAGGGACTGCCTGCAGCTGACTGGGGAAGGAGGTGAAGTGCCCAGCACCTCTGCTCTCTGTCTCATCACCCTGCGTTTAATGAGATTCCCGTTAACGCCTCTCCTCCAAACTGTACAGTGACACAAGATGCCAGCCCAGCACTCCTTTCCTTCAGTTCCTTTCTTCCTTTTTATTTTAAAAAAATTATATCAGCAATGCATGTTGATTGTTGAAAAAATTAAATTTACAGAGATAAATAGGAAGAAAAGAAAAACAAAAATCTCCCTCATCCCTGTCAAAGATAACAGTACTAAATTCTTTCAAATCTTTCCAATGAACAGATACCTTAACAAAAATAAGTTCTCACTATATCTGTGTAATTTAACGTTTTTTAAAACCTAGTACATCTCCTTGAATTTTTCATGACAATATAAATATATACACCATTGTCCTAATTTTTATGTGGCATTTTATTTCTTAATGTCTCTTACCAAATGTAATGATCCCTAAATTTACCCTATGATAAAAGTCACCTAGAGGACTGCTTAAAAATATACAATCATACAGTCAGAGCCCTATCCTGGGTGTACTGCATTAGAATCTTCTGAAAAGGCTCTTAAGAATCTCTATCTTTGTTGTTTTTTTCGGTGAGGAAGATCAGCCCTGAGCTAACTGTTAGCCCAGAGCTAACTCTGTTGCCAATCCTCCTCTTTTTGCCTGAGAAAGATTGTCCCTGAGTTAACATCTGTGCCAGTCTTCCTCTATTTTGTATATGGGATGCTGCCACAGCATGGCTTGATGAGCGGTGTGTAGGGCCGCACCTAGGATTCGATATGCCTGGGATCCGAAACCATGAACCCTGGGCTGCGGAACCGGAGCACGAGAACTTAATCACTACACCACCGGGCTGGCCCCCAGGAATCTCTATTTTTAGCAGGCTCTCCAGGGTATTTGAGAAACACCAATTTAAGTCATGTTTTGTATGTTTGTTTAATTCCCATTAAAAGAAAAACAACTCTCCAATATTATATTTATTCATCACGTCGTAGCTTGATTGTTTTCTTAGTTTAAATTCAAAGAGGTGAAATTACTTACTCACATAATATGCACATTTTAAATCTTTTAGCATATATTGCCAAATTATTCTTAACCAAGCTATAATAATTTATGTCTTTACAACTACACAGAGTACAACACTGGTTGTCAGGATCAAAGGTAATTGGCTGCAAGATGTTTGTATGTGCCCTCCTTTGCTGGCACTGTGCTTTCAGAACAGGTAATGAGCAGGAACTTTCATCTTCTAAACAGTTATAAGACTTGACCTCTGTAACTGGCAGTAAAAATTTGGGGATGGATTCTAAAGCAAGTCAACTCATTTTGTAGTAAGTATCAAATATGTAAATTAGAAAAGAAATTTTTGTTTACTTTCCTTTTTCAAAATGTTCATATTTTAAATATTCACTATGGAATTTTGAAAGTAGAAATGTGACAACTCTTTTAATCCAGTATTCTTTAAATTTGGTTATTTGTTAAACAATATGGGGTACTTATTTTAGAAACAGATTTCTAAGCTCACTTGAATTAGTGGAAGGAGGTTTCTGGAAGCCTGCGTTTTTCTCAACCTCCTTAGATGTTTTTTTGTGCACAGTCAGGCCAGAAAAACCCTGCTCTGGCCCACATTTTCGATTTTGTGGATGAGAAAAACCGCCAAGGGAAATTTATTGTTTGGCCCTATGGCAGATGCAAGGGAGTGACAGAGTTGTGATTAGAAGCTGTGTCCCTATGTCTGGATAGAGTGTGCTTTCTGCTATTTCACTGGACCTATAATTAGGTCTATGCATTTATTCAGAAAATAGACATTTTTATTAAAATGCTACAAATAAAAGCTACTGTTTCACAAATTCAATTGTACTTATACATATAAAATTTGATAAAGTAAGTAACACTGCTTTAATGACCAATAAAATAGTCTTTAACCTAATGCTTTTAGGTTTTATAATAAATATAGCTTCCCTATTAATGGAAAATAAAGACAAATATTTCAGAACTTTATCTCTACATAGAGTATGTTACGTAACTGCCCACTTTTTCTCCAAAGAGCCCTTGTTTAAAATTTGTCCTTACAATTCTTCTGAATACATAAATGAGAAAGCCTCATTTCTGTGCTAATGGTCTTTAAAGATTTTCTTTCACAGTTTTTCAACTCTTCCTCTAACCTGAGCACATTCACGACCCTGGAGGAACCAAGAAGCAGCAGGAAGGAGGGAACAGGAAGGCTTTTAAAGAGCATCAAATGTATGAAACCTCAATTACTAAGCTTAAAATCTTTAAGTGTTTTTCTATTCTTGATTACCAAGTAAGTTTATTCGGAGCGCATGGTCTTTCTTATCTTTCATACTTTAAAGTGATTCTAGACTGAATTATATTACCAAGTTAGATAGGTTCCTAAACAAATACATATAATTTTTTTCTAAGAAAAGTTCTCAAGTTACACTTAGTCTGCATAAGCAATTTGACCTGCTCACTTGGGCTCACTCAGGTGAAACCCTCTTTTCTATGATATATATCTCCCTAATGCTACAGAATTTAGGAGCATTTCAATTTCGAGACAATATTACCACTACTTTTATCCTTCTCAAAAGATTAGTATTCTGAATCGGAATTTCTCATGGTTGATATCACCCTGACAAACTACTGTCCTCCTTCTGAGTGATAAATAGAATTTTTTTTATTTTTACCACTGCAAAGTGCTTCCTCGATACTCCCTTTTGGAGAAACAAGTTTATCACATGAACTTTCCAAAATTTAACTTGTTGAAGACATGACGTACTTTAATTTATTCAAGTTTAAAATTTTAAAAAACATTATTTTCATCAAGATTATGTGTGCTTGTGTGTGTGTGTGTGTACAGATAAACAGCACCAAGAAAAGAAACAATTTATTGGAGGAGTTGGGCCTTTATATATGTATGCTGAATAATTTCTCATTTTTAATGTAGTATGTACGTCAGAAAAATACATATGTTATGTGTATGTGTATATGTAAACACAGGCAGACAGATTGACAGGTAGGTTTTTATTAAGCTAGTTCTTGAAATTGAAATAAAATATTTTGAACACCTAACAGACTCAAAGGCATAATTAGATGTTGCTCAAGCCTCTTAAATTCACTAAGCTAAAAACTGAGTCCTCCCTTTGCCCCATTACATCCAGATTTACTTCTTATATTGTAAATTTCCATAAGCAGCGTCAGCATTGTTCACGGTGCTCTCTCCAACACATGGAGAGTCATCAAGTCCAAAGATTTTAATTCCTAAATATTCCTCATGGCTAGACTTTTACCCAATTACCCAATTTCAAAATCCATGGAATATAAATTTTGGGGGATGTTAATAGGTGTTACCTAAACCACCACAACAAAAAAAAAAGAGAAGAAAGAAGAAGAAAAGGAGAAGGAATTATATTTGGAAAACACAATGTTAAGCAAATGAAATATATTTCTGAATTTCAGGTTTTGATGGAAACTTTAAAGAATTAAAATCCAGAATAGTGACCATTTTTAAATTAGTTTGATCAAAGAACTGTTTTACTGAAATGTTCTGGGAAACCCTGTTTAGTCTATTCCCTTATTAACTCTATCTCCACCACCACTCAAATCATCGTGGTCTTTTACTGGTTTCTGCTGAGAGCTCTCAACTATTATCCTTGACTTTCTCCCTATACTGGTCCCAGCCTACACCTCCCAGGCCTCACTCTAATTCCACGCTTCCCAATGCTGTCAGATTGAACTTTCTGAAATCTGTATCTGCTCTTAAAATCTCTCCATAGCATTAAAGACAAACTCCTTCATGGTCTCCACATCCTTGCCTCTTCCCTGGGTACAGCCTCACCAAACTGTTTTCGGTGCCAAGAATGCCCTGTGCTCTTTCGTTTCCTTGTATATGTGCACACTCTACTCCATGGTTTCTCAACCCTATGCCTGTCTAGCTGATGCTCATCCTTTATGAAATGCCACAGGAGGCCTTTCTTGGGGGACATTCTCTTGAATAGTTCCCAGTCCTCCCAAGTCTGAGGGGGCGTGCCTTCTCCATCTCAGCACGTTGCCACACCCTGACATACCCCACGGCACTGAGCACTGAGTGAATTCTAATTGTTGATTTATTCATTTATTTTCCCCCGCCAATGAGCTTGACATTCACCTTTATGTCTGCAAAGTGACTAGCATCAGTAAATGTTCCAAAAAATTATTAACTGGCAAATTAATTAATTTCTACAACGTCTAAAAATATCAGCCCCAGCATGAAGGTGGGTCCCTCAGGATTCCAGTGTCAAGAAACACTGTGGGGCAGGCAGTGTAGACGAGTGACATAAAGCTGTGGAGTCAGCTGTCAGTTATCACAGCTCTGTCATTTACCATGTGCGACTTGGGGCATGGGACCTGACCTCTTCGTACCTGATTTCTATTGTTTTAAAAATATATATAGGTTATGGATAACATTAACAACCACATTTTAGGATATATATGAGGATACAATAAGTTAATAGAATAGTACCTGGGACATAGTAAATGTTTATTAAATTTGTGGATCCCCATGTTGTTCCGTTTTGTTTTTGCCAGGGCATTGGAAGGCATCACATTTAAATTCTCATTTAAATAGGCAAAGTATTAAACATATTATTAAAAATTAACTCTGTTCCATTCTCTGCTAGGTATTAGTAGAGAAAACGTGATGAATATCATGGTTTTTCCCAAGAATACACACACACACACACACACACACACACACACACACACAGGCATGCCTTAAATAGTTTCCCCGGGATTATGTCTTCATTTTTCTTGTATGAACTTCCTCTTAGATGTCTTTCAGGGAACCTATTTAATAATTTTTCCAATGGGTGTTGGTTAAAGATACTGATTCCAAATTTCTGGTGGGGGGGTGGTAGAGATGCACAGGAAGGATGTGCTTTACACTCCAGATAATTCCTAGTTGCAGTGATGTTTGAGAATGGTTTTAGAGCTGTAAATCTGGTTTTTAACCACCTTCTCTCTATATATAGGTTACCTTAACTCTGTCTTCTTGATTGATTCTCTCCCTCCACCACCATGGCCCTAGACGCTTCTATCCAATCCCTCTAAGCATTAGTTCAGAGGCCAGTCAGATATCTGACCTGTATCTCCCACCCAGCCCAAGTCAAAACCCCAGATCATTACTATGACCAAAGTTTTTGTTTTCTGGAAGCAGAGATAGAACAGAATATTCCTGAATTTCTTTTAAATTTTCCAAAATATTCCTGCTCCTTACCAAATCTTATCAAAATAAGGCTATTAATCTCTTTTTTCCCTAAAAGATGCGTATTTATTGTGAAAACAATAATTTAAAAATCCTCACTCTGTTGTACCTTGCCATTTACATAAAGGGATCTAGATGGAAACAATCCAGTTTAATTAGAAGAAAGCCAGCTGTGGTAGGATTCTGACCAAGTTGTGGATCTGAGTTTTCTCTACACGTTTAAAGACATTAATAACTGAAGATTTCTGCTGTTGACTGTTTTCCACGGAATAGTTATAGTTCAGCGTTCTCTATACATAATTGTTTTTCCGGACCTTCCTTGCAATTCATCAATTAACATGCCCAGTCAGAGGTTCCCTTCTGCATTCTGGCCTGGACTTGGCCTAGTGCATTAGGTTCTGTCATGTGGTGTCTTTTTCGCCTAAGAAAAATCCAGCTTCTACCTTACAGCAAAATGATCCACAAGGAGACCACATAGCTCAACAAGCTTTCCTATGGATTTCAAGTAGGCTTTAAGGGGCTTTTCCAGTTAAATCCCTCAGATGATCAGTGGCTGCAATCAAAAACAAAGAGAGATCAAATTAAAACACAGATTACTTCTTTTGGCAGAGAATACTGGTTGTGCTTCAATATCCATTCTTTTCTTCTACAAATTAATAGAACTTTTGATTTTTTAGCTAGGTACATAGCTCCCAAGCAATTAGACCATTTCCTTGCTTCTTGTACCGCTAGATATGGTTATCTGATTAAATTCTGGCCAAAGGGTGATAAGTGAATGAGTTATATGAGAAGTTTTTTTTTTTTTTTTGGTGAGAAAATGATGTATACCCTTTGTCTTTGATTCTTTATCCCTTAATACTTCCTGCTGGCTGGAAATCAGATGAAATGGTTGGAGCTCTGGCAGCCATCTTGGACTGTGAAGTGAAAATAAAAATGGAGATCATACATGGCAAAGCAATAAGAAAGAAGAAGCCTGAGCCTCTGATTTCATTGAGACTACACAGTGCTTCATTTCATCATCAGAAAGAAAAGTAAACTTTTATTTTGTTTAGGCACTGTTCTTTGGAGATTTCTTATAATTTGCATCTGGATCTAATCCTAACAATTCACTTAACAAATCAGGGAATATTTTTGGAAAAAAATACTAAAGATGACACAGATGAACAGAAAGAAATAGAAGGTAGGAAGATGGGAAAACATGTCATTCCTTATGCCTAGTTATCACATTGCAGATTTCGATATGGTTATTAATTTTTAACATTCTGTAATAGGTGAAGAGAACAAATATTCGTTGATCACCCACTATGTATCATACTGGTGGAATATGCTTACATTCTTTTTCTTTGAGCAGCAAATGCAACTTCCCTCCTCAAAATGCTTAAAAAATTTTAATACTGAAGCCAATTTGCCTTTTTATGATAATGTACCAAGTTTAAGAAATCCCTAATATTGTGTTTCATAGTTTTTCCTCTGAAACTTGTCTTATATTCTAGAATCATAAATGCTTCAAGGTAAAAAAAAAAAAAATACCTTTAATTGTCTGTAGAATGAAAAATTTGGTTTAGAAGATCTCTAATTAATTAAGCAATAAACACTGGATAAAAAATTCAGATCACTTGACTCCAAGTTATTGTTACATTTCCTCTTATTATCATATAAAATTTTAGAGTTGGAAGGGCATGTAGAAGCATCTAGGCAACATGGAAATACTTTCCCTACATTAGTTCAATTTTGCTGATTTCTAGTTGCCTTATGTGGCCTGACTTGGTTTCCTGGATGCTTAGTCCCTTAGGAGCTTTCATTTTCTCCATATCCACTAAAGCATTTATCCTGAGCTTTACATGTGTGATGTTAATAAATTGCAATTTACTTGACAAGTCCATATTGCTAAGAATTCTGAATCCCAGGCACGTGGGAGTCTAAGCAAACAATGCCCTGAGATAATTACAGTTCTCCCTAATTAGTCTGCGTGCTTCCACTCTTGCCTCTGTAGTCTATACTCAACAGAGCAGCCACAGCAATGCAATCAAAGCTGAATCCCACCATGTCATTGCTCTTCTAAAAATTCTCAGATGGAGCCGGTCCAAGGCCCAAGTAGTTCAAGTTCTGCGTGCTCTGCTTCAGTGGCCCGGGTTCGCGGTTCGGATCCCAGGCATAGACCTACACCACTCGTCACCCATGCTGTGGCAGCGTCCCACGTACAAAATGGAGGAAGATTGGCACAGATGTTAGCTCAGGGCCAATCTTCCTCAGCAAAAATAATAATAATAATAAAATTGTCAGATGGCTCCCAATTTCAAAGTTAAACCCGAAGTCTGCCCTAGACTTATAAGATCCCATATGATCAGTCCCCCTCCATCACCTTTCAGCCTTTATCTCCTCCTGGCCTCCCTTCTGTCATGCAGCTTCAGACTTATTGGCCTCCTGACCATTCTCGGAACCCAAGAGGTGTGACCCCATGGGCTCCTCCATCAGTCTGGACAGCTCTCCCTCAGACATCTAGGTGTATCACTCCTTTCCTTCCTTCAAGGTTTTACTCTAATGCCAATTTCTCAATGAGACAACCACTCTGTTTAAAATATAATCTCTACATCCCTGATTTTCCATTACCCACCTCTGTTTTCCCCATAATATTTATAATCATAAAAATGTACAAATTACTTTCTATTGTTATCGTCCATCTCTCCCTACTAGAAAGTAGTCTTCATGAGAACACAGATTTATATCTATTTGGTTCCCTACACCCATATTTAGAATAATAGTAAATGCTCAAAATGTACTTTTTGTTTTCCTAAATTCATCCCAAATCGTAGGCTTCTGTGTAGAAGGTGGTCTCAGTGAGGAGGAAAGTGTTTGAAATGAAGTCTAGACACATTTTATATCTAGACCCCTGGAATAGAGCCTTCTAACTTTAGCAGGCATCTCTTTGTGCTCTAAAATGTGTAAAAAATTGAGAATAGGAGCATTTTGCAATTAAATGAAGAGAGATGCAGCAGAATTGGCTGACTCATTTCCATCATTTCTCTTTTTTCTCTAGAAGCTGTGTTTATTCTATATTCTAAACATCTCTTGAAATTATTTCCCTCTCTCAATTCCCAGGTTGATGCTCTCGGTCAAGCTATTCTTAGACCATCACATTGTGCACTCATAGCACCTTAATGTTCCTTGAGTCACATCCATCTTATCTTATTGGGATCACCGGCGGTTTCATCAAGCCCTCTAAAGGTCCACGCTGGGTCTATTTTGCTGACCACAGTATCCCTGTTGGCAAGCACAGCTCCTTGCACAGAATGAGCAAAATAAATGTTAATTAAATGAATGAAACTCTTACTTAAACCTTTGAAATAGTCTCCCATCTGCTCTCTTAGACTTCAATTTCTGCCCTGTTCCTTACACCTAACATTCTGCAGAAGCAGCATTTTTCTAAAAAATGAGATGTGCTTAATTCTCTTTATTGCTTACAACCATTTATTACCTACAGGAAGAATCCAAATCCTTTAAATATCTCCATAATAGGATCCTAGATTCCCTTTATGGCTTTCACTCTAGTGATTCACTCTATATCCCTTATATTTTTGTCACAGCCCAACTAGTGTTTCCTCAAAATGTCTACCTCTTCATACCAAAATGCCTTTACACATACTGTTGTCTCTCTCTGGAAGGTATCCAGTCATCTCCTAACCACTTTGGTCTTGCAGGGTCTTTGGGGTTGACTGATATGGTTAGTACAATGAAAACCCACCCTTCATCCTTCTACCTGCTCATGATCCCATCCCATGACATTGATTACAATACACATGAGAGTTTTTGTTTTATAATTGGTGAAGGTGGGTTGAATAGGGCCAGGCCAGGAAGGGAAAGCTACGGAATGATGACCAACCACCTTCATCCGAGTCCTGGTTCTGAACTTCTACAGTGAAGGGTGTTTAGGATCATATTTGATTGAATTATTCCCGAGAAAATTTGTAAGGCATTTGGTAGAAGCATAGCCTTGGATCCTCTGTGCCAGAGAGAATGGGCAACTGGGAGGAGAGCATCATCCTCACCTCGCAAGGAGCCAGAGTTGTACCTTTATGGTAGATGTCTCAGCATGGGCATTTCTATTCTCCAGGCTCAGGTCCAGCAGTGAGCGTTCACCAGGTGACCTCACAGACGGAGAGCTGGGCAAAGGGTGAAAGGAAGTTAAGAACAGGACACATGCTTCAGTGTGACCGTAGCTGATGGAATAATGTGAGGGGATGTGGGAGGTACGTTTCTGGGGACAACCAGAAACTACCAAGGTACAGCCTGAAAGAGGTGAATATCTAGTAATCAAACTGATGGGAGACAAGGGCAACTTGTACCGTGTAACTTTGGTAAAAATGCAAAATAGCAGCGTATTTTATCATAATAGGCTAGCGAGGCCAGGGCATTTAGAAAATAAAGACACTCAGTTCAAGTGCCATGTCTTCATCAGAGTCTTTATTGAAATCTTCCCTATCTCTACCACCATCTATCCTTGCGAAAGACTTTTCATCTACCATTATTTTAGTCTTAGACTCTAGACACGCTAGACTCCTTGTTCTTACCCTGTACCTCAGGGCCTTTGCACTTGCTGTCCTTTCTGCCTTAAACTCCTTTTCCCTCAAAGAGTTTTGCCACTAGCTCCCTCACTTCCCTCAGGTATTTGTTAAAAAAGCACTTAAAGGAGGCCTACCATAATCACTTGTCTATAATTTCCATACTCCCAGTATTACATATATTCTTTCCATGCATTTTTTGCCCTCCTAGGTTCTAACCAAATGTATATATGATTCATTTATATTATATAAATAAAATATAGATTTACTTATCTTGATTGGTGTCTTGATTAGAATTCAAGCTTCACTGAGAGAAGAGATTCCTTGTACCTGTTTTTTCTCACTACTGCATCCTCACTGGCTAGAACAGTATATCACAGATGACACACACTGTACAAATGTTCATTGAATAAAGGGATAATCTATCCATATGTCTGCTTCCTCAACTAAGCAATGAGCTCCTTTTAGAGGCGAGTGGAAAGATGATGACTTATTTACTTCTCAACCCCTCCATCTAGCACAGTCATCACACACAGCACACAATAACTAATATTTGGTACTTCTTTGTGTCAGCAAAATCCACATCAAGGACCCCTCTTCTTTACTCATTTTGTAGATTGTTTTTCCATAATGATATTTTTCATGGTTGTAAGCATCTTTTTGTGAGCTTCATTGGATTTTCAAAGCACTGGATGTGAGGGAGAAATTGTTATTCTCATTTCACAGCCAGGGAGATTAAGGCACGTGAGAAATAAGATACATATTTGAGTCAGTGACATGGTCCGGATTAGAATTCAAAATGTACTTGGTGTAGGATCCCGAGTCATACTCCTTCCAACAAATTACCCTTGGATAAATATGTTAGAGGAGAAATAAATCCTTCTGTGTTCATCAGGGAATCTATTTGTTGACATCTGTCTTTTTCGAAGACAGAAGGAATATGTGGGTGTTTTTTTTTTTCCTTAAAGTAGAAAAAGAGAAAAAATTCTCATCTCTAGAAATCTTTGAAAATTAAGTAAATTTAAGAAGACAGTCAACACCTGACTGTCATTTCTTTAATTCAAATCACCATAAGTTTTGTAAAAAGAAAATAAAAGTGCATTTATGGATACACTCAGTTAAAAAATTTGAGAGCATATTTCAAAAGTTTCTTAGAAAGGAGAAATGTAGAAATAAGAAATGTAAGTCTATGAAAAGGATGTAAAAATTTATCACCCATTTCAGAACATCTTGCTATGTGGGAGTCTGCTCAGAAATCTTTCTTAAGTAAATATTTATAAATAAACACTCAAATTTCTTTATGAAAATAGTATATTTATTGATAAGACAGGAATCTTTCTTCTCTGTAGTGATGTTGCAGAACGGTGAGTAGAAGGAACAGGGGAGAAACTGAAGTCAGGGGGAGCAATTAGGAAACTATTGCAACAGTTTAGGTAAGTATTCAACCAGTATTTATTCATCATCCACCTTGCCAGGAGTGATACCGTGGTGAGTAAGACAGATGCAGTACTGGGCCGTTACAGGGCTTGGAGAAACTGACCAGTGACCCTAATAAAGTTCAATGGATACGGCTCAAGGAAGAGAAAGATGCCACAAAGATATATGGTGGCATGACCTAAAACAGTCTAACAAACTTTGACCAAAATCAGTCACCTGAGCATTGAGAAAAATAAATAAATTCAATCAATATTTAAAATGTAAAATCTACACAACTGTTAGAGAGGCAAGAGGACATCTAGGTTTCCAGGAGAGTGAGAGAGAAATGTAGAGAGAGAACTACTACTATTTAACATTCTGAAGAAGATTCTAGAAAACCTTGCCATGCCTATGTTCCGTTATTCCTCCCTTTCACTTATTCTTCAACATTATATTCTTGGTTTCCATGGAGTCCCACATCTATGTGGCTTTGCTCACGTTCCTTTTCTTGGAACTCCATACTTTACTTCTCCACCTGGCTACATCTTAACGGAAACTCTAACATTCATCTCTGTTATGACTCCCTTCAGAAAACTTCTCCAACTCAGCATTCAGGCTCATCCCATTTCCTGGTGCTCCCATAGCACTCTGTTTACACCTAGATGATGACACTTAGATTATAATCTGGACAGTTTCCCATGGACCAGGGTAGGTGCTATTTGTATCTGAATTCTACTTTGTAATGTTCATTGCTAGAGGTTGTTTGGTTTTGCTTTTTTTTCCTCCCTTCTGGTAATTAGAGGTAATAAGTTTCTATAGCCACTGTTTTCTCTTTTTATCTCATTTGTAGTTAGTTGGTGATTGGTTGGTTTGGTTAGGGTTTTTTGTCATGCCCCCCTTTCCCTCTTCTCTGACATGCCTTTTAAGAACTTATTGAGTAGTCCCCCCTGGTTGACCCCAATGGTGAATAGGTGTGACTCCTTGTTAGCTGAATATTTATTCTGAGAGAATCCAGTAGCCTCTGCCTCTGCTCTGTGTGTGTCATATCAGTGATTCACCTCCAGACCTAAGTCACTGATTTTCACAGTTGAGATGTTATATCTCTCCCTTTCTCCCTGGTGGCTAATCGAGCTGGATAGGGCTAGGCTT
Source organism: Diceros bicornis minor (assembly GCF_020826845.1). Taxonomy (NCBI): domain Eukaryota; kingdom Metazoa; phylum Chordata; class Mammalia; order Perissodactyla; family Rhinocerotidae; genus Diceros; species Diceros bicornis. Next base: position 31,471,051 of record NC_080763.1, read on the forward strand.
AGAGATGTTGAATTTGAAATGTGACATTTTCTAGCCTTACTTCCTTTCTCTGTGCTTTTGCAATTTTTCATGGACTTTTTCTGCCCTACTGAATCCATCTCCTTTGTGAAAAAGAAGATGAGAAGATACTTCGTAAGTGATTCAGCAAATCCATTCACATATTTCTAGAGTTTCTACTATACTAAAAACCTTAAGGTCTGCACTGGGGTCATTACATGGATGACTAAGTCACGGTCCTTGATGTCATTAGGAGCAAATGACACAAAGCTGACGTCTGTTAAATGTTCACTCAGTCACTGAATAGCAAGTAATTCTACTGGAGCTAAGAAGGTAAAAATGAAAAGCTTTTAAGTAAAAAGTTAAATAGTATACAACTAATACTGCAATATGACAATTTATGCTCATATGATTTAAAACTAAACCCCAATGGCTTAGTATTTTCTTTTCTAAGCATATATTTACTGATATATTTGAACTTTCTTTATTGAAATGAAATATTTAGGAGACTTTTCTTATTTTTTCTTATCTTTACATGAAACGTATATTGAAACTTTGAAGTTACAAAACAATAAAATGGTCACTTAGACATACACACACATATACACAAAGAAAATAGAAACAAATCCCTTGTAACTTGGTTCTTTATTCACTACTTTTAATCCTGGCTCATTCAAGGTTTATATAGCTTATCAATGTTGCCAAAATCGGGGTTAAAACCATGTACGAATTAATTAGTTTCAATATAGGAAAATAAATTATGCAATTAAATGGGCAATACCAGGACAATTGTATTGAAAATGTATACTACTACTCGTAGAGTTTTACCTCATAGTATTCTTATGTGGATTGGAAATAAACCAGCTAATGAAATGTACTTTTATATTCCGCTCATAGTGGTTACTTCGGTCAATTCTAATTGATTCACCATGGAAAATAAGAATGGAAACGATCAGTTTTGCTAGTGTTTCTCATTGATTTTTGATTCCATCCCCCCAATACCATCCTGTTTTAGCTTGCACATAGCTATAAAATGTCTTTTATGTTTTTATTATAGCCAAATTCCTGCCCCCTTTCTGCAAAATCTAAATTTGGGGAAAAGTTCTAAAACTTCTCAAGTTACACATAAAAGCTCTTTAAGCACAGTTTCCATTTAAAAAGAATCAAAACTTTTTTGAAGGGAGGAGTAAGATTGCATATACAGTAGTGCAGAAATTCAAGGACAAAATTAAAATAATTTAAATTTGACTTGAACTTTACTTCTTGAATTTTTTGCTTTATGGAACAGTGATCTTTTTGATCATTGGGAAAGACTTTTAGATCTGTGACTATGCCACATTTTCTCTCCCTTTTTGTCCCTAATAAAGTCCCTGCCCTTCACTCAGAACATTCATCAATCATCTGCTCCCCTGTCCCGTGTCAGGCTAACTCTCGCTTATGTTTTAGATGTCCTGTGCATTATCACTTTGTTCGTCAGGTCTTCACTAGCTACCAGGTTGGAATACCTTGAAAGTCTCCATCAACACTTCTTCCACTGACTATAACAGCCATTTTCACACTGGTATCCACTGAGAATATCTACTGATTGAATGTAAATTTTGAGAAGGCAGTCTCCCGTCTATAGATTTTACCTGTATTGCCACCACTTACTTAGTTGAATGTCTGCATGTAGTACGTACTCAATAAATAGTTGGTGAAAAAAATAAAGAAATGAATACCTGATTTTCATATAATTTGAAATGCCAACTATATTAATAGGTACACTGATTTTTCAACTGATTTTTAACAACTTTCTTTCATGAGAGTAGAATCTTCCAACTGCCCCTCCTCCAAGTCTTAGCTAGAGTCACCCATAAGCAGAACTGAGAATAAAGTAGCATTTTTCTTTTTATATCAGTCTGTCCTTATCTTAGTGTTGCAGTTTTTACTACTTCCCGGAGCCACTGTGCCCCACTCTACTCCACCTCATCTCTACTCTCTTCCCTAACAAAACTGTCCTATGATTCCTGAACTTCTCAGAGTCTCAGTCAAATATTGGTTATCTTACATAAGATCTGTTGAGTGGCTGTCAGGCATTGAGAAAAGGGCAACAACAACAAAAACTGATTTCAAAGTATGGCTTCCCCATTTCCCAATTCTGGGCCTTCGACAATCTGTTTAACCTCTATAGGCCTTCTTTATATCTATAAAATATGGATAATTACACAAAATCTGCAAGACTACTGTGAATGTTAAATGAATAATACATGTAATGTATCTAGACCAATTCATTCGCATAGAGTAGGTGACTGCTAAATAAAATCATTGTTTTTATTAGAATTAACACTGTCATCATCTAGAAGAGAATATTAAATTGATATCACCCGTAAATTTGTTTTAACAAAGTACTACGGTATTTTTTCAAAATTAGGTATCTGAATAGATGACCAAGGCAGTTATATTCAGTCAAATGAAGCTTTTGAGATCCCCAAAATGAACCCATATATTTTGACACATACCCTATTCCTGCTTTTCTTCATCATAATATATCCTCTAATTCCAGTAGCACTCTTAACATTATATCTATGACTTGTTTAATTTTTACCTTCCGATTTCCTTCTATTGCCACATGAGAGAGAGAGTTAAAACATTTTTGTATCATCTCATGTGAAGTTAAAGGAGTTGAAGAATAAAATGATATTCCACTGCACCAAGACTGCTGAGAGCACAATGTATCCAATGAGAGTTAAACAAGCAGAATCCAACAGAACATTTTAAGGAAGTAAACAAGACAATGTATACCATTCTTTACCCCTTACCTTACCTTACAAAGTAGATGAGTATGTTGATGTCATTGGACAAGGCTCCAACTTCCTATAGTCTGATCTAAGATACAGAATATGTTTTACTCTTCACGGGGAAAAGGTAAATAGAAAATTCATTCTAATCCTGCAAATATTTAGTAAATAAAAATCTCTACCATATCACTCGTTGCTCAGAAAATTACCAATAATACCTAAAGGGCACCTGAGATTTATAAAGTTTGAAAAGGTTTTATGTTTTAAATTCATTAATTCTTTGAATAAGAAATATATAGATACAGAATGATCATCATTCATAGATACATAAAAAAAAAAACACGGGATTTAAACAAAGAAAAAAAGCCAATTAAACCATATCATATACTAACATACTTTAAGTATAATTATACAGAAATGTTGAAAGTAAAAGGGCAAAAAATGAGGGCCGGTGTAGTGGTTAAGTTTAGTGCTCTGCTTTGGCGGCCTGGGGTCACAGGTTCGGATCCCATGCATGAACCTACACCACTCTTCAGCCATGCTGTGGCGAGACCCACATACAAAATAAAGGAAGACTGGCACAGATGTTAGCTCAGGGCCAATCTTCCTCAAGCAAAAAAAGAGGAAGATTAACAACAGATGTTAGCTCAGGGCAAATCTTCCTGAGTGGAAAAAAAAGGGACAAAAAATGTATACACTGCCATTCAAATGTTAACTAAAAGGAAGCCACACAGCTATACTAATAGTAGAGAAAGTAGATCTTAAAGCCAGATAATTGCTAGAGAAAAAGAAAAACGTTTCATATTGGTTAAAGGGTCAATTTATCTATGCGCATGAATCTAATAACATAGTTTCAAAAAAGATAATGTATGAATTGACGGAACTAAAAGAAAACAATAAGAATAAAGAAGATATTAATAATCTGATTCGCATACTTTATCTAAGACTATTATGCCCCAACTTGACAGATTACACATTCTTTCAAGTCTCCCTAAAACTATACTAATATTGATCATGTGATAAGCCATAAAATAATTTTCAAGAAATTTCAAAGAATTAAAAATAGTTTAGAATATCTTCTCTGACCACAAAGGAATTAAACTAGAATTCAATAAAATGATATAAATAGAAAACATTCACTTTTTGAATTTACACATCCATGTCTGCATAACCAGCAGGGCAAAAGGAAATCAGCAAATATTAAACTGAATAACTATGAAAATACAATATATCAACACTTGTGGTATACAATTAACTCTGTGTTCACCAAGAAATGTGTAACCTTAAAGGCATATTTAAAAAGAGGAAAACCTACGAGTCAATGATCTAAGGATCCATCTCAAGAAGAAAGAGAGCAGTGAGTTAAATCCAAAGCAAAAAGAAGGTGGATGTATTACTTTCCTAGGGCTGTGTAATACATTCCCACAAATTGGGTGGCTTAAAACAACAGAAATTAGGGGCCGGCCCCATGGCTTGGTGGTTAAGTGCCCACAGTCCGCTACTGGTGGCCTGCGTTCGGATCCCGGGTGCGCACCAGACACACCGCTTCTCCGGCCATGCTGAGGTCGTGTCCCACATACAGCAACTAGAAGGATGTGCAACTATGACGTACAACTATCTACTGGGGGTCTTTGGGGGAAAAAAAGAAGGAGGATTAGTCAATGGATGTTAGCTCAGAGCCAGTCTTCCTCAGCAAAAAGAGGAGGATTAGCACGGATGTTAGCTCAGGGCTGATCTTCCTCACAAAAAAACCTTGTCAAAACAACAGAAATTATTCTTTTACAGTTCAGGAGGCCAGAAGTCAGAAATCAAAGTATCGACAGGACTGGTTCCTTCTTGGGATCTCAGAGAGAAAAATCTGTTCTATGCTCTCTCTCCTAGTTTCTGGTGGTTTCAGGTAATCCTAGGCATTCCTTCGACTGCATATTTCCAGTCTCCGCCTCTGTGGTCACATAGCCATCTTCCCTCCATGTCTGTCTCTGTGTCTTTTCTCCTCTTTTCATAAGGACACCTGTCATATTGGACTAAATGCCTACCCTGCTCCAGAATGTTGTCATCTTAACTTACATCTTAATTACATCTGCAAAGACCCTATATCCAAATAAAGCCACATCAGTAGGATTGAAATTTGAGCATACCTTTATGGAGGACACAAACTACCCCAAAACAGAGGGAAGTTATAAAAAGCAGAACTTAGAGAATGTAAAAAAGAAACACAATAGAAGATTACCAAAGTCAAAGGTTGGTTTTAGAAAGGAATAATAAAAGGCTAATAAGGCTCATAGATCTCTAAGGTTGATAAAGAAACACATGCACACACACGTGCACACACACACTTAGATTTTTCTTCCTTTTTTTCCTAAGCATATATTGATCTCTCTTATGTATACATATATACCACAAATAAAGAATAAAACTGAGATGTCTGTGATGTAGTTGAAAGAACACTGGTTTAGAAGGTACAAGACAAAAGGTTCAAGTCTCACATCTATGATTCATGAACTGTGTGAACATAGGACAATCAGTGAAATTCTAGGAACTATTTTTTCCTCATCTGTGAAATGTGAGGAGAGACACAATCACCATGTCATGGTGTTGGTTTTAATGGTAAATATAAATGAAAACATCTTATAAATTTGAATGGTAGCAAATGGAAGTTTTAATGTGACTACAGAATATATATTAGAAATTTATCAGTCGTTTCCCCTCTATTATTTAGATATTGTATAAATTACTACATGTCATGATTCTAAAACTTCCTTCTTAGAAAACTGTTATAGTTAAATCACTCCTTCACTTGTAATCTTGATCCTAGAATTCTTGTCAAAATTTGTATCATCTTATTTTTATTTTGTGTTTTAAGAATAATTTTAATTCTATCTGCCTTTTACCTCCCCCCTTCCATTTAGTCTATAAAGCCAGATAACACCTAAATAGCATTTTAATTTTAATCAAAATAGCCATTTCATGTGAAACGTTTTTAAAATAAAGAAAGCAAAAAATAAAATCCAATTGTGACAAAACACAGGGCTGAGTTTATGGTTGGCACAAGATCTGAATCTGCTTCCCCAAGTGATAGTTTTATTTTCACAAAGTAAATATTTTAAGAGCACATTTGGGAAAAGATGTGTTTTCCATTGAGATTTACAAAAATAAACAAAGACATAATTCTTTACCCCAACTGCCGTATATGGTTAAGAAAAATCCTCAACCCAGGATGTGAAAACATTGTTCCAAAGTGTGGCTGCAAATAAAAATGGCAAGAGAAAGGGCAGAGAAACCACAACAGGGGTGATTTATATTGCGTGAAACAAGTTCTAGTCCCATCCAGTACCATTGTTTGAGCGCTACGCGGCCATAAATGAACCACATTGTGCTTCCATTTTCGGGTCAGCATGAGCAGCAGTAAATTACGGATAACGACTATGTGGCGGAGCATTCCTCCCGTGGGCCACTCGTCCTCTCTACATCTTCTTTCACAGCCTCTCTCACTAGTGCCTTGGGCTGCTTCTTACATAAACCACATGTTCTTTTCTATGGCCCATGAGAAGACAGGAAGACACTTATATTCAGTAAGACTCAACCAGAAATCCTGGTGGCCTTTCTACTGCCAGGGTGCTGCAGAGGATGCATCTAAGGTGGGTTGGAGGGAAAAAGAAATACAACACCCTAAATTGGACTATGATATTTACCCAGGGAAAATCTTCGTCATGGCCCCCAAAGGCCATTAGCTGGTGCTGTGATAGATGAGAACTGATGGCCCAGATAATTATCTTTGCTTTCATAGATCCTAATGCTATTACTGACTATAAAATTAGCTAGCCTTTTCAAAAATCCATCCAGAGGACAGTCGTGTGTCATTCAACTATGGGGATACGTTCTGAAAAATGCCTTGTTAGGTGATTTCATCCTTGTGTGAACATCATAGTATGTACTTACACAAACCTAGACAGTATAGCCTACTACACACCTAGGCTATATGACACTAATCTTATGGGGCCATCATCATATACGTGGTCTGTTGTTGACCGAAATGCCCTTATGTGGTACATGACTGTATTTTATCAGATGACCTCCTTCCTTAGGTTGAATAAAATAATGTTATTCTTTTTTTAGTCTGAAAGGTATTAAACATTAGTTGGATGACATTTTTAAATTAATAAAATATATTTCTCAGCTTATATTATGCTATCATTTCAGTTGTCACAATTCAACCATTTATATAGCTTTCCTCTATTCCATTAACCAGATTTTAGTACTCTGTTTTAAAACATGAAATGCCAGCTCTCATTTTCTCCTACGTTTTTTGTCTTATTTTGTTTTCTAAAGGATATCCCTTTCATTGGTCATTTAAGGTTCAAGATCTTATTTTGAGGTCATTTCATCTTTTTTTTAATAGCTCCTATTATGGTACCTAAATAAAATTGAAAAACAATACATGAATGTTTTGTAAATAAATGAACCTTAATATTTTGATTTTTTATTAAGGTCTAGTAAAAAGTGAAATTAATTGGAAAATAATTTTTGTTGTAGGTTCTCTAACATCACTATTAAACTGGTGTTTCTCAAACATTTCCACAGAGGTATCCTTAACAGAGAAGGAAAGTAAAATATATGCACCTCACGGTCTAGTAATACATTCTAATTTCTGCAGTAAGGAAAGCATTTCTTTGAAATTTTATGATTTATTGTTAGACTGTACTCACAAATTTGTAAAAGTTCTTTAGCTGAAAGTATACTAGTAAGTAAGCATAAGGCTTGCAGAAGAATATTTCATTTTATATACAAGCACTGTATTTGGCTAAATTTGAATCAAAGAATTGGCTTGCAAAAATGCAAGGAAATAAATAAACATAAAGTTATTTAAAAAATGAGCATACAGGGGCCGGCCTCATGGCCTCGTGGTTAAGTTTGGCGTGCTTCACTTTGGCAGCCTGGGTTTGGTTCCCTATACCACTTGTCGACAGCCATGCTGTGGCGGCAACCCACATACAAAATAGAGGAAGACTGGCACAGATGTCAGCTCAGGGCAAATCTTCTTCAAAATAAAAAAATAAATAAAATAAAAAATGAGCATACATGCTATTTACTATGTACCACTTATTGTTAGAAGTACATTTACAACAGTCCTCTGAGGTAGGTACTGTCACTATGCCCATCTCACAGACAAAAAAACTAAGGCACAGAGAGGTTAAGTAGTAACCTTCCAAGATTATGTAGAGAGTTGTAAAGCAGCACTTGACAACTGGCTGGTTTCACAGTCCACACAGTTAATCACCGTACACTATTTACTCCCCAGTGATAGAAATAATGTCAGAAATGATGGGCCATTATACTCAAAAATCAAAGGAATAGATAACAAATGAGACTTAAAACGTAACCTCATGTTGCTCCTATTAAATCCAAATGTGGTTGCAATAGAATTTTACTGATTTTGAAAATTTTGTTTATATTTAATTCATCCTTTTGTTTTGCTTTATATTTTGGTAAGGACCTAAGACATTTATATCTAGTTTTATGTCTCTACATATTTAAATAATATAACGAAAATAATGTGAGCAAATATCATTCATCGGCATTTTTTTCTTTAAATAAATCCATGTATTACTTGTGTTTGAAAAATAGCTTGCTATATACATTTTTAACCAACTTGATGTGTCATTCGTAAGAGTTACATACTTGCATCTTCCGCTATTGTTTGTTTTTCAAATTTTTTCATTTTATTTCATTTTTTGCTTTAAAACTAAATCACAGCATGTTGATGCTATATGTGACTCATAAAGGCTTACAGTAGTTGTATTCTTGTTGTGGATTATACATTACAGTCATGCACTGCGTAAGGATGTTTTGGTCAATGATGGACCACATAAATGATGGTAGTACCATAGATTAGTATCATACAGTTTAGGTGTTTAGTAGGCTATAACATCTAGGATTGTGTAAGTACACTCTATGATGTTCACACAAAACAAAATCATTTAACGACACATTTCTCAGAACATATCCTTATCGTTAAGTGTTGTGTGACTGTATAAGAATAGAAAATAAGCTCTTTTTGTTTGTTTGCTTAATGCTTTCTGCCTTGATTTCTACTTTGCACGGAATTATTACTCTCCCACCCCTCCCCTCCACCACCAGGCATGCTTTTGCCTGATATGACTTGGACCATTCTTTTTATTTTCTGTGACATTTTGTTATGTGTATCTTTTTTTTTGTAAGAAGCATACAGTTGACTTTTGGTTTTGAATCTGAACAGAGGTTGTATATTAATAGGCATGCCCACTCTTATCCTTCTTTGTCATGACAGATATGTTTGTTCTTTCCTCCATCATCTTGCTTTATGAATTGTGTCACTTATGTCTTTTGCTTTGTTTCTGCAGCCTGATCTATGTACTCTGTTTTCTTTGATGTTAAATTCTGAATTGGCTCAGAAAGAATCCAAGCTAAGTTCAATTTTATAAATAAGAATAGGAAAAGTAAGGCTTGAAAGCAAGTTTCTGACCCTCCTTTTCTCTCCCACCTCCCTGTGTGAATGAACCCTTCGTCAAACTAAGTTTACAGGTGTGGACTGGGGGGGATTCCATATGCTTCTGAGGCTCTGAGGTGTCTGGAGAAGCTGAGTCTTCCTTACGTATTGTTGGCAAGCTTTTCCCCCAGGAAACTGGAGTAAATGTGACATTTACCTGAGAATCCTACCAGAAAAATGTAGGATAGACCCCTTCCTGTCCATTCTGTAAACCGTCCTTCAAGAAAGTGTCCTAACTTGCTACTACAAGGGGTCCTGGAAGAGGGCAGCTTTGATGGGCAAACTGCTCCCAATGTATTTGAAAGAGGGGGCACGTTCTCTTTTGTTTGCATCAGGAAAGGACTGATGACAAAAGGAAGCAACCTTATATGCTTCCTCAGTGGAATTCCAGTTCTCTAGCATGTTTCCTGCTAGTCTATTAACACTAAAGTGCCACAATTTCATCACAACCCACCACCCCACCTCTATTACAGAAACCCAGCAACCTGATCTACAAGGTTTCTGAAAACACTACCCCTGGAAAAATTACCATATTAAACAAAAACCCATCAGGAAAGAATCTCACAACTCATTTAAAGGGATTTAAGGGGATTAAACTAAGCTAAATAAAGAAAAGAAGAATGTTCTACTGAGGCAGAACTAATGAGAAAAAAAGAGGAAAATATTATATCTGTAAGAATTTGTTTAAGGTTTTGAGAAACATTCTTAAAATATTTAGAATTGATATTGCTGCAGGTGAAAGAAATACAAATCAAGTTGGTGTTGAAAAATTAGAATTTCTTGACAAGTATGGCTAAATCCAGGAGCTAAATTACATCACTAGGAGTCAGTATCTTTTCATCTCTAACTTCAAATATTAACTTAATTTCCAGGTGGTACCACTACATGTTGATCTTACCCAAACCAACTCCAGGCATTCAACCTATCACCTTCAAGTCCAAAAGAAAGAGAACTTCTACTAACTAACAGACTTAAAATAAAATAAAGGTTAAGGATTGAGTTTCACTGAATTAATCTTGGTCCTCTATTCTTCCCCAGAGACAGAAGTTCTGGGAGAGAGTGAAGAAGTATTGGAGGAGACAAATCCCTCAGAAAAACTATCGTGCTCTCACTAGAAGGAGGAGGGAAAACTACAAATCTTCACAATTGTTGAACATGTATGTTCCATAATGTCAAAATTAAAATTAAAATAAATGCTTTAACTTGCATGCAGCATGATATGTTTTCCTCTCAATCTTTTCTTGTCTTTATTATTAAAATCTATGGTTTGAGACTTTCTGGATTATTTTATTAATATCATTAATCATTGTATTATATATCTTATAAAGAATTATCATGGACATTTCTAATGTGATTGGTCTTCTGATTTTTTATTACTTGTCTCAGTATTTAACTGATTTAAGTGTCCAACAGTAGTCTTTTGTTTCATAATTTTACCACTGTTGTGTTATGATGTGTAGTTCTACTTAGCGACCTAGATGAGATTCAACATTTTTAAAGGGATTTTGGAGATGATATATTTTCTGAAGCCTTTTATATTATTGAGCAAATATTTTTGGTATAGCTCCACAGAATGCAAACTAAGCTCAATATAATATTTACGTGCCAAGAATATATCTTTCAAACTATCCTACCTCCCAATCTATGGAGGAGGAACCTATAGGATCATGTAATTCTGCCTTTCACTTTGCCCTAGATGATTGGACCAAGGAGAATATTAGCTATCAGCTGGCCAGTGACCAATCACATTTTCTCTCTAAGACTTGAAGAGACAAAGACTGTGGGCAGCTATTGGGGTTAGCTGCCATAAAGGTCACGTAAAAGCAGGATCTAGTGTCAGAACCATGGCATGACCAAGACACATTCACTTCAAAGTTGTTGAAAACAAAACCTATGACTATGAAATGAAACTGACTGGTACAGAAAAAGAAGAAAAAAGGTTGATATGAGTCCATGAGAATTAAAGACATCATTGTCTTATTTCTGGAGATATTTCAAGTTGGGCTTTAAGTTTTCCATGAGATTTTTGCATTGAATCTTATATTTCAAAAAGGTACTTGACTATAACAATGAGTCATTTCTCCCCCACTTAAACACCACAGTCCTTTCCCATTTTCTTCTGGCATCCAGTATTGCAGAGTCAAGGCTGTGATCAGTCTGGTTATGTTATACAAATTAATATAGTTTTTATCTACCTGAATTCTGATGCAAATTTTTTTTGCCTGTTAAATCTTATATATTTTCCAAAGTGAGTCAGGCTGTCTCTCTTAATTACATTAGGCTGAAAGAAAGTGTAGTTTTAAAATTTGCTTCTTTGTTATTTCATTTTTGTAGTTACATTTAGCTACATGCTTGATCATTACTTCTATGCTATGTGTTCTGATTTCTCCTTTCTGTGCCCATATAATTACTAATCTAGAAATACCTTTTCTTTACACCATAGCTATCATTTTAAGTTACTTTTATTTGCATTCTAGGAAATTGTCTCTTGATTACACATTGTGGTTTTAATTATTCTAGTGTCAATTTTGCTGTTTAAAACTGTCAATGAAGTTTTAAGTTTTCTTATCATAATGTTAGTTTTATTAATACCGTATCAGAACTAAAACATACTTTAGAATTAAAATACTGTTTTCTAGAGAGCATCTTGGTGAGCATAGCTAATCAAAAAGTTAGAGAGAAGGAGAAGAAGAAAGAGATATCTATATGATGCTAATGATGAATGGGATGTGTCCATTGTACAAAAATCAAGAGGCATCTATAACTTATCTCAAAATTTTAGCATATCTCTGTTGAGTCTTTATCATACCTTCTAAATCCATCATCCATATGTTTGACTCTCCAAACTAAGAAGCCTTTAACATATAAGACCAAGGTAGTTTTCAGTTATAATCAGTTTATCTCAGGAAATAGCTTGAGTTTTTCCTGGTGGTATTCTCACTATATCACACCATACTCCACATGACCGAGACATTATGCAAAACAAGTAGTCAGATCCATTTACTCAATCTGTGGTTCACACATCCATTCAGAAAACACACATGTATCAACATCCTGTAATACATGATACTCAGCTGATTCTAAGGCATTTAAAAGTGTAGAAAAAGAAAAAAAGCGTGGAATAATGGCAACCAATACTCCAATACTTGATCATACTCTCAGTGAGTTCATAGTGTACTGGTGGAGAATGAAAAACTAGCTATTATGTTATGTTATAAGTGGTAAATTGGAAATAGGAACAGAAAGTGATGGGAGCATAGAGTGAGGAAGATACACTAACAAGGTAACGTTATCTCCTGAGACAGTGAGTAGTTTACCTCATGTTGTCTCTGTGGTCTCGACTTCTTCTATTACTAGTCTCTTTAATTATTCAGTGAGTAGCAAATATACCTTCATTATGTATAAATGTTTGCATTACCTCCAAGGTGTGATGAAATTGAGTTTTTTAAGCTCTTGACTAGAAAATGTCTAGGGAATTATGGTACTCCTGGTCTATAGCATGAAAAAGAATCTGGAATATATAAAATCCACATCATGCTTTTTAATTCAGAAATAAGAGATTGCGCTCCTGCTGTGAACTAAACATAAGCCAACCCTCCTCCCTGACAGGTACACCCTCCATTTTTCAGCTCTAATTGATGAGGACCGATCAACATTTCCAATTTGCCTTCCTTCTTGACTAATTTAAATCCAGAGACAGACACTTGTGCACACAGGAGTGATTAATACAAACTGTGCTTATCTTAATTTGCTGGTACCTGCTTCAACAATCTTCTCTTTTTCATCTCAAATTAACGAACACAGATAAGAATTAAATGTGTGTAAACACGTTAAAGAGTGGAGAGAAATACGAAACCTATGACAGAAAGACATTCTACTAGTTCCATTAAAGAACTGAGGAGACAAATCAAAGGAGAAAGAACATCACATCATAGAAGAGAAAATTATGCAACAATCTGAATACTGGCATATATATACTGGCAAATATATATATAATTTATTTGGAACATTACTATACCTTTTTCCTTCTCTATAGTTAAAATTTATGTGTGGTCTATTGAATTTGGTGATTTTTTTTCTTAGATTTCCTAAGAGATCAATGTGGCTTTTACAACAAATACTATAAATAGAAGTGGGTACAAAGATACAAACAAATTTAAATCCAAATTCTGACTCTTCTACTTACAAATTGTATGACTGAGGAAAACTCATTAACTTAATGTTTAAAATAAAGATTCTTATAGGTATCTCACAATAAGAATTCATTGAATTATTTCCTGTTAAGTACCTAAAAATAGACCGATAGACAAGAGATAATCAATAATTGGTTTTCTTCAAACAGAAACGCACACTCACACACACACACACACACACACACACAGAGCCCAGATGGCCCTTTTTATTCCAAAAAAAATTCCTTTCCTAACTGACTTTTAATGCAATGAAGCCACTGCCATATGGAGAACTAACTCAATTGGGAGAACTACAATCCGATGCTTGCTATTCTGTTTTGGGGCCTTATTAAAATTTTGATTTTCCAAATAATACTCAAGGTATATATTCAAATAATGTGGAACCTTTGAGGTAAAGATGATACATTCAATGCAAACAAGGTAATCAAATCCCATCAGGGAATCTTTTGATTCTTGCTTCAAAACAAGAGAGTGTTTTCTCTCTATTTGAGTGGTGAAGATTTGAAGACATACCCTTACACCATAGTTCGACGAAGAGGGGTGACAGAGGCAAAGAAAGGTAGGTAGATAAGTAGGTAAGTAGTCAGGTAGATAGATGTTGAAATTAAATTTCTCATGAATGCAATTCCACGTCTATAGCCATAATTTCAAAGGAGAGTACCAAAATCAAACTGTTAAACAAAGTGGCTCCAGAATAGGGTTTGACTATTCTGCAATAAAGTCTTGATTAAGTTCCTCACAGAATATACTATAATGAGTAAGCAACGTCTTCCTCAAACCTCTTTTTGTTTCATACTTTGCTGCCGAAAAACTTTATATATGCAAATATGTATACATAAGCATATACACATATATACATATATTTCTGCTTTAATCTAATAATTTTTTCAAAATAAAAGTTAAAAACTTGAGACTTCTATAACGATAAAATATTATCATTCTAAAAAGCAAATCCCATTTCCTTATATAGATATTGATATATAAGTTTAGGAATTAGGATTGATTTTATGACAATTTCCCAAAATCCTGTAATTCCCTCACTTTCTCCCCAAATTTTGAAAATTATGCTTGTTTTCTTGGAACATGAATCTTTCTCCAGGAAGTAAAAATTGTGAATAAATAGAATAAATAAAATCCAGATAAATAAGTAAGAATTCATTAATACTTTAGCATTTTAAGATTACAATTATTTTGAATTACATCAAGAAGGGCCATCTACTATAAGACACCATGGAGTGCCAGACACAGAGCATCAAAATAAAGAGAGATCTCTTGAGAATGGTGGGAGATTTTGTTGGTGAGCTGATGCAGACACACTTTCTGATTCCTGGTGTTTATCAAATGCTCCTCTTCCTTTTTCTACACTCATTCTCCTCACACCAGCTGTATGCCATCTCACCTTTCCAACTGATAAACAACCAAACAACAGATTTTGGGTAGACACACCCACACCTGAAATATGCAAAGCTCCAAGCTGACAGAAACACTCACAGGCCCAAATCTTCATCAAAGTTGAGTCAAAAGGAAAACCTGAAGTGGATGGGGAAGCACTGTTGAAACACTTAGAGGAAGATGCTTTTCTCTGGCAGAGATTTTAGCTCTTTACTGTGGTTTATTTCCTGCGCTGATCTTATAAAATTCCCTTGATCTTTCTAAACCATTTTAAAAAAACATTAATTATTTAAATCTTCAAACTGGTCATGTCAGGGAGTGTATTAATGATATGTGAGCACGAAGAGAAGTGTGATGTGAGTGTGTGTGTATGTATGTGTGCCCATGCACTTGTGCATATGAGTGCAGAAAGGATGGAGAAGGAAAGTCTGGTAAATGACAAGCACACTTTACTCAGAGTGAAGAAGCCTGTCTTCTGATTTTAGGTAGGAGTATTTTACCATTGATCAGCTATGTACAGCTCCTAGTCACAGGCCCTCCAACGTTAACATAAAGGAATTGGAACAGAACAAATCTAACACCAATTTTAATTCTGAAATTCTACAATCCAAAGACACAGATACTCATTAAACACTATTTTAAACTATTTGACCAATTAAGATCTTCCAACAACTGATATTTTAGTATTTTCTGGTAACACATCAATGGATTAATAATTGTCTAATATGAGCCAGATCATGAGACTTGGGTAATTACTCGTTGGAAATACACTCCTTGTTCACTGCTCTATCTCTTTCCTACCCTACTGTCATTTGTAAACAATACTGATGCATTATTTGGGCATCAAAGAAAATACAGACTAAGCATTTTTAATCTGTGTACCTTTACAAGTGATACTGGCTCAACACAAATTTCACATAAGGGAAGCCATATTGTAGAAAAGAAACGATACTGCAACTTTGACCTTTGACTAACTCTGGATTTTATGGCCTCTCCCAGCTGCTATAAGTTGATAACTTTGTTCTTTTGAGTCCCTTAGGAATGTGATGAGCCCTGGGTAGAGAGTCTATGCTGATAGCCATCACCAATGACAATTGAAAGATCAGGGTATAGGGTGTTGCTCCAGTCTCTGATGCATATCAAGTAAAACAAAAGACTGTCAGGAACTAAGACCAGATGGATGCCCCCACCCTGAGACCAGATGCCTCCGCCTACCTGGAGACCACCCCTCTATATAACTGGCCTGTAGTCTTGGTTCTGTAAAATGGTTCTTTGAGACATTAGTCTGCCATCTTCCCCCTTGTTAGTAAGCTGTAATAAACTATCCTTTCTCTGCCACCATCTTGCCTCTTGACAATTGGCTTTTGTCTCATGGCAAGCAGATCGTGCCCTTTGTGTGGTAACACAAGCCTCCCTCCCTTCCCAGGATCTGCGTTTAGCTGAGGAGAAAGATCAAGTCATGCAGTGATGAAATTCCATTGACTGGTAGGATTTGAGGTGTGGTATAGTCAGGGGAGGAGCTTTGGAACCAGAGAGACCTTGGTCTGAATTTTCCTCTGCTACTCACTGGTTGTGAGGTTTTACTCAAGTTTGCTCATAAGGTTGTAATTAGGATTCTATGAAATAATCTATGAAAATTATTTCTTTACTTGCATGATACGTGTAGATAGCAGAACAAGGCTGAAATTTATTGAACTAACTAAGGAAAAAAGCCAGCAAACAAAACAATCTTCTTTCCCTTACTCCTTTCTTGTATTTTTAGCAAAGTGCAAATTCTATTAGACAAATTGAAAAGGTGTGATATCAAAGAGGGCAATTGGAACTTCTGATGGAGAAGAGCTAAGAGAGAAAAAAAGAACTGTTCAGGACCATTTCCACTCTAGATTCAATCAATATGGAGGATTCAATTTTCTTCATGGAAAAAAAAAAACCACATTACAGAGAATGTATTTCTATCTAAAGCAAATATATGCCTTTTGCAAACTGATGGCCTGTGTGGAAGTTTTTACAAATGTTCTTCATTTTATCACTGTAGAAACCACAAGAGGAATTCTAAAGAAGGAAGCAAGGATTGGGTAGACATACAGGCACTCTTAGATCTTGCAGTAATACACCAAGTACTATTTTAATACACCAGAGATGCCTTTAGCCACATGAGAAGATTTCTGAATGCAAAATGGCTAAGTGAAAGATGAATAAATACAAGCTAGTAGGACTTTTAAGACAATATAAGATAAAATATCCTGACTTATTGTTTATAGATTTTATTATTTTATTCAACTAAACAAAAGTTGTAAAAGCTGAAATAAAAACTGTTTGCTTGTTTAGGGCTCACTCTTCTTTTACTGAAAGATGTATGAAATAATGTTTTGCATCTGGGTTTCTCCCTTATTTAGACTGTCCATCGGAGAATCTGCTCTGCAGAGTATGAAGAAAGAGGGCTCATGTAAGCAACCTTAAACACTAGGGTTATGAGATCTCTTACCCACAGCAGTCTAGTTGAGGATTCTCCAATCTTATAGGAGGCATGCTGCAAATGTTTGTGCTTCAGTTTCATCATGGGGTAATGCAGGCATCATTTGGAGTAAGAGAGAGTTGGATTTGACCCTCGCAGCCTCCCTAAACTGCTCTATCAAGTTGGGTATCTTCAGAATGCACAGACTTCTTGAACTTCAAGTTGGACATCACTCACCCCGCTCTGGGAGGTCATTTCAAGCGGTATATAATGTATGCCAAACACATAATTGGTGGTACCATAGTAATAATTCTATATTATCTGTTTGTTTTAATATTTTAAACCTCATAAAAAAAGATAAGTGGGAAAAAACTCTACTTAATATATGATTATTTGATATAATTTGGCCTCATTTCAGAAAAGTATGTATCAAAAACAAACCAACATCTGATAGCCATACCCATTCTCCTTGGTAAGTGATTTTGACTATCCATTGTAGTCTATCTGCTCAGACTTGCAGACACTGTATTTTTTTTTTTTTTTGTGAGGAAGATCAGCCCTGAGCTAACATCCATGCTAATCCTCCTCTTTTTGCTGAGGAAGACCAGCTCTGAGCTAACATCTATTGCCAATCCTCCTCCTTTTTTTTGTCCCTCAAAGCCACAGTGGATAGTTGTATGTCATAGTTGCACATCCTTCTAGTTGCTGTATGTGGGACGCTGCCTCAGCATGGCAGGAGAAGCGGTGCGTCAGTGAGACACTGTATTATTTTAAGTTGAAAAATACGTTGCATGTTACAGTAATTCTTCTGTTCACTGATGTTTCCCCCAGTACCCATAATAATATCAAGAATACTAGGTATTCAATAAATACTTTTAAATTCATGTATACTTAATTTTTTTTTTTTTTTTTTTTTTTTTGTGAGGAGATCAGCCCTGTGCTAACATCCGCCAATCCTCCTCTTTTTTTGCTGAGGAAGACGGCCCTGGGCTAACATCTGTGCCCATCTTCCTCCACTTTTTATGGGACGCCGCCACAGCATGGCTTGCCAAGCAGTGCGTCGGTGCGCGCCCGGGATCCGAACCAGCGAACCCCGGGCCGCCGCAGCGGAGCACGCGCACTTAACCGCTTGCGCCACCGGGCCGGCCCCATGTATACTTAATTTTTATAACCTTTCTTAATATGGGCTCTAAAAGCAAACCAAGTTGGGTTTAATTCCTAGATCTGACATTACCTTGGGCAAGCTACTTAATTAACTTCACTAAGATTCCCTTTCCTTAACACTAAAACAATGATAATACACTTCATCTCCTTGGGCTTGTTTATAGATAAGTTAAAGGACATCAAACATTCCCATAGTACTTAGGACACAATAAATCATCAATAGGTGTTAACTATTACTATTGTACCTTTTTAACCTTGTGCCACCTATCAAATATGTGTTATAGCGAGTATCAGATACAGGTCAATATTTGTTTTTCTGGGAATAAAAAATACAAAAAGAAGAAGCAAGTAAATATTATCTTTCATGTGAAAACTTGATAACACACTTTCTAGTTTTCCAGTTAAAACTGGTCTGCCCGAAAATATATTCAACTATTCAAGGTGTTGGGACAGATAATTTTTTGAGTGAATACAAGTCAATACTTCTACAGAGAAATAACAGCATATCCCAGTCCTCTTAAAGGAATCATAATGAAAGAAGAATTTGGAAATTTCAAAGTTGTGCATCTTTAAAAGGACAAACACTCCACTAGCATTTTTTCCAAGAAACAGCGATAATTGCTCAAGGAATGTTTTTAAGGAACCTAGAAATGGCCTCAAAATTTTTCTAGCACATTCCTGAGAGCCCACACAAAAGATACAACTGATTTGCTATCAATGTCCAGCCTTGTTTCTTCAAGTAGAGAATCTAGAGGATGTGATTATTTCCTGTAATTTTGTTTGCTCAGCATTAAGCAGAAAAGATCTTGAACTCCCAGCCAGACTACATGGGACCTTTTCTGAAATGAACTAATGTTTATTAAAATAATTCAAATCTTTGATCTCAAGTTTCCTTTTATCAGTTCTGGTTTATTTTTATGAGCATCAGCTGACCAGTTTAAAAATTGAATTACCTGTCTCGAGTTTTCCATTTTAAAATGTTTGTTTGCTGAATTTTTGTGTTCTGTTCTTTACTCTGAGATAATCAATCACAATGACAGCAGGGATCTTGTCACCACCCTGGAGTATTCTGTGCAATCAATTAAACAAGAACATGAATAACATTGTGTACTACAATATATGAATTTCCTTTGTAAAGTCGATGTGAATCATCTGATTGTTCATATAATATAACTGTGTATTTTAAGGAAATACTTTACTTCCTGTTGCTTACATTTACCCATTCATTTTGAAAGCTGGTAATGCTAATGACTAACTTGTTTTCTTTAAATTGAAGTTACAATGATGACACTTGCATGTGCAACTGTTTTTGAAGAATGAGCCATTTTTTTTAGTTTATTTTTAAATTGATAAAGTAGAGGCAAAGAATATTTTAGTCCCATGCCAGTATTCATTCAGTTGGTCATCTTTTCAAATTTATTGGGCACATATTATACTACCATATTTAAATTTACCATGCTTATGGAAGATATCATATTACTGCATCAAGCATGCTTTTCTTACTTTATTTCTATTTTTTGCAAATTGACTTGTAGGGAGACATTCACAAAGTTGGAACTGCATTGTTAATTTGTTCCTAGTCTATAATGTCTTCTTTGCTCACTGTTAAATGACCTGCAATTTGAACTTACATCCAAATTGTAAAAGATCCCAAAATCTATCTCAATTCTCCAATCAAATATAATTCTCCCCAAAGTGGTGTCATTTTAATGTAAATAGCTTAACCCAATTAGTCTTTATATTTAAGACCCTGAAGTATTAAGTGTGGAACTTTCAAATCCAGGCTTCTATGGATTTTTATTTTATCTTGTGTCATATATGTCTATATTAAGGCTTCACCCCTTGCCTCTTTCCCCTGCATTTTTATATAAATGCATTCTGAGCCTAATGTGTTTATAACTATTAAATGCCATGTGTCAGTCTTCTGTGCTATAATAAAGTACATCCTTGCCTTTCGAATTTCTCTGGCAGCTATCTCCACGTTCACTGTCCTCCAATCAGCGTCTGCAAATGTAACCACTTAAATCTGATCCCACTGTCGGAATCAGTTACTCAGATAAAAGGCAGCCAAGATCTAAGCCTTGCTCCATGTGGGACCCTCTTAATACTTCCCCCCAGAGTGGACATGGTTCCTCTTACCAGGAGTGTCTGGTTTTTGTTTCTTTCACTCATTCTTTATCTACTCCCATGTCTCCTCCTGGATTCTTGCAAGCTCTGTCTTAAGCAGGAACCAATTATGCAGAATTGAGCCAAAGGCTTTCTGAAATTCAAACAGTCATAACATATGTACTGTCATTCTCAACACTGCTGGTACCACTTCAGATTGGAAAGGATGTTAAATAGGCAGATATGTTTTCTAAAACTAAATTTATCATTTCTGTTTTATTCCCTGGGTTAAAAAAATCACTATTGAGTCAACTTATTTTTTTTTACATCTTTAACTATTAAATGTATAGTTATGCTGCATAATCCTCAAAAAATTAATCACGTTTCTAGAACCTTTACTTATCCATTGATTTTCTGTGAATCACCTTTAATCCAATGGCCTACTCTGTTTTGTATATTTTCTGTCAAAGTAAAATTGTGATAGCAGTATGCAAGTAAAATTAAAAATGTTAAAAGCTTTGATACAGGTTTATATGTGTATAGAACTATCCAGGTTTTACTTGTCACTATCCTTAGAAATAAGCTACAGACTTGCATTAATATATGCTCTTCCAAGCTGCATTTTATTAAGCTCATTCCACAGCTCCACATTATTCTACTGTCTGTCTATGAAAGCATGGGTACATCTCATTTCATTCTTAAAATAAGTGAGTAAGCCTTTATTTGGTATCATTATGATGGCTAAATTTTCTTAGCTGGAATTTGATTCAGGGACAAGAGTGGCAAGAAAGCTTGTTTTGGCATAGAATATTCAACACTTTCCTCATCTATTCACTGGGAACTATTGGCGAGTGCTGCATATGTGTTTTTTGAACTTCATAGACAATGTCATATTTATTTTTATCCTCACGGTCTTTTCAGGTAAATGTTAATAGTCCTATTTTTCCAGATGAGAATATTGAGATTTAGACATGTTTTAGTAATCTGCATTCAGTCCCACAGCCAAATTATTAGAGCTTGCATTCAAACACCAGAATCATCTACATCTGAACTATATTCTTAGCCACTGAACATATGCTGCTCCAGAAAACGTATGTACATACACAGAGACACAGACAAAAGAATTTCTTCAAAAAAGAAATCTCATTCACCAATCCCAGACTAAGAATTCCTGTTCTAAGTTAAAGAGAAAGTTGAAGGAGACCTTGCAGTTTCTTCTGGATAGGCCACCACTTTTCACTGGGAAAAGGAAGGAAATTAGAAACCAGGACAGAAATTCTATGTTAGGAATTATGACTGTTTTTGGCTAGACAACAGATCGGCAAACTTTTCTCTGGCAACCATGTCTCAGGCTGGATAGTAAACATTTTTGGGTCTGTGGCCATGATATGGTCTCTACTGCAGCTACACAGTTATGCAGTTGTAGGCGAAACAGCCACAGACAAGGGTAAACGAAAGGGCATGGCCAGATTGGACCTGCAGTAGCTCCCACTGCTGAACCCTAGGCTAGAGCCTACAACACGCTGTCTTTTATAGGAGCCTGGGTTTCGTAATGAGGATATAGGAAGAGGCACAGGAAGAAAGTCATGATTTTAAGCTTATCCTACTCTGGTACAGTCCCTCAATAATTGCTCTTTAATATGCTTTACCAAGAATAAAAGCTTCTCAAGGGATCTCTATTACTATCAGCAGAGACCAGGCCATGGAACCTAGCTTTTTACTCTGATGATGAAAATAGCTATCAGTTATTGGCTATTTGGCAGGAAAGGGGGAGAGCGAGCTTTGTTGAATGCAGAGCTTCTCATGTACTAACAGTATAACATTTGGTGTTAGCACTTGGTAGTGACAAGTTCTGGAAGAAATTAGTCACACAGTTGCAAGGTTCATTATTAGATTTTTGGAAGAAGGATAACATGAACGTGATGTTGAAGGAAAGACTTCTACACAGAGATGTAGAAAGTTTAGTGGAAATATTAAAAATTAGACTGTGAAGTGGTGTTTGACAGTAAGGCTTTAACATGGCCAAAATGCAACCAGATAAAAAAAATTAATGTAAGGACCTAGGGCGTAAAACAGTAAGTTAAGAACAGTAACAATTAACAAAAAAGGATTTGAGCCTAAAAAAAGTTGTTAAATAATTGATACACATTTTGAGTAATTCGTTTCAAATGAAGCACTTTAGAAAAAAAATGCATGCATTTGGTCTTTTCCATCTCAAAGTACAAGTCAAGAATGAAGTACTTGGAGGTGGGAAAGGAAGAGCCATGGAGTTATTGTTACATAAAATTTACACATGAAAGAATGTTCATGAGACAAAACTATTACAAAATAACAGTCTTTTGTTGCTTCACATCACCTTGCTTTGCCTCTCCATTTCCATGACCCCTGCCTCTTCTCACCCAACCAGACTTCCATGCCAATGAAGTGTTGGTCAAGTGGTTTTGAACACCTTATGTATTTCTCACTAGACTTAGTCACCACCAAAGTTATGAATATCGCCAGGGCAGCTTCTGTATTATAAAGACCCATGAAGCAAGAAGAGAACCATATTCTTGATGTCTGTCTGGTTTCACATTTATACACATAAAACCATTCAGAATTATTATTTTTTCATGGGGGCTTATTTACGACAACGTACAGATGTTTCTGTTTCACCTAGAGAAAAAATATCTGCTATATAATATAGAAGATAGAACTTAATTGAACCCATCAGATGATGATAAAGAAACAATGCTACATTTCAGATGACTTAACTGCAGCTCAGTCTCCAGCCCTTTTCCCCCCAGCGCCCTGTGGATTTTTTCTGTGGCCTTTCCCCTCTTTGAAGTCAGTGGGAGCTCTGAGCTTAGAAAAGTCACCCAGAGTACAGAAGTGCACAAGGACAAGGCTATTTGACTTTCTGCCCTCACGAGGATCATGGGGTGGATGAATTAGTAAGCAGAAAGAAAAAAAAACCTAACCTTAGTCCAAATGCAAAGCAAGCATTTTTCTTTCTTTTTTTGAAGTTCAATATTGTTCCTTTACTTTTTTTTATTTTGTGTTTTTACCTTTGCCCTTCCTGTTTCCAACAGGGGTTGGAAGTACTTAAAACTCTTCAGAAAGCATGCTCTGTTGATATTTCTAACAGGGACTGGAGCAGAAAGTATGACTTATGAACCTCTACTCCTTTGATGCACTATCGCTAAAGCTGGGAGTGCAAAGCATGAATGGATCAGGCTTGCATTAGCCCTCAAGGGACTGCCAAGATCAAGGAGTTGTTGATGGGGATTTCAAAAGATGAATAATCAAGCAGACGTCTTCACTGTGCATTAGCACTAATAATTAGTAGAGGGCATTACCCACGCTTTTCTTAAAACAAGGATATTTAATGTTCTCATTGAATTATCTATGATTTTCCGCAAGTATCATTTATTAAAACATTTTGAATCCTTAAAAGGAAAGATATTTTATAAATCCTTACTGTAATGGCCCATCACTACATTTTAATAAGCCGTTAGTATTTATTAAACATACAATTACTATCTTATTAAAATAAAAGTTAATGCCAATTGGAGACACTTAATTTAATATATTACTACTTTGGCTAGTTAATATCAACCTCTCCCATGTTTTCCAATAGATGAATAAAAAATGTAATTACTGTATATTAAAATTTTCTGGGTAGTTTACTTTTATTGCACTATTGGATTTACTTTCTCTTTTAATCTGCTTTGACTTTCCTGGACCTACATCAATTCACCTGGTAACTTTTCAATCACACAAGACCAAGACATTTTTCTTGGCTCTACGCTCAAAGAATATGCCTGGTGTATAGTGAACTGATGGATGGATTTTGACAGCAACCAACTGATTTTATTTCAATTCAGTGGATATTAATTGAACACTGTTCACACGTAAGAAACTATGCTAAACATTTTAAGGAATAGAGAAAGAGGCCCTAGGTTGATCAACTATTCTGGTTTGCCCAGAACTGAGAGGTATCTGAGTATTTGCAGAAACCAGAACAGGTTTTTCACCCTAACTGAAATTCCCTTTCTTAGGACTGTTACCTCAAGAAGAAAAAGACAATGAATAAAGAATGCATGCTATAATATCAACTTTTATAAATGGCCCAGCAATACAAGTAAGTATATATTATTCCTGGGTAAGTGGCTGAAAAGATGCTACTATCAGTGGTTTTTGTTAATATTGATGATAATCATGATTTGGGCCATATCTTGTTTTAATGCAAAACCTCACAGGACATAGGATAATTACGGTACTCTTATGAGAATTCGGAAATGCTGAATAGTTAAAAATGCTGCAGTAGGTTCTCCTTAATTGTATTTTCTTGGTGCTAGAAATTACAAGCATTGAGATAACTTGAGTTATATCTTCCCTGCCTGGCAGTTTGTATTTTTTAGAGCATTTCCTTATATAATCCTGCTGGTACTGCTGCACACAGGTATTCCCATCTTACAGATAGAAATACTGAGGCTTAGGAAAGTTAAGTAACTTGTTCAATATTAAAAGTGTAAATTGTAGCCAGATTTGAACTCCAGCAGTCTAGCTTCAAAGCCCAAGTTCTTAACCATAATTATTATCTGCCTCCCTGCAACAGTGCTTGATTTGGCCTTGCGGTAATCATTACTCAATTTCATTGGAACCTAATAACCAACAGGGTTATCTCACCCTTATAGCTAGCACAGCAAGCTAGTTACAGATTTGAACTAGCTTTCCTAACTTTTAGCCTGATTTTCTTTCCATCATACCACAAGATCTCTAAAAAAAAAGTTTACTTTTTCTTATACCTATATATCTTATATCTAGCATAATCCCATATATCTAGCAAAAGCCCACGTAATAGCATTTAATTTATTCAATCACCTATAGACAAAGAGGTGCTGGGGAAATCAAAGGAATTTTGGATATGATCACTTTCTTGGCATTAATAATATAGCAGGGAGAGGAAGCACTAGTTTTGTTTTATTTTGGATTCCTTTATTATTTTGTAAAAGCTGTGGTATTCTTGTATAGATATAAACTTCATTTGAACAAGTTAAAAAAATATAAAGGGTTTACACTCTGGTTGAAGCAGGCGAACATGTTTAGAGCCCCAACCACTTGATGCCCACCCCCTTTACCACCCAGGAGGAGAGATGATAGTGAGTTCTGGCCAGCATGGCTTAGGAACCATGGCTATCGATTCTACAGCCATGGCGTCTTTGGTGACATCTGAGTGAAATAGTGGAGAAAGATCTCACAGGTCTGGTGGGATTTGATTTTGGCCTTAAAGCACAAGGAACATTTCAATGGTTCTACATAGGGAAGTCAATTGATTGTGTGGGGATGGTCAGCAAGAAAAGCCATTTAACAAAATCAGGGCATTTGCATTGAGAAAAAAGATGATGTGAGACTATAAAAGTCTCATTTGAATGTGACATTACACTTTAGGGATTTCTTGTAAGAGAGGATATTAGCTAAAACCAGGTAAATCGAAAGGAGGAAACCGATTAGTCCTCAAAACAGGCTCAACACGTGAAATTTTGCTCCCACAAGGATGTAAATGAGTACCACATTTAAGTCTTTTCATAACGTCAGAGTAAATAACACTGGTAGTACCCTTGAACTATTAGAAAAACCAAGAATTCAGTCAGATTACATTTTACTGTCTTAAAGAATTGCAGAATCCTATCAAACTACTTAGAATACCTAGATGAGAATCCACTTAAAGGTAAAAAAGACAAAATAATGCAGAATCTCATTAAATGATATGGCATATTGGTGATATTTGCAGACTTCTGCCAGTTGTCAGAAGAAGGTGATGATGTGGCATGGAAATTTGTATCCTGAGTACTTCCTTATTTAAATTATAAAGTCTCCATTACAGACTCTAAAAAGAGTTCAGGGTGTGCCATTGAAATCCCAATTTAAGTCTCTGGTCATTTTCCAATCACAGACATCAGAACAGGAAAATCCAAAGATTTTAGAATGAATTATTATATCTAATTGAGTTACATTTATTAACCTTAAGAAGATTAAAATTAAGTAGAGAAATATTTAAAAGAATTTATCCTGGAATATCAATATTTTGATTTTAGAGTGTGCTGTATATGTTTGGTGAATTGAGAATTTAGCCCGTCAGTATCGGTATTACAATTCCATTTTTTAATGTGTTGAGTAATTAATCTAGTCTTGCAATTTTATATTGAAGTCTAATAAAGTTTATACACATTAATGAATGATTTAAGAGAATACAATATATATTTTATTTATTTACTTCGTAAGATTCACTTAAGTACTTGGGACAGTTTATTGTCAATTAGATAATTTAAGTATTTAAAAAGAAAAGAAAAGAAAAGAATTCTATAAATACAGTTGAAAGTGTTTGAGGAGTATATTTAATAAGCTTGTAAATGGAAAAAACATTTATTAAGGTCCTTAAAAAGTGATTATTATTTGCAATGCTTACTAACAGAGACAAAAAACAAAACAGAACAAAAAAAGTAGGTTTTAGGATATGTAACTTCAATAAATTTAATATTGAATATTTAAATCAAAATATTTATGAACAGAAAATCATCCTTGAGGACATTAAAACTCACATTGGCATTAGGTGGGTGAACTGAATTCACTATAAATGAAAATGCCTTCTGTGATACTTAGTAATTACAGAATAATTTAGAAATGGAGAGGTAGCACTACTAAAAAAATGTAAATAAAAAGCTACTATGTGATTAGACACTCCGTGAAAACTAAGGAAAAGGTGAGTTTTTAACAGGTATCATGTTGATTTCTCAAATGTGTTAGCCTTTGGACAACTAGGAACTGGAGTTATGAGGGGAGTCAGAGTGAATATTGTTACATGGAAAAAGTTTCCATGGCTTAATGGACCACTTCACACTCTGTGTGATGAATGCCATTACCTGTTTTTCATAATTCTCATGCTACCTCTAAAAAGAAAATGATTGAGATATTTCACACTGTAATTAACAAGTGGATGTTGTCTCCAGTCTTAATTTCATTTGATTGAAAAGTTATGGCATTTATGATTGAAAATAAGTGTGGACCACATAGTTAATGCTACATTAGCATTCAATCCCAGTTGAGGAGTGGGGTGGGAGTGAGGGACTGGTGTCTGCTGCTTATATCACAATCAACCATTACCCCTCGAGTCTGCCAGGAGAGCAGTAGTTCTATGATATTATGAACGATTGAATGATCTCCTATCATTTTGATAAAGGGGATATTTTGAGGTGATTTTATTAAATAGCTATGTAGCCCACATAGCCTAATAATATAAAATGAAAATCAAATTTGAAAACCATTTTGTTTCCTAAATATTTTGGATTTCTCTGGAGGCAAACAAAACCCAAACACTTTCAGCCACCACAGAGGCCAAAGTACTCGTTTGGGAGAACCACATCAAGGCAACTGGTTGGGGGTTTTCTTCAAAATGAAACATTTGTGGTCAGTTGACATTGCAGAAGGTTGGGTTGAGCAAACTGTATCAAGAGGGAAGTGTTTGCTGACAGTTTGACAAAAGTACATGTTGCTTTTGCTTTACCAGAGGAGAGGTTAGGCGATACACCACCACTCCCAATGAGACCTTGGGGTATTGCATAGCTATCCATTCACAGCTTTCACAGTGATGAATGAGGTCTTAGCAGATGCCTTGCAGAGAGGGTTGGAGAAGAACAGATTCCTCATATGTCTGCCCTTTTCCCCTCAGATTGGGCCAGGCAGATGATTAGAGAAAAAATGGTCTGGGCAGTTTAATGAAACACATCTGCTTTGGCTGTTAATAGAAAAGTCCTTCAGAAGCTCTTAAAGCAAAAGCAATTTAATTTTTAAAAACATGTATATGTATGTATGTTTCATATATATTTAAAAACAACTATATATGTATTTGATACACGCATACAGCAAAATATATATTTATTCCAAGGATAAAACTTTCCTTGCCTGCAATCCCAGATGGATAGATACATTGCTGTATCTACATCCAACATGGGCCCCTGACTATGCAGTTATGACATCAATAGGTGGTTGTGTTGATTGAATGTAAAGGAAACTGAACCAATGTAAATCCAAACCATTTTAATCTGTTACGTTTGCTAAACAGCATAGGGAATTTTAGAGTGACAGATAATTTATTGAAAATACCTGAATGTACTGACTGCACAAGGTACTAAAATCATGCTGAATGCTGCCTTTCTCACATTGCCTTCACTACTGATTCTTACCCAGGATCTCACTGAGGTAGCTGAAAGCTAAAAAAGAAGGGGCAAAATCCTTATTTCAACCTATTCACTTCAAAAATCATAGATGATGTTTGAAAGAGGTTTTATTTTACAAATACTAGCTTAGACACTCTTATTGTGTTTGATATATTTTTATTTGAATCAGGTTTATATAAAAATTCACTTAAAATCATTTTCATACATGTCCAGTATTTAGTACATGGCAAAATATGGAGAGAGAGATATATATATATATCATGCATATGCATCTGCTAAAGAAAGAATAAAACACGCAGAGCAATACTAGTGAAATTTTACAAAAGCAAAAAGCATTATTTTTGTGGAATATTTTCATATTGAAACTTGATACTATTGAGTTTTTGATACTTATGACATTTCTTAAATAGTTAACAACAATTCACCATTGCTGCCAGGAAACTAATATTTATAAAGAGAAATATGATGGGTTGATATATTGTGAATTAATTGAAATTTTGGGGACTAGCTCTTAAAACAATTTCCATTTTATTAAATTTATTTTTATTAAATATATTCTTCATATAATGAAAGTTTCATGAAAAATGTCTAGTTCTTTCAAAATCAGGGCAAACATTTTTCAAACCTTTATGAAGAATAACTAGGAAGCTAGCCTAGTGGTTATTTAATTTAGAGCAATAGACATTATTTTTAACTACTAAAAAGTATCCTTATTCTTCTTAATAAAGAAAAAACTCAGCATCGGTTTTAGAACATGAACTCTCATCTACTTTCATGCATATAATATAACCTGTTTAAAAACAAATTGAGAACTTCCATGCT
The DNA here is from genome assembly GCF_020826845.1 of Diceros bicornis minor. NCBI lineage: Eukaryota > Metazoa > Chordata > Mammalia > Perissodactyla > Rhinocerotidae > Diceros > Diceros bicornis. The sequence goes on from NC_080763.1 coordinate 31,500,702, forward strand.
AAGCCAATTTGAACAGAAACAAGTTATAAAAACTTTGGGGATTTTAATGTTTATAACAATGGTTCTTAAACTTTAGAATGCATAGAATCACCTGGAAGGCTTTATAAAACAGACTGCTGGACTCCCCTCCAAAAATTTCTGATTCAGTTGGTCTGCGATGGGGCCAATTACACGTCTTTTTTTCAAGTTATTAAGTGATGTAGATGCTGCTTCTGAGGACTGCCCCCTGAGAACAACAGGTATATTCCAACAATTTGACCTTTGGATGCGAATCCACTGTTACTAATGAGAGAACAAAAATACAAAATGATGGGGTAAGTTAACCAGAAAGGAAGAAGGAGAATGTTCTTCCTTCTGTTTGAGGAAATAGCAATTTTTGTTGTTGTTTCTTTATCTTCTTTTTACTTACCCAGAAAACCAAATAGGAACCAGAAAATTACAGGAGGAAACGTAAATAGGCAATTGACCTGTATTTATAGCAGTTTGATCCTGCTGAAGAAGAGTTCTCCAAATCTCACTCAGCCTTCTTAAGTCATGAGGCATCCATCCTTTCCTTTTCTGTACGTTCCTGAGGTGCTATGGTAATTTTATGTAGTTCCCTTATTTTATCCTTGATAATCTTTATTTTTTGTGTGTCATCACTCCACGACAGAACAAGCTTTATATGATGATGATACAACTTCTTGCAAAAGCTTTGCTTTCTTTACTCATGCAAACATTGTTTGTCTAGACTTGTTGGGATATTCCTAGCTCTCTAAACTATTCCTATTACAAATTCATATAGACCTTAAAGGTGTAGCTTTCCCCCTTCATAGCTGGAATCTCCTGGAACAGCCCACAATAGGCTTTATCCTGTTCGCCTAGCCATTATCGCTGCTTCATTACCGGGAACATCAAAACTAGGCATCACGTCTGTATAACAAGGTTGTGCTTTCGTACTTGGTCCACGAACTAATTTAAGCCTCTTTCTCCGAATGAGAGCAAGAACTACCTCTTCCTTTGTGTTTGCTCTCAAACTGCATGCCAGTTTAAGCCCATCGCAACAATAGGGTGATTTTCTGGAACACTGGGCTCCTAGCCCAGTTCTCACAACGACATCAACACTCGCCAGGAAGATACTGAACACAAGAAGGAAATGTGAACCTCGTCAATGTTATGGCATCATTTTTATATAATCTCATTTTTTAAAAAATGGTCATCTATTTTTAAAGTTCACCTCCCCTCTTTATGGCAGAAGGTTGATTTACATACAGTCCCCAGCTAATGTGGCTAATGTGTAGTTTTGGAACTATTCCTTAAATGTCTCAGGCTCTTAGTTTCCTTCAGTGGGTGGATCTGAGCACTCTCAAACATTTTTCAGCTTTATAACGGGAAGAGTCTGTGGTGCCAAATAAAAGCAATTACAATCACAATCACAGTTTAAAAAATAACTTGGTTTGAGGTCAAATTTCTTTGTCTTTCTTCAGCACCGAGCATAATTGCTAGATGCCTTATCACAGTAGATGCAAATCTCAATATACAAGCAATGCATAGAAAGAAATAAGCCCAGTCTGTAAGGAAGTTCATTTAGTTTTAGTTTATAGAATGTCTCACTGACTGCTTTTAAAATATTTCCTATACCAGTTTGACGACATCATGAAAGACTCTAAGTTCATCAGTGGCCTTATAGATTTGCCCCTGCCCAGAAAACCAAATGAAGTTTTGGGCTTTTTTGCATCAGAAAATTCATTTTCAGCAAGAATGTCCCCAAATTTCCTTCCCAAAAATCCATGTAAAAAGATTCTGACAAATGATCATTTCACAAAAATGTCTCATATTGTGGTAGCTGTCTGTACATTTTCCCCACGTTTTCTGTTGTTGCTTTGGTTTTTTGATGGAAATGTAAGTAAGGTCTTAGCACCCGCATCCACTTAATGGAAATGAAGAGCATTTTGCAAGACCCAAAATTTTCCATCATTGAATCTATTTAGGGAGGTTACACAGAGTCATTCTTCCCCTAATCTCCTACTGATTTTCAATGCAAATACCACCAGCCTCACTCATGGCCACAGGATTTAGTTGCGCACTTGACTGAAAACCATGTCAATGCAAATTCAGAGGATAAACCAGCATGCAAATCTCCAAGTCTTCAGCAAGTTATAATTCAGCCACAGTATTAACAAGACAAGATAGCAATTATGCAAGCAATCAGCTGGAAGGTTATTTTTAATTTAAAATTTTCGCATCTTTACAGCTGGCAAAAATGAGACCCTGCCTATTCTTTCTTGTAAAACCTACTGAGTAGATGCCAAAAACCATATGGTACATTATCACAGCCATGTTCCACGATGAGGCACACACACATGTACATACAGTCACACAAACTGCTTCAGGAAGAGTAGAGAGACTTCTGATGAGGTTAAATGGTTGTATTCTCTTCCAGTGTTATTTACTAATCTTTCAGAGATCAAAGCATAATTGGTATGCAGTAAAAGCTAGATATTTGAAGGTAATCATTTCTGGGCATTTTTTCACTCTCATTTCTTAACTCTTATCTCTGGTTTCAGAATTTCTCTTCAATCCCGCTTCAGGGTGCTGTAGTTGAGGTAACTTCAGTTGAGACTGGCAAAGAAAGTGGCTCCACCTTTTATCACAGTGTGAGGGCCCATTTTGTGTTGAGAGGCCAACTGTAATTTATGACTGATGGAGCTATTTAGTTAATTTAGTTTAGGTCTAGATATATGAAAGTCTCCCTGCAACGTATTCTCTCTAAGAAGGCAGAAATCACCTTTTCATGATGCCCTGCATTACTCATGAGTCAGGGCAGACAATGCATGTTCTGTTGTAGTATTTTCTGGAAAGACAGGCACAGTCTTGGAAGGGAGACATAACACTCCAACATGTTAAGATGGTTGGAGTTTAGGAAAGCAAGAAGCATGTTTGAGAACTAGAGGTCAGCCTGGTCTGGGTTAGAATCCAGGGTGCCTTCCTAACCTGCTGAGTGAACTGGACAGGTAGCTAACCTTCCTGGACCTTAGATGTTCATCTGTAAATGTCTAACTCCTTGCTTCTCAAGGTGTGGCCAGTATCATCAACACCCCAAAACCACTGACTCAAAATTCATCCAATAGCAAAATTCCCATTTGATTGTATGCATGTTAACATTTGACCATCACTAGAATATCATACAATAGGTCTTCTGTAAATGCTAACTTTATTTATTTATTGAGCACCTACTGTCTCCCTGATGCTGTGGCAGGCTCAGTGGATATGATAGAAACCAGAAACTAGCATTGGCCTTTACTTCCATAGTAAGAGAAACAGACTTGACTCTCATAAATGAAAGCTTAACTGCAGATTGAGATGAGTGCCCTGAAGGCATTGAAGGAGGCCTTATGATCATAAGGAAATTTACTTGGGCAAGGGTATCACAGAAGCTGCACAATTATTCTTAAATTTTGTCCTTAGCTCCATTCCAAGAGACCTCCTTGTCATTTCTTCTTTCCTGAAGCATTTCAGTTTTAACATCTTGTGTGTTAACCAATCTTGTCCTTCTGAACACATGTTAGATCCCCTAGGATTATATAGTCTCTTTCTCCTTGTTGACATCCAATCCCGGACTTCCAAACAACTACGTGTCCTGCATTAACTCAGCAGACATCAATCTCTCGCTTTCTTCCTCCACAGGATTCTCTCAGGAAGGACATTTAGCCTGATAAGGAAGATGGATCTCTTCACTATTCCAGGCAGCAAGTGGAGTCTCTGCTGCAGTTCATAGGATTCCAAAAGGTCAAGCTCCCTCTCTGGACATGTTATTTTATAGTAATTATTTTCGCTTGGTTTCTCTTCCTTTAAGTACTATTCTTGGGCTCCACTAAATCCTGACCTGCCCACCCAAGACTGCTGGTTCCTGAGTTACCATATCAATAGTAATAGCACAAGCCACACAAAATAACAATGAATAAGAGATCCAGATGGACCAAACCTCCAAAATAGGAAAACAGAAAAGAAGGAAGAATCTCAAACCCATTCCCCGCCACCAACTCTTGATACTTGGACGCTGAAGTAATCATCATTAAACAATGGCAGACACTTATGAATTCTAATTACCACACCACAGTATATGCTTTCGAGAAATATTTTAACGATATCATTAATTAATGTTTATAGAACATCTTATCTTGTTGAGGCTCGTTCATTTTGTGTGGCAAATTACCTTTCAATGCAAACCAACTGGTTAAAGGGCTTCAGTGGCTCCCCATTAAGCAGTGTATACAAGGTTCAATTTCTTACAAGTCGATTCATTTACCATGGCCTTCCACCTACCATATCAAAGACATAGAGATTTCCAAATGCGTCTTATTACTCCATGAATCAGAGTCTTTTTCCAGACTTATTCTTTGATCTGGAATTTGCTTATTATTCCATTCTCCGAAAAGAGTCTGTTTTTTCATTAATTGTTACTCATATCTCCTTAGTGAAGCCTTTCTTGACTCCCTGAACAGAATTAAATAATTAGAAATTCCCAATAATAACTTCCGTTAACTATTTTATTGTGCTATATTTTTATATTACACAACATATGACACAAATATTTCTGAGTTTTTGCATCTATTTGCACATTATATTGTGATCTCAGGAGCAGAGGTCCTGCCTTTTGAATTGTGTATTTCCGGAGTCTAATATAGTGTCTGAAGCATAGTGTGTTCTTGGGAAAAGCGTGTTTAGAACATCAGTCAGGACAAATTGTGTACATTTTAATAAACGAATGAATGAATGCACAGGGTCGTAAACTGCTTCCATCCATAATTGAAAGCAGAACAAAATTAAACACCATAGCCCTGCACATTGCTTGTTTTGTAATCAATGCTGAAATATTTGTAAAATCAACAAAAAGAATATATGGAGGGAGACAGAAAGACAGCTCTACCTCCTGAGCACTGAAATTGTATCATTTGCTTACAATAACCCCAGAAGCGTACATAGGCACTTTTCAAACCTTTCAAATCAAATATCATGTTAGGAAAGTATTCTTTACTAGTAGAACAACTTCTATGGTTCCCAGAGCAATTGGTAAATATTATCTTATCAATTTTACTAAGGTAGACAGGCTGAAAACATTACACTTATTCTTCAGATGAAGAGGGCAAAAGAGAGTATGTGCGAGCATGTGTGAGTGTGTGTTTGTGTGTGTGTGTGTGTGTGTGTCAGGTGAAAATCAGCTTTCACTACGCTAACTCCTCCTTAGTCTGTCTTTCTCAGCTCATTGCTAGTCTAAGTAAAGATCACCACCCACAAGATGATCAGGCAGTGATTTGGAGCAATCATTTAAATGACTCTCCTACCAGGTGTCACACACTGTGTTCATTCTGCATAATGCTAGAGACTAGTCAACAACAAAATTTCTTTTTCTTTCCCTTTCAATCTCTGTCAATCTCTCTCTTTCTCTTTCTCCTTCTCGATAATGGCTTTCTATAGTACTTCCTGTTTCAAAGTTGGGGGAAAAACAAAAAATATGAACCGCGTATTCTTCTCTCAGAGAATTCACAATTTGATGGGATGCCAAAATTTGTTCTCTGTCTTAATTGTTGCTTGTTTATACATGATAATAAATACACAGACCAAACACTCCAGCAGAAATGCAAGCGTCTATGCGGTCCATACTCTTGGAGAAAGGCTTCAAGGAGCCACCTTCTCTGTGCTCTTAAACCTTTCGATAGTAGGACGAGTCTTAGTTTATCCAGTCTCATTTGTTCTTAACCTTCAAGAGACTCCAATCATGCTATTGGCCTCCCTTTCTTTCACACACACAGTTCTCCATCCTGTTTCAACTCATGTTCTGTGTCCCGCTTAAACTCCCCTTCTCATTCTACCTTCTCCACATACTCAAATTCCACCCACCTTTCAGGATGCATACCCTGTTCCCACAAATATCTCTGTCTCCTGGTGATTCCTTTTCATCCCTGAAGTCTTAGTAAATATTACAAAATTTAGCACATAATTACATACTATAATATATATATATATATATAATGTACTATAATATTCTCTATTTGTTCCATGTATGCACATCTTATTCCCCCAAGGATGATCTAAGTGTATAGACTTTTACAAACATCACATCTTGATTTATATGCTCCAAAGGCTGAACAACGGTAGGGACTCAATAAACACTTCTTGCTTAGGAGTTGAGATTAAAGTATATTTATTCATTTTTCCTTTGCCAATGCCATACACTCAAAGCTTCTGGCCCTTATTCACACAGTTCTCTATGCCTGAGGTTCCTTCTCTCCACCCTCAACCTTACAAACTCCTACTCCTTCTTCAAGACCCAGGGCATTGAAGTACTTCTCCTCGGTCATTCTCAGAATTAATTTGTTGTACTTTCATGTGCCTGTGATACTTTACACAGTACTCTATTTTAGCTATAGTTACATATCCTTATAATTTTAACAGTTATAAATTTATCACATCAATACCATCTGTAGTAGACTGAAAAATGGCTCCCAAAAGATAGCCACCTCCTAATCTCTGTAACCTGTGAGTATTACCTTATAAGACAGAAAAAAAGGGTCTTTGCAGATGTGGTTAAGAATCTTGAAATGAGGAGAGAATCGTAGATTATCCAGGCGAGCTCTAACTGCAATCATATCTATTTTTATAAAAGGGAGGCAGAAGCAGATCTGAAACCAACATAAAGAGTGGGTGAGGTACAGACCGAGCAGATATTTGAAGACACAGATCGTGAAGATTGGAATGATGCACCACAAGCCAAGGATTGACAGCAGCTATCAGAAACTGAAAGAGGCAGAGAAAGGATTCTCCCCTAGAGTCTCCAGAGGGAGCTTGTCTCTGCTGACACTTTGATTTCAGCCCAGTGGTACTGATTTCAGACTTCCGGCCTCTGAAACTATGAGACAATAAATTTGTGCTGTCAAAAGCCACCTAGTTTGTGATATTTTGTTACAGTGGCCATAGGAAACTAACATGCCATCTCTCAAATTACTCAAACTATTTCCTCTTCTTTTCTCTTCCCTACCTTTAGCATTATGCCTTCCATATGGAAGTATGTTTAAGAAATGCTTACTGAGTCCCTACTAGATGTAAGCTATTATACTAGGTGCTTGGAGATATCATTGCAATAAGGATTTTAAAGGCTGAGTTTACTCTGATGTTTTATTTTTTATATATCCAAACTTAAGCTTTCCCTGAAATTCCAGATTTGAATATCTAACTGCCTGTTTTATTTTTCTACTTGTATTTCAAAACAGCGCCTCAAAATTAAAATGGTTGAAACTTAAATCTTGATACATTCACTCCAGGTGTGTTCTCTGGATGCCACGCTCTTCCTTCTCTCTAAATTGCCCCATCACTAACCACACTGCACAAGCCAAAAATCTTTTTTTTCTCTTTCTTTACCCTCCACATCCAACCCATCTCAACAAGTCCTCTTGTCCTTATCTCAAAATGACATCCCATATTCATTCATTTCTCTCCATCACCACCACCACCACCCACTTCCACTCTCATGAGCACTACAGTGGGATCTTTGCTGGTGTCCTCGATTCTGCTCTTGTCCTTTCCCTTTAATTTATTCTGCATTTATTTTCCAGAGTGTTCTTTTAAAAAAGGAAACCAGTTGGTCTTATACCTAAAAACACCCTAGTGTCTTGCCATTGCTACCTTAGCTCAAGCTGTTATAACAAAATACTATAAACTGGTGGCTTATTAACAAGAGAAATTTATTTCTCACTGTTCTGGAGGTTGGGAAGTCCAAGATCAAGGTGTTGGCTGATTCAGTGTATGATAAGTGTCCACTTCTTGGTTGCAGAATGCTGTGTTCTTGCTGTGTCCTCACATGGTGAAAAGAGAGTAAGCTAGCCCTCTGACCTCTTCTTATAAGGGCACTAAACGCATTTATGAGGGCTCCACCCCCATGACCTAATCACTTCCTAAAGGCCCCACCTCCAAATACCATCACATTAGTGGTTGGATTTCAACTTATGAATTTTGAAGGGACATAAACATTCAGTCCGTAACAACTGCATTTCAAATAAAACTCCAAAATTTCACGGCATCTCATGAAGCCTATGTCTCAGACTTCATTCCCTACCACTTCCTGCTTTGTTCATGATGCTCTAACACACTGGCTTTATTTCAGATTTTTGAATAAATCAAGCTCTCTCTTACCTTAGAGACTTTACAATGGGCTTTGCATTTTCGGACTGGAATGCCATTTCCTCATATTCACTAGGTAATTTAATGTCATCATTTAAATTCTAATCTTAAGAAGTTAACTGGTCCCTCTCTGCTACCACAGCCAATTATAATTCTTTGCACAATGCATTGCACGTTTGTTTCCATATTGTCTCTCAATCCTTACTAAAATGTAAGCTTCATGAGAGCAGGAGGATCCTGTTTGTTTTACTTATCTCTAGCTCCAAGGTCTAAATCAGTGTTTAATGGTTTCTCAATAAATATCCATTGAAAGAATGGAATGTAAAAATAAGTAGCCAATTAACAACACCCAGTTAATGAATAATCTACACATTCTAATATAAAAAGTATTTCTAGGCCACCAGTGTGTTTTATAACAGAGACACACAAAAAGATATTGAGACAGTATTTGCCTCAGTTCACACTGAAAGAACCATGAAAACCATAGCTCAAAGGAGGGGAGGCCATCTGTGTTTCAGGAAGTGCTGTCTCCTCCTTTCTGTGTGTCTCCAGTTTTGGGTTACAGGGGTGTCTACCTATATTATTTTCCTGTGCCTGGTCTATTTTACAGTGCTTGAAGATTCTCATGGCTCTGCTTGCAGGCTTCCTGCCAATGGTGCCACCTGCAGACACTCTCATATTTCTTTTGCCTTGGTCACTCTGGTTTGTCTGATCACTTTCAAAACTCCTGGTGGCACCACCACCAAACGAAGCTTCCCAGCATTTATCCTTCTGAAGATCCTGCTCTAACACAGGCCAGACAACTGACTGCCCCATTTCTTCCCTCTGTGACACTTTTTAACATTCACTCCTGCTCCTGGAAGTCCTTGTTCTAACCAACAGTTTGTACCACATGTCCCTGTCCCTTTGAAACCACTCTAAGGGACTCTTGCCCCCAATCTGTCTACTCAAAAAAAGATCAAAGCTAATTACCAATCTAATGTCTCCTTGTACTTTTCTCCTTCTGTCTCCTTCTGCTGCAGTTTCAATGTAAGACTTGGAAATTTGCAGATTTGGCCTAACGCTTATTTAATTCTTTCATAGGATGTTCTATTTTTTTTTTCACAAAAAATATTGTTGTCCATATAATCCTTTATTCCCATTGTGTCTACTTACTAGGCCCAATTTCTTTAAATGTAAATGAATTACATGAGATAAGACAAACAGAGATGCTCAATAAATGGAAGATTTCATCATCATCATTAGTGTTATTATTAAACACAATTAACAAAATAAAACCTAACTTAGATTCTAACTTTTATATCTTTTTGCAAATGCTCTGCAAATACAGTGAGTTTTCAATGTTTAAAAATCCTTTCTCATTTTCTCTCAGGGTGCCACAGCAAGGAGTTGAAAACAGAATATTCTGTCAGTCAAGAAATGATTCTGGTACGTGACGTCAAACACCAGATTTAATTTAATTACTTGATCGGTACACCTTTTGAAGTTACGCATACATAGTCTCGTGCGCAGTTCAAGATTATAGTTTGTGCTTACAGAAGGGGAGGAGAAAGAAAAAAAAAAACAGCATCCAGCATATGATAGCAATTTTCCTTTGATCATGTCAAAAGTAGGATATGTATAAAAGATGTGCTCAGCAGTTGATACAGCACATTCTCCTTGTTCAATTTATGAATGTGATCTATATTTTATGTTCTTGATATTATAACACTAAAATATATTAGCTTCCTCAATAAAATCTTCTTTCTCCACAAACAGCATCCCAAAATAATATACAATATCAATAGTACTGCTAATTACTTTTGATTAATAAAAAAACTTTCCTAGCACACCCTTTTGGGTAAATTATATGTTTCAGATACATGCCTTGAAATCTCTAAATCCCAAATAGGAGGGAAATCATCTTTCAATTATCTAGAGATTGGTCTTAGCAAAACTATATTAAAGAATTATGGAAAATGTAAATTTATTTCAGAAATGAAGACAAAATAAATCCAAGGAAAATGACATAAGTAACTAGGAACAGGAAATATCAGAATCTCTAAAATATAATGAAATTTAAAATTACAAAAGATGGAATTTCAATTTAAATTGTCTTCAAAGAAAGTTTGGGAAGTTTCCAAAGTATTTTTTATCTATTTGTTTTAGGAATCAGTAGTCAGCCATTAAGTCAATTTTTAAAGTTTCTAAACTCCATCTGGGAAGTTTTTAAAGTTTTTAAAATTTCTAAACTCCATCTGGGAAGATCTTAGCTCTCTGCCTTTGCCAGCTGAGTCCCAGACATTTTCTCCTCTAGGAGGGCACTGTGGCTTTCTAGAAGTCCTTCAGGGCATAATACTGTCAATCATGCAACAAACTTCTTGAAGCAAAACTGTGACTTCTTCTGCCCTCCTCTCTCATCTCCCCATAGTCCTCCAGGGTCTTCCATAATCCTAGACATCAAAAGAAGGAAGAACTTGTAATTTTGACAGCTTTGTTATTTTATTTTCAACCAAACACACTTTCTTTTTCTCAGGGATAAGAAACAAAAATAGTTCGTACTGGTTTTAAAAGGAGAATCAGCATGTTTAGCTATGAAACAGAGGTGTCCCTTTTGCACTGTACCAGCTGAGGCTGCTCTGGAGTGCCCATCTCCACCTTCAACCACTGGAATTCACCCCATCACATTGGCGGCTGTCCAAGTTTTCCCTCTGGTCTCACAGTCATCCTGGTTGGGAAGACACTGTAGGGAGGGTTTGCAGAGTAGCTAGGTAAGAAACCAGGTGATTGGCTGGCATGCTGCTGGCTGCAGCAGGTTTGGAGTTCCTACTCACACGACGACAGAATGGTGCTGGCACGAGCAGGAAAGACTTCATTTTCAGAGAAGCAGGCAGGGAGCTGGCAGGTACTCTGGACATTCAAACATTACCGCCTTTTCTTGACTGTGGCAATTCTTTCAGCTCAGAACTCCCTGCTCATTTCTTCCTTTCCCAATCTCAATGTCTTTCCCACAACCCCTTTATTCCTCTCTACTGAGCTATTGTTATTGTTATTATTCCTATCACAATACACGTAAATGGCATATCAGAAAGAACCTGTTCACTCATAACAACATAACATAGCAAAACATAACAAAAACACACAGAGTCAATAACAACATAAATTATTGTTCCCCTTTCCACAAGAAAAGGAGCCTCAGACTTTAGAAATAACTTGGTCTGGTGTTTCTTAGAAGAAGAGAAAAGATGTTCACGTTCATTCTGGGAAAAATTGCCCTCCCCACAAGTATAAACTGATGACCTCTAATGCAGCAATGGAAAAAGCAAACAAACTCTCAAAAATAAGTTGACTTTTAAAAACAATTAAACAAAAAAATTGAGTTTTGACTTTCTGTTGTATCTGTCTGGACAACAAGAAAACCTGAGCAGTTTTTTAAAAAAATATTCAGATCGAGTATCTAGTTAAATTTCAGATTTCAGCAGCCAATGATAGTCATGAAGCCACTGGTTTTGTCATTCAAAAACATTTTCCTTCTCTTAAACCCATCAATAATTTGAAGTCTTCCCTCCTGTTGGTTCTATCAACTTGTAGTCCAAATTGGCATTTATTTATTTTTCAATTTCTTGGCATGGATAAAAGTTTCATATTCCTCTCACAGTTCCTCATAAAAGGTGCCCACAAAGGTTGATTTGATAAACCTAAAATGCATCCACTTGTTTTGTCAAATGCTAAAGCTAAATGTAAAAGATATATAGCCAAAATGAAATGTGACTGTAAATCAGTCCATAAAGATAAAAAAAAAATCAATCCCACTGTATTCTGCCATGTCAATGTTTTCTCATTTCTATGTACACAATTCCCAAAATAACAGCCTTAATATTTTGAAATGTTTGCTTTGTAATTTTATATGTAATGAGACATCTAATAAGATAAAATGATATAGAGTTAAAAGAAATAGATTCTGTGGAAACAAAGTAAGGAAACTTAGTTGCTTTTCGCAAGACTGTAAAGAACTTCTCTGAAATAAGAGCATTGAGCTAGATGATTTCTGCATTTCCTTCCAGCCCTTGGGATCTATAATAAGTGTTAGGCAGTTTATTCACGTTTCTTTTTGTAGAAAGAGTTTAATAATCATTAGCTATTATTATTTTTACTGATGTTATCAGACTTTGGGAAAATTGACTGGACCTGGTATACAGCAAGTGCTCAATACATGTTGACTCCATTCTTAAATATCCTATAGTCTATTTTCTCAGTTCAACTTACTCATCTACAAAAAAGATACCATGTCTGCACTGCCTTACCTCAATGAGTTTCTGTGAAAATACAGCATGTGGGGGCACTGCATGGACTAGAAACACTTTGCAAATCATGATGGTAGTTCTATGATATGTGACACAGACTGCCAGGGAGTAGGAAGTGGGACTTAGCAGTTAAAGTGTGTGGTCTTGAGAATCTAGCTCAGATTGAATATTTAGCTCCTCAATACTACTGAATCTGGTACCTAACTCAGAAAATAGAGGTGCAGGTTTCTACCTTATGAGATTATTATGGGAACTGAACGAGATAATACACGCCCAGCTCACATCACAAGGCTTTGCACATGATAAGCACTCAATAAATGTGAGTGATTATTTTTGTACACTCTTGGCTTTATAAGGCATGCATCTGGACAGTGATTGTAAAACAAAAAATTAAGAGAAAAGATATCAGAGAGGAAGACTTAAGTGTACTAATTTATAAATACGGCCATTTCCCAGAGATTGTTCTAACAAAAGGGGAGACAGAATCAATAACAGTTAAAGCTGTTTGGATTTTATAAATATCACATTTCCAGTAGAGGTGATAAATGGGCATAACTTTGAGTCTCATTGTCACAAACAAGTGCTTTTCCATCTTGTTTTTCTAGCTTGCTGGGTTCCTTTAATATTAGGACTTTTGCCAGTGGTATACTGGAGCCAGCTGGTGATGGAGCTGGTATGTATCAGCTTTCCAATTATTAAATTTTCAGGAGTTTTATGAATGGTTTGAAAAACTGTGGTTGCTTGAAATCTGCCAAGGTGGGAGTATTTACTTGAAAGAAATCAACAAGCACTACAAATTACAACTTAGTGGTTTTTGGGGGGGTCCTGGAATCCTCGTTGTTAAACATTTGCCAACATATTGCTGCTTTTACTCTTTGAAAACAATCCACTGACCTTGAGAAGTGATCCCATGTTTTGGAAGGAAGAAAATCACTTATCTTTTCTAAAAACATGAAAAAAATTCTTATGGCAGACCAGGCTCAATCCTAAACTGACAGGCAAAACAGTTTATAGTCTATTGATCAGACTAAAGATACTGGGTGAAACTTGAACAAAAATAAGATTCAAATGAGAGCCATCTAGTAAAAAAAGCAGCAGAAGAGAGGGTGGCCCACTCATAGAGGGCATCTCAAAAGCATTATTCTGCAGAACTGGCGTCAGACACCAATAAACTCACCTCCTGAGATGCATCAGTGCCACCCTTCACGACTCTGAAATTTCCAGCTTGTAAAAGACTGGTATTGTACCCAGACATTGTGATCTCAACTTTGTCATAAAAAATGACAATGTTTTCAATAGATTTCATAAATCACCACTAAATGTCTTTTGATTTCTTCATATGCAGTGACTCTGAACTGAATGATTCATTGTAGCTAGAGGAATAGGCCCATTGTGAAATCTCATAGGAACAAAGAGACAATGTGTTGGCAGTATTCTTTGTCTCACAATATGGAAACTTATGAAAACTTATTTGTTTTCAACACTAAAAAAGGTTCCAATTGCACCTATCATCTGACTACATTAAATATTTTCAATCAAGCTGTTGAGACACACGCTACCTCCCTAAACTAATATTAGTTAATATATTTCAGTGCCTCCAATGCGTACTTCAAGCCAGAAGCTGCAGGACAGGTATTTTTGTGATCACACCATATGACGTTTCTACAGCCAAAACCAGTGCTTTACCTTGGGCCTCAGTCTGCTGATGCAGAAGAAAAACTACATTAGGAATCAGAAAAACAAGGTTAAAACTCCAAGGTTTGCCATTTCCTGGCCAAACAACCTTAAGTTGGTTACTGAAGTCTCTTGGCCTCAGTTCCCTGATTCATTAATCTATATAACAAGTATCGATAAAAGGAGAGAGTTGGACAAAGACTGTTTTTGATTTGTGGACTACTTATCATTGGAGGAAGAGAAATGAGTTTACATGGTGCATGGCTAAGTATTGAATCACACAAAAATTTTGGATCACCAAGTGATAGAGGCATTTCCTCAATATTTTGATTATAATTTATAAAACGTCTCAGCTGGGTATTGGTCATTCTAAAAAAGAGAGAGTAGATTTTAGCTTCAGAATCTTCTTAGAGAAGAGTATCTAAATATGATGAATAATATGTTTTAATTTATTGCAATTATTTTTATGATTTCCATTATTATTTAGATTGCCCATCATAATTTAATAACTTTTCTGAGAGTTCACTTTATGCTACTCTGTTTCCTGATGCCTGGTAACAAAATCATGGTAGAGTATTTCTTCACTTCTTTTTTTGAGCTCAATTTCATGTGAGTAGCAAAATGCCTGGATTCATTCATTCACACATTCATTCATTTTTTTCTATTGTGGTAACAAATAATAGCATAAATATATCATCTTAATCATTTTTAAGTGTATAGGTCAGTGGCATTAAGTACGTCCCCAATGTTGTGTAACCTTCACCATCATCCATATCCAGAACTTTTTTCATCTTCCCAAATTGAAACTCCATGATCATTAAACAGTAACTCCCAATTTTTCCTTCTTCCCAGCCCTTAGCAACCATCATTCTATTTCTGTCTCTATGAATTTGACTACTCTAGGTAAAACATATAAGTGGAATCAAGGTTCATCCATGTTCAAAATTTCCTTCCTTTTTAAGGCTGAATAATATTCCATTATATGTATATACCACATTTTGTCTACCCATTCATCCACCAATGGACACTTGGATTGCTTCCACTTTTGGCTATGATAAATACTGCTGCTATGAACATGGGTATACAATTATTTGTTCAAGTCCATGCTTTCAATTCTTTTAGATATATACCCAGAAGTGGAATTGCTGGATCATATGGTAACTCTGTATTTAATTTTTTGAGGAACCACTATATTGCTTTCCATATTACATGCTGTACCATTTACATACTGCACCATTTTACAATCCCATCAGTAAGGCACAAGAATTCAAATTTCCCCACAGTCTCTTCAACACTTGTTATGTTCTGTACTTTTTTAATAGTAGTCATGTTACTGGGTGTATAGAGGTATCTCATTGTGGTTTTGATTTCCATTTTCCTAATAATTAGTGATGTTGAGCATCTTATCATATGCTGATTGGCCATTTGGATATTTTCGTCAGAAAAATATCTGTTTAAGTCATTTGCCCATTTTTTGATCAGCTTGTTTGGTTTTTGTTGTTGAGTATATTTCCCCCCCAAAATATGACCTACATTCTCATGACAGAGAAACAGAAATAAAAATACTGGAATCTGAATGGTTTTGCTAAGTTATGAATGAAGAGTCGTGTGACGACTAAGCCTTGAAGCAATTAGCTCTTTCTGGGTGAGTAATAGAAGTTTCTTTAAGGAGTCATCATTTGTTCTGTGTCTTACTTACTAGGTATTGATCTGTCTATGAATGACACGGCAAGGTCATTTCACAGACATTAACAGGTAAATGGTTACATGAATCCAAGGCATTATAATAATGTCATTGCCGTGAAAACAGAAAATAATCATTTTTAGTCACACTACCCTTATTTAAATGGATTTAAGTAAACAATTAAAAAATATTTTCCAAATTATCACACACAACTGGGAATATCGTCAAGAATAATGTGAAGAACTAGCATTTCAAAACGTTTCTCTCCCCTTTGAATGAGAAAGAACAATATATAGAGGTCTCTGCTCTCCATTTTCAAGACACTGATAAATTCTCTTAGAAAAGATGAAGACTGGTGTACTATCCCACCAGACTAGTTTTTGCCAACTGTGCTTCCAAATACCAGCATTCCACAAGTGTTAAACAGGTGTCACATGAGAAATGATTCTGTGATTTAGTAAAGCATGAGGGATGCTGGGTTAAACAAAGTTAAACACCTTTCTTGATTGTAAACCTTCTCAGAGATATTAATAATGTGCATTATATCTTTGGAAAAGGAAAACAGTATGCGATGGTATTTAAACTTCTTTCTAGTTGAAATCGTGTGTTTAATTTGGCTACCTGTCATTGCTTCATCCTTTGCCTGGCATCTAGTAGGTCCTCAATCAATGTTATTTGAATAAATAAATAAGATCCAGGCAGGATGAAAGGCAGAAAAGGCACTCAGACAAGCAGAGCTTATTAGAAAATTTCTTATTTTTGCACCCAACACCTGAAACAGGAAAGCGGAAGCATTTTCTGGGGAATAAAATAAAAAAGAGAAACATACTTTTACTAGAATATTATCTTTAGTTGAGAGTAGAGGCTGGAGGTGAGCATATTTTTTATGGCATAGATCATTGCCTCAATTATTTGCTACACTTTAATGGCAATGGCATCATGGATTGATGGGAGAAAATTCTTTCTTAGTTTCAGTTGCAATTAGATTATTCCACTAGAATATGATAAATGATTATCCTTATCTTAGGACAAATATGCAAACATTATTAATGATTAATGAAGTAAACTACTCAGCCTTTTAAATTATCCAGGCATCAGATGTTATTCTGTGACCTTCTAATGCAGGAAATTTGAAGAGCTAATCCAAACTCCATCTGAAACAATCTTTCTTTTGGGTTCTTGTACATTTAATGGCCTTCAGTTTCATCAAAAGCCATCCTGTTCCCATGATCTGGAAAACATCTGCATAGGGAACGCTGGAGGATTTTCACTACATCTGTTGAACTCTTGAGAAGAGCACTGAACATCCTTGCAAGAGTCCTTCACTGCTACAGACATTGCAGTGGACCTGTCAGTCTGGAAACATTTCCACTCCCCTACACAGTGGACACTTGCTTATATCAATATCAAGACACTCTCTCATTTATACCTTCTAATGTTTCCCTTTTGTCCTCAAATAAACTTCAGACTTTCTTACACGGCTTATGAGGCACTTCATAGTTATCTCATAAACTCATCTCTCCATATTCCCCACTATCTATATCCCAGCTATATTGAATTTCTTTCAATGTCCTGAGTATACTAGTTTTTATCTCATCTCCATATCTCTATAAATGCTGTTTTCTCTATCTGGAACACCCCATTTCCAACACCCTCCTTACTCCTTATCCTTCAGGTCTTTTTAGATTTGGCTTCCACCAGAGACTTCCTATTGATCCCCCTTTAATAGGTAAGAAGCCCCTGCTATGAATTTCAAAAGCACTCTGTTCTTCTCTATTATGCCATTTATCACACTGTATTCCAAACCGCCTATGTATTCATTTGTTTCCCCCAGTAGACATGAAGGAGAATTAACATTGACTATTTTTTTTAACATTTTTATCTGTAAGGTCTAATGCAATACCTGTTGGATAGCAAGTGCTCAAAACTATTTGTTGAAAGAATGAATAAAGCCATGTAGTCATGTATTATTTTAATAAATAATTGAGTGCCTACGAGTGTGCTGGTTAAAAAGCAGTGAACATGGTGGGCAAAGCCTCTGATCTTGTAGAACTTACATCAAGGGGGGATGAGACAAAAAAATATGTTTACTAATAAATGTATAATATTGTGACAGCTATCTGTAAATGCTTATAAGAAAAAAATGTTCTGTAAGGGGAAAAATAGTGGTTAAGGGGTGGGCAAGTTCTATTTTATATAAAGTGGAGCTATGGAAAATAAACCTGAAAAAGAAGCAAAACATATTTTCAGAAAAATACGCTAATAATGAAATTAAAATAACAGGCAAATTTCAAATAAAAAAAAGGCAGTCATTTGTTCAGAAGAATAAAGGGGGTATGATATTGAAGATGAGTAAACAGGTCATGGTGCTTATGGAAGTGGATTAATCTCAAGCTAGAAACATGCTATCTGATCACCAACAATACATTCTGTCTTCATCCTGGACACGTTGCTAGACTAAGTTTCCAGCCTCTCTTTTCATTAGGGGTAGCTGTGCCACTGGGTCTTGTTGCTGGAATATAAATAGAGATGTGTGTGTCTCTTTCAGTCTTTCTTTCTGCTTCTTCTGTCTGGGTGCACACTACAAAGAGGTGGGAGAGAATCGTGGAGTCACAATATAGAAAGGACCTGGGCTTCCAAAACGTTGGGAAGTTAAAGTCTGCCTCTCAGTCAAGCACATCCGCCTCAGATTGATATGTAAGCAAGAAATGTTTTCTACATCTCATACTTTAGAATTTAGAACATTGTACTACAAAAATTATTATTATAAACTTCGAAGTAATCCTTTTTTATTTTCAACTGTATACATTTTACATTTTCTCATTCAGACATTACGAAGGCTTTGCTTTATTAAGGGTACTGAGATTACCAGGTTTCGTCTATAAATAGGTTGCCAAAGTAGTATTTTATTTATATTTCTTAGGGGTTATTTGTCACCCAGAAGGAAAGGTAAGAAGTAAACAACACTTAGAATATATAGACAGAGATACAGATACAATATAGATATTAATAGAGACTTGCAAGTAAATGTTAAAATTATATAATGATTTAATATTAATTCAAGGAAACCAATATACTACCAAGTTAAGTATATTAGTGATCTTAACTGCCACACTTTGCAATATACTTGGAATTCCCACCATCGCCAATTGCTAATTATTGGCTAATCATTTTATAGATGCCTATAGAACTCTCCCTCACTCCAATATCTTCTGTTAAACTCACCCAGCTCAAAAGAACACAGCACTAGTTATTTAGATAATTCTGCACTGTTTTAAAAACAACATGGTTTTATATGAATATATACCAAAGGGAATTTGAGTACTAACTGTTGTCCACTCTTACATTCTGTATCATTCTAAGCACATATAAGTGTTTGGTTGAATTTGAAAGGATATGTGTTTTCCTCTCTCATAGCTTAAAGCACTTGTATCTACTTGGCATGCTTAGGAGGTGGTGAAATTGTGAGTTTTGTGGATATTAATTACAATTGGAGACTAGACTGATCCTCTCTAAAAATCCAAATAGTACCAAGGAGAGAGAGAGAAATCAAAGGTCCAGGCTGTTGAATCTGGGCCAGACAATCTCGTTCTGCTACTGCCTGCAAAACCAGAAAAAAAAATCCAGATAAACTTAAGAACATTGGCATGAAAAATAGTAATGACTAATAAGTAGCAAAAAGGTATTAACACTTGAATTTCAACATCTTATCAATTAGGCCTAAGCAGATCCAGGGGAGCCAAACCAGCAGACCAGTGGAAAAGCCACATGCTTGGCTCTCATTGCAACAACAATAAACAAAAAACTAAACAAGCAAATAAATTAAAAGTTTGATTTTAGTGTGCTTGGATTTGTGCCTGGGATGTGTGACTTTTTCATTCCCAAATCCTGACTTAATCTTTACCATAGAAATACCATGAGGCATCTGGTAGCAGTCACATGGGTAAACACACGGTTCAGAACAGAACTGAAATAATCATCTTATTGTTTGCTTGTTTTGTTTTATAATATGGTCTAAGTGTTCAAATCTTTATTCTTGTTACTTAAGGAACACCTGAAACTCAGTGGTTTTTATAGTGGTTAAGTTTGGTGCACTCTGCTTCAGAAGCCTGGGTTCGGTTCCCAGGTGTGGACCTATACCACTTGTCAGTGGCCACGCTGCAGTAGTGGCTCACATACCAAACAGAGGAAGATTGGCAACAGATGTTAGCTCAGGGTGAATCTTCCTCAGAAAAACAAACAAACAAAGAAGGTCACAACAATTACATTAAAATTATATCATATACAAAGTGTCCAAGAGGGTGGAGAATTTTCCTTATATGCAAGCTACAGAAGCTGACTATAACTACAATGCCATCCATTTGCATTTACAACATAACAATTTAATCAAAATAACACTCTGATATCAGGAATAGAATTTTTTCACTTATATAACTTAGATATGAGGAGCTTAATACACATAATAAGATAATCGTATGTATCAACAAATATAAAAGGCCCATCTTATTATTACTGTGCAATTATGATAAACTCACTTTTTGTTAATCTTCCACCTGAGGCACAACTATAATTACTGATGTCATAGTATCCTCTCATTTAATAATTGAGGCAGCTGTCATAGATACAAAGCTGCCAGGGAAGATACAAAAATTCTTGTAACCTTGCTTCGCTTTGACAATTATTCTTTTGCTGTATGATTGCCACCATCACATTAAATAAGATTAGATCAAAAAAATCATTTCCATTTGAATGATGCGATCTTTGTGTTCTTTCTTTATTAAAAACACACAAAACATTTGAAATGTGCAATTGTGTTTGAACGGTTATTCATGAAGTACAAGGCACTGTTTACTTAAAAAAAAAAACTCAGTCCCTATTTTTACATCTAAATGTGCTGAAATGTACTGGATTGAACGCATCTGTTAGAAGAGTTAGAGAGACCTTGCAGTATTCTTCTCTTGTCTAAATCAGCTCACTAGCACTTAAAATGGAACTAAATAAGCTTGGTTGATTTTCTTTTGTCCCAGGAGGAAGATAACTTCTGATTACCTCTTTGGGAAACAGGCAAATCTGTTCTGCCTACAGCTAGGAAGTGAAGGCTACACACCATTCAGAAAGTGTAATTCAGGTTCATGCTGCAAATACAGAAGAATGTGTGAAACACAGAAATATAAAGGCTTAGTCACTAAATCTGGGAGATGTCCATACAGAAACAATAGCTAGAAACAGGAATAGAGATAATATATTTCCATATTTGCATAAATGAGCTTTCAAAGTAGGTGCAGAAATGCAAAGAACGAGGTAAAAGGAAATTACAGACAGCAATGACATGGGGATGAAAATGAACAGGGACCTTTAGGGGCAAATAAGAATAAGATGTCCTCTCTAAGTGGAGAGAATTACACATTTGCCTATCCTTGCGTATGTCACAATTATATCAACGGAATATATCCAACCTTTGACTTCTAACTCCTAAATTCAATGTGGAATATTCCTAAGTTCTGCATGTCAGAGGTGTAAGAGAAAAAACAAGTGCCAAATAAAGCTGCATCTTAGAGAGGCAGAAGCAAAAACCTCAAGTCTGTTTATGGCTCTCTCCTAGACCAACTTCTGGGTGAAAACTATCTGCTTCGAAGAGAAGATAAGAAACATTGATTAGGAATTTGTGAATTCAATGCAATAGAATTACCAGTAGACCAGTGGAAATCTCAAACTGGTCTTCCTGAGAGCTTTGCAAACCTTACAAACGTGCTTACTCTCTACCAATGTCTTATCTCTACCAATGTATTTGTCTTATGATATGATCCCATATCTAATATTTTTATATTATTCTTAAGCCAGTACTCCTTATACACGATTGTCTATTTGAGATCTTTGTTTTTTTCTTTAAGTATGCCACCTTGAGTAAAATGCTTGGTCAATGAATGGTTTCACGTTAATCACATTTTTATGAGGCTCATATTTAAAATATTAATTGAGTTGCTCTTTAATGAGATATTATAGGAAACCCTTTTGTAGGATTAGTTTTAAACCCCAAATTTATAAATTAGACCCCAAATTTATCTTGTGTGTAAGTTCAGATTTATACATACTGGGTGTGTTTAAAAGCGATTTCTAATGTCATTGTAAGTTATTCATAGGTAAGCATCCAGTTCTTATAATTATCTCTGTATAGCATCAAGCACAAGACTTATCTCTCCATGAATGGTCCATAAAGCAGCAGCATTAGCATTTCCTGGATGCTTGTTAGAAACGCGGAATCTCAAGCCACCTCAAGTATTAATACCTAATAAATCAGAATTTGTATTTTAATAAGATACTCCATTGATCATATGCTCATTTAAGTCTGAGAAGCACTGCAACAGTCTAAACAATTTTTTGCATAACTTGTTTTATAGATACATATGTCACTGGAATGGCAATAATTTTTTTTTGATATGCACAAAAAATAATACTAGTTTTATTTGTAAATGCTTATGATGTGCCAGAAAGACACTGGCGTAAGTATTTTATTTTATTTATTTTATTTTTATTTTACTTTATTTTTTTTATTGATGTTTTAATAGTTTATAGCATTGTGAAATTTTGCGTTGTACATTTTTGTTTGTCCGTCACCATATATATGTCTCCCTTCACCCCTTGTGCCCACCCCCACCCCCATTGCCCCTGGTAACCACAATACAGTTTTCTCTGTCCATGTGTTGGTTTATATTCCACATATGAGTGAGATCATACAGTGTTTGTCTTTCTCTTTCTGGATTATTTCGCTTAACATAATACCCTCCAGGCCCATCCATGTTGTTGCAAATGGGACGATTTTGTCTTTTTTTATGGCTGAGTAGTACTCCATTGAATATATATACCACATCTTCTTGATCCAATCATCAGTCGAGGGACATTTAGGTTGCTTCCACTTCTTGGCTATAGTGAATAATGCTGCAATGAACATAGGGGTGCATAAGCCTCTTTGGACTGTTGATTTCAGGTTCGTTGGATAGATTCCCAGTAATGGGATAGCTGGATCATAGGGTATGTCTATTTTTAATTCTTTGAGAAATCTCCATACCGTTTTCCATAGAGGCTGCACCAGTTTGCATTCCCACCAGCTGTGTATGAGGGTTCCTGTTTCTCCACATCCCCTCCAACATTTGTTGTTTTTTGTCTTGGTGATTACAGCCATTCTAATGGACGTGAGGTGATATCTTAGTGTTGTTTTGATTTGCATTTCCCTAATGATTACTGATGTTGAATATCTTTTCATGTGCCTGTTGGCCACCTGTACATCTTTTCTGGAGAAGTGTCTGTTCATTTCTTCTGCCCATTTTTTGATCGGGTTGTTTGTTTTTTTGTTGTTCAGATGTGTGAGTTCTTTATGTATTATGGAGATTAACTAGAATGGCAATAATTTTGATGGTGATGGTGATGGTGGTGTTGATGACGATGATGGTGGTGTCCTGGTAGTAATGTTGGTAATAGTAGTGCTTTTGGTGGTGGTGGTAGAGGTGGTGTTAGTGGTATCAGCCTACTTCCTGGGTCCCACTATATAAAAGGAAATACCACTTCAGTACAAAAAGATCATTGGAAAAATAATAAATAAAAATGAGAAAATTATATTTACCAGAAGTCCTATGGGGAGAATTTTATGCATTTGAGAAGAAAATACTGATAAATCACTTGAAAAAGAGATTTAAGATTCCCAAAGTGTATGCCAGAGAAGCCCTAGAAAGGATAGATCTGGCAAAATTATCTGACAGATAATTTGGGGGCCAGAATTGAACTTGACACAACAGAGTAAGTTCTGCCACACTACCTTCAATAAACCTCCCCACACAATACTCTGTTGCTCTTCTAGATAAATATTAATCAAATAATTAATACAATTTTGAAGCATGGATATATTATCAGCTTTTCCATAGCACTAAATTATTAACTTGCTCAGTGTGTCTTTATGTCTCAGATGAGCCCAAATTACCATGAATCTTTGGACATGAAAAGTTTTCAGATTTTTCCTTCTATAAAGGAACACAATACAGGAAAAATGAGTGTTTTGAAAGGGCTGGATACAGTAAGACCGTGGCTTCTAAATAACTTTTCATGAGCAATCAGCTCACTCTCTTTATCTTTTTTAGGCCTGTGGCATTTTCTATGATGGCATACTAATTCAATAGGATTAAGGTCTGGGGACCTGTAAAGAAAATATAATCGGTATTTATCGCTTTGTTATTATCTCCCTCTGCAGTGCATAATGTTTCAACCATACAAACTATGTACTGGGAATCAAATTTCACCAAAGGCTGTTTTTAGTGTACTGTCTAGGAGTGCTGAACACGGTGCTCCCCGTGTCAACTCACCAAGATGAGTTGGTGTCATCTTTTGCTATCAACACGGAGCCATCATGTGCTTAGGGGTCACTTGGAGACCCTAAAGCAGCATATTAAAATTGTAATTGCAGCTATTCTGTCAAGGAACTTTCTCTGCTCATAATTTATAAAGAATATGATAACAGATGTCCACAGTCACTCTGCAACCTAGGTCCTCCTAAAATTCTGTGAGGACTGATATCACGTCTGGATGAGAAGAACTGCTTCTTGGTATAACACTTCATTCTTAAAGCACAGCCTATCTATGAGTGCAAAGAGAACGACAGATTAAAATATCATTTTTCTCACTGTAAAATGCCAAAAAAAAAACCCAAAACTGAAAAAAGATGGAGAATGAGTATGTTTATCTTGTAAAGCTTTAGTGTGTACCATCTTTCAGGGAAAGATGTTCAGGGGAGTTAATATTCACAATGCCTGTCTAGGGCAGGAAATTGAATGAAGTCTCTAGAGTTCCACTGTCAATGCATCAGGATAAATAAGAGTCTGCAATCCAGCATGTTCCAGATGAGAAACAGGCCCTAGGCTGCTTCTGCCATATTTCATTAGCAAACGTTCTGATCACAGGGCAATATCTAAGGAAAAACATGTATGCCACATAATGCAACGAAGACCAAAACAGGTGGTCAGAAAGAAAAAGAAAAAACCCTCAATCAGTTTTCTGACTTGTGTAGTTTACGTGAAAAGATAAAACTAGAATACAATATTGTATATAATGACAAAAAGTTTGACTTTTTGTTTGTTTGTTTTAGGTGTCAATGGATTGAACCCTTCTAGTTAGAGAATTTTTGTTCTTTCTTTCATTTCATAATCATTTATTAAGTGGCCCATAAAATATATGTATTTCCATTAAACATTTGGAGGGAAGCAGCAATTAAAAGAAGATCATGATCTTTAGGCCTTCCATTAGCAGAAGGGATTTGTTGTTTACAGTTTGCACTGAAATATGCATGTATCTCACTTGGATCACAAAGCTTCCAGGTCCCTGCAGAAAATTTCAAATATATATTTTGCTATCAAGGGAAAGCTTTGGCATCCTACTCATTCTTATTGAGCCCAAATTTTCTGATGTTCAAAATGGAAAAGAATCACAACCATATTATTTTTGTATATAGACTTACTGTGAGAACTAATTTAGCTACGCTATGTGAAAAATCACATTTGGAGCTGTAAAATGTTGTTCAGTTGTATAATACAACTACAAAGCCATATTGGTTATTTCAGAGGAAGAAATTTCCCAATGGGAAAGCAGAGAAGTAGATGGAGACCAGTTGTGTTCACATACATAAGATGATCGAGAAAATAGTGGAAGAACATTTAGAAAAGTACATTGGGGCCGTATTATTGAGAGCCTTGAATACAAATTTCTGATGGTTTTTGAATTGTGTTAAGAGGAAATAAGCTGGTGATCGTTGGCAAAATAGACTTTATCAAATTAACTTTCAAGCGGCAATGAACTGATTTAGGAAAGACTGCACAGAAGCGGAAAGAAAAAGGAAGTCAAACAGATATTGTAAAGAAGACAGCCCCAGAGTGCAGTGTCTTGATGTAGAGGAAGATCCTAAAACGGAAAATGAGCTTTTTGCCTAAACTAGGTACCTAACCAAAATAGAAAACTAGGAAGAATAGTTGTTGTAGATGAGATTATCATTTCCAACCTCGAATTTTCCAAGGAGTGTATTTTTTTTCTTTTTGTGGTTTTATTTTTTCTGCTGATAAGAATCCCAGTGACTTCCTGACATAGAGGCCCTAAGATATACACACACAAGGCAATTAAATTTTTACAACTGGAAAAATTTTGTTGAAAAGGATTGTTAACATTATAATAAAATACTTGTTTTTCTCATCCTCTGTGTGGTCCTCTCTTTTGAGAATATTTGATGGGTTCTAAGAGACCACCCAGAATTTCAATTCTTACTTTCCAGATTGCTTCCATAGTAATGTTTACTTTTTCTTCATTTTTTTCTGTTTTATTCGAATCTGGATTCCTTATGTATCTTAAACATCCTCAAAAATTGAGACGCATTGAATAACATGTGAGAGGTGTAGACAATAAAGCCAATTCTACAAGAACCAAACTTTACATGTATTGCATAAGTGATTGTAGAGCAATTCAGGTAGTATCATCTATAGACAGCTTGATAAGATTTGTTGTATCGCTTGCATAAAAACTTCTAAACAGTTTAAGTAAATACAACAACCAATGGTAAAATCAACTTAGCCACAATGATAAGGACTCATTGGTCATTTCAGATGTAAACTAAGGATAACATACTTTCTTATCTCCCTAAACATGATACATAAATATTTGGCACCCACCTATCATAAGTGGCAAAATCCCCAAGGTATTTTTCTAGACTGACTCATTTACTGTCCAAAACCTAATGAGTTGTTTAGAAATAAAAATATCATGAAAGTACCAGATTTCCTTAATATAAGACTTCCAATTAGTCCAGTTGTGTCGTTTTTATAGATGCTTTAAGACTCTAGTGTAAAGAATTTGAGAGCCACCCCTGATGGCCTAGCAGTTAAAGTTCAGCACACTCCACTTTTGTGGCCCGGGTTCGGTGCCTGGGCATAGAATCACACTAGTTGTCTGTTGGTAGCCATGCTATGGTGGTGGTTCACACAGAAGAACTAGGAGAACTTACAACTATACACAACTATGTACTGGGGCTTTGAGGGGGTAAAGGAAGAGGAAAAGAGGAAGATTGGCAACGGATGTTAGCTTAGGGCGAATCTTCAGTTGCAAAAAAAAAAAAAATTTGAATTTTTCTCAATTTATCACAAAAATCAGCAAATGAAACTTTTGCAGTAGCTAAGAATTATGTTTGTGTCCTTAGTTATAACTTCCTCTTTCTTTGATATGGAAAATCTCTTCTATGACTCATTGAAACAGAGTTTGGTAAAACAGAGTTTAGAAATAGAGTTTACTTATCAGGATTATTGGAAATCTAGATAGGACCAACCAATAATTTTCTTCTATTTTCAATTCTTTTACTAATTACTTGTTATTTTTGAAGCCAAAGCTGTATCTTTTTAGAGAAAGACCAACCTTTAAATTGAATTGAATTGAATTAAATTGAATTGAATTTCAAACTCTTAACTTATTTATGTGTTTCCATTGATTTTTATTTGATGACAAGTACATGATTTCAACATTAATAAAGTGACTTGAGAGCCTTGAAAATTTGTCTTTTCTGAGTTTAAGTGTTATTCCAAGTTCTTTTCAGGGCAGAGTTAAACATTTTGTAAGGGCCAAATGTTGCCTTTGAACACCTTAATTAACATATGCAAATTCCAATTTAGAAAACTTCATGTTTTTATGAAGCAAAATACTTTTTTTTTAATTAACAGAGAGTGAAGTCATCCCAGACTCTCAACTAAACCAATGTGAATTTAGGCTTAGGGTAAATGTAGGATACACATGAAAGCTTTTAAAAGAACTTTTACATTTTTCAAAGGAAGATCAAAGCTGTTTTGCTAGTGTTAAAATGGGTGGGTGAGGGTGGACATGTTATACAACATCTCACCAATCAGAAAGGTCTAGAATCTGCGTTTATTGCACTAGTGCTAAAATTGACACGAGTACAAGTCAGAATAGAAATTAGAGATTAAAGTTTCTAAGTTGTTCCTTGTCACAATTCCTACTGATTTCAGAAAAAATAAATAGAAACAAAATCAGAAAGAATAAAAAACTCTGCATCCTAAAGCTTATCTCAAACAAAAACAGTTCACCATTCCTTTTTTGGAGTAGGAGTGGAGATAGGCCATGAAGGAGCCCACCTACTGCAACATGAATTCACTGTGAAGGAATCAGAATTTCTAGTTCAGGTTCTGTTTGCCCTCATCCTTCCCTGCAGGCTGCTATTCCCACAACTGCCAATGGGAAGCAGAGGTGGGAGACTGGATAGGTGATGGAGGGAGGTGAATGAGAGAAGGGACACCAGAGAATCTTTCCCCTTCTGGTCCTCCTCGGGCATCTCTTCTGGCAGTGGCTACACCTCCCCCAAGGTTCCAGCTTCCAATGGACAGGCCAGGGTGTGGCCTCAACTTCCAGTTCTGGTGAGTCTTTCTTTTCCATCTGCTCCTCTAGGGGAGGGATGGTGGCAACTTTCTGCTGTTATCTCATCATCCTCTGTTGACTCATAGGCTCTTCTATCTCCTGGTTAACCAATTCCCAGTATTCCAGTCCTGATTTAAATACTTAAGTAATTTCTTTTCCCTTGTTAAACTTTGATACACCCTTTTCCTGATGTCTAATTTTTGATCATATCATCTATCTATTCTCTATGCAGAATGGTGCCTAAGAGGCCATTTCTTAATGAGTCACAAATTCAGTCAGGAAGTTAAGAGATTCTAATACAGGCTATAAAATTCACTAAATCCTCTCTCTGAAATATTGGGCTTATCTCAAAAGAGGCTCTAGCGCAAGGTGGGTAGATTGTTCAATACTGGGATCCCCATAGCTTAGCACATCACTTGGTACAGAGTAGGTGCTCAATAAATGTTTGTTGAATTAAACTTTTTTACTTAGCTTATGGTTATATCAGAATTATTCTACTACTTTTTGTATTACTGTTAATAAACTGTTTTATATAGTGTGAACTTTAAATAAGGTTGTATAGTATACTTTGGGCATTTCATCACTATTTATAATGTTGATGCTAGGTACAATGCATTCAAGTTCTGAACACCTTACCAACGGACAGTGAAGTTCAATCTGCTAAGAGAGTAATAGTCTATCACCTAACTGGTATTGTCCATCTCCATTTTATTTTATTTTATTTTTTATTAATTAATGTGTTATTTATTTATTTGCCTTGTTTTGTTTTGTTTTTATTTTTTTGTTGCAGTAACATTGGTTTATAACATTGTATAAATTTCAGGTGTACATCATTATACTTCTATTTCTGCATAGATTATGTCCATCTCCATTTTAGAATAGAGTCAGTTAAGTAGAGTCTGTCAGTTAAGAATTGTTGTATGAAAACCAGAAGAGATGAATGCACCCTTTTGGTGGCAATTAGAGTAAAATGCAAAAAATATTTCATCCACAAGTAGAATGGGCAGAGTAATCTCTGTGATGTGTACACATTATTGGAAAAAAAAAAACAAAAAAGACATAAAAACTCTACAAGTTCCTTGGCTTTCAGGTAACTTACTTTTCAGTGGTGAGGGTACAAACATCATAATGAACAGGAAAACATCAGGTAGTGACTTCTGCTTCCATTAGTAAATGGATGAGATACTCTAAAAGCCTGTACACTTCCCAAACAGTAAAACCCCAGATTATATATTTATTCTCATTGCTAAGCTCATAATATATGAGAGAAATCTCAAAGGCGTCCCTATTTCTATCACCAGCCCCAGCTCCCCTCACCTTTAATGAACTAAAAACCAGATCTATAAGTGATGTACAAACAGGAAAGATGGAGTTGCAGATTTCAATCCTGGAAATTAAACCTTGGGTCAAAATCAAAGTCTGTGAGCTGAACCTGAAACTTCTGTATTAATTTGGGGACCCTTTAGTGATGATAAAGTGACTCCAGTTCAATAATGCTACCACTTTCCAAAAAAATTAAGGCACAACATAATTGGAACAAAATCTCCACAATTTGTGTCTTCAGGACTATCAATGATTAAGATCCAACAAATAAGCTCAAAACTAAAGATCATCAAACCCACAAGGATATTAGTTACCATAAGCAAGAGTAGAAACCTAAAAGTTAATTTTAAATATTTAAATAACAAGATACAAACTACAGCATAATCATACATGAAATGTTTAATATAATAAAGATGTAACAACAGAAGTGACCAGCAAGTGTACAGAAGAAAAAAAATTTAGGAATGAAAATTGAATGTGAAAAACAACATCTCAATGAATGGGTTAAAAGTAGATCCAACTGAAGAGAGAATTTGTGGAAATGAAAATAAGCCTGAAGAATTTCTTTTGAATGCAGCAGAGAGATTCAAAGTATAAAAATATAAGAAAGACTTTAACAATTAGGGAGAACAGAATGAGAAGCTCTAGAATATGTTTCAAGGACATAGCTGCTTTTTCAGGTTGCAATGGGCAATCAGATCCAAGAGAAGTAAACAGGATTTATGCTAGTACTATGTTTACTTAACTTTATAGAAGGATACAAGGCAAGAGATACAGCAAGTATAGCATCTTCATCTGATCAGAAGGCACCAAAGTTATCTAAGTACCCAAAGTGTGTGGGGGCCACATAGCAGCTGCAGAGTCTATTTCCCATCAATCTTATATATCATTCTAGTCACTCAGGCCCTGACTTGCATGCCAATATTCCTACAATCCAGATGCAGGATCACAGTATTCACCATTATGTTTACTCTTCCGTTTACAAAGTAGCAGTGCTGTGGGATAATGAAGCCATTCTCAAGCAGGTCTGTATCAGCCAGAGCATGATATTAACTCTCCATGCACATATATTTAATTTGAATTTCAAAAAGAGGAAATAAAAAGAATGGGAGAGAAGCAGGGTTGGAAGATAAAAAGGGAGAAAACTTTTTAAAACTAATGGAAGGACTAATCCAGAATTTATAGAAAGTGCCACTATTATGAACAAGATAAATAAGAACGAAGCCACGCGTAGACACATTATGAATCTGTGAAACCCTAGAGAATAAGATTTTAAATACAGCTAGAGGAGGGGAAAATTCTCTTGAAAAATGTCACAAAATCAAATGAATATATAAGAGTGAATCTATCTCTGGTTATTTTTCTGTTGCATTAATCTACCTGTTGACCTTGATTAATCTAGCTTTATAATAAGTCTTTCAGGTCTGTAAATCGTCAAACTCTGTTCTTTTTGTTAAGATGGCTTTGAATATTCCATATTAATTTTGGAATCAGCTTGTCACTTTCTACCAAAAAAAAAACCAATTGAGAGTTAGACGTTTCTGAACTCTTTTTGAATAATGTTTTTAAAAGATTTCTCTGGCTTCCATGTAGGGAATAGATTAGAGGGGAGTAAGAATAAAGTAGGGAGCCCAGTTTGGAGATTATTACAGTGGCCCAAGAGAGGATGATGGAGGCCTGGCCTCAGGGTAGCACTAAAGTGGACAGGAGTGGATGGGTTCAAGCTAGGCTTTCCAGGGAATTCAATGAGATGGAGACGATTTGGAGAGTTTGAGAGCATGGCTTAGGGAATTTATGAATGTAATTCAAAAGTGATATCACAGGCAGAGATGTAAATTTTGGAGTCACCTAGCGTGTAAATGAAACCTGCATGAACTGGATGTGATTATATAAAACCTGCATAGGACTACATTGTTAAATTATTGGGAAAATGTGTCGCTTGCTATTTTGGGGGATGATGGGAAGCTAAATGAATTAATCTGCAAAGTAACCTCAGAGGTGGGTTTAAAGGCACGAGGATCTGTAATTATAATGCTCTTTCCTTCAATCATCTCATTCTGTGAACCTATTTAATCAGTCTGGATGTATAATAAGCCAAGATGTCATACATGCCTTGTGAATACATCTTACTAAGGGTAGAAATCAGTGCTAAATGGGTTGAAACTTGAAGTGATAATGGGTGGGGTGGGTGGCTAATCCTTAAATTAAAAGAATCGTGTTATAGATGTAAAATTGGCCTCAGCTGAGGTAAAACCCCCAGGGCCTGCATTACAGAATCTCTCCTCTATCTATGAGTGTGTGTGTGTGTGTGTTTGTGTGTGTGCGTGTGTGTGAACAACAACAGTTGGAGGCTATTCTCTGTTTCATCTAAAAACATCATGCTGAAAATATTAGCTCTAATAACTTCCTTAGATGTAAGCTTTTACAGCAAAAGACTAAAAATGCAAAGTCATAAAATAGATTCTTTTCTAAAAATTTCAAGAGGAGAAAGAGACATAACCCTTTGAATCTTTCTAAAAAGCTGAGTTTATTTGAGTGTCACTTGACAAAGGAAGAGGAAATCATTACACATAAAATATTTATTCATTAAACATAAATTATCTCAGCATATCCTCCATATACTATACAAATTCCTACTTCAGCACGTCATTTGTACACAATCCAATTAATATGTCTTGCTTCAATACCTTCTTATTTCCTAGGCTACTAATAATTGGAAGGCCTATTATAAACATCTTCTTTAGGATACTTTTACTTGTATATCCCATAAATGCCACAAGCCATCGGCACAATCTAGAAGCGAAGGCATCCTTAATAAATAATACTCTAGGTCAGGTATTTTTCTAGTCCATTGAGCTAAAGTTCTGAGGGAAGGAAATAAGTTTAATAGGGCTATGTTCTCTTAGACATTCATAAAGGCTGGGAATAAATCCACAATAATTATACTTTGGAGAGCTGTAAAGAAACACTTTGGTGCATATAAAGTCTGTAGTTACAGAAGTGCCACTGAAATACCATTTCCTGTTTGGAGAATTATTCAGTCACAAAATCTTCCCACACAGAAGTTCGTGATAAAATACGAGTGTCATGCCTTGTCTTTAAGTGATATCCCTGAGAAGAGTTTAACAACCCGTGGAGGATATTCATGGAGTTGAGGAGACAGAGAGAAAAAGAAACAGTTTGAAGTTGGTTGATTCACCAAGGATTATATTTATAGGTATTCTATCATTTTAACCCAGACTGTTAAAAAAATATTGTTTATTTTGTTTATAGAGTGTACACCAACCTGTGTAGCATGCTGTGGCGCTTTCAAGAGAAGTAATAAAGCTAGAGCCTGACTTCAGAGAGTCTACAACTTATTTAGGGACCCTGACATACATAAAGCTGAAAATTCAAAATAACTCAGGCATTTCCCTATCCTTTGAGAATGTGGCTGGCTAATGGAGGTCTACCCCATAACCAACCTCTCCTAATTCCTTTATAAAAGAAGTCTCATGTTATTCTGTGCAGTAGTGTGTCCTGCTGTAATATCCACCTTCTGAGACTATCCAGAAACTGAAAGTACCCATTTGGCCATTTCTAGCCACTGGGATGTAAACAAAAGCATCCCATATGAGTATCCCAGAGAGTCATTGTTTCAGTGATGAAAATGAACGGATTCAGTTGGCAGCAGCTTTTTGCCATTTGCTTTTCATCTTCTTCCTACCTGAAATGTGGATGCAATACCTAAAAATGGAACAACCATCCTGTGACAAGGAGAACAAAAGCCACAGGCCAAGAGGGTAGGATGAGAAAATATAAGGAATCTCCTACTCCAATGGCATCATGAAGCCACCATCACAGCTATGGTATGTCTACTTTCGGACTTCTATTATGCGAAGAAATATTACTGTCTATTTGGTGAAACCTCAGACACGTCAATCTGATTCTACCTAATAAATATGTTATTAAAGTTAATACATGAGTTGTAGCGTTAATCCCAATAAATTCTTCAAATTTACTGAACACTATCTCGTTTATTTCTCACAAGAATCCTATTGGAGTAAGTGATGGTAGCCACTTTTTCAGGTGAGGAATTTGAGACTCATGGAGGTTGTGTCTGTCTTGAGATCACAAAGATAGTTCAGGGTAGGGTTAGTATTTTCACCTAGTTCCTCCACTGTACCACATTATCAATTATATTAGTAGTTTCCTTAATGTTTATTAGCTAACTAATGTTATTGTTTACTAAAAAAAAAAAAAAAAACCTTTTACTTGTGTGGTTCTTACAATTCTATAATATATTTCAGCTACAATACCTTACCTGAAGTTTGTAATTCTATAATGGAAGTAAGATAGTTCTTGTTATTCGTATTTTAGAAGGTGACAAGCCTGCTCAGGGAAGGGAAGGAGGGAGAACACGCTCATGTCATCTAACCTCAAATTCAATACTGTTATAGCTCTAGTTCCACAATGAACTCTATTTTCTCTCCTTTTCCTCTCTTTCTCTGGTGAAGCTCTCTCTCTGAACTTGAAAATAATTTGTTTAGGAAGCTGGGTCAGTGCTCTGAGGATCCAATTCCACATTGGTTCTGTCAATGCCTTCCATGGAATTCTGAACAGGAGATTAAAAATAGCTGTTCCTTGCAAGCTTGGACCTCCTGCCAATCCTGTACCCCTACACTGATGAAATGCAAGGGAGCTCATCTGTGTATGTCCAACCACTAAATGTTGTGACACAGTCAGATGCTTAGATGGGAAGCAGAGTAATGAGGGCTGCGACAGTGCCAGCAAAATGGACAAATGAAGGTGCTGGGTGAGCAGATGGTCTCAGTTACATCTAGAACCTTTCAAGGTGAATCTGAGGTCTGCTGGTGGTCAGTCTCACATTTTCCTTTTTGCCAAGTGTGTTCAGTGGACTTGGAAAATGAAATATTTATGCACCACCTAAGACCTGCCAGTCTGATTGCCGCTGTGTACCCTACGGAGGCACATTGTTGAGTAAGCAGGAAATCTCTTATCCTGCCAAACTGCTGGGTGAATTTCTTCAAGGCTGAGTCAATACGCAGCAATAGTTATATGATATAGTTGAAAGTGTGGAGGATGGGGGTGATTTTTAGGAGATTTATTAGGCAAGGATGGCTTTGGGGTCTTCTAATTTTATGCATATATGATACTGCATTACTCTAATTCAAGAATTATTGATATATGCATTTTATTTAAAATCTAGAACTAAATAAATGTTATGCAAAGTTTGTGAGTTACTACAAATACACTGAGAAAGCTGAATTTCATGTAGTCTTAGAATAATTTAAAAGCAGTCACAAATTTAAATTAAGACACATGGCTCATGCGGAGTGAGGGTGCACATTGGTCATTGCTTTCAAATTTATTTTTTACTTTTTAAGAAAACATATACCTTTTCTGTTGTTTCTCAGTGGCCACCAAAAGCATCTGGAGTCAGTTACATTTATTTACATTCTATTCTAACTAAAATGGCTTAGCTGAAAAGTATTTCAAAATTTATTTAAGGAAAAGTAAAACTAACTTGAGACTCACATGCCAGGTTTTAGCCCAGAGCAAAGTGTCGTAGCTGATCCCTAAATGAAATGGAAACACTGACAAACTCTTTATCCTGGCAGTGTTATAGGGATAACAGGCAAATACAATAGTTTGAGCTAATAATAGGTAACATTTTCCAGGTTTTGCTATTGAAGGTGCCTTATGACAAACAACCTTTATAAAGTTTCTCCAAAAAGAGTTTGCTTATAAGATAAAAACTCAAAATTTAGCCGATTTTTTGTTGTAATATAATATGATTTCTGTTTGGTTGTTTTCATATTGTTAGTTTCTCTTTGCAAGTTTCACATTATTAGAATATGTACCTTTGGATGTTAGAACTCTATTTAAGAGAGACTCTATAGGCATCAATAAAGTGAAGGCATTTAATGAGATACTGTTAAATTTCCTTTTAATGCAAGTTAGGTGTTTATAAGATCTTTTAAAAATTAGTATTTTTATGAAATATCCCTTATTTCATTGGTTTCCCATATTATTTCAACTCATAATATGATTCTTTAATGTTTGCATTTAATCTAAATTCTGAACATGCCAACACTGTAGTTTGTATTAATTTTGAAATGGCCTCATATTGTTTGTTTGTTTGATTTGGTTTTTATTATTAATGTTCCTCAAGGAGAGAAATATAAAACCAGACAGAAGGTTGAGTGCCTGGATTTGGGGGAGGAGAAGAGTGTTTAGATCCTGGCTCTGACAATCCTGAGCTTTTCCTATATGTGTACGGTTCTAATTTTTGAAATGGGAGCTAAAAGAGTAGCTAAATCAAAGGGTAAGTCTGGAAATGCAAAGAGATAAGGGGCTTAGCACCACTCCCGGCTCATGCCAAATGCTCTATAAAGCTTAGCTGTAATCATTTACTGTGTAATTTTTTTTTGTCGAAATAGCATATAACGCAATTTCCCCTCATCAAGCACCAGTTAGCCAACGACTATGAACTGAAGTGTTTATCGCCACCGTTTTACAGTGCTGCTGCTCTCCTTATGAATTTCCATACATGCCAGGGTCTGTTTCTGGACTCCCTTTTCTGTTTAATTGGTCAACCCTCTTCGCGCTTGTGCCAATAAACACTATATTTTCATGGTTTATAAGATACTTTGAAAGCTAATTGCCCAAGTCCTCTCATCTTGTTTGCTTGTTTTAACGAGTGTATTGGCTCTTATGCGCCCATTTACTCTTCCGCACATGTGTTACAATCTACTTGTGTCAAGTTTTGTGACGAATCTTATTGCAATATGTATTGAACATTCAGAGACTCTATCAAACAATTTGGTAGAATTGCCATCTTTCCCATTTTGATTCTTTTTTTCCATAAGTATGTTATTATTTTCTATTTATTTAGATATAGATTTGTTTTGCTCATATTTTGTTTAGGATATCTGTGATTTCATGAATGTGGTTGGCCTACCATTTTTCCTTTCTCATGGAGTCTTTGGTTGGGATAACAAGATTTTATGAGCCTCATAAAATGAGTTGGCTCCCTTATTTGAATTTATTTTTGTATTGTATTAGTTTGTCTAAATGGCATACTAACAATTTGTATATGTTTTCTCCAATCAAGTAATGAAAAAAATTCCCCCAAATATATTCATATGTAGCATGTGCAAAATAATGATCTCTTCTGTATGATTTAAATCAAGGATTGTAATAATTGAGTAATGTTTAGCATTTCTTAATTCAATATGATTTATTTCCTTGCATCTGTTCTTATTTTGATCATTTGATATTGTATATCAATGCACAAAACAATGTGAAATATTTTCTGGTATCGATGTTTGTATTCTGCATAAAATTCTGTCAGAATGTTATCAAATTCAGTTGTGGTTTCTGCCAAATGAAGAAAATTCCCACGCTCACATTATTTCTGGAATGATCATCTCAATGCTAGACATAGTCTTGCCAAGAGCAGAATCACATAGATTATGCATTGAAAAACAGCATTTTTCTCCCCTTTTCATATAATTTTTGTTATGCAAAAGGTAGTTATTAGTATTTTTAAAAATTATATTTCAATTTAGAATACTTAAATCTGTTGATGTGCATTTTCTTTATTCATATTATGATGAATATGTGATAAAACTGCTAATCTTTGTACCCAGTCTAATTCTTTAATCAACTATTTTCCAACCTTTAGACGTTTGCAGTTTAATAAAAATCATTTGTGGCAGAACAAAGTAACTAGGATCTGATCATTTTTTCAACTTATGCAGAAAAGATGTGTTAAATATATCTAAAAACTTCCTACGTATACCATCTTTTAGACAATTAAAAGATTGTGACTGAAGTGGATTATTTTCAACAAAAGTGAACAATAATTCAATATTCAAATTTCAAACTTCATGTCATTTTATCTAAGAAACAGCATATTTATTTTACTGGAGTCTTTGGAATAGTCTGTCTTCCTGTTTTTCCTGAAATTCATCCATTATGATTGACATGGAGGAAGAGAGTTTATTTATACCCTCCTCTTTCAGTGAAGTATCTTCTGCTATATAATGCCCAAATTAGCCCTGAAGTCATTTCCTATTTTCTAGCATTTTGCCTATTTTCTCGAAAACTTTCTTCACCTATGCAGATAACATTATTTTGTTTTCATCTCTAATGGTTTTCTATTTTTTCCTGATAATTCTTTGAGAATTTAGTTCTCTAATCAGTAGATAAATGATATAATAGCTTAGTATTGTAACATAGAATTTGTAAAAATTTAAAATATTATCTACCTCACTGACAAATTGTTATAGGAATTAAATCTGTATTCATGAAACTTCTATTCTATCAAATAAATACTTGCTGTAATATAATTAGTGGATCACACTACATATTAATTTCTAATTTATTACCCACTCTATTTTATGACATTAATTGTAAGTGAAAATTAGTTACTACTTGCCAATACATATTACAACAAAAGTAATTGCAGATTTAAATTAAGAGCTTGACAGTATCACTCTAGCACATTAAACAAACAGTAGGCCATATTGACTGCAATGTGAAGTGGCATATACAGCCAATGTACTAATGGAGTAGAGGTTTTAATACTCATCAATAGGCACATCAGTCAGAGAATGATTTTAAATTTTAAATTATTTTTATTTTAAGTATTTAAAAAAATACAGTAGATTTGAAAGGTATTTATATTACGCAACTCAAGCCTCCTTTGTAAACAGAAGCAAAACCAAACGTAGTACTCTAATAGAACAAAACATTTTATTATCTTCTGCCCAAGAGTCCTAATATACTGATTTATTAGAATAAATACCACATCTCTTAGAAAATTTTTATAATAAATATATAAATTATCCATCTTTGGATTTAGCAAATTCATAAAATAACGGAATTGATTTCCAAAGTAATGAAGAAGACTGCTGTGTGACTAGCACATCCTGCAATGTGGCACCCATATGCAGCCTGCCGTGAATAGCCTGCCTAGTGTCTCCTAGTCTGAGACTGGTTCACAGAAGGTCTCTACTGACAAATCCATCCACACCATTTCAGGAAAGTAGCCAATGACTTTTTCAATTTTTCCAAATATATCTCCAGAGTTGTTCTGCATTGTTCATTTTCAAGTAGCTTAGCTACTCTCTTTCTCCAACACATAAAACTCAAATACATTCTGTTTTCTGAATTTAAGAAGGAGGTAGTCTTCTGTTTGGCTTCAATCACAGAATCATGGCACTTTGAAAACAAATGATCTTAGAGTCTCAAAAACGCAGCACTGTGTGGCATCATATGGCTCACCAATTCAAAGCCATAACTTTACATAAAGTGTCATTTACTGAACAGATGGCTGTTAATGTTGTATACGTGGTTATAGACGCAATGGAGTGCACTGATACACAGAGAAAAAGCATTTCAATATCCTCCCTGTTTGCCAAAGTTAAGGCTAAATTTTTTTCTTGGACAAAGAGAAAACTATTTGATCAAGTGAGCTCTGGGTCATTCTTCCAGGTAAGAGTCAGAAGTTACCATGAAGAGGAAATTAGATTGTCAATGGGGTGAGGAGGGTAATAAAATTGCTGGTGCAGGGCTGGAGGATATACTTAACAGTTTTTTC
This sequence comes from Diceros bicornis minor, assembly GCF_020826845.1. NCBI lineage: Eukaryota > Metazoa > Chordata > Mammalia > Perissodactyla > Rhinocerotidae > Diceros > Diceros bicornis. The sequence goes on from NC_080763.1 coordinate 31,539,877, forward strand.
TTCTCTCATTTTCTATTTTTACTAATATGTCCTTCACAGTCAAGAGTATGTAATTCTGCTTTGGGATTGGCATATAAGATGTGAAATTTATTTTCATCAATTAGAGGAGCAAAATCTAATTTGAACAAACAGCAGCAACAACAAAAGATAAATCAGCCATGTGCTATAGGAAAGAAAGCTGATATGATATGCTATGCTAATTTCAAACAAAATGGACTTTAAGATAAATACTGTATTGGAGATAAAAAATTTCCAGTCAGTGAGAAGTTATCATAAATACATATTTAAATTAACCTATTGAATAGCCTCAAACACGTAAACAAAATTTTAGATTGTACAAATTAGTAAATTTGCCATTGGTGTGGCATATTTAAACAGATTTTTATTGGTAATTCATAGGACAGAAGAATACATATTTATAAGAATATGGGAGATTTGAACAACAAAATTAGAAGCTCAGTTTAATGGATATATGGACAACCATGCTCCCAACAAAGGGAGCATGCACTCAGAACACACGCAACATTTAGAAAAGTTAATGTTATCTTAGGTCATAAATCCTCAGTGCAGGTGATAGAATTAGAATCATATGGAGTGTACTTGCTGTACTATACTGCCATTGAATTAGACATCAATAACAAAAATATATCCAAAAACCTTATGTTTGGAAAATATATAAACATTGTTCTGAATAATTCATGTATCGTAGAAGAAATCATAGTAAAAATTTGAAAATATTTAGAGCTGAAATCGTATGGAAATGCTTCCTATGAAAGCATGAGACACAATTTGAATGGCATTTAGAGAAAAATTGATGGAGTTTACATGCTTACAGTAGAAAAGAAGTGGATTAGTCAGCCAGGGCTGCCGTAACAAAGTACCACAGACTAGGCAACTTAAAGAACAGAAATTTACTTTCTCACAGTTCTGGACGCTAGAAGTGCAAGGTCAAGGTGTCAGCAGGCTTCGTTTCTCTCGCCTTATCTCCTTGTAAAGGCCCTATCTTCAAATACAGTCACATTTTATGAGACTAGGGGTTAGGCTTTCAACATATAAATTTGGGGGGATTACAAACAAGCCTAAAACAAAAAGAAAGTCTGTTAACTAATGAGCTATATGTCATACATAAGAAATTATAAAAGAATCAATAATGCTACCAAAACAAGCAGAAATAAGAGACAATAAAGAACAGAAAATCAATGGAACATAAAAGAAGAGGCACACGAGACCCAATTTTTAAAAAGACAAAAGGCGAATCTTCGAAAAGACTGAAAATGTAAAAATAAACATGGGGCATGATTGTTCAAAAAATACAGATGGCTTAAATAAATAATATTAGGAATGGAAACAGAGAAACATAAGCTCTAAGAAGCTTCTTCCATCCAAGAACCTCTGTAAATATGTCTCCTACTAATTATTACGGGAGGATTGTACCCTGCATGTCAGTGAGTCCCTGCCTTCATTTGGTAACTAGGTCAGATGCTCCTCCTCGCTTATTCCCCAATCACATCAGTTATCATATTACATTGTAATTCCCTACTCCTCCTCATTTTAAACTAGACCATCAGAGATGAGACCAAAAACAGCGTCTTTCTTATACAGCTGTAAACTCAGAGTTTGTCTTCTGCCTTGCATAGTGTTGAAAATTTCTGTTTCTGTAGCCTCTCCTCTATGTGTTCTCTTTGCCTTTATGGATTAACAGAAATCTCTCTGTCCCTTGATAACTACATCTCCCAGCCCTGCACAGTGGAAGCCATTTATTGCTCTAACTCCCTACACTCCCCAGGGCCTGGAGGTGGGGTTGGTGTCCTTCTTCCTCCCTTCTGCGCTTCAATATCACATTTTCCTTTCCTCCCTCAAAACCTCCAGCTCTTTGAATTGCCTGTCTCCCAAAAATAGTAACTGCTATCCCTTGTTGCCATCATTTACTGGCCTCCTTGGTGTATCGTTATACCTGCTGAAGATTCCACCACTTGGCTCACGATCGATTTTCTCCATGTTTTCTCCTATCACCATTCTTGGTGACTTAAGACACTGGATGCCTTGAATGACCCATGCAACACCCGGGGCTTAAATTTCCTTGACCTCTTCACGTCCAGTGGTCTATTACTCCATCTTAATTTGACCATCATCAGGGTCACACCATTGATTTTGTCATCACTACCTTACTTCTGAAATCCCAAGTCTAAATGCTGAACTTTCTCACACCACCTTCTCTTCTTCTGGGTGATCTACTTTTGTATCCTCTCCAACAATTCTTATTCTTATTGAGAAGTCCTTTCCATTGGTCTGCCCTAGTCTTTCTATCAAACATCTTCTTGAGGTCATTAATTCCTTCTTTACTCATCTTAGATTCTGTGGTATATCTATAATAATTTTCTTGCAAATATTCCTAAATCCCTTGCCCCTTTCTCCCTCTGTTATTTTTGCCTGAAAACACTAAATCTACTTAAACACCTACTTCTCTGTGTCTATACTCAAGCAACTCCACGTGGCTAGAGATAATGCAAAACTGAGCTTACCAATCACAACTTAAACTCAACACCTCAATTATCAAATGGGCAATCTCATCCATTTCTTTCTAATGTTCATTCTTACATCCCCCAAATAATTATTTTATACCTTCCACTCTTTTCTAAAATCTAAAACACCCCATTCCTCCTTCCAACGATTAGAAACAATTGAAAGGAATCTATTCTACCTTACACCTTATCCTCCACAATTTCACATGCATCTCACCTCATACTCTCTGGCTTGCTTTCTATTACGAGAGATGACACTTCAACAATTTGTTGTTCTAGTTTTCTCAAGGTCTTATCACCGTTATTTACTCTCTCATTTAAATCATGGTTTTCTCCATTTCTATAGATTCATTCCCAGTGGTATATAAACATGCTCTAAGATTTACCATTTGAAAAATATACAACAATGACAAAAACTCTGTATATATCCTTCAATTCCATTATGTTTCTGATTCCCTTCCCAGCAAAACGTTTTAAAGGGTTAACTATTATCACCACTCTACTTGTCCTTGCTGTTTCTCCTCCTCTTGATCCAAACAGGTTTCCATTTCCAATATACTGAAACTGCACTAATTGAGACTCTCGTCTCGCCATGTCTAAAAGCCAATTCTTTATCCTCATCTCCTTTTCCCTCTCAGTAGCCTTTGATTTAGATACATTCTACTTCTTCAACCATGTTCTCTTGCATTTAGAGACAGTGTTTACTTCCATTTTTCCTCTTAATTTACTTTCTATTTTTTAAAACTTCTTTTACTAATGCCTCCTCTTGTTTCACCTTTTACTGTCGAAATATAACAATATTATATTAGAATTGGAATATTATCATATAATAATAATTGACCTTCAGTCCTCTTCTCTTCCTAAATTTTATACATCAGTGACATCAATGATAACAGCAGAGCAACTTCAGCAATTAATTAGATAGTGTGTACTATATGTTAGATATTTCCAACTTCGTTACAAATATTAACTCATTCAGACTATATTTCAGTGATTCCCAAACATCGTCTCCAGCCATGGTCCATTGAGGTCCAGTATCATATATCCTACCATATACTTACCATCTCTATTAAATAATCATTTTCTCAAAATGAACATTGCTAAAACCCTACCCCAAATTCAAATCCACTACAGTAAATGTCATTAACATATACCCAGCTAATTAATTCAAAGAACTACGATTCAAGTTTGAATTTTCTCTCTCTTTTTTTTTTTTGACATTTGAATCCAGTCTGGCAAAAAGCCTCATTGGATTGATCTCAAAAATGTATTCTGAATTGTTCCATATCTTTCCATCTCCTTTGTCCTCCTCATTCTAAAACATCATCACCTCTAGCCTGGACTACCTAAATCACCTCAGAACATTTTAATTCGTCTTTAAGTTCTATTATCTATTCCATGCAGAGCATCCAGTGTAATCTCTCTCTTTCTTTTAGAACATAAATTATGTCACACCACTTCCCTGCTGAAAACTCTCGATTGCTTCCAATTACACAGAGAATAAAATTTAAGCCTCCCGAGTGACCTATAAGGACTTCAAGTGAGGGATGCCTGGCCTGGCTTTTTGTCTTCCTGCAATTTTCCTAAGCATCAGTGTACACTGCAGCCACATGGGTGTTTTTCTTTTAGCCAAATATACCAAATTTCTTCCTGCCTTAGGTCCTTTGCACTTTCCAGATGTTCTGAGCCTGGAAGATTCTTCCGCATATCTTTGCCAGTCTGGCTCCTTTTCCTGTTCAAGTCTTAGCTTGCTTGAAGTTTAGTTGCTGCCTCATAGAGACATTTTCTGACCATCAGAGTAAACCAGCCTCTTCCTTTGCTCTGACCACCATATCCCTCTGCTTTTTTGATCTTCTAATGGTTACTGCTATCTCATATCCTCTTATTTAAAATTCTGAATAATTCCTTGAGATAAATATTATTATGACTGTCTTTATAGATGACAAGATCTTGGGTCAGATTAAATAATTTGTCTAAGTTCAACAACAGTTAAGCAGCAGTGCTATTTGTTCCCCCAAATTATTATCTTTGCAATTTGCCATGCTGGCACTCCAAATTAGATCACACACACACCCCACAGAAAAATAATTCATGTTTTACTTCATTTCAACTAGATTTAGGCCAGCCTACTTTATCTAGCAAAGTATTGGGGCAATGTTTCTTTATGTCTTTGTAAACAAGAGAAGCACTCAACCTTTGTTCAAGATGTGATCAGAAATTATGATTTCCAGATACCAATCTTTCAGACTTAAGCTAACTCTCAGATGCTTGAGTTAATCATTAAGCCCGCCTAATCTGACTTGAGCTAGAGTTAGAAAGTTGAATCACAGACCAAATTCCTCATACTAATGTTTACATTCTTTTTAAACTGCCTTGAGTGTGATCGCCCAAGGGACTGAGTATTCCATTAGTTGAAAAACGTATGTGTATGTGTATTTATAATATTGAGAGGTGGGAGTGAGAAGATAAAGGGGTGTGAAGAATTTGAAAGGCCACAACAATTTAGCAAACAATAAGTTCTTAATCAGGAACACATGGCTTCTCACACCATGTGTAAAACATTAAAAGGGGACAGGAAGAAAAAGAGAATGATAGTGGGTATTGTATTACAATGTAAAAAAATAGTATGTTTTGTTTCAAGAATGCTTTTAGTAAAAGTAAAAGCAGTTCTTGGTATAAACTTTCTAATTACTAATTGTGTCTATTTCTGGCTGTATTTGTGTTAAATATATTGTAAAATATTCACAGTCGTGTGCACAGCTTATGAGATTCAGCTCATGGACTCCATAAATTACAAAAATGCTTTGTGCATCACGTTGTTTAAAAGGGTAGCTGCCCAATAATCTTTAGTTCTTTTAAAATAAATAAAGTTTAATTCACTTTAAAGGGAGAGAAGGTTTTCTTTGGTGTTTTTGTTCTTCGTTGTTGTTGCTTTAATCAACGGTCATCTCTAAGGGAAAAGACCCTGCAGATTTCTTTTCATATCTACCATTAGATAATGCAGCAGGCAGCCTTCTAAAATGGTTCACAATGATTCATGTTTTCTATTATTCATGCCCTTGTCTAATTCCCTCCTCTTAAGTGCAGGCTGGATCTAGTGACTTGATTTCAATAAATTGAATACCGTAAATGTGATTGGATATCACTTCCAAGATTAGGCTATAAAAGCCAGTGACTTCTGTCTTGCTAGCAATCTCTCTTTTGCTTGCACTTTCTCTCCTTGTTCACTCTGATAAGGTAAGCTGCCATATGGAGAGGTTCATGTGGCAAGGAGCTGAGAGTGACATCTAGACAATAGACAGGGAGAAACTGAGGCCCTCATTCTAACAGCCTAAGGGGAACTGAATTCTGCCAACAAACAGGTAAATCAGCTTGGAAGTAGACTTCTCCAGTTGAGCCTTCAGATGAGACTGCAGCCTAAACTGTCACCTTGATTGCAGACTTGTGAGAGACCCAAAAGCAGTGAATCCAGCTAAATTGTGCCTAGATTCCTGGACCACAGTAACTCTGAGATAACAAACGTGTGCTGTTTTAAGCCAATATATATATATATTTTTTTTTTTTGGTGGGGAAGATTAGCCCTAAGCTAACATCCGTTGCCAATCCTCTTCTTTTTTGCTGAGGAAGATTTGCCCTGGGCTAATATCCATGCCCATCTTCCTCTACTTTGTGTGTGGGACACCTGCCACAGCATGGCTTGACGAGTGATGCATACGTCCACGCTTGGGATTTGAACCTGCAAACCCCAGGCCGCTGAAGTAGAGTGTGCTACCTCAACCAGTATGCCACCGAGCTGGCCCATTAAGCCAATAGTTTTTAAAGTAAATTGTTATACAACAATAGATAAACAGCATAGTCAGAAATCAAAGAATAATTTGACTCCACCATTTCCCTGACTAATCATAGCCAACATCAAGTTTTGTCTACTCTACCCCTCTGGATCTATTTCAGCCTATCCAACCACCCTATCATTTCCTTTTCAATTCCCACCAACATTTGCTTGAAATATTTCAATTTTTCCTTAGAGTTATGCCTACTTCCAGACTGGCACATTTCATTCCAGACTCTATAACAGCATTTCCCAAACTAATGATCACAGATTTTCTAGGAGGAAAAATTCCTTTACCAAATTAATCTGGGAAAGGCTGGGTATTTTATGCTCCTTTGGAGAATAAAAACTGAAGTTGTGATATCATCATATATCTTTCTTCAATTAAGAGTTTCTCAAATTCATTTGACTATAAGACTGCTCTCTCCCTCTCTTACAGTTTTTTTAAAATCATGGATAACATTTCATGGGATCAATTTTGTCCCCCCAAAAAAGAAAGAAAAATATCTGTTTGGCAAATAATGCTCCAAACTTTATTTTTCTAAAATACACATCAAATCATGTCACTGACTTGCTTAAAACACATTTTGGCAACCTTATGCTGCTTACAGACTAAAGTACAAATGAAGCTGTCTATGACCTGGCTTTACCTCTCTGACTCTTAGCTATTTATCTGACTCACTGCTCTGTTCCCCTTATGCTACACTCCAGCCTTACTAAACTGGGCAAAGAGTTATTTTGCTAACTGGTTTTTTGATTTCAAGATTGCTGGTCTCCAGTCATGTTTCTTCATGAGAGTCAAGTGAACACTCTTGTTCATATGCCTATCTCTCTGCCTCCCAGGGTCTGACAAACTATAACTCATTTTTCTATTCACTTCAAGACTCATTTAATTTATGAAGCAGTTATATAACTTGAGGGCTGTGGGGAATGGGATTTGTTTCATCTCTGAACATGTTCTTCAAAAGTAACACTAATTTTTATTACAAATATTTACAGAAGTTAAGGTCCTTGTACCCCTGACAATGGAATCATTTCAGGTTCTCATAACTCAGACAAAATTTATCCCTGCTCCTCCTCTCCCCTCCCCTCCCCTCCCCTCCCCTCCCCTCCCCTCCCCTCCCCTCCCCTCCTCTCTTCTCTTCTCTTCTCTTCTCTTCTCTTCTCTTCTCTTCTCTTCTCTTCTCTCCTCTCCTCTCCTCTCCTCTTCCCTTCTCTCTCACTTCCACTATACCCTGCTCACAAGAATACGTCTATCATTTTATTATATGCAATTCTTTGCATCTTTCTACTTATGATAGAGAATAACCACCTTGAAATCAGACTACGAGACATTCATTTTTGTACACTCACAGTGTTTAATAAATAAGTAGGCTCAAAGAATACAACACTCATTCATTCATTGCCTTATTTGTTCAGTAAACTTTGATGTCTAAATTAAAAATCTCCCTGGTTTTTCTCTTCAAGTGTACCCATTTCAATGATTTCTTAGGATTTTTACTCTATCTGGTGCATTCTACTTCCGTGTTTTATGAGTTAATGAATGGATTTTTCCTTGTTAATAGTTCCTTAGTTCCCCACTATCTTCTTTGGTCTTCCTCATTGTGATTCACAGAGTTTTCTGATAATATCTGAACTTGATGATGTACTCTTTTGTAAGAAAATAAAAATAAAAATCTCTGCAATCTGTTTATTTCGGTAAACTTATGGAAATGCTAAACATCCATGGCTTGAGTTTTATTAGCAAGGTACAATGAATAAATATAAATCAAAGGAGTTTATCTAAATCATGTTCTGCTAATCACTGACTTTCATGTGTAGTTTTCACAAGCAAATTCTTTATCTAGTATATGGATACAGATTGTTAAAAGTAATGATATTGCCTAGATTACAAATGCTAAAATATATATGTAAAAATAGAATTTGATGAAAGTTATTTATCTGAACAGTGAGATAAATACCCACAACTATAAATATCCTTTATTCATCGCTTTGATGGCATCAATATTCATGAATTCTGAAACTGGTTGAATTTTTATTGTCTTGCTCTGTGCCAAAGATCTAAAAAACATGATTGCAATCATGCTATTTAAAAAGTTGATTTTATATCATATTATAAGACATCATATCATACACGTTTATTAAATAAATTTTATTTTTTAAACCTCTTTATGTATCCCATGCTTCACCAAAACTTCATTTGCTTTCATTTTTTAACTTTATACTCTTACATCATCAGGAATAAAATTAGGACATGATTAGAGTCAGGAATAAAAAACCTTTTATTGTTATCTTATTTCCATTTACATTTTATTGTCACAAAATAAGAGGGGATGTGTTTATAGGACAAGATTAAGTTTCTAAATGGTGATTTTAACATCTTTCCCCTCATATTCTAAATAAGTTTAAACTGAATTATTTTTAGTTTTATAAAACTATAAAACTGATAACAGTAAGGTTCCCAGACTATGTAACAAATGCCTTGCACCTGAGAAACCTTCTCTGATATGAATTAATAAAATTGTGTTGGCATAGCCATAAGAAAAAGACATAATCTAGTGGGACTCAGTGAATACCTGTCATTTACAACCTACCATCACAGATTCCTTCTTTCAGTAATAACATCCCACATTTTGGGCAAACTTTTCTCTTTTCTGCAATCACATTGTTCTCCTGCAGTTGCCCATCACTGTATCCTACTGACATAGGCTTACACAGATGACCCAAGACAATCATAAAACCCCATCCTCTGAATCACAAGAACTGAAAAAGTCATAGTCATGTAACACAAGCAGGCCAATCTGAGTTCTGCCTTGGAATTTTCCTTACTGAAGATGAGAAGGAGGCTCCTTTCTTTCCTCTGGATTGAGAGCTTTGAGTAGCTATGTCAACTACTTGGAGAAGGCTAATGGAATTAGGCCAGTTCAACAGCAGAATGGGAGAAGAGATGGGATTACATACGAACCATATCGAGTACTTCACTGGATCCAATCATACACGCCTGGGGCGAGATCTACCCATATCATTTCCCGTCTCATGGACCACTATATTTCTTTAAGAAAATTACTTTTTTTTGAATTAACTATTTATAATTTGAGTTTTGTCATTTGCAACCAAAAGAGTTTCCATTAAAACAAAATAGATGTCTTGAGAGAAATGGCTAGGGGGCGGGGGGGGGCAGGTAAGAGAGGGTGAGTGGGTAGCTAATAAGATGAATACCTTATGTGAAGTTAGAATTTATTAACTCTGCAATTATCTATTCAAATAATTAAAGAAAACATTCTAAAAATTATCTCAATGAGAATACATTTATAATCTGGCTCAAATTTGACATGAGTCGATGTGCTACCTCAGATTGTTGGTGCCTTAGAGACCTTACTTTAATATCATGATCAGAGGGAGCCTTTCATGTATTTCAGTACAGTTACAATAATGGCGTGTTTGCAGTGTATTGTAAGTCTGCTGCAAATCATACAAATATAATATATGGAAGAAAATTGAGAAATCTTTGCATGACAAAACTATCGGGATAAGTCCTAGAAGTTGAATAAATGAAATGGGGCTAATATGAACAGATCTAATTGAGTATAAAATAAGTAGCATTGAACTGCGTTCTAACCTCGGTTTCGCTCTGAAATAACACATTTAGTTGAGATGCCCTTTCAGTCCTTGATTGCCATAATAATGCTGGGAACAAGCAGCCACAAGGAACAAGTCACAAATCTTAGTGACTTAAAACAACAGGAATTTACGTGGTTCACTACTCTGCAAAATGGCTGGGTGGTTATTCTGCTCTCAGTTGTGCAAATTCATACCTCGGTGGACAACTGTGGGTAGCATGGGTGGCTTTGCTAATCTTGACTAGGTTCCACCACATGTCAGGGGCTTTGGCCAGGATAACTTTGCTTTTCTCTGCATTGTCTCTCAACCTCCACCAGGCTAATCTGTGTTGGTTCTCATAGTGGCCGGCTTCTGAGAGAGAGAGAGAGAGAGAGAGAGAGAGAAATGCACCCATTCTCTTTGGACCTAGACTCAGAATTGACACAGAATTGACACACATTACTCTGTATTCTGTTTGACAAAACAAGGCCACCCTGGCTTCCAGGAGAAAGAAAAATGGACTTTACCTTTAAGAGTAGAAGTTGCAAAGTGACATTCCAAAGGGCATATATTTAGAGCAGTGGAGAATTGGAGTCATTTTTGCAATTTATCTACACAGATAATCTAGAAGTGTGTGTGTGTGTGTGTGTACATGTCTGTGTATTTTAATTTCTGAAATTTCTAAATCCATCATTCTACGTACTTTTCAAATAGCATAAAGTCATTACCACCCAGGGCTCATATTCAACCCTGGATTCCACTCAGGAATGTTATAGGAAATAAATCTTATCCATAATTAAAGTTATGAATTATTCAAATTTAAGTGAAAATACACTCCACATTCTAAACAAAGACACAATTTATTTTACTTCCAGAGAATTCTACATTCATTCATAAGAATCAATTCTTACGAATTTAAAACTATTGGTAAAATTTTTGAATCGTCTGCATAGAGTGAATTTTTTTTTTTAACAAGCTCCCAGGCTAAGGAAAAAATTTATTACAAAGGGAAAGCAAATAATACTAGCATCAAACCATCCATCTACAACACTGGATGTTATTAAAAGGCAAAATAACATCAAAATACTACTGAGAGAAACTGACTGCACCCAAGAATTCTATTACCAACCGATATCATTCATCTGTTCTGGATGAGAAAACTTAATATGGTCAAAAAAGTCACTATATCAGCCATTAAATCTATGTGACGGGCCCGGCCCGGTGGCGCAAGCGGTTAAGTGCGCGCGCTCCGCTGCGGCGGCCTGGGGTTCGCTGGTTCGGATCCTGGGCGCGCACCGACGCACTGCTTGGTAAGCCATGCTGTGGCGGTGTCCCATATAAAGTGGAGGAAGATGGGCACCGATGTTAGCCCAGGGCCGTCTTCCTCAGCAAAAAAAAAAAAAAAAAAAAGAGGAAGATTGGCGGATGTTAGCTCAGGGCTGATCTCCTCACAAAAAAAAAAAAAAAAAAAAAAAAAAAAAAAATCTATGTGAGGAAAATGCTAGAAATATATAATAAACTAAATTATAACAGGAACTTTTATCTTAGGGGAAAATGAAGAGGACAGGAAATGGTATCAACAATAAACCTAAAAATAAATATAGTAAAAAATGCATGAGTAAGCATAGTGTCTGGGAACGTGTGGTATAAGTGATAAATACGGATGAAATAGGATAAACAGACAACCTTATAATGACCTGAAATTAATGGCACTATAGTAGCCCAGATTTGGACAGAGATTGAGGGAAAAGGGAGATGTCATTGCTATGAACAGGGTCATATCAAAGCTGCTTTAGCCATTATAGACATATTTGGAGTTAGTTCCAACCATCCGTCTCATAAAACTATAGGAAAGGGAGGAATATAGTGATGGAGTCTACCTGTCTTCATGAGAGAAATCCCATGTGATGCTAGCTGAATCACAATGGGCAAGTTATTTAACAGTCTTCTCATATATAAAATGGAAAAAGTATTTGATTTGACTCATAGGGTTGGTATGAAGATTAAATACAGTAATATGAGTAAACGGATTAGAAAATCCTAGGCATAGTATGTATTAGCTATCTAAGTATTAGCTACTATTATTTTAGTAATTTTTCAGGAAAATCTATATTTTAAAAAACAATTTATTGAAGCAGAATTTACATATAATAAAATGTACCTATTTTAGGGGTAGAATTCATTAGTTTGAGAAATATGTACATCTGTGTAACCACCACAATCAAGAAATAGAAAATTTCCATGACCATGAAAATTTGTCTCATACTCCTTTGCAATCTACTCTTCCATACTCCAACACACACACACACACACAGACACACACACACACTCACCTCTGGACCTAGGAAAGCCTGATATGGTTTCTGCACTCTAGTATAGCTTTGCCTATTCTAGAATTTGATATAAATGAAACAATATAGCAGATACTCTTTTTTGTCTGGCTTTTTTCACTCAAATTATTGTTTCTCAGATTTATCCATGTTTTTGTGTGTATCCCTAACTTACATCTTTAATTACTGAGTAATATTTCACTGTATGAGTACACCATAATTTGATTATCCATTCACCTATTGATGGACATCTGCTGAATCTCTTTCCATCCTTTCACTTTTTAGCAATCTGTGTCTTTATCTAGAGAGTGTTTATTGTATGAAACTTTTAATTGTATCTTGCTTATTTTTCCCCTCGGGGTAACAATCTCTTTTTATTTCTTTCTTCACATCATTTACATTTACTGTCTATCCTCTTGTTATATATTTCTCATTTGTCTTATGTGTCCTTTGTTCCCTCTTTTCTCTTTTAATAATATTTAAAATTGAATTAATATCTTTTGGTATTCCATTTTATTTCCATTATTTTTTAGTATATCTTCCTCTCTGTTTTACATTTTAGTAGTAGATCTAGAGTTTATTATGTACATCTTTAACTTATCACATTCTATCTTTAAATAATACTATATCCTTTCATGTTTAATATAAGAGTTTCACAATAAATCTTTACTTCTCCTTTCTCATCTTGTGTTTTTGTCATTCATTTGACTTCTACATGTATCATAAAGCCCACGATACACTGTTATTATTTCAGTGTTCAAAAGCTATCTTTCAAGGAAGTTTAAAAATAAGATACCAAGTTATTTTATATATATATGCATATATTTACTGTTTCTGACATTCTTCCTTTCTTTGATAGATATGAGATTGTTTCTGGTATCATATTCCCTATTAATTTCCATTAACATTCTTATTCCTGTGGGCTTGCAGGCAAAGAATTTCCTCAGACTTTTTTTATTAATTAATTATATAGCAGGTCTATTTTTAATTTTTTAGGGGACCTCCATGCTATTTTCCATGATGGCTGCAACATTTTACATTCCCACCAACAGTGGACTGGGTTCTAATTTTTCTACATCCTTGCCAGCATTTGTTGTTTTGTGATATTTTTGATAATAGGCATCCTGACAGATGTGAGGTGATATCTCATTGTGGTTTTGATTTGTATTTCCCTGATAATTAATGATGTTGAGCATCTTTTAGTACACCTATTGGTCATTCGTATATCTTCTTTGAAGAAATGTGTATTCAAGCTTTTTGCCCATTTTTAATCAGGTTATTTGGAATTTTTTTGCTATTGAGTTATAGGAGTTTCTTATATATCTTCGATGTTAACTCCTTGTCAGATACACGGTCTGCAAATATTTCCTCCTATTTTTTAGGTAGCCTTTTTACTTCATTGGTTGTTTCTTTTGCTGCTTTTACACTAAAAAATACAAAATATTGCTTAAAGAAATTAAAAAGGACACAAATGGAAAGACATTTATATTCATGGATTGGAAGAATTAAAATTGTTAAAGTGTTTATTTTACCTAAAGCAATCTACAGTTTCAAGGCAATCCCTATCAGTATCTCAATGGCATCTTTTACAGAAATAGATAAAACAATCCTAAAGTTCATATGGAACCACAAAGGACCCCAAATAGCCAAAACAATCTTGAGAAAGAAGAACAAATCTGTAGGCCTCACACTTTCTGACTTCTAAACATATTACAAAGCAACAGTAATCAAAAGAGTATGGTACTGGCATAAAGACAAACATCTAGACCAATGGAACAGGATAGAGAGCCCGGAAATAAACCCACGCACATACAGTCCAGTCGAGTGATCTTTGACAAAGGTGCCAAGAATACACAACGGGGAAAGGATAGTCTCTTCAATAAATGGTATTGGGAAAAGTGGATAACCACACGCAAAAGAGTGAAATTGGACCGTTATCTTACGATATACACAAAAATCAACTCAAAGTGGATTAAAGTCATACATAAGATGTGAAACTATAAAACTGCTACAAGAAAACATAGCGGAAAAACTTCAAATCATTGGTCTTGGCAATGATTTTTGGATTTGACACCAAAATCATGGGCAACATAAACTTTTAGCACTTCAAAGATGTTTTATTTTTGTCTGACTGAGTTTCTAGTGAAAAGTACTCTTTTTCTTCATGTACTGTATCTATTTTCCTAGGCTGCTTTCGAGATTTCGTTTTTAACACTGGTTCTCAACAATTTGATTTTGATGTCTTGGAGTATCTTCTGTGTGTCTATCCTGCTGGGTGTTTATTGAAGTTTTTTGGTCAAGTGTGTTCATAGTTTATATCAAATTGGAAAACTTTGAGCCGTTATTTCTTCAAATATTATTTTCTGCCCTCTCTCATTCTTCACTCCTTCTGTGACTCCAATTACCTGAATGTTAGATCCCTTGATTTTGTACCACAGATCCACTGAGGTGTTCCTTGTGTTTCATTATTTTTCTCTCTGTGCTTCACTTTGGATATTTTTCTATTGCTGTGTCTTCAAGCTCACTGATGATTTCTTCTGCTGTATCCAATATGCCATTAATCCCATTCACTGGATTTTTCATTTCAGGGTTGTTTTTTTCCTCTAAAAGTTCCATTTGGTTCTATGTTATATCTTTTTGTACCTTCTATTATGTTCATGTCTTCCTTTAAATCCTTGAGCATATTTATAATGTATTTTTAAATATCTTTTTCTGCTGATTCCATCATCTCTGTCATGTCTGTGTCTGTTTTAATCAATGGATTTTTATTCTGGTTATGGTTATAATTTGCTACTTCATTTGTCACATGATTTCTTTTGAATGAAGGGCACTGTGAATGTTACATTGTTGAGTGTTTGGATTTTGATGCCTGCTTTTATAAAGAGTTAAAAATCTGTTTTTACAAGGCCTTTACGTTTCTTGTAGATCAACATGATCCTTTCAATATTTATTGTTAAACTTAGTTATAGTGGCATTAAGTGGCATTTACTCTAGAGCTGAATAGCCCCTTTTAAAAGGTGATCTTTTGGGGATCTCTACTAATAGCTCTAATTGATCAGCAAGGTCTCAGTACTCTAGCTAGATGGAAACCAATCATTTTCCCAGCTCTGTGAGAGCTGTGGGAATATTTAACTTTTTTTCCCACATCTGCATATATCTGTATGTAGCTACTCAAGGGGACTCCTATGCAGATTTCTGAAGCTCTTTCTCTACGTAGCTCTATCTTCTACAGGACTTGGGTCTGTAAATTCTAGCCGTGTCTGCTTCCCTGACATCCAATCTCTGTAAGCATGACTAATTGACTCTACTTGGGATTCCTTCCCCTCTAGCATAGTCTGAGAAGTGCTTCCAGGCAGCAAGCCAGGCTGACTGTAGAGTTCACAACCTTTGCTTTCCTTCTTCTTGGGATCATAGTCCTGTTCTGCTTGTTGTCCATTGTATGAAAATCTTGTCAAGTTTTCTAGCTACTCACGGCACATGGGTTAGTTCCATAATGATGACTCTTTTTCTCGGCTGGAACTTGAAGTCTCAGCCTTACTTTCAATGTGGCATGATAGGAATATCTTGGCCTTAATTTCATGAACTTCATAAAGGTTGTAAAAGTGTCTGCCTTTTTCTTATTATTCTCACTACCTAATATTATGCCTGACGTATAGGTGGCCCTCAGTATATATTTGTTGAATGAATTAATTAAAAAGAAACTTATAGACTATTAAAAGAAAAAAGACAAAGCTCTTCACCAAAAGGACAGCTGCTGCTTCAAAGAATCATTTAGGACAAAGGTCTGCAATTCAAGTTTGTATAATATTCTGCCTGTTGTTTATGGAATTGTTTATGAGAGAGTGGCATGCATTCAAATATGTAAATAGCCCCAAACCATAGATGATGTCTTTTCTGCACTGGATTAACAGACAAATTAGAAAGGTTGAAAAGTTGCTTTCTACATTAACATGTAAAGAAATCCCAAGCAGTATTTATATTAAAATCAATGCTCTTGATAAGGAATATCAACCATCCAGAGACATTTAAGCTATCAATCTAAATGTGTGTGAGTCTGGGAGTCTTGAGGAAAGTCTTTAATTCTATCACCTATCATTAAAGATTTACATGTACCTATTTTATCTAAAGTGAGTGGAAGTGATTCAAATGCTCTCATTTTAATATGCCAAACATAATCATTATTTGTCCAGAGTTGTCCTAAATGAAATTGCCATGATCTTATGCTTCAATCTGCAGGTCACCAAGGTTGGTTTTCCTTGATAGACTGGTCCTATCCTGCACATGAATACTTCCTAACTCTGACAATTTAACCCTAAAGAACCTGGGAAACTCATAATAGAATTGGCTTCTTTGACTTCTGGGAACAATTCGACATTTGGCCATCATTATAGGAACCATTGCTAATTTGTGCTTTAATTAACTTTCCAAACCCATAATGCTGGCTTGTTTTGTTTTCGTTTTTTTAAATCTCCACTCATTGCTTGCTCTTAAAGATTGTTTGGCTGAAACACAATAAGGAGCTAAAACAATTTTATTTTGGGTAAATTGATAATAAATATATCCTATTAAGAAAACATTCCAAGCAAAGCAAAACAAAATTCATGAACCTCAACTAGTAAATATGCTATTGAGGAAATTCCTATAATCAAGGATTTAAGTCAGCCAGTCTGTCACCAATTATAAATTTAGTTCCCACAGAAGGCACACCAATTAGGACACTAAAGCCATTCAGCTTTAAAACATATGGTTTCAAGTTTTGATGCAAATCTAAAGGTGAGGCATTCAATTTGAATAAAAGAAGAACAAAAGATGTTTAAATTAGCCCCAAATTCAAACCTTTTCTTTGGAATAAATTTGCCATCTTTATTGTTTCTTTTATTTTATATTGAGCATGGCTTTTTGCATATTCTTACAGAATCACAGAACTCTGAGCTTGAGAGGATCTACAGAAATTATGCAGTGCATATGTTCCCACTCAGGGTGCTTCTTAAAGCTATAGATTTCTGGGTCTCTCTTGCAAAGATTACAATTCAATTGATCAGGAATGGTCCCAATAATCTGCATTTTAAAAAGAATGACTCTGATGAGAAACATTGATATAGTTTAATTGTCATTTTACAAATAATGAAACTAAGACCCAGAAAAGTTAACTGATTAGCCCAAGACTTTACAAAAGTTAGTAACAATAAAGTGGGATTGTGATCCTGGAACACTGTTTTCTACTCTCAAGCTTTTTCCACTGTTTCATAACCATTTCTTCCCAAAGGGAAAACATGGTTTATATAGTAGCAAATGGTAAAAATCTTTGAGATTCTGTCTTAAGTTCCTGTCTCTTATCAAGCTGTACTTTCTTCCCAGGAGAGCTCATCCACTGTTGTGTTATTTCATATCTATCTTCCAAATCTATATCTTTAGTCCAGAACTATCACCAAAGTTCTAGAATTATACATCCAATTGCTTAATTAACCCTTTTATTTTAAACAACTTCAAGAAAACACATATAAAGCTCAACTCTTCATTAATATGCATCTAACTTCATCTGCCATTATTCTCTTTCTCAGGAAACTCTATTATTAATACACCCAGTTAAGCAAGTTAGAGGCCTAAGAGTGATTCCGGATACTCCTTCTCACTTACCTACATACGCAACAATTAGCAAATTTTTCTAACTATTGTTAAATTAATTAAACAAGGGGACCAATAGACTCAGGTGGTTCTAATACCTTAGCAGTCTATGAAGCAAACCAAAACCTAAGCCTGTAAATGCCCCAAGGTTAAGAAATCAAAACCTAATGCCAGCCAGTTGGAATACGCCTGCTCAGTTTTCCCAGCTCTAAAACTTCCCTTTGCCCCCTATGAGAAAAGTAACTCTGCTATAATCAATCAGTGTTTGCCCAAAATAACTTCCTTATTCCTGCTCACTTTGGTCTGTAAAACACTCTCCCTTTGTACAACTCTTTGAATGTCCTCTCTATTTTCTAGACTGGATGCTTCCCACTTCATGAATCATTAAATAAAGCCATCCGGATCAGAAATTTATGTCTGTGAAATTTTCTTTTAACAGTATTTAGCAAGTCTGTTCAGATCTTCTAACCCACCTCAGTCCATGCTGAGATCATTTTACTCCTTGACAATAGCAAGTGATCTTGAAATGATTGCCTTCCACATTGTCTTCCTCCAATCCATTCTTCATACTGTGGAAGATAAACTTTCTGAAAATGCAAATCTGATCATGTCAAATACATTAATGTCTTCCCATTGTCCTTGAGATATATTCTAAAAACGTCAGCCTAATTTGTGTGGCCTCACTTAATCAATGTCTAACTTTCAGTCTCAATATAATGCAATTCTGTTCTTTGCTCTTTATGTTCCAGTCATACTGGAACTAGCTTTTGATGATCAAACAGGATTTAAATACAATTATAATTGTATTTGAGAAATAAAATTAATCTCTTATTAAACATTAATCTAAGGACAACATAATTTTATTTGCCATTATTTCCTCTTTATTCTACTTAATGTCATTTGTAAGTTGCCCTTGTTCTTGAATTTATACCTTTTGTTATATAAAGAGATACTCTAAATTTTGGTTGTATTTTTGTTAATACTATTGGCACACTCGAATAGAAAACAATTTTTTAAAAAGATTAGTCTAAAATAGAATTTATTGATTTGACAAAAAGTCTTGAGGCAATGAAAAGAAAGTGTAGAATATCACTTTCATTTATTGTACTAGTCTGTTAGAATCTTAACAAATACCATTAGCTTAGTTCTTCATAAAAGTATGTAAAAATACTATTTATCATTCAAGAAATATTTGTCAATATACTATTTAACTACATTTATTGAGGGTTTATTAGCTGCTAGGAAACAAAATATATATTTTCTTATTGAATCTTTAATAACAACAGCTGGAGCAGTAATAATGATGATATCTAAGATGTTTGGAATGCTTCCTACGTGCCCAGCACTATGATACACAGTTTACCTAACTTAACTCACTTGATTCTCATAACTATATCTAGAAACTTGATCTCATTCATTGGGTGAATGTATTAAAGGTACCTCGCACATAGTAAGCACTCAATAAATGTAGTTGCTACTGTTATTATTTTGTTTTTACCCCTTTTGAGAGGTGAGGAAAAACTGAGGCATATAGTATGTACTTTCAGAGCTGTGGTCAAGCCAGGGTTAAATCTTAGGTCTTCTAACTCCATCCCCAACATTCTTCCCACAGATTTTTAACAGATAAATACAAGAATGACATAAATTCTGAGATTTACTTTTATCTTTGGTAGTTGTTCTGTCAGGGACTTTTTCTTCCCTTCTGGAAGCTTTCCTTTCTCCAGATGACATCAACACATGGCCCCGACCATTTAGAAGAGGGCAAGTGTTCCAGGGGGCCAGTGAAAGGTGTGTCCCTGGATAACATTTATGAGAGTTCCAGAAATGGGTACATGAGCTAACCACGTGGGAAGTCAGTTCCCTTTTTCAGCATTCGCTCTGGATATCGGAAATGAGTTTCTCTTTCCTTCTGTGATTGCAGGTGCTAAGGACCTGACTCTGGAGATTCTGGCGGTCTTTTTCACAGAAACCTGGCAAGCTTGTTGGAGAATAAAGCCAATATAAATAAAAGTTGTTTAAAAAGATAGAGAGACATAATCCTGGTGACGACTTTGGAATATCTCAAACTTTCCAGATTTAAATAAAAACGATTACTGTGAGGAAAAAAAAAGTGTTTTGCTTAAGCCTGTCTGAGTTGTATTTTAGTCACTTTAGCGGAGGGCCTGGACTAAACCACAGCTGTTTAATAAATTATATTAATCTTTCCTCGGCCCAAGTCGTGAACCAGGTGAGAGGCAGAGGAGGCAGTGGATAGCAAACAAATTACTTACTTTTACATTTTGCTAGGTTTTGTTTTCTGATATTCTGTAAAAGATTTTTGTATCTGTACTCCTGAAGGCTATTTAACAAACTGTATTGTTTCTTTTCTGTAATGTCTTTGTCTATAATTTTCATCTCGTAAAATGACCTGAAAACGCTCCCTGCTCCTCTATTTTCTGAAAGAGCTTATGTAGGATAGGTAGTATTTCTTCCTTAAATATTTGACAGAATTTACCAATAAAGCCATTTGGGCTTAGAATTTGTCAAAAAGTCTTTAATTACAAATTTCAATTATTTATACTGGACCACTCAGATTATTCCTTCTTCTGTCATTTTTCACCATGTGTGTCTTTCAGGAAATATGTCTATTTCATCTAAGTGGTCAAATTTATTGATACAAATTGTCCACAGTATGTGTTTATTGTCTTTGTAGTGTCTGTTTGTAGGATCTGTGGTATTGCCTGCTATTTAATGCTCAGCCCAATATTCATTTTATTGGCCCTTAAAAACAATATTTATCTATTTTATTGGCATTTTAAAACAACCAAATTTTGGTTTCGTTGATTTTCTTTATTATTCACCCAATTTATGTTTTTTTAGATTTTTGCTCCTCTGTTTCTTCTTTCTTCCCTTCTATTTACTTTGGATTTGATTTGCTCTTCTTTTCCTGGCTTCTTAAGATAGATTATTGCTTTGGAACCTTTGCTCTTTTCTAGCATAAATATACAAAATAATAAATTTCTCTCTAAGCAATGCTTTAGTTGCATCTTGAAAATTTTGTTCTTTAGAGTTTTCATTATCTAACGTGTCAAAATATTTTTCTTCTTTGACTCAAGTGTTACATGGAATAGTGTTGTTTACATTCTACATATTTGTGGATTTTCCAGATGGTCTACTATTGATTTTTAATTTCATTTCATGTAATTTCAATTATTTAAAATTTATTGAGACTTGCTTTATAGTCCAGAATATGATTTATTTGGTGGATGTTTTACGAGGACGTAAACAATATATATATTCTTTAATTGTTTGGTATGGTATACTCTAAAGACTTGATGTCAAGTTGAAGGACAGTGTTGTTCAGACCTTTAAAATTCACACTTACTTTCTCTCTCTGTGTTCTCATAATTTTAAAAATCTCCAACTAAAATTGAATATCTAGTTCTCTTTTATGTTCTGTCATTTTTGGTTCATGTCTTTTAAAGTATTGTTGTTAGATGCATACATGCTTAGTATTATTTCTTCATAAATTGATCTTTTTACCATTATGACATGTATACTCTTTATCTCTGGTAAAATTCTTTGCTCTGAAGTCAATTCTGTTTGATATAAATATAGACACTCTATCAATTTAATGATTATATTTTCCATAATATGTCTGTTTGATCATTTTACTAATTTTCTAATATATATATATATATATATATAATTTTCTAATCTATATGGCTCTTTTAATTTAAAATACAAATATTTCACATATTTGTTGCTTATAGACAGCATATAGTTTGGTCCTACATTTTTATCCATTCTGACAGTTTCGACTATATAATTTTTTAGTTCATTTAAATACACTATAATAATTATGTTTGGGTTTAATGCTACTATCTTGATATTTGTATCATGTATTTTTTGATTCTTTTAAATGTCTTTTCTCATATTATTTTGAATTATTTCAGTACTTTTTCATTGCATTTCGTTCCTCTCTTAGCTTTGTGTACATGTGTGCGTGTGTGTGTGTGTGTGTATGTGTGTGTGGTTGTACAAGGGTTTATAAAATGCATTTTTAACTTACCATAGTCTAATTCCAAAAAATATTATACTACTTCATTTCCACCCCAATATAGTGTCATATGTCCCATCCTTTTTTATATTATCAATATTCATTTTATTTTTATATATTTTGTAATCTCGACAATAAATTGTTAATAGTTTTGCTTTTAAGAGTCCACTCTTTTACAAAAATTAAAACAAGCAAACACGCAAAAAATATCTCATATGTACCACATACTCTCTGTGCCTGTATTTTGTTTAATTTCAGGTTCCCATGCAGTTCCATTTTCTTTCAGAATGAAGAACTTCCTTTATAGCTCTTGTAGTGCAAGTCTGATGATAGAATAATTCTCTTTGCATTTATTTGGCTGAATATGTATGTGTTTTTCTTTTTTACCTGTGTACCTGTGTATTTTTGATGAGTTGACTTTCAAATTTGTTGTTCCATTCTCTTCTATCATGCATCATTTCTTTTCACAAGTCATCCATAATTCTT
This sequence comes from Diceros bicornis minor, assembly GCF_020826845.1. Taxonomy (NCBI): domain Eukaryota; kingdom Metazoa; phylum Chordata; class Mammalia; order Perissodactyla; family Rhinocerotidae; genus Diceros; species Diceros bicornis. The sequence continues at coordinate 31,562,308 of NC_080763.1, forward strand.
AGCTTTGTTTTCCTGTATATGATTTATCAATTTTCCTCTGGCTTTTTAAAAGATATTTCTTTATTTCAGTTTCCTTATATTTGACTTTTATGAGCCTTGGTGGTGTTTTCCTCTCTGCTTCTTTTCATTAAGGTTCATGGTGCTTATTTGATCTGAACAACTACAGTTTTATTTGATTGAGAAAACTAATTTTATATCTATAAGTATTTTTTGTCACATCTTTTTTCTTTTTTTTGTAATTCCAATTACACGTACATTGAACCACTTGATATTGCCCTTCAAGTAATTGAGAACCTTTTCATTTTCTTCCAACCATTTTTTCTCCTTTTCAATTTGGATGCATTCTACTATTTTTAATTTCACTTCTCTTTTCTTCTGCAGTGTCTGTTAAGCCCTTAAGCCAAAACAGTGAATTTTGAATTTTAGATATTCTAATGTTCACTCTAGAAATTCTGCTTGGTTCTTTTTTATAGTTTCTTTTTCTCCTCTCATTATGATCATGTTTTCCATAAAATTCTTGAACATATTTATAATAGTTGTCATAAAGTCCTTATCTGCTAATTTTGTCATCACTGTACTTCTGAGCCTATTTCTACTGATTAAAGTTTCTTAAAGTTACTGGTCACAATTTTCTGCTTATTCACAAATCCAGCATTTCAATGCCATTGAAGGTCATTTCACTTTACTTTTAGGTATACATAATATCATGTTTGTGTATGTGCCTGGATTCTGGCCAGTGATAAGAAAATGATTCATACAAGTGCTTCCCAAAATATCTGTGGTTAAAAAGCAGGGTTTTTTTTCCCCCTTTTTATTATCTTTCAATCTGTCACAGATAAATACTTTTGCAAAATACAATAAAAATGAAATATTAGGAAAAAGAATAAAAAGATATACAAAGGACAAGATACAATTGAGTTTGGTGAATATATAGTAATTCCTCTACCACAGTTAGTTATGAAAAATTATTTATTTCTTCAACATCATCTTTTCTCTTTCCATTCTCTCAGCTTTCTGTGACTCAAATTGAACGTATATTGTCTTCTCACATAGTTCCTTGCCTTTTTTTCCTCTCTTCTAATTTCTATATCTAGTTTTAATATCCAATAGTTTGCAAGACTCTTACTATTGCCTATCAATTTTCTGGTTTATCAGTTTCTGTGCCTTTTTCTTGTGGACTTGGTTTTCTCAGAATGTGAATTATAAGAACAATTTTAGCCCTATAATTATAACTTCTTCCTCCAGAACTAATTTAAATTGATTTTTATTAGGTTCTGGGATTCGCTACCATTTTAGGACCATCTACGATTTGAAGACTTAGAGTTCACTGGCCTACCTAAATGATAGAAAACTGGCTGGTATATTTGCTGTATACAACCCAGGGATATAATTTTTCCCTCAACCTGCTGAAAAATCTGTTCAATTTCTCAATTATTTATTTCCAATAAGCAAATGACATCTGGACAAAAATTTGAGTCCTAATTTTAGGTGTTTGAGTTCTCTACTTCGATTTGGGTTTAACATGGTAATTCCTTACTATGCTACTGTTTTTCAGTGCTTTTAGGAATATTTTTAAAAAGAATTTGTCCAACTTTCTCTTTTGTGTTCAGCCACAGGGTTGGTCTGATATATATAACCCACGATTACTTAATTGGGAAATTCTAATCACTTCCTACTTGAACGCCTCTGGCTACAGGAATTCTGACTCTTTCCTGGATCCAGAAGTGAGGAAACATGACTCAAGGTAAACCAATTGGGACCTCCATCTCATTAGCCAGGGTCACCATTTTATCAGCGAACATATGACCTGTGCTGTTCCAACCAGAGTTGTTCTCAGAATTCTTACTGGAAATTCTGAAACAGAAGTATTCTTTGGATGCTGTCAATGATAATATGTGGCTGTAATGGTTAATTTTATGTGTCAACTTGACTGAGACAGAATGCCCAGGTATCTGGTTAAACATTATTTCTGGGTATGTTTGTGAGGCTGTTTCCAGAAGAGATTAGCCCCGAACTGGTGAACTTAGTAAAGCAAATGGCCTTCCCCAATGTGAGTAGGCATCATCCAATCCATTGAGGGCCTGAATAGAATAAGGTGGAGGAAGGTTGAATTCACTCTCTGCCTGAGTGAGTGAGCTGGGATGTCAATTTTCTGCTGCTCTCAGCCTCCTGGTTCTCAGCCTTTCAGACCCAGACTGGAATGTACACCATCAACATTCTGGCTCTCAATCCTTTGAACTATCCCACCAGATTTCCTGGGTCTGCAGCTTGTGGAGGACAGATCATGGGACTTCTCAGTCTCCAAAATTACACAAGACAATTCCTTATAACAAAATTTCATTTGATACACACACACACACACACACACACACACACATAGATACCCATATATGTATATATACATATGATATTAATGTGTGTATATACATTATATAGATAATAAATATACACACATATATATGATACATATTTATACACACCAAAATCTGAATTAGTCAGGGTTCTCAAGAGAAACAGAACTAATAGGATATATATAGGTATAGATATATATAAATATCTATATATGTATATAAATGCTTATATACACATGTATGTATGTATAAATACATTAAATACATATATTAATGTATATACATACATATATATCATACCTATGTATATATAGATGTATAAACGTGTATAGTCATATATATAGATATCTATTATATATCTATATCTGTGTATGTATATATACACCACTATACATATATCTATCTGTACATATGAATGAGATGTATGTATGTATACACATTTTACATAGGTATATGTATATACAGATATACATTATATATCTCTATAGATCTCTATATATTATCTCTCTATATATGTAATTCAATATCTATCTATCTTATTGACTCTGTTTCTCTTGAGAACCCTCATTAATACAGATTTTGATACCAAGAATGATTCTAGAGGAACAGAATTTTAAGGATGAGTTTTCTGAATTGTTTCTGGAGTTTCTGAAATTGGCTGTCTAATGTGATTAGATTTAAAGATGCTAATAACTCTATTTCCAGTAGTAAGGAGAGCACTGATTGTTCATGGTGTGATCTAGTAATAGAGAGACACAAAATGTCTCCTTTGGATTCTCCTAATAAACCACTTATAGGAAACAAGGAGCTGGGTGACTGTGTTTATGATAATTTTGAAGATTTTTGGAAAACTAATAAATAGAATAAGGTTGGCTGGTTTTTCCTGTGTCACTGGACAAAGAGGTAGAAGAATAGGATGAGTTCAGGGATTCAAATTCCCAGCTCAAGGATGAATGACCTCAAGGCTTCTATGTGTATCCTGCAGGAGATCCTTCAATATCAAAATTGCTTGTTGAAGCAATTTTGACACTACGAAAATAACAGAATCACTCTTCTCCAAAAGTTCCAGCAGAGATATCCTGAAAAAGATCTCTTGATTAGGCTAAATTGGGTCAAGAGACTACCTCCAGAGCAGTCGTTAGGGATGAATTATGGAATTATATTTTTGTTAGCGTGGTTGGATTTATGGCTTAGCCTGGTTTATAATCCTAAAAGTAGTCATTATTCACTTCACTGTACAGATAAGGAAACAGTGTTGCAGAGAGTGTAAGTAATTCTCCCACAGTAACATAACAGAGCTAGAATCCTCACTTTTATTTTTAAAAAAAACCCTCTTAATTGAAAGCAAAAGGCAACATATGTTTAGTCAATCAAGAAGGCTTAAATTTTAGATTTTCCTTTAAAATCAATACTAGTCATTGATCATAAATCTGTTTACATTTGAAATCATTTGCTCCTGTGTACTGATTCCCGATATTCTCACATTAAGATTTATTGCCAGGACCGTTCATCCCTTGAGTTGGCCCTCTGACATGCTTACTTATTGTACATTCACATGTTTATATGACTATCTTCAAATGGCCTTCAGAGATTGTGCATTACCCCTACTGTTTACAATCCATCTCCCTTTTTCTCTCTTGGGGAGAAACTTGGCTCAAACTTTGTGCCTTGGGTCCTCTGTGAAAATGCTTCTGGTCTTGGCACATACAATGAAGCATTTTATGAAACATTCTCCCTCAAAGAAAAAGGTGGATCTAGATTACAGCCAGCCACCAAGTGAGAAATTTTAATTTTTTAGCAAGTAAGGGAAAACAATTCTCTTCTTTTATCAATTCTGTTCTTATTAACAATTGTTAATAGTGTTGCCACAGTGTTAGCAGTGGGAAATTTTCTCTAAATATTTGGAACAATTTTATTTGGACAAAGGGTGTATTGCACTGCAAAAGAGTGATTTTTCTGAATCTTAATGGGGCCACCATTTAACTCTCTACTTGGCTCCCTACTCCCTACTAAATTGCAAGTCTGAGAACCAACTTTTATCCTGGTACTGGTCCTTCTGTTTTGCAATGAGACTGTTGCCCAGCTCGTTTTCTAGGCAGGTGGTTAGGCATCAAATCCCATTTGGCAATCTGAATAACCAGTAAGAACAAGCATATGACAAAATCTCTGTGCCACACATTAACCTTTTGGGTCAGGAGGGTTGTGAAGTTCGTGAAAGGGTAACAAAAACATGAAAACAGGAGTTAAAACAAAACCTGTTCAGCACAGAATCAAAGAAAAAGGAGGAACTAAGAGGAGATGATGTAAGGGAGAGAACGGGTGGGATGTAATTTCATCTATATATATCAAATATACACTGGTTAGAAACGGTAACAGTTCCCAACAAATTAGGAATGAGCATGAGTTTGTATTGTCTCTTTGGAAAGCTAAAAATATCTGAAAGTTCTAGCTACATGACATCATCCTAATTCCCGGACAATGAGCACTTTCCTATTTCAGAGGGCTGTACCATACTGGGTAAAAGGTTGCTATCAATGAGTGACATTTGACATCACAACCTTGTATCTCTATATGATGCCCCAACAAATATGTTAACTCAATTGAAAGGAAAAAGTAAAGTAATCAAATTTTTCATGTAAAATATGTTTCTTTCTTAACTATGTAATTTAGCTGCCACATCTCAACAATACATCCAATCTCATTTGGGCCTGAACTCCTCTTAGGATGATATTCATAGGACTTTTTAAATCTAAGTATTATACCCAGTTGGATTTGGGGGACACAACAGAATCCAAATATCCAATATGGATTCAAGGAACTACTTCCACCTAAGATGTTTGTGACCTCTCCCCCAGATACTTGATGACATCAACATTAACTAAAATGTCAAAGGAAACGCCATGGGTGATAAAATGAGATAGAATTAAAGAATAACAAATAAAGGAGTCTGCCTTATTTTCAAGAACACTAATTGTGCTTTATCCAGGTCCACGCCATCCCAAAAGAAGTACTGTGCTAAATCCATCCTTTAGGATCGACTGCTGATCCATTCTCAGAATCACCTCGAATTCAATGGAGATTCGTAAGGCCATCTCCTTTTTTCTTGTTCACATCTAGATCCTATGCTTTTTGTTTTCCATTCTCTATAAATTGACACTGTCCAAGGAGTCTGCCTCTTTTTTCTATTTTTTGCCTAAGAAACCATTTTGATCTACTGACTCAGATTAACATCCATCTGTCAAGAATGAATATTGCTATAAGTAAAAGGTACCTGCTCCTTCTCTCCTGAATTGATATCTTTCTTTTCTTTTCCCTCTTTTAGATGTGTGTTTAATGTGTTATTGTTTATTTTCCAATTTCTGGCCAAAATGTGTCAATAATATGAAAACTCAGTTCACATAGATGTTGTGATAAAGAGACCCTGTACGAGGAAGAAGCGAGTCTCTATTCAAATGGAGCCAGAGCCTCTCCATACAGGAGTAGAAGATTGCATTCTGGCACACGGATCTATTGCTCGTCTGAAAGCAGGAGCAGAGAGCATGATCTACGGAGGATGAACCAGTATCTCTTGGGTCCATCAATATTGTAGGAATATCACTATGCAATATGTGAATTTGCTAAGTTAGCACCAAGATTTGCTCAGCTTCATTAAAGGAACAAACTGGTCTGCAATAAAAGACCCCCTCTGGTGTAGTTTTTGCCAGGCCCCATTTAGTAAGACCTCAGCGAGGAAAGTTTGATTATTAAGCAAGTGGAAGAATTGTTCTCAAATTGCATTTCACTGGGTGGGAGGTAACTTAATGAAAGCAACTCTTTGCAAGTCAGCTACCCTGTCTGTCAGCTGGTGGGGAAAACACTAACATCATCCAGTTATAGTTTTTCTGCCTGGTAATTTGGCTGCCTGAGTGAGAGAGCCTCTTAAACATTTTGAATACTCAACACAACTCTAGAAACTTGTAAAATCTAGGCCAGGTGCCAAAGAGCCCACAGAAGTCCTTGGTCTGCCCTGGATGTGAAAAGAAACTTTTTCTGAGTAACAACACAGAACAGTTGGTAATCGACTGTGACAATGGATGTGTGGAACTTTTCATGGGCATGACGGAAGTCACCACAGTGTTCTATGTGCCACCCTCTGCCTATGGCTTGTTCTATATCACTGGCACTGGGTGGCAGTTAAAATGGCATATATTGTAGCAGCAATTTTACAATTTAACATAAAGGCAAATAAATTCTTTTTAAAAAAATACTCTGAAGCAGGTTTTCTTGTTGTTTTTGTTTTTATTTTTTTCCTTGCTTTGTTTTGGGGGAAAGAATAACAGTAAATTGCAAGACTCCACAGAACAACTACATTTCACTATTGTAGTAGACGATGTTGGAGGCCATCCAGCCATCCTTATGTGTCTTCTGGCTTTCATCTTCCCATCCTTTATTTGTAATCATATCACACCTGTGGCCCAATAGCCTTGAGAACTCTTACTTAGTTGCTTATAATGTGAAATGAAACAAAAAACAGCCTGGTGGGGATTTGCTATATTCATATGCACATATACGTGTATATGTACAAATGTGTTTGTGTGTGTCTGTGTGTCTGTGTATGTGTATGTGTGTGTGCATATGTATTAAGATCCTTTAAATAAAATTAGTTTTCACTGACTCTGCAGGGAAGGGGTTTAAATAGAAGAATAAATGCAGTGGAAAGGATTTATATAAAGGTTTAAATACAGTAATATTGAGAAAAATTTTAAGCCACCTTCGACAACCACCACCTATAATTAAATCAACATTATATGTAATCATGTAACAAATGATTACCAAGAAGTTCCCATGTATAGATTTTGTGCTAGAAGTAATGGGATATACACAAATGACAAGAATCACAGACCATAGCTCTAGTCACTCTGAAAATCTCTACCATTTTAATTAATACCTGGATATCATTACATTTTTAACATGATAACTTTCTATTGTTGAAACTAAGCTTAAAGATCAGTTTATTTAAAAAAAAAAAAAAAAAACCCTGCATTTAAAGCTGAAAAAACTGGAATTAAATAATGTTAGGTTACTTGCTTAGGGTCACACAAACTTATTATGAAAGAGACCCACCATGTGTACATTTAACTTAACTTCGTTATCAATAATCAACAAGTAAATTTCAAGAAGCCTTGCATCTTTTGAGTAACGTAGTACTTAAACCCTAGTCAATTACTGCATCGATATTTACCAAAGAAATAGTGATCCGTTCCAATGCTGGAGGACTGGCCAAATTGGATTTATTCATGCATAATATACATTCTGGATGACTGAAAGGGTTTTTTAAGGCTAATTTTGACATTACTCAATTTCAGCCTTATACACCGAATTTAGGACCTAGTTTCTGCAAAAGATGCATCTCCACTGTTTGGTCAAGTCCTGAATGCAATCTATACCCATTGACTCTCGGGTCCTCTCTCCTCCAGGACTTTTTTCATTATAAATGTAGAGTTTCTTGGCAAAGAGGGCCAGCCAGACATTGACAAGCACTGCTAGTAACTTGATTTGTGGTTATAGGTCAATCATGAATTCACTCTAGACGTTGGTTTCTTCATAAAGGACATGAATAGGTTGGGCTAGATTACTCCTAAAACTCGTCATACTTGGAACTCTACAATGCTAAATTTGGGTATTCAATTATAGAATTTACTTCTGAATTAGAGTGTATCTTTTCTATTTAGAAAACATTTTGGACTGTAATGTTTATCAAAATTCATTCCCACCATTCTTAGATTCTCTGATGTGGCCATATACAAAGCATATCCATAAGCTCTGACCTTCCAAATCTTAAACATCAGAAGCAAGCAGGGAGCTGTGAAAATTACCCTTGTTTCCTGTTTCCCAGACCACATCACTAAGTGGGATGACTCAGCCTCTGAAATCCATGAATGCGGCAGAGTACTCTTCAATATTTGTTACTTAATACTTTAATGAAATCTTCATAAGGAGAGTTTCATTCAAGAATGGGTCTTCACTTTCCTATAATAATAAGTATTTAAAGAACTTTACTGCTTGTCACTATTGGTGAAATGCAGATGATACAGGTCTTTTTCTATGTGGTTTGTAGTTTGTGTACGTGTGTGTGTGTGCATTTTACCTTCATACATGACTAGGGCAAATTCAAAACTAGTTTAAAACTTTCAAGCTTAACTATATTCAAACACATATTTCAAAAAAGTATTTGGGGGGCCGGCCCAGTGGCGCAAGCGGTTGGGTGCGCGTGCTCGGCTGCGGCGGCCCGGGGTTCGCTGGTTCGGATCCCGGGCGCGCGCTGACGCACTGCTTTGGCAAGCCATGCTGTGGCGGCGTCCCATTAAAGTGGAGGAGGATGGGCACGGATGTTAGCCCAGGGCCGTCTTCGTCGGCAAAAAAAGAGGAGGATTGGCGGATGTTAGCACAGGGCTGATCTCCTCACAAAAAAAAAAAAAAAAAAAAAAAGTATTTGGAAGTTTGGCCTTGAAAAACTTTACTGCATAACTTCTTGTCATTAATCCCTATGCTTCTTGGTGTGAAAAATTTGTATAATAAAGAAAATAGTTGAGTAAATTGAATTATAGAAATAGTTGAGTGAAAAATGCATTCTAAATATTAGATAATTATGAAGCCCCTGTTGGTCCACAGAACCATGTGGGGTATTTAAAATCATTAAAGAGGGCCGGCCCGGTGGCTTAGCGGTTAAGTGCGCACACTCCGCTGCTGGCGACCCGGGTTCGGATCCCGGGCGCGCACCGACACACCGCTTCTCCGGCCATGCTGAGGCCACGTCCCACATGCAGCAACTGGAGGAATGTGCAACTATGACATACAACTATCTGCTGGGGCTTTGGGGGGAAAAATAAATAAATAAAATCTTTAAAAATAAATAAATAAATAAAAATAAAATCATTAAAGATTACATGGTGCTTTTCTAATTCTCAATAGGGAATATTTTGAACACCTCCTCTAACTCAAAAACAAAGATGCTATGTAAATGCCAACAAATAATATTTTAATACATTACTAAGTTTATGAGTAAGCAAAAGAATTCCCAAAAGGGGGAAAAAAGAGTTGTCCGTGTATGTTGTGGTTTATTTTAGAAGAAATTAATAGTTAAGTAGTTCATTCATGCGTTCAACAAGCATTCATATACATGCAACTATGTATGTGATTACCTAGGCTCAGCATTCTAAAGAACCTCAGAATTTTCAACTTGACCTCATCATTGAGTCTTAAATAAAATAAAGTACTGTACAAATATATCCAAATTTGATCTGGGAGATTGATTGCGTCCAATTCTATTATATCCCCTAATTTTGTTCCCAGCAACTAGTTTATGAAAGGAAAAAACTCTGTTCTATTTCTCAGTAAAATCTTTGACACAATTCTCTACTTGCCCATTGTTTTTCTTCTACTAGACAGTATTACAATTAGCCTAGAATACTCACTAAAGTTATGAAATAGTTTTGAAAAGAAAGATAACATTTCATGTGAAAAAAAATGATAAAATGTTGACGACAGTGTTCCTCAGCTTGCTGCCCCTTCCAGGATGTGGCTCTATTTAAATCTTTACATTGCAATTTGTAGGCTTAAAATGAAGCTTGACCCATGAATACTCAGAGGTCGCAAATACGTCAACGGACATTAGAATACCATAGTCACCTAAGAAAAAGTGGTATCTTTTGCATAAAATAATAATAATTTTTTTAAAAAAGAGCAAATGTTAGGAGGAGAGAGAAAGAGAAGGACAGTAAAGACAAATGAAGGACAGGAGAGGAGAAGAAAGAAGGGGAAATTGGGAGAGGGAAGAGAGAGTAAAAAAGAGAAGCAAAGGGAATTGTAAAAAAATCACTCATCCTTTACGCTACTTTTATTGAGTTTTGTGCCCACAGTGATAAATTTACTATCAACTAAAGACTCAACTTTTGTTTTTGTTTTGTATTTAGTTTATTTGTTTTCTTTAAAATGCTATCCTCTTAGAAGGTCTAAGGCTGAGATTCCCCACATATTCCTTCTGGATCCTCTTGAACAAGGATCCTTTAAAAAAAAAAAAGGCGGGGGGCTGGCCCCGCGGCATAGCAGTTAAGTTCGCGTGCTCTGCTTCAGCAGCCCAAGGTTCCCCGGTTCAGATCCTGGGGACGGACTGCTTGTCAAGTCATGCTGAGGTGGCTCCCACATAGAGCAACTAGAAGAATGGACAACTATGACATACAGCTATCTACTGGGGATTTGGGGAGGAAAAAGGGAAAAAAAAAGGAGGAGGATTGCAACAGATGTTAGCTCAGGGCCTAATTTCCTCAAAAAAAAAAAAAAAAAACAAAAAACACATGATTTAAAAGATTTGCTCACACAGTAATAAAGCAGAGCGAAACTTCAAATAGTCAGAGCACATATTACCTACAGGAAAGTAGAACTCTTCCCATTAGTTTGGGTAATGGACCTGTTCTAAAAATTTGCATCTAATTAATGAATTTTTATGCTTATGGGATGAAATAAAATATGGTTTAATGTTAACTCTTTCTATAACCTTCTCACATCCAATGCTACGTTTCTCTATTTTCTAGGACTGCTCATCAAATTTGTTTCTCAAGAATACCAACCCTACGCCCTTTCATTCTACTCAGAGACAGTCTTCCCCTTAATGGCGCATCCCTACTCCTAGTGTTTCTATAAGAGAACAACACATTCCTTTCGGCTATTTTTCCAGTCAGAATAAAGCCAGGGCTCTGCAGTCCTGTTTCCACACAGCTTCTTCTTCAGAGCCATTTATACCCTCATTTTTATCGTCAGTTTCAAGAGGTACTGAATTTCAAAATATTTATAATAAAACCATACAACATTTTATAGTTAAGGGAAAAAGTATTTCAATAGCCTATTAAAATATAGCCTACGATGTTTGTTTTATAGAATTTCAAAAATCACTTGCTCTATTTTCACATATGGTAGGATACATATTTTTAGAGAATCTATGTGAAAATGGCTTTTACGTATGCTTGTGAGCATTGCCATTTAAATGAGTCAGGCAAAATGTAATCAAAGTATTATTCAACTCACTTGACCCCTTATATTTCATGTCATTCATGCATTGATTAATTTACACATTCACAAATAATAATACAATATACAATGTATAATACAATACAAATATGTATATGTATATGCATATACATATATTCATCCATTTATATAGTCATTTATTTAAAAAAACAACATGGATCAATAACACTTCTGTTCCAGATACTCTTTTGAGTCAAACAATAATATATTCATTATTATTTGGCTTTGCTTTTTAAAATTTTTGCTTTTTTTTGTTCAATGTATCCTGTTGAAGCAAAGAAAGATTTGTTAAAGAACCATGAATTACCATTTTATTTTCAGATTTGTTTAAGGGACATTGGATAGGATACTGGAAAATCGTCTTCAGAGTTTTTTTGTTTTTTTTTAGCAGAAACTACAAAAATCTTCAGACACCTGCATGTTTCTTAGCCTTGACCATCAATCAAAGATCCAATGACAAATTCCTTTAAAACCTCTAGAGAATTTCTCTCCTATCTTGCATTGACCTGCTTTTTTTCCTCCTTCTTTCTATACTAGGCATTGCTCCGACTTGAGCATCTCTTTGGCAGAACCTAGAAACAAAGTGAAGGGAGGCTATTAAGAGAACAGCTGGATCTGGAATACCTTTGATGGTGAGAGGGGCACAGTAGGGATCAGGAAGCAGGAAGGGAGATGCTTAGGTTAAGACATCCAAAATAGACAGGTCTTTTCAGAGTACATACTCTTAGTTTCCAAAAAAAAAAAAAGACTTTATAAGACCTAATTCTTTGCTGTCTTACAAATCTTCACAGCATTCCAACCTACCAAAACTGAGGATCCTTAGCTCTTGCAATTTTAATTGCTGGCTGTGGTATGGTTAACTTTCCATGCTATCAGCACTATTGTAAAAAGACTCGGTGCAAACGGAGTTGGCAATGAGATTCTACACATTCCTTCTCTATTCATTCATGCATTTATCCTTCACAATTTCTCTGTAGAGATCCACTTGAGAGTCAGGATTTATTCAAGAATCTAGGAATACTACACTAAACCCAATGGAAGTAGAAAGAAGAAAATAAAGATTAGGACAGAAATAAATGAAACTGACAATAGAAAAATAATAGAGAAAATCAACAAAACTAAAAATGTGTTCTTTGTAACGATAAAAAAGTTGATGAAACTTTAGATTAGTCAACCAAGAAAAATAGGGAGATGGCACAATTAATAAAATCAAGAATGAATGAGGGTACATTATTATAGACCTTAGACAAATAAAAAAGATTATAAAGAAATATTATGAAAAATCATATGCCAAAAAACTAGATAACCTAGATGAAATGGACTCATTCCTACAAAGACACAAGGTACCACAACTCATTGAAAATAATTCAAAAATCTGGATAGACATATAACAACTAAAAAGATTGAATAATCCTATTCAATAAATTTCCCACAAAGAAAAGTCTGGCTCAAATGGCTTCTCTGGCAAATTATACTAACCACTTAAGAAATAATTAACATCAATCCTTCACCAGACACTTCAAACAGTAGAAGAGGAAGGAACATTTCCCACTGCATTTCCTGGGCCAATATTATCTTGATATCACAGCAAAAGACAACACAAGAAAACTATAGACTACTATCTCTTATGAATAAAGACATAAATTCCTTAATTAAATATTATCAAACTAAATCCAGCAATACGTAAAAAAGTTCATACCATGACTAATTCGGATTTATCCCAGGAATGCACGTTTGGTTTTGCATATAAAACTCAATCAACATAAAATACCATGTTAATATAATATTTGGCAAACCAGATGATCATCTCAATAGATGCAGAAAAATCATTTTGCAAACTCCAACATCCTTTCATGATTAAAAAACACTAAAAGAAACCTAGAAATAGAAAGGAATATCCTCAATCTGGTAAAGGGAATCTATGAAAAACTCACAGCTTGCATCATAACGGTGAAAGATGGGCAGATTTCCTCCCACGCTCAAGAATAAGAGTAAGATGTCCATTCTCATCCTTCTATTCAAAATTATACTGGAGGTTTTAGCCAGGAGAATCAGGAAAGAAACAGAAATAAAAAACACCCGTAATGGAAAACAAATAACAAGTAAGACTATTTTTCTTCACAAGTAACAAAATATGGTATGTAGAAAATCTTTAGGAATCTCAAAACTATTATAGCTACTAAACTGTTCAACATATTTGTTGATATAACGTTAGTCTAAAATTAAGAAAAAAACAATCCATTTACAATAACATCAAAAATAATAAAATTGTTAGGGATAAATTTAACAAAAGACATACAAGACTCATACACAGAAAACTATAAAATATCATTGAAAGAAACTAAGGATGACTTACTTAAATGGATAGGCAATGTTCATGAATTAAAAAAATTAATATTTTTAAGATGGCAATACTCTAAAAAATTGATCTACAAATTTAACAATAATGCCTCTCAAAATCCATGTTGGCTTTTTTGCAGAAATTGGTGTTGATCCTAAAATTCACATACAAGTACAAGTGACTCAGAATAGCCAACATGATCTTGAAAAAAGAAGAACAAAAAGCAAAGTCGAAAGACTCATACCATGCAATTTCAAAACTTACTACAAAGCTATAATAGTCAAGACAGTGTGATACTGTCATAAAATTAGAGATATAGATCAATGGAATAGGATTGAGAGTACAGAAACAAACCTTCACGTTTTCGGTCAATTGATTTTAGACAGGAGTGTGTAAAGCATAGTCTTATCAACATATAGTGCTGTGCAACTGGATATCCACATGAAAAAGAATGAGATTGGACCCTTACCTTACATTGTAGATAAAAATTAAATCAAAATGGTTCAAATACCTAAATATAAGAGTTAAAAGAATATAACTCTTCTAAGTAAACACAGGAGTAAATCTTGATGACCTTGAGTTAGGCAATGTTTTCTTTGATGTGACCAAAACCACAGCAACAAAATAAAAAAAGAAAAGGCAATTTGGACCTCAGCAAAATTAAAATTTTTTCTGCTCCAAAGGACACTATCAAAAAAAGTGTAAAGAATCCACAGGATGGGAGAAAATATTTGCAGATCATGTATCTGATACGAGACTATTATCCAGAAAATATGAAGAACACTTACACCCCAACAATAAAAAGACACTCAATTTTTAAAATGGACAAGGATTTGAATACTCTTCTCCGAAGAGTATGTACAAATGTCAATAAGTGCATGAAGAGATTCTCAGCACCACTAGTCATTAGGGAAATGCAAATCAAAACTAAGATACCACTTCATATCAACTTGGATGGCTATAATTAAAAAGTGGGATGCTCACAAGTGCTACGTGGATGTGGAGACATTGGAACCCTCATATTGCAGATGGGAATATGAAATGGTGCAATCTCTTTGGAAAATAGTTTGGCAGTTCCTCAAAATACTAAACATAGGGGCCGGCCCAGTGGTGCAGCGGTTAGGTGCGCGCGCTCCACTGCGGCGGCCGGGGGTTTGCAGGTTCTGATCCGGGTGCACACCGATGCACTGCTTGTCAAGCCATGCTGTGGCAGCATCTCATATAAAGTAGAGGAAGATGGGCACAGATGTTAGCCCAGGGCCAATCTTCCTCAGGGAAAAAAAGAGGAGGATTCGCATTGGATGTTAGCTCAGGGCTAGTCCTCTTCACAAAAAAAAAAAAAAATACTAAACATAGAGTTGCAATATTACCCAGCAATTTTACTCCTAAATACCTACTCAGGAGAAATGAAAATAAATATCCATACAAAACTTGTCTACAAATGTTCATAGCAGCATTATTCATAATAAACAAAAAGTGGAAACAACCCAAATGTCCATCAACTAGTGAATGGAGAAGCAAAATGTGGTATTTCCATACAATGGAATATTATTCAGCAATAAAAAGGAATGTAATACTAATATAAACTACACCATAGATTAATCTTGAAAATATTATGCTGAAAAAAAGAAGCCAATCACAAAAGACCACATATTGTATGATTCCATTTATGTAAAGAGTCCAAAAGCGGTAAATGCATAGAGACACTTGGCGGAGGAAAATGTTCTAAAATTGTATAGTGGTTATTGTTTCACAACTCTGCTAATACACTAAAAACCACTGGAATGTAACTTTAAAGGAGTGACTTTTATGGTACATGAATTATATCTTGATAAAGTTGATATAAATAGAAAAAAGATCCCCCTGATTACCCTTTAAATTTGATTTTACGAGAGCAACGGCTGATGCCAGAATATCTTTCATTTTAGGTGGTTAGTGAAATAGGTCAGGCAAGTGAAGACAGCGATTTGGACAAAACCAATTCCAGGTCTTATTGTTCTGCAAATATCACTACAGATTTCGAGAAAGACAATATAAGCGAGGAATCCATAGAATTTGTCTAGGTGGTTTCAACATTGCGTTGTTCTAAAACATTCTAGTCCACCTGGGACTATTATCTTTAATGGGACAGAAATTCCTACTGCCACTGAGTCAGGGCTGATTTGAGATTAGGAAGTAAATTCTCAAAGTATAGGTGATCCTTAGATCACTGTCTATGAAAGGATCAGAGCAGGTCTATTTGTTATTAGTACCTTTATAATGATAATATGATATTTTTTAAATATGTATTTATACCCCTATTCCTAATTTGTGTTTAATTCAAAGTAATTGTTTCCTTCAGTTTTACTAAGATTGGGTGTTCTTGCATTAGGAAGCAATAGGATATCCTGAGATCATCAGTTCCCTACTCTATGAGAACCACTGTCAAAGATCTTCAATCTGAACGCGTCTTTTGAAAAGAAAAAAAGAAAACTTTGCAAAGCCTCTGCTTTCACCCTCTCCAGCCATCTCCTTCATCACACAGCTAATCTAAACCTCTCTGCTGTTTCCCACTATCATGTGTATTTCTTGTCAGCAAGATCTGCAAATTACCCTCTAACTATTCAATTCACATCTTGTAGTGTTTAATGTCTGTCTTTTTTGTCTTTTCTGTACATGAGTTCCTGCCAAATGCTTTCTTTGAAGGAAGGACAAAATAAATTCTGGCCACTAAGAAAGGCCAGACCTAATTCTATCTTCAAAATGTTAAAGCGATGAAATAGCATTTTACTCCTCTTGGGTCATAGTTATGGAAGGGAGTGGAAAGTTTTTTAATTCACATAAACAATCCCATCAACCACACAGGGAAAGAAGCCTGAGTATATTCATCGGGTCTAGCATTCTTAGAGGCGAGTTAGACCTTCAAAAGTTCTAGCTGGGAGCAAACTAAGAATTTGTGTAGTATAGGTTGTTTTTATTCTTGGCAACCCTTAAATTGCTAGTCCAAAAAAAAAAATTAACAACACTTTTGAAGTTTTCTTCAATTCACTACCAACCTCAGCAAACACTATGTTGATGAGCACAGAGTCTATGAATCATAAACAGATGGATTAAATTTCTAATAAAATACTCATGAGTTTTAGAACTCAGATAGCAGTATGCTACTTCCTGCTATTTTAAACCTTAAGGTAGGAAAAAAATTTCTCCCAAGTCTTACTGTCCCTTAAGTAAGCATCTCTAAGAAGAGACCTCAAGTCACTCTTCTGACTTTTGGTTGGAGAGGTTTCACATTGCACTACATTTTTATTTGTTTTCTTCCAAAAAAGCTGCCAGAAGTTTCTGTGGACTGGTACAGTTGTGTTGAACATGAGCACAGATGTTCAAAGTGAGCACCTCTGAGAAGACATTAGTCACACCAACTAGTTACAGTCACACCAAGTAATTTCTTGTTGGAAGGAGGGAAAGAGGGAAAAGACTACAATTAGAATACCATTAATATAATTCAATAGAGTCAATAGGTTCCATGCTGTGCTCCTGCTATTAACCTGTTGGATTGACATTTCAAACCCAAGACGCATTATGACATCCTCTTATCCTTTTCTTTTTCTGTCACTCTTGTGGCGGTCTTCTCTCAGGTGATGATAATGGAGTGCAAACATTCTGCTTTATCTCCGGATGAGAGAGAGAGATGGGGTCACAGGAATGAGAATGAATGGCGAAAAGAAAAGGGGAAGGAGGGGAAGGATTGAGTGCATGTAATGAGAGAGACAAATTAGTCACTGGAGGAGTCAAAGTGAGAAAGGACAGCTGTATAACACAGACGTGCACAGGCATTGCTATCTCAGGGTTTGTTAGCTGCAGAGAAATGGGGCGTGAGAGAAAGGCATGGCTCTGTGGAAGAGAGGAAGTCCTTCATTTATTATTTGGAGGGGTAGAGTTTCAGGGTTCTCAATCTTCCTTTCCTGTCTCCCCTCCTCCTCTCACCCAAGCAATATTACTGATACCTGATTTGCGTAATTCTCAAGACTCAGTGAGTATTTTTGATGTTCTTCATAGATAAAGCCAACAATGCTATATAAAGAAAGAAAGAAGAAAATCTTTTCAGAGATTCCATCACTATTCTCTTGATTGAAATACGTTTGACCCAAAAATAGCTGATCAAGCATTACCCGTATTCCCAGTATAGGAGAAGTCATGCAAAATTAGCATTTTGAATGAGACTAGCTTTATAAGCAGACTGAGAAAGCATCTATCACTCTAGTGATTTAAGGAGCAATAAAAGTTCACTCCGCGCCAACATAGCTCCTCACATTTTTATGCCACCTTCTAGAAAGTTCCATATTACTTTCTCCTCAAATTCCTTCTCCTTTTAAATAATGAATTTTTAATTTGAATTCCTTGAATGATTCTAGAACATTTGGGGCATTTTAATTTGGGAGAAAGATAAATTGTACTACGCAAAGAAGAAAGGATATGGGTGAGGGAACTAGGGTTAGGTGGCTGAGAACTAATAATCCTATTTACTCCTTTAAAGAGATTTTTGGTAGATAAAGGAATGAACTAATTATCTAGTATTCCATTTGACAGAAGTAGGATTATAGATTGAGAAGTTTAAGGAGGCTGAAGTGACCTCAACAGGACGTTTTCCAATAATGAAGCAAGTGGTTTCAGCTTGTGGTGAAGTAAAACAGAGGCTGCATGCCACCTAATATCATTTATATTGTTTAAGGGATTCTTGTATTGGGTAGGAATACTGCCTGTCTCCAGAGCTTCCTTCCAATATCCCTTTTATTCTCATCAATTACAATTTATACGAAGAAGCAGCTTTCTAACAAGGACTTTACCTTAATATGAACTTTCCAAAGTTCTCTAGCTCTGAAAGAAAAACTCTAGTTAGATTTCATTTTAAAACCTTACTGTTTAAACCGTCTGACTGGCACTAAGCTATTCTGCTGAAATACACCAATCAGTTTCCATCACTGATTGAACTACTATCACTGGAAGCCATTCTGAGGAGAAAAGTCAATGGCTTCATCCATATTTTCAAATATGATGTTTCCATCCAAGCAACTGAACCACTTTCTTTCTAAATAGGGAAATCTCAATATTTGAGTCCAGCCAAACAACATCCTCTCTCCTATTGCCATTCTATATTCTATAGAGTTTAAAATTCCAAAATTATATTAAGTATGAAAAGATCTTTTTTTTTTTTGCAGAAAAAAGTAAAGTGAAAATGTTTTTAGTAGGAAGAGAGAAATTTTAGCCGCCAATATTTTTCTATACGAAGTTGCTGGCTAGTACAACACACGAACAAATCCCTTCATACCATAAATCAGAAAAACATGGTAAATATGAATTGAGAGGAAAGAGACAGAAATGGAAATTGCAGCTGTGGAGACGCTGCTTAAGAAATTCTGCTTCAGGTTGAAAATAAATGGGTAGTGAGTTGAGGACAATAGGATTGGAGGAAATGAAACACAGGACAGTTAGTCTGTTTGGGTATGATCTGAGTCAGGTAATGTCAGCAGGCTGAACCCATGAAGAATTCAAGGGATGGTGTTGTTTAGAACACCAGTACAATGGTAGCATAATCATTCTGAAAGCTTGGTGAACAAAGGCAGGGTTATTCTAGGTGTTATGAGGGAGATGGCTGTATCTGAAAGGAAGATAAAGAAAAATCAAAGGCAAACTGCTAATGCCAAATTTTATCTAAGACACAGAGAATAGGAGATAGTAAATCCTTGAAGAAACGCTTCAACTGTGGCGAAAGTATACTTTAAGTTGCACATAACCAGCAAGTTCTTGTTATTAACAGGATGAGAATCCATGCTATTGGAAAAATATAAGCCACACTTATAATATTTGATTGTTTTTCTGCCGAGCAAATAGAGGAGGATTGGGTATAAAAAAACATCATTGGTACTGTAAAACTTTCATTGATCTTGAAGCAGCATATGAAATTCTCATGAGGCTGAGATGTAGGCAGTTTTTGAACGTGATAAAGCTGTTCAAATTACAATTTAAAATATTTTACATGGCTATGTAAAACTTGTAAATAGTAGCAATAGGCAAGTTCTGGATGACAAAGTTATACGAACACATTAGGCAAATATACAATTGCCTACATTGTGACAATGGCGGTTAAATCTGCTTTACTTGGTGAGATCTGCTGGATAGAGTGGAAAGAACAGAGGAACTCCAAGGCCCCCAACCCAAGCCCCAGGTTTATCACTGACTAGTAAGGTGATGGTGCTCAAGAACAGTTGTCTCTGATTTTCATGAGCATATAAAGAAATGACCACATATGAAGAAAATAACAGCATGATTGTATGTCTCATAGAGTTATTATGAGGATCCAATGGAACAGTACATGTGAAAATCTTTTCTAAATTACGAAAATGTGTTAAGAAATTGTAAGCTATGATTCATCACTGATCAAATACATCCATAAATGGTTCTAAAAGCCACCTCGACTACAAAGAGAAACTTCAGACCCATGCTTACAAACCAGCCATGTGCCATCATACTCAAAACTTAGTTGTTTAGGTCTCTAAAGACTCTGGGGATGCATTCGTCCCTTGATGGGCACTTAGGTTGCTTCCAAGTCTTGGCTATTGTGAATAACGCTGCAATGAACACAGGGGTGCATATATCTTTACGCATTGGTGTTTTCAAGTTCTTTGGATAAATACCCAGCAGTGGAATAGCTGGATCATATGGTAGTTCTATCCTTAATTTTTTGAGGAATCTACTGTTTTCCATAGTGGCTGCACCAGTTTGCACTCCCACCAGCAGTGTATGAGAGTTCCCTTCTCTCCACATCCTCTCCAACACATGTTGTTTCCTGTCTTGTTAATTATAGCCATTCTGACCGGTGTGAGGTGATATCTCATTGTAGTTTTGATTTGCATTTCCCTGATAGTTAATGATTTTGAACATCTTTTCATGTGTCTGTTGGCCATCTGTATATCTTCTTTGGAGAAATGTCTGTTTAGGTCTTTTGCCCATTTTTTAATTGGGTTGTTAGTTTTTTTGCTGTTGAGATGCATCAGTTCTTTGTATATTTTGGAGATTAAGCCCTTATCAGATGTATGGTTTGCAAATATCTTCTCCCAATTGTTAGGATGTCTTTTCGTTTTGTTGATGGTTTCCTTTGCTGTGCAGAAAATTTTTAGTTTGATGTAGTCCCATTTGTTTATTTTTTCTATTGTTTCTCTTGCCCGGTCAGACATGGTGCTTGAAAATATGTTGCTAAGACTGATGTCGAAGAGCGTATTGCCTATGTTTTCTTCTAGAAATTTCATAGTTCCAGGTCTTACATTCAAGTCTTTAATCCATTTGCAGTTAATTTTTGTGTATGTTGTAAGGTAATGGTCTACTTTCATTATTTTGCACGTGGCTGTCCGGTTTTCCCAACACCATTTGTTGAAGAGACTTTCTTTTCTCCATTGTATGTTCTTGGCTCCTTTGTCAAAGATTAGTTGTCCATAGATGTGTGGGTTTATTTCTGGGCTTTCGATTCTATTCCATTGATCTGTGTGTCTGTTTTTGTGCCAGTACCATGCTGTTTTGGTTACTATAGCTTTGTAGTATATTTTGAAATCAGGTGCTGTGATACCTCCAGCTTTGTTCTTTTTTCTCAGGATTCCTTTACTTATTTGGGGTCTTTTGATGTGGTATGTATACACAATGAAATACTACTCAGCCATAAGAAACGATGAAATCCAGCCATTTGTGACAACATGGATGGACATTGAGGGTATTATGCAAAGTGAAATAAGTCAGAGGGAGAAGGTCAAATACTGTATGATTTCCTTCATTAAGTAGTAGATAATAACAACAATAAACAAACACATAGAGACAGAGATTGGATTGGCAGTTACCAGAGGGGACGGGGGGAGGGAGGAAGGTGAAAGGGATAATTCAGCACATGTGTGTGGTGATGGGTTGTAATTAGTATTTGGGTGGTGAACATGATGTAATCTATGCAGAAATAGAAGTATAAGGATGTACACCTAAAATTTATACGATGTTATAAACCAACGTTACTGCAATAAACAAAAAATTTAAAAAATAAATAAATAAAAATAAAGACTCTGGGGATGGCTTTCACTTTTATTAAAAGAGGATTTGGTGAATCTATTAATAATAGGTTGTGCTCTTTTCTTTTCTAATTAGTCATTGGGTTTAACATTATATCACTATTAGAATAAAGACCTTTAAAAAGGACAGCATTCAAAACAAATTAACAAACGGTAGTGGAGAAACAAAACGCCAACAAAAGCAAAATGAACTGTTTCTCTCTCTTTAATGGATTTGAGTGTTTTTCAATAAGTCACATTACATCTATTCTTTGAGTCATTCAAAAGTTACTGAATTTTTGGTTTGTGGTTTAAGCAAAATATGTTATTAAATCAAAGAAACATTGGTAAAAACCAATTGTGTATCTAGAAAATGTCCCTAAAGTATAGTTATCTAGCAATATTGAGGGTCATAATTTGGCCAGTATTTTAGGAATGACCATTAAAAATAAAATATGTTATTGTTAGCTAGTTTCAATACAATTTGTTCTGCATTTCTATCTTAACAACCTTAAGAAATCACATCATTTTTTATTTCTTGGAGTCCTTTAAAAAGTAAATTGTTTTTGAGCTTAGTACTTTTCCAGTTCATTGACAACTAACTCTATGAAATGGTGACAATTATAACGTAGCTCTTAATTCTCTAGGCTTGGATGATTGACAGGT
This sequence comes from Diceros bicornis minor, assembly GCF_020826845.1. NCBI lineage: Eukaryota > Metazoa > Chordata > Mammalia > Perissodactyla > Rhinocerotidae > Diceros > Diceros bicornis. The sequence continues at coordinate 31,584,789 of NC_080763.1, forward strand.
CCCAGGTGCGCTCATCTAGAGATGATATTCTCCGGGTGGCAGACCATGGGTCCAGAGTAGATTTCACAGGCAGTTAGGTTGATGGCTCTACAATTGCTTCCTGATCTGTCACTTGCCCGCCTGTTGATGGCTTTCAGTGGGCTCCCCAGGTCCCCTTAGGTGTAATTTTTTCTTGACTTCTCTTTGATCCTAAGGTAATGGAGCATTTTATCAATTTTAGTGAATAGGTCTTGATCAGATTTTTTTTTTTCCCCAAAAGATCAACATTCTCAGCTGTTTGGTCAGGAGAGCAGGAAAAGAGGTGAGGCAGAGGCCTCTTTCCCTGTCTCTGTATGCTTTTTATGTTAATCCTTTATAATGTGTTCCAGGTGGCAGCATTCCTATAGTTATTCACAGGAGAAAGTTGTGAGTAACACAGCAATGGCCAGTTAACCCTATTTAGAATGAAAGTCCCCTTATGGGAAGTCCATTGGCAAGGGATTTGAATGCTGAGTTTTTGTAACCTTACCTATGTTGTGGTAGTGTGATTTTGGCCATTTATGGATCCCTTTCAAGAGTTTTAATATAAATTATTAAGCCAGTAGGATATATTTATCCAGTGATTTCCAGGATAAAAGGAGTGTGGAATGGTAAGCTCTAAAAGATTCAGTTATCCCGAATATTAAGTGTTTGAAGACAGGTTACTGTGCTGCGATTTGGTTCATCAGAGAGAGAAAGAAAGAGAATTATTATTTTTTTCAAATTAAAGGCAATTATTAGAATGCTACATTGGCACAAAATTTAATTAGATTTATCCCTGACTCTTCATTAACATTCATGGAACTTTAAATTGATTGTGATATGCCTTAGAAGAAATGCAGGAGCAGAGTTCATCCATTAGGAAAAAAAAATACGGTTAGTCATTTACTGTAAAATACTGATTACAAGACAGGTTAAGACAGTATACTTGGCCTTTGGAGAGGGATATTTCTTTAAAATATTATAAATACTAAATCTAAGGCTCTAAAATTCCATGAATACTATCTTGTTAATCTTGTCTCATTTAAGTGCATGTAAGTTTTCTGAAGGAAGCAACAATGCTAACAATGTGTAATGGATTTTTGGAGACAGTCTGATTTCATGCTATTTCATCTCCTATATAAGTTATTTCTTTAAAGGTGTAATACATGTGATTTAATGTTAAGTGTTCCAAATTTACAAATAATCCCCCTGCCAACTGAATATGTATTTATGGAGTGCTTACTTGCACTCTATAAATGTGATGTTTGGTCAGAGACTGCAGAAGTGAATAAACACGTGTCCTCATGGATTTTCTTGAAGTTTTGTCTTCAAAAATATGGCTACCATGACATTTCTAAGTCTTCTTTTTCTCGGGCTGTTTGCTCTTTGTTCTGGCTGCTAGAAAATCAAATTAATAATCCATCACCAGTATCTGTCCAGAACTATACAGCATATAATTTTATTATTCTTACCTACTGTTTTAGCTTTATTTTATTTGTGTTCTCATTTCCTCATTTATTTCGAAGTATTTCTCTCATAAGCAGCCTCATATTTCATTTTAAAATAAAATGTGGCATCAATAAATGAGTAAAAAAATAAATACACTATTTTTCTCTCCCACTGAGCATCTGTAAGGCTGAACATGCAGTGAGTGTTCAATAAATAGGTGTTGATTGATTGATTACAGTCACAAACCCAATGTTTTCCACTAAGTATTAGGTTTTATGATTGTTGGTGTCTTGCTATGTAGGGTTAGGAAAAAAATTCTTTCCAAATATAGTCCTTTCTTTTGTGAAAGAATTGTTCTGCCTTCAGATTTCCACAGTTGGGCCATTTTTACCAGAACTAGAATAGCACTAAGGAATGGGAGGGTGCCTCTGCTTCTTCCCTCTGTCATAAAGATGGAACATGGCCAGCTGAACCCCTGCACTTCGGATGCTCATCCCTTTTCTGGGCTTTACTTCAGAATTCTTTTGCTTTACTTCACCAGGACTGACTATATATTAGCCGGGTGAACCATAGTGAGAGGATGGGTTAAGACATTTCAAGTATAGACTAACAATGCTCTAGAATAACATTTAAGACAGGCCTACAAATGGATACAGCAAACAGAGTTTGGAAATATTTATTCTGAGTGTAATAAGATGGATTGCATATGACTCCTTTGTTCCAGCATCATCATTTTCTGCGTTAATCATGATCTTGGTAACTCGCATTGCCTGTACCTTTGTCGGATGAATGAATGGATAAACAGAACTTTATTACACAACAGGCTCCAGTTCACTGATATTTTAGTGGGTGTTCTGATTGATGTCAACATGTATACTATGAGCCTTCTTACCATATTGAATCCTACTAGTTTCAAGATCCTGCGTCGAACACACAGTTGCATATGATCTAAATCCTGATCTAGAACCTGTGCTCAAATTGTAAACAACGACCTAATAGAGAAGACAAGAATACCACTGTTTAATACACAGTTATTTGTCGATAAGTGCTACAAAGAGAAACAAAGAGTAATGACAGTCAAAGCTTATGTAGCATTAATTACATGCCAGGACATTTTAAGTACCTTTAATGTAGTACATTATTTAAATTTTATGAGAACTCTTTGAGGTAAGTAATATTATTAACATCACCTCCATCTTGCAGAAGAGAAAAAGAAAGTAGAAGTTTAAATTTACTGCCTAAGAGGGCACATGAAGGAAATTGTGAATAAATTACATTGGGATCTAGGGCATTTGATAGAATAAATAAAATCGGAGTTGGGGCCAGATCATGAAGGATCTTACATAACAGATTGTTTAATATTTCATATCACAAGTATTTATTAAGTACTACTAGGTACTAAGAACTGTCTTAGGAATGAGTGGTTACAGCTGTGCACAGTGATATTATGGACATAATTTCCTCCAACTCCTTATTTTACTGATATTGAGGTTCAGAGGACTGAGGCCACATAGAAATTTGCAGTTAGTAAGAAAGAATATTTTCTACCTTTGTTTATGTCACTCTCAGTTTCAATATCTTACCTCAATGCCATGCTGCCTTCTCCACAACACTTTAATTTCTGTTCTATGTGGAACTAAATATTTATCCTCTATTTGTACAGTGTTCCTCCTTTTCTTTAGGTCAGTTTTGCAGAACTGCAGTCTCTTACGTGGACAATGAATGCTTATGGAGGAAATTAATGGAAGTTAATGAAAGTTAAAGGCAGATTTAACCTTCGAAATTTTGTACTCGCTGCTTATCCTGACTCCCTTCTGCCAGGTATTTGCTTAGCTAATATTCTGATCTCCACTAAGTTATTTGTTTAATCCCTGCTCTGACCATTTTATTTAATAGTGTAACCTGTCCCTCCTTCACCTGCCCAGCACTCTTGATATCCTTCACTCTGTTCTAATTCCTCTTCTTCCCACAGTTAGATCACCTTACAGCAAAGTATTTAATGTACTTGTATGTGATGTTTGATATTTTTTGTCTTTAGAACATAAGTTCCATGAAGGCAAGAAACTTTATTTCATTCACTGATATATCTAAAGTGCCTAGAACATAGTAGGTATACTCAACACCTAAATAAATATAGGCGAAAAACACCTAACTATGTAAATAAATTCATATTTCATTGAATAAATGATTAAAAAAGACAGAAAGTAAATGTCAGTGGGAAAAAATAATCAGTGTCCTCCCCCACTATTGTTTAGCTAATATTTTTTACAACTCTGTTTCAGGTAAAAAAAAAGTCAAAAGAGGGAGGATAAAGTTAAACACAAACACGATTCTGCTCGTGACAGCCTCTTCAAATCCAAAGCTGGGGTCTAGATTTGAATCTAGACAGCCTAGAAAGTCCACTGTAAATTGTATTGAGGGGGCAAGAGTGTAAGAGTTGGAATATAAGGAGAGACAATATAAGTTAATTAACTTGTTCTTTTATTTTTGAAGTTTGTTGGTAAATATTGTAAATGAAAACTGTCAGGATTTTCAGTGAGGTGTCCACGCGGGGACTCTTAAAAAGTGAACTTTGTAATTTTTAATAGATATTTGTTCATTAATAGGACATTTACAGAAACCTCCAGAAGTGCCCACTCCCAGTGGGAAGGATTTGAGCTGAGATTCAAGATGAAGTCTCCACCAGTCACTAGGTACGTTGCAATCCTGTTCATGTTCAAAAAACATTTTGTTCCCTACTCTTGAAGGACGAGGAGCCACAGAGCACAAATGTACTCCAGACTCAGAGAACATAGCCAACCAAGGATTCATTCTGAACACAGGGGCTAGGCATTTCTCTAATGAAATAAAAGTCAAGAATATGATATTATCTTCAAATATTTCCTTCTTAAAATGTATAAAACTTTTTTAAACAATGGATGGAGAAAGAAGTGGATTAAATTATGAAATCAAAAGAAGATACCAGAATAAATTTCCGTAATTGAATAGGTGTAATTAGCAGCACCTCAAGGATAGATTTCTATGCAATTCAACAAATATTTATAGTGATAAATTATACTAATGTATTAATTCAGATATTGCCTCTTTAGATTATAGAGTTCAATCACATAAGTTGAGTATGTCTGGTTTGGGTTTTCACCACTTGGCTATCAGATGTCAATTCTCTTGTTTTTTAAAGTTAAATGGAACTGAAAGCATCTGAACAATATGCTTTGAATTTGTAGTTAGAAATGTCAAATTTATGTCTTGACCAATTTAATTAAGCATTTCAATTTTAAAATTATTTATTAAACACATTGTCAATGACTCTTAAGTTATGAGTTTAATTGTAAACCAAGGAAACAGAAAGTGGATACAGCAAAATGTACCAAAAATATCAGAAAGATCATAACAGATAGATAAAAAATGCAATCGTTACAAATTTTTTGCATACTCTATCTTGAAGTCTTTCACTTGACAATTCACTGCAGGAAGCAATAACAGAACAGTACATAATCACTTTAATATGTCATTTTGTCTGAAGCATTAAAGTATTTCAAAGGAAAATAAGAGGATGTTATGGTTACTTAAAAAGGATACCAAGGTAAGGAAGCATTTTGGGCCTCAAACTGCAAAATAAGCACAGCTGTAAACCAATGTAGTTTAATGGCAACTAGAATTAATATTTTGCCATCAAGTCTGTCTGCTGCACAATGCGGTAAAGTTCTTACTATGCAAGCATACCCATAAAGTTTTAAAAGTTAACAATTTTCAGTAAGGATTCTTTCTATCAATGTATGATTAGCAATGTATGGAATTGGGCATACTATACAATTATTGATTTTTTTCTTTTTTATTTAAAAATAATTTTCCTTTAGTTCCACCATTATTTATTTTGCTTATTGTGAATGCATAGACAACCCTCAATTGTGTACTGAGAAATACCTGAGTCATCAGTATTTTTGATCAATATTATTGCAATAACTAGACCTTAAGACAGTATGCATTGTAATTATCCCAAACTCTTATTCCTAATATATATTTTTATATCTAATAGATATATATACTATCTGCCAAACCCCAGTTTGCTTATGATTTTACACTTTATTGGGGATATTTTGTGTTTTTTAAATAACTTTAATATGGGTCAAGTCCAACGTCTGGGTAATTTTATGAACATGGTAATCTTACATAACATCACATAAATAAGCTTTTTTTTCTTTTATGAAGTAAATAATGTGCAACACTCATGTGTCACTAGAAGGTTTATTTCTTCCTTTTTAATTACTTGTCATCAAGTTATGTTTTCCAAATAGAAAGTAGAAATATGTTGAATACAGGGCAACTGGCTCTCTGGATCTGTATTAGTGGACCCAGACCAAATGTTTGCCAGCTGCTGCTTCAGATAACAGTCTTTATTGGATTTAGTGATGCATTTTACCACTACTTTTTGTGTTTTATAGACATTCTCCAGATAAAATAACACTGCAGTGGCATCCCAAAATATAAGACCTATTCTGTTGTTGTTGAAAATACAAGAAGGTCTGCAACATGGTTCAGGACTCAACATTAAGTAAGCTTGATAAGCAAGACTCAGACTTTGAACCTAACTTCCAATGAGGCAAATGGAATAGGAAGAGAGTATGCCAAGTGCAATGACACCCCTGGCCCTTCTACGTGCATTTCAGATCTCACACCACTGCAAGGAGGCTAATGGAACTTATCGGCGATCCCTTGACTTTTCAGTGGCAGTGCTCAGACTGGAAGCCAGAATTATCTGACCCAATGTCCATGCTTTTTACAGCACTGTGCCACCTCCATAAGCATTCTCATGCCATTAGGACACTGACATTATTCCATGTGATCAAATCCTCCCCTTTCATCCCAGTTCCAATAACTACATCCCCACCCTGTGCTTCTGTACGGAAGCCCTGCCTCAGATTCCTATTGCCTTTCCAACTTTTCATAATAAGGAATGCAAAAATCAATTAGTCCCTAAAGTAGAGAAATTAAGTTACAAAACGCCCATGATGTAGACCACTTTCTAGTTAGTAGGCAGTGTCCTCTGTCATCTGTAAGGCAAAGGGAAGGCAAATGTCAACATCATCTAACATGTCATGTTGGATGAGGGAATTATTTGGTACCAGGGGTGAAATCATGTTTGCACCATGTACATAATGCTAATTAATGTAAAGGGGAAAATAATGAATTGTAAGGGACGCCATACAGCAGGCCGTAACCTACTCACACCATGCATTACGTGAACACGTAACTCTTATCTGGGTGGTGCCCAAAGTTATTTCAGCAGATTTCAGTGTCCCTTATTGAATCTCAAATTTGAAGTCCCTGCAGAACCCATGAACTTCAGGGTCTGGACAAAAGGACTTTTCAAGTTTCCTATCATCCTTAGACTTTCCTGCACCAGCTGCGAAAATCAATTAGCCCTGGTGAAAACCGAGCTGCTCTATGTTCTCAATAATGAGAAAGGCCAACTGCATACTAGCAATTTTCTCTGTCCTTATAAAGACGAATGGGGACTTTGAATCTTTTTTCACTGCTCCATGGAATTGCCTTTTACTTCTATTTTGAAAGTTGCCAGACATGCCAGGAGATTAACACAGAAGACTCTTTGGAGCGGCAGGAAAATTATACCATTGCACACCAGTGACATTTGTGACTCCCTCAGGCTGGTATGCAGCCATCAGACAGTCAAAACAAACACCTCCCAAACACATGCCAGAACTCAACTCCCCCTCGCCTCTGCTCTCTTGATAAAAACTGAAACGGCTGATGGTACCTCATCAATTTTAAAGACCCAGGCAGTAGCTCAGATAATGCTCCCAGAAAACAACAATAGGAAAATGCTAGTGTAGAGCTGGATAAGGAGGAGGCCACTGAGATGATGAGTGACACTGGGAAACACCAGAAGGGCAGAGGTTTACTCAATGGGCATAGAGATCTGAGATTTCTCCTCAGCATCCTGGCCTTTGTGGGAAGGTGGCCACTTCTGGAGAGTGGGAATGGAAAAGAAGCCCCCCTCCACCTCACCCTCTGCACCGCTGCCATCATAATGCTCACTATCAACTACCTTCTCTATGAAGCAGTAACACCACAGTAAATTCTTCACTCAGTGAAGCAGGAGTTCTCAGTCCAGCTGTGGCACTATTGACATATTGGGCTGAATAATTCTTTGTGCGGGAGGCAGAGGGATAGCTCTGTGCATTGTAGGATGTTTAGTAGCATCTCTAGCCTCTATTCACTAGATGCCAATAACCAATCTCTCCAAGTTGTGACAATCAAAAATATTTCTAGACATTGCCAAATGTTCCCTGGGGGGCAACATCACCCTAGTTGAGAATCACTAAGTCACAGCGATACTTCCTTTTAAGTCTCCAAAGAACAAAAGAATTTGAAGACTCAGGGAAAAAAATTCATGCTACTAAGATTGTTGAATACATATTTAAACTGTCTTGATATATACTGGCTCAATATTTATAATGCAATTAATGAAAAGGTAATTGGTTTTCAGTGCAAGACTTTTAAATGCACATAGAGATAGATAACTAGATAAACAAGGGTTCATTTTTAAAACAATTAAATTCGAAGACATTGATTGTTTGGTTATTTATTATTAAGAGATTTTGTCTCACATTATAATTGACGCTGCATTCTCACATATGTTGTCTCATTTGTCTCACAGGTAAAAAATAAAATTAGTTTCTCATTTTTATTGTGGAACCAGATGCAGTGAGTTTAAATGATTTGCTAGAGAGCAAACGTCAAGCCTTTTTAAATAAAATTGCTTTTTTCTACATGACAGTCTTTCTATGTACCTGAAAAATAGGAGTCAATTTATACCTTAAATAAAGTTAATTACAATAAGAATTTTAATTAAAAGTATAAATTATAGAGGACGAATGACTTGATGAAGTTTAGATTCTTCCTCTTCAGTCAAAATTGTTTGTTCAATTAAATATAATCAACAACTACCATAAGCACGTCACTGCATTCATGGATGATACAGAAAGCAAAGAATAATAGATTTTTGAATGGGATTTATGGTTAATTTTAGTAGTGAGTAGCCATTAAATAGAATGTGCTAGACTGCAATACTACAATGGTTACAATGGCTACAAATTCCTCCCACACCTGTATGGATAACCTGCTGATCTTGTAGTTCCTCCTAGCAAGTGGTGAAATGTACTTTTCTACTCTCTGAATCTCAGCTTGGCCATGTGACTTCCTTTGCCCAATGAGTCATTAGCAAAAATAGCATAAGTAGAAGCTGGAAATTGCTTCTACATTGGGGTTTGCCCTCTCTTTAAACTCTGCAACCACAACCGTGTAAATGAGTCCAAGACAGCCTGCTGGATAAAGAGAGACACAGGCAAGTCACTGCCATTGTCCAAGCTGACATTATGCCAACTTTTGGCCTGTGACCGCAAACATGATAGATTACCCAGCCCAAACCCAACTGCTGTCTGACCACAAAGATCGCATGAGTTAGCCCAGACCAAAAGAATTGTCCAGAGGACACAGAGACTCATGAGAGATAATAAAGTTTGTTGTCTTAAGCTACTAAGTTTTAGAGGTATTAGTTAGCAGAAAAAGCTAACTAGGTGCTTACATTTAAGTAACAGCTTTAAACTATGTAAGCTGGAATGCAAACTGCTGTTATCAATTTGGAGATCAAAATGAGTCTTTCACAAGGTCACACTGTCTTTCATTTAAGGACATTGTGAAAGAAATATAAGTTTCAGTTGGGTGAATTTCTTTAGTAGACAAAGTAGTAATGGAGAGAAAGTAGACACCATATAGTAAATTTAGTCAGATTCTACTGTTCTTAAGCTGTAATCTTGACCGTCATCATTATCAGTTTTGACTACTTACTCTGAGACAGGTACAGAGTGTTTTGCTTGTCTCATTGTCCTCATCTGAAACATAGGGAAAACAGTAATACTCACTACCTAGAGTTATTATAAGGAGGAAATTTGCCTCAAGGAGTTTGTAGCTTATCCAGAATCCCATAGCTGATAATTAGCAAAGTTGATTCCAACTCAGGCCTTAATCACTTCGTAGGTCATGTTCTCAGTCACTACTCTCACAATTTTGCTTCAAGTTATTTGCATTTCCGTCATTGGATTCTGTCATATTTTTCCATCTATCCATTCATTCACTCATGCATGAACAGATGCATTCAACAAACTTCGAGTATACAATATGTGCCAGACATTATTAATACAGAATTAATAGGATAGACATGGTTCTAGATTTTATAAAACTGATGTACATACCTACTCTTACCTCTCCACCCCCTACTTCCTTCACACCACCTATCCTGAAATGTTTTTCTTTTTATATTTGGGTTGTTTTTTTTTTAACACATAGAGATTTGCTTTAAGAATCATAATAGTCTTTTAGAGCTCCTGCTAGTTAGCGCTCTTCAGAAAAATAGAACCAATAAGAGATAGGTAGATAGAAAGAGAGAGATATATTATAAAAAGTTGACTCATGTAAATTATGGAGGCTGAGAAGTCCTATAATCTGCCATCTGCAAACTGGGGGGCACAGGGATGCTGGCGATGTAGTGCCAATTCAAATCTGAAGGCCTGAGAACAAGGGGAGTCAATGGTATAAGTCCCAATCTGAGTCCAAAGGCCCAAGAACCAGGAACACCAACATCTAAAGGCGGGAGAATATGGATGTCCCAACTCAAACAGAGAAAGCAAATTCGCCCTTCTTCCACATTTTTGTTCTGTTCAGGCCTTCAATGAATTGTATGATACCCACCTGCATTAGCGTGAGCCATCTTCTTTACTCAGTCGATTGATTCAAAAGTTAATCTTTTCCAGAAACATCCTCACAGATATACTCAGAAATAATGTTTTACCACATAGCTGGACATCCCCTAACCCAGTCAAGTTAACACAAAAAATTAACCATCACAGAGCTATAGAGGAACTTTAGGGACAGTGCAATACAACCCAATCAGTGATCAGATTACGAAACAGAATTCTAGAGAGTTTATATTTTAAACAAAATATATCGTGTATGTGTGTGTGTGTGTCTGCCCACATGCATTTGTGGTATCCACATACAAAAACAGACAGGGAACATTTTCTTAGAAATGAAAAAAGGGAAAAAAGGCATGCCTTTGTCATTCTTTTTCTTTTTTTTTCCTCCCCAAAGCCCCAGTACATAGCTGTACATTCTAGTTGTAAGTCCCTCTAGTTCTTCTGTGAGCTGCTGCCGCAGTATGGCTACTGACAGATGAGTGGTGAGGTTCCGCACCAGAGAACAGAACCCGGGCTGCCACATTGGAGCATGCCGAACTCCAACCACTAGGCCATCAAGGCTGGCTCACTTTTCTCATTCTTTTTTTTTTTAAACAATTTTATTTATTTATTTATTTGTGAGGAAGATCAGCCCTGAGCTAACATCAATGCTAATCCTCCTCTTTTTGCTGAGGAAGACCGGCTCTGAGCTAACATCTATTGCCAATCCTCCTCCTTTTTTTTCCCCCCAAAGCCTCAGTAGATAGTCGTATGTCATAGTTGCACATCCTTCTAGTTGCTGTATGTGGGACGCGGCCTCAGCATGGCCAGAGAAGCGGTGTGTCGGTGCGCGCCCGGGATCTGAACCCGAGCCAGTGGCGGAGCGCGTGCACTTAACCACTAAGCCACGGGGCCAGCCCCTCACCTTTCTCATTCTTAATAGCAGAATGAGAAAGCACACACACCAGCCTTATTTTAAAAAATGAAATAGCGTCTATACGTATAGATCCCTCCTCTGTTCCAGATGTCATTGGAGGCATTTTATATAAATTATTTTATTTAAATCTCACAAGCACTTGTAAGGTAAAGATTGGATAAATAACGGCAGCATGGGTACAGAGCTCCTACTCCAAATCCTGAGCTCTCTACACTGCACTCTAACTTATTAAAAACATCTAGACAGGTTATCTTTAAAGTCATGACAAGTTATTTCCACAAATGTATCTCTGACCCTGACAAAAAAGGGTGCAGAGGGTATGTCACAGACGAGCATTGAATACTCGCTAATATTTACACGAAGGAAGACTAAAAGATGTATTAACAGTTTAGCACACTCTTTAGGATATACAGTCATGAGCTGCATAATGACGTTTCAGTAAATGACGGACCACATATACACCAACCGTGGTCCCGTAGATTAGTACCATATAGCCTAGGTGTGTAGTAGGCTATACCATCTAGGTTTGTGTAAGTACACTCTATGATATTCGCACAATGACACAGTCACCTACGGATGCATTTCTCAGAACATATCCCTGTCATTAAATGGTGCCTGATTGTAATATAAAATCTACACTTTAATTTTTATTTAAGTCATAGAATCTGATCTCATAAAGTAGTGCTAATGCAGGAACGTTTCATAAATACCTCAATATTTTATACTCTGTGTGTTCTATCTGTGGCTAAGAGTATTAATACCCTTATACACCAGCATCCATACTTGAGATTAGAGGTTTATTTAAACCAACAAATTATCATCTTTTACAACAAAAGTGTAACATAAGTGATTTGTGAATTGCAAACTGATCTTCCCAGCTGAGAGCAGTAACTAGTTTTAGAGCTTATGCTGTAATGGGGCCACATATAAATATGTGAATATAAAAAAATGTCTTAGTCTCGATGACATAATTTATTCTTCTGACATAAGTTGCTTTATTTTCTATCCTCCCATAAGTGTTCCATTGTAGTAAACCAAGGAAAATGAATCAAACATGACACAAACTTCAGCTCTTGTGGGTAGACTGTGGCAGACTTATGAAAATATGTTTCATTTAAAGGACTTGACAAGCAAATATTTCAACGGTCTGTAAATCACTCCAACGGTTGCTAATTTTAATTGTGACTACACACATTTCACACCACGTGTTATAAGAATTGTTTTTCCTACTTAATGGTTCTCAAGAGCATGTGAGAAAACTCCTCAGGTTATCCAGCAGACGTTCTAAAGAGTCCATAAAATAGCTACTAGCGTGGAACCTTCCAGTGAGCCAGAACTTTGAACAGCATCGTCTGCAATGCTTTTCTGGGAGCTGGTGATAAGGGTGTGTGTGTGTGTGTGTGTGTGTGTGTGTGTTTGTGAATAAAAGAAACAGATATAAGTGGATGTATTGCCAAGTTTGCAGGAAGCTAGAGTAATCACATAGCAAGTGCTTCATTTTTCTTTGTCCCTTGCATGTGGGCATTACTGGCAATTTATACAACCACCCTTGGTCTTCTTAATCTTTTTTTGCAGTTTGAATTTTGTTTCCCTGCATTACAAGCATTATTTTTAAAACAAGAATGCTTTTAAGCTCTGACCCCATTGCACATCCTCTCTGAAAGAGTCTACATAAAAAAAGAAAGCAGAAAGCATTGTTGTGTTTGATTAAAAAATATCATTATCTATTAACTTCTCTGTCAAAGGGAGACATTTAACTCAGAGTACACAGGAAGGAATTATTAGCCATTAATAAATTATCAATTCTGAGCCTTGGACCTCATTGGTAAACAAATTATGTTGTGCATGCCTCTAATGAGAGATTAGACAAAACGGAATATTTATTTCATCTGTGTTTCTAACGTGACTCCGTTTGTCCAATTTGATGTGGCCTCACTGCATTGTGGTGGATGTCAGCATCTGGGACAGAACTCCAGGAAAGGAATGGCACTTTGAAAGATAAATACATACATTGCTTTACTATGGTTTTTGCCCATACAAAATGAATAATAATAATAATATCTTTCCATCACTCATTTTCTACAGTTCTACATCGTGCATCCAAGGATTAAAAAACTGTGAAGGATTAAGGAAGACAAATACACAAGTGGCAGCTTATCATATAGTAGTTTTTCAATCTATAGTCCAGTTTAAAATATCTTAGCATCTCCAAGTCTGTCCTACTAACTAACTAGTAGTAGTTACAAATTATGTTTATTTAAACTGACACCTAAAACATAGATATATTTATTTAAAAATTTATATTTATTTTAAAATAAATGTCTATTTTTTGCATCAATACATAAATTGTAGCTATTTTTTGCATCAATATATGTGGAAAACTGGTAATGCCATAAACCTAACAGAGAATACAGTGAAGACAATGTTAGCAAATTTATCTAAAAATCAATTTAAAAATTAAAAGATGAACCATGGAATGCAAGTTATGTACATGAAGCTAAATTTCACTTTAATAATTATATTACATGTAAAGTCTAATTTAATTGTTGTAAGAATCCATCAAAATAAATTTTATTAACCACATTTTAACAAATGAGCTAACTGTGATCCAGGGAAGTAAAATGGTTTGTCAAAAGCCATCCAGGTTGTGCGTGAAAGAGCCAAGATACAAACCTGGGTTAATGTGATAAGAAGTCCCAGACTCTGATTTGTTAGACTATTGGAATGCTCCTGATTGCTTTCCTGTCTTAAGCTGATAGAATGTGCCAGATTTTCTGCCACGTTTCCTCATACCCCTGTCTTATTCCTTGTCCTCAAAACTTTTCCAGGATATTCAACAATGATAATCAGTTTTTATCTGAAATATGGTTGGATTTTTCCATCCTTTTTGCCTGGAATTTTAAAAGTATATATATTTTGGACATAGAAATACACTGTCAGCTGATAGATGTGAAAGGAAGGAGAGAAGCTGCTTTCGGGGAAGAGGGAGGTCCAGGTAAAAGGGAGGAGTCAGTGGGTGGCAGTAGGTGGGGAATTTGAGAGTCTGAGAAGAGCTGCCTTATCTTCTTATGAGAAGTATTGCTCTAGAGTGTTCCCAACCCTAGAGATTAAGTTATTTCTGATAAAACCTGGGATTTCATCCTGAACCCTGTTCTAGAAATCTTGTGCATAGATACTGAACCTCTGGAGAGAGCAAATATCAACTAAATATCTGAAGATCTTCCAGACTGATAAAAAGTCTAAAAATCAGGAGAGCAAAAACGACAAAGTATTTAGATGCCTTATATTTTAATAATATTCTTTATATCAGACTTCTAGGAGTTTTGTAGTTACTTTAAAAGCCAGTAAATTTATTCAAACGTTCAGTAGGAATCATAGCAGAGAAAAATCAGAAAAGTAAGACCTCCAAACAGCCTGGGGTGAAATCATGCTATAAGTGTACATTCCTCTTACAAACTTGGCTACAAATACATTTAAGACTGAATTTTTGATAAACTTGTATTGTATTATAGCAACTTAGTATTTGAGCATTTCTTCATAAGACTTATTAGGTCAACTGGGGTGAGGTGAAGGATGTTTTATGTCTCTGAAATCATCTGTAATCATGTACATAATTTTAAATCTAAGCACATGTCCAGAATAATTTATTAAAAAAAAAATCCGTTATGTTTCTCTATCAAAATAGAAACATAATGAGCTCCTATATTCAGATCATGAGAAATACTTACATTCCCCCTAATGAGTGCTGTCTGAAGTGTGGTCCAGGAACCATCTATGTTAAGATTACCTGGGGTGTTGTTGAAACTGTAGCTCTTTGAGCGTCATTCTAGACCTATTGAATCAGACTTACATGGGTGGGAGTCTATTTTTCAGGGTCTATAGGTGATATTTATTTGTATTAAAACTTAAGAATCTTTCTAAAATGATAGGATTGAGATTAAATGTAGTCAATTATCTCTTCCAGTCATTTTTTTTCCAAGGTGAAATTAAGGGAATATGAATATCAATAGGCAAAAATAGTTATGATGCTGTAATGATGCTCTTCATCAACTCCTTCTCATCTTCCTGACCTGAATGGCAGTGGTGAGATCAGAAGATAATAATCTTATTATATATCCCAGTAGGAGTGGTCTTGGTCTTTTAGCATCTGCCCATTTCTGCAACAGTAACTTCTGAGTCACTTCTCTGCCACTATCCAATGTAAGGTCCCTGACAATAAGGCTTATATATGAGAGCCTTGGCCCATCAGAAGCCAAGTAGAACCATGAATAAGACAAACAAAAAGATCTGACGACTGAGAATAAAAAGAATAAGAATAAAAAAACTTGCTTTTTTATTCTCTCCTGGAACTGTAAAGAGGGAAAATCAATTTACATAGGATTTCAAAAAGCTGTATCATTCTTGAACTTGCACCTCTGTACTATATCTGATTTTCACATATTTGAGCTTTTTAAAGAGGGCATAATGATAAGTCATCCACATATGGTACACAGATTTTTAAAAAATGTATTTCACTAGCTTTAACTCTTTTTGACAGAAGGGAAGAACAATCAAATGATTTTCATTATTCAGCAGTGGTATGATCTCCAAGAGGGCAGTTATTTAAAAGCTGAATGTGCCTTTGTTCTAATTTTCTGTGACAGAATCAGCTTATAGTCCATTTGAAGGAGCATAGCAACTAGGTAGTTCATAAACACTAATGACGATGAAATGTAAACCTTTATCTTATAGTGACTCTCTTAAATATTCTTTAATTTATTCACACATTTAGTTATTCAACAAACATTTATGGAGACCTTCTTATATTCCATGCACTTTAATGGGCACTGAGAATAAATTCACTGCCTTTTTTTGTGAGCCTATAACAACACACTGCTAGCTAGACAAAAGATCTTTAATCTAGGTCACAAAGCATGTGTCTAGTCCAGTAGATTTTTAGTCCCTCAAGGAGAAATTTTAAATATCACAACTTAGAATTTTATGTAAAAATCAGTGAGGGGGCATTAAATTAATTGTTCATCCAATGACATCTCATTTAATATATTTTATACAACTCAACTTTTATGGCATCTTTTGATCTATGACTTGGGCACATGACATGCTGTTAGACACAAATGATGACATGTGGCTTCTGTGAAATTATAAATGATTCAAATGGCCAGTGATACACACTGCCTTATGGCTTACACATATTACAAGAGCAACAAGTCCTTTATTCTTTGGGTGAGCTAAAGAATAAATAAAAAGTGATGGGGAAATGGTAAGTGAGAAAAGTCAGAGTTTAAGTGAGTTCCATTTCTGTTGAAGAACCTAGGCACCCAGAGCTGCCCGAGGTTCTAACAATCTCTCTTGAGTTCCATGGGTAGGCCTTACCCTATCTTGTTGCTGATCTTCCTGATTTCTGGTGGTTTGGCTTTTCCTTGCTTCTACTGCACACAAATAGTCGAATAATGGCAATGATAATTTATATTACTGGTTCTTCATCACTGTTCTTCACTTCTATCCATTCAATCAGTGACATTCATTGCTTCAACAGGTAAGTGAAGTAAAAAAAAAAGGAGGAGTCTTAGAACATAAAAATAAAAGGAACTCTGATCCCTGATGATGAGAGTCATTGCACTAACTTGGAAACACTTAGCTCCATTCATCTTTTATGGTAGAAATCACCTCTTGTTCAAACCACTTTTATTTAGACCCTCCTTAGTATGTAGCTGAATCCAATTTTAATTGATATACTCACTAAAGCCTAATGCAGTTCCTTTCTCCCTGCACTCATTTCTCTATCCCAAGTTATACATCAGGAAAGATACTATTTATCTCATGGAGAATACATTAGGCGTAATACTTAATGTATGAACCTAACCCAGGGATGTTCACACTTGAATGGTATACATGTCCTCATGCCAAAGAAATAAGCTCTAATGGTATCATATCAGGCATTTTAAAAAAATACGCATCTCCAGCCAAGCATATGTAGGTAAAAAGTCTTGAAGTTTTCTTATTTAACCACATCAGTGGCTTTACATGAAAATTATAGCCCTACATAGCATTATCCGTGTCCAGTCAGGACAGATGCCTTCAATGAAGTACATGTGAGCCTTTTTCTATTGTGGTGTTTGTGTAGTTTCTGGAAATCCTAACACCTTTAAGTAATGTGCATTTGATTTGTCTCTGAAAAGGGTTCTTTTTTATCCTATTTATCAAGTTTCTAAAGGCCAAGTTAAATAAGAGAAAAGATCAAAAGAAGAAAGCATGAAGAACTAAGGTCGGAAATTCTACCATGAACTTTAGTTTGAATGACTTCCTGATTTTCATCACCAGTGATTTAATTTCTCAGCTCTAGGGGATTGCAAGTTAGCAAAGTAAAGCAAATTTATCACTTCTGAAAACTACTACAAGACCCCCAAGACAGAACGATTACCCCCAAAATTGAATTTAAATAAAAGGAATTAGTTTTATCTTGTTTTTTAATTCATTTACCTCTACAGAGAAATCCTCCTGGAGTTTTGAAACTCATCAGTGATTATCCCTGGAGCTGATCCAATAATGTGAGAATAAATACACCATTAACCAATTATACATAATGACTCCAAGACATGCCAATAGTGGAGCAGTTGAGGTGATTTATAAGGCTCGTTTCCAACAGCCTCTTCACAATTCACATCTTTTCTAAAAAATGCATTAAAAGTTAAGCAAGACTTTAGATGAATCCGCTTACATTCATCTCCTAGGGAGATGAATAAACAAAACTAAGCGATTTATTTAAACATTTTCGTTTGTCACATATGAAAATCCTTGAGTGTAGGGAATGAAACATTTATTTGAAGTCAGCAGAGCATAATTCAGATTTTTGGTTTTTTGACTTCTTTTAAGTAGATCTGTTGATCTGGTCCTGTGTGCTGATGCAGCATAAAAGCTACTGAATTAAAAGACACATCTTGGAATTCAGATTTATCAAAAATCTGAGACGCTATGTTTTCTTTCCTTTTTTTTTCTTTTGAGGTAAAAGTTTTCATTTATTGGGGCCGGCCCGGTGGCGCAAGCGGTTAAGTGCGCGCGCTCCGCTGCGGCGGCCCGGGGTTCGCTGGTTCGGATCCCGGGCGCGCACCGACGCACTGCTTGGTAAGCCATGCTGTGGCGGCGTCCCATATAAAGTGGAGGAAGATGGGCACCGATGTTAGCCCAGGGCTGTCTTCCTCAGCAAAAAAAAGAGGAGGATTGGCGGATGTTAGCTCAGGGCTGATCTCCTCACAAAAAAAAAAAAAAAAAAAAGTTTTCATTTATTTATTTATTTTCCAGCTTTATGGAGGTATGATTGACAAATAAAAATTGTATATATTTAGGTTGAACTACATGACGTTTTGATATACATTATGAAATGATTGCATAATTAAGCTAATTAACACATCCATCACGTCATATAGTTAGTTACCTTTTGTGTGGTGAGAACACTTGAGATCGACTCTCTCAGCAAATTTCAAGTATATAATACATTATTATTAACTATAGTCATCATGCTGTACATTAGGCCTCCAGAATTTATTCATCTCATAACTGAGAGTTTGTACCCTCTGACCCACATCTCTGCTTTTCCGCCACTCCTCAGCCCCTGGTAACCACCAACCTACTGACAAGCTATGTTTTCAATATTGTAACATGCTCTTTAATAAAGGAGTCAAACCGTGTGTCATATGGATCATAAACAGATCATTATTTGATAATCACATCCCTCTAAAGAATAAGAAGGTAAAGAGTGTATGAAAGTGAGTAGTTTCAGTTAAAAAATGTGTAAGAATTTCTGAAGCCTAGGGAGAAGTTCCTCTGTTTTATGGTATTTGATCAGTTATACATTATCAGCTCCTCTCCAGGTAGTGTATAAAGGAGAATTGAAGATTAGGCTCTAGAATAATGGAGATTTCATTCAAATCTGAAGTCCACCAAACTCCACTATTGATGAGCTGTTGGACTTGGAGTAGGTTCTTTAAACTTTCTGAATCTTTGATCCTTCATTTGTAAAATAGATATGATCAAAATGGTAGCTAACTGACAGGGGTTTTGAGAGGTTTAAAAAAGATAAGCCAGGGGGCCAGCCCAGTGACTTAGTGGTTAAGTGCGCGCTCTGCTACTGGCAGCCCGGGTTCGGATCCCTGGCGCGCACCAACGCACTGCTTGTCTGGCCATGCTGAGGCGACATCCCACATACAACAACTAACAGGTTGTGCAACTACAACATACAGCTATCTACTGGGGCTTTGGGGAGAAAAAGGGAAAAAAAAGGTGGAGGATTGGCAACAGATGTTAGCTCAGGGCTGGTCTTCCTCAGCAAAAAGAGGAGGATTGGCATGGATGTTAGTTCAGGGCTGATCTTCCTCAAAAAAAAAAAAAAAAGATAAGCCATGCATTGCCCTAACAGATGTCAAACAAAGGGTCGGTTTTCAACATGTTAATTGTTATTATTATACAATCAGGAAATAATCACAATTTCTATTTTATCTTTTGCGTTCTACAGATTATTACATGAGAGATGAAGGGGGTATATTCTTTCCGTCCTACCAATACAAACTGACCTATACATTTTACCTCAATAAGCATCCAAGGGAAGTAAATATGGATCATTTCATAATAACAACAACAACAAAAACAAATGAATATATCAGGGAAGGATAGAAAGTTACTGACATATATTGAGTGTCTAACATGTGTCAAGTTCTACAGTGGGTTATTTTTATGATTCCTATTTAATTGTGAAACAACAATATGCAAGATTATCATCTCCATGTTATAGAGCATAGAGCTTAAGCAGAGATTGATAAAATTATCTGACGCCACATAGTTAGTAGGTAGTACATATCACCTACTCAGGTGCCACACTCTCATGTTCTTTTTATTGTATTGGGCTGTGCTTCATTGAGTTGGCACAAAGCCGTGGAAAAACGTTGGGTTAGTCATGAGTGCTGACACTGTATAATTATAGAAGTCTTATCAAATGCTGAGCCATGAAAATATAATTTTTAAATGATTTATTGTATGAGAAAATGGAGTCACATTTTGGGGCTGGCCCAGTGGCACAGGGGTTAAGTGTGCACGCTCCAGTATGGCGGCCCAGGGTTCGCAGGTTCTGATCACGGGTGCATACCAACACAACGCTTGTCAAGCCATGCTGTGGCAGCGTCCCATATAAAGTAGAGGAAGATGGGCATGGATGTTAGCCCAGGGCCAGTCTTTCTCAGCAAAAAGAGGAGGATTGGCAAAGGATGTTAGCTCAGGACTAATCTTCCTCACAAAAAAAAAGAAAAGAAAAAAAATGGAGTCACAATTTTTTTCTATCCTACATGCCTTTTCTGGTGGTACAATTCATGAATCATGCACTGTCCTTTTATTTTCACTACAGGGAACACTGGGAGGACAAACGGACTCACATCGTGAGGCTAAAGAGTTGACAAAACAAGTGACATGTGAGACACTAGAGAGGAAATATAAATTCCACCAAGATCTCCGAGATAGTGCCAATTGCCTAAAATGTTTTATTTATATGAGAGGAGATTCCTATATATATTTTTAAATATCCTAGGATTTTTTTTGTGATCAGTTTGACAATTCTATAAAAAAAAAAATCATAGCGTATTTGTGGAGATTTATGTTAATAAAATGAAACATGTTTATAATTTACAAAATAATAAAAATATTTCCTTAAAGATGATCTTGAATCACGTGGACATACATTAAGCTACAACATTCAGAAAGCCAGACTACTGTGGCTTAAACAATAGTACTTATTTTGTGTACATACCTAATCTGGGAGTAGGTTTTGCTGGCATTTTGCTGGCATTCGAGCATGCCATGAGTGAGGTAGGCTCTTTCTGTCTCTCTACTTTGCCATCCTAAGACTGTCGGTCTTTCCCCACTTGCCTATCTCCTCATAGTGACATGAGCATGTGGCAGCTATGGATATGTCCACCTATTCTGAAGGCAAAAAGAATGGGCAAGGACAGAAAATCCGCCATGTCCTATGTTATAAGGAAACCAAATTTTTTTTTTTCAGAACTAAATCCTTATCATCAGCAGAGTTATTTGTCAGAGGCTGGAACTGGGTTGTGTAGCCATTGTAACAGAAAAGGTTCCCAGGAAAGTAATTAGTTGGCTTTCTAGCCACTTTTGTGGATGTGGTAAAAGAGAAGGAGCTTGGAAATGTCTTGAGTAGCCTATTAAGAGAGATTGCAATAAAAGGGGAAGAAAATCCAGGTTTGCTTTGATTGGGCCAGTGGCTGACATTCTGAGGCTGGAATGCAAAAGCTGGCGTGTGGTTAGAATTTTTGCGTGGTGGAAAATATGTCTGTGCATAAGGATTGACCTTATGCTAAATTGAGAAGTCTCTTTTGTGACACCATGAACTCTTCTTTGTGTCTTCAATATCTAAAAATTCATGATCTTTCCAAGAAACCCTTAGCTTATGCATTACTCATATACTTTCTCTTTTTATGCCCCTCAATCACTGGAATAGATATAGGCATATCACGAAAAAGAGGGGCGTTAGCAAACACATCCCCTCTTTACAATCTATGTCTGATCTTTGGGACTTGACCCCTTGAATTCTATGGCTCTAAGAAGTCATTTAGAAAATTATTATTAATACTCAGCATAGCTTTAGAGAGCTAGTAGGTTAGGTAAACAATGTCAAAGTTTATTGGTTCTCTATAACTGGGCCGCACTGGAATGAAAACATGCTGATTCAAGGTTGCAATCAATTCAGAAGGAATTTTTATATTTAGTCTGGACCATGAAAAGAACACAACTCCTTTTTCACTGTAATTCTCTTTTCTTTGCATACTTTACAATGATTATATCAGCTGATTTCCCAGCGACTCTGTAAGAATGTATAGAAACAGGAAAAGATTTGCAGGGGATTTATAAACATTTATAAAACCATTGTAAAGATTTATGTTATTATTAATGCTCTGAATCTCAATTTGTCTGATGGTCATTATTACATATATCCTTTCAAGAAATTGTATTAATTGACTCACTGCCATGATTGTGGATGTAATCTCTACCCAGGAAACAGGATAGAATGTTTAAGAAAACAGACAGATTCATCTTGGCTGTCAAAACAAGAGATCATGCAATTAATGATGCTAACATTTTTATTAACATGAACACTCTCATGTGGAACGAGTTTGCTCTAGAGGTCAGTGCATTATGCCGAAACTTCTTCATTCCTTAGACTCATGTTTTGGCCTCTTCCCTGTATCTACCCAGGGAATAAAAGAATGAGAGCTAATACTATCTGGAATTCCTCCTTTGTTATGCAGCCCATCAAATTTGATTAAATGCAGCAAAAGGTTAGACAATATAGGCCATGGGAAAGGCTCAACTTAAAGGTACTATAGGCTCCCCTTGTTGTACCATAAACAAAATAGCAGCATTTATGAAGAGATGCTTTGTTAATCCATTAAGAACCAGAAAATTTTCTTTTCTCCCTTTCTTTCATCTCCCATGTATTCTATAAGTTAAGACCATTAAGGAGATTTGAAATTACAGCATATTGAATTTCACATATATTTTTCTATTTCCTTCTTTCTCTTTTTTCTTTCCTTCTTCCTTCCTTCCTTCTTTCTTCCTTTTCTCCTTTTCTCCCTTCCTCTTTCCCTCCCTCCCACCACCTCCCTCTCTCTTTGTAAAATTTTTAAAATTCTTCCTTCATGGGTAAAATCATTTTAACAGACTAAGTCCAAAGGTAGAGCACTCATTACAACACAAGGCAGCAACATGCACTCCCACACAACATTTTTAAGTTCTTTTCCTATTGTCAAGTATTACTGCATTTACAATATGATATTTTACATCACACAATGAGATTTTTTTTTTTAACTGTCCTTTTAGCTGTTTTAGCATTAGATGGATGTAGCCTAAAAGTAAGCATTGAAAAGTTGCCTTAGTATGACATATCTATGTTGGAAACACTTACGATTTGTTTAGATAGTCAAAGTCTTCAACAAAATTATCAAGTAAGTTGGAGATGCCCCTCAGATCTTCACCACTTAGTTCTATAAGCTCCTCTCTCCATTTTTCTGATTTCCACCACACAGAAGTCACATTGCTCAGGACCATTATTCTTACTAAAGATAAATAAAAGGGCTATATTTCATTCCTATAGAAATCAGACTATTTTGCTCAATGCTTTAGCACTGATGTTGGGATTCAAGTATCAGGCCAGAGAGAATTCATGGAGAGGATTTTTACTCTTCAGAGACTCTGAAAAACTGCCACTTCTGATTAACAGCAAAAGGAAAAAGAAAAGGGGTTGGGGGATAAATGAAACCTTTAGGTACAATAGTGAGAAATACCAGCATTTAAAGTATTGACAGAGGAAGAGAATTCCATGAGTAATATCTAGAAGCAGATTAATAGGAACTCAACAAGAGAAGACGAGAATGATGAAGTTAAGGGAGAGGAGAACTTCAGAAGGAAGCAGTTAATGGGAACAAATGAAGCAGACAGTCCAGTCATTTAAAAGGCTACAGTAATGATTTTAGCAACAAAGATTTAGTTTTCCTTGAGTTCAAGGCAGAAGAATTAGGAATAGAAAATGAGAAAAAAGACATTTTCAAGGAACTTGGCTATAAAAGGGCATGAACTATAAGGAAGAAACTAAGTGGGGTTTTGGTGTGGAATAGAGTGTTAGTTTTTCCCAAGATGGGATTTGAATTTTGTTTACAAGCTAAAGGAGTCATTAAAGAGAGAGAGAAGTTGAATATTTAAGAAAAAAAATGGAAGAGCCAATAAACTAAGGTTACTTGGTAGACAAGAAGGGATGGGAAATACAGCAATAATAGAAGAATTTGCTTTATACAAAATATATAAGAAGAGACAGTGATGATTAGGGTGGCTGAATTTAGATGATAGTGGGATGAGATAAGGATGTTGAAGGATTTTCTGTCTTATGATTCCCAATTTTGTATAGGAAAAGGAGGAAATGGGGAAGGAGGTTGTCTTAATGTTAGTCCATCATTCAAGTATGCTACAATGTGGTGACTAAGTTTATCAAAGCCAAACTTGTCATGATTTTGAGATTGTATTGATATTCTCATGCATACTGGATTCCTTGTGTTTACAAAACACTACAGAATATAAGAGCCCTGCAAACCAGAGTCCATTATAAAGAAACGGGGCAAAAAGGAAGGATCAGACATATACATGTGAAACAATAAGTATAAAGTAGGTTAGGTAAGAAATACAAAGTGAAAATAGCCCAGAACAATTTAATACCAGGTATTAATTGTACAATTAAGACAATAAATGCAAAATAATTCAAAAAGAAGAGCTTATATGGAGCTAATATGAGCACTAGATTATAAGGGGACAATATCATGTAGTGGTTGAGAATGAGACTTCTGGAGCAGTATTGCCTGGCTTTAAACTTATTCTCTCTACTTCTTGTAGGATATTGGGCAAGTTACTTAATCTCTCTGTGATCTTATAAATTTTAGAACATAATAGAAAATTTTCACAAAGTTGTTGAGAGGATTAATTAATACATCCATACAAAGTACTCAGAACAGCATGTGGTATCTTATAAGAACTCCATATATGTTAGTGATTATCCATAGAAAGGAATCTAGATTTGAACTGAACTTTGAGGAATAGGCAGAGAGGTACACACATTGGAATGATTTTGGCTGCAAGTAACAGACAACCAAATTCAAAGTCTTTTAAATGAAGAGATTATTTTGGTTTCTTTAATGGAAAGTCCAGAGGTAGGGCGGACTTCCGGGTTGATCTTTTTTCTGCAGTCCTCTGGGCTCCCGGTTAAGTCTGTATTGGTTTCTTTCTCAAGCAAAATGACTGCCACAATTCTGAGACTCCATCTCTGCAAAAAAGAAACCAGAGGAAAAGAGCCCATCCCATAAAACGGCTCTCTCACATAAAGGAGGAAACAAAATCCCTAGGAACCTCTGATGACTCTTTGACCTGAATTAGTTCCTGAAAATTTGTTGTAACCAGGAGACTGTTATGACCTAGTTGGTTTAAGCCTGGCTCCTGAAGTGCAGTCTATCCCTTAGAGTTCATCTCTGATATGTTGGTGTTCACCTCCCAAAATTGTTACTACTCTACAATGAATAGGAGTCAAATGGATATTGGTGAAATTATCATATAATCCCTAGGCAGGGAGAGTACTTCAGGCCTGAGTAAAATATTCAGATTGGGTTTGTTGATAGCTATTACCTAAGGTCAGAGTTGTGGGCTTGATTTTTGCCCAGGGTTTTAGGGGAGAATAGAGCAAATTACATTTGAATAGTTCAGTCAGATTCTTTTTCATTTCAGGGAGAACATTGAAAGCAGTCCCAAAAGCCAATCCCAGATTCAGTATGAAGATGATAAATGTAAACGCTATCTTCAGTGTGTTAAACTGTAGTTTATCTTTATATTTTCTTTGGTCTTGAACCAAGAGAATATTACATTTCATGAGTAGTATGCATTAACTTCAATCCTTCTGAATCCAAGTGAATATGAGAAATCTGCTCTAGTAGTTTCCTGACACTAGTTTGCTTTTGTTTTCCTCAAATATTAACGTTGGAGCCATGAAAAGTTTTCTTGCAAGGGTTTTAATATACTGTGACAAAGATTCTGCTGTACATAAAGATAAAACTGGAGTTCTTATGGATAAAATATGATATCACATTATGAGTACTGAAATGGTCTTTTAAGGTAAAGGGTCATCTTGTGGAGGACTTGAGCTGTTATAGTCCCTCATTACAGCTCATTCTTTCACTAGATGCAATTTACAAGACCGTCCTCACAGTCCTCACAATTTTTTAAGGAAAAAAAAAGCTAAACTCAGTCTCAACCTCTCAGTGGGACTGATATTCTCCATATATACTGATGACAGGATCATTGAGGATAGTGTAAGGTGCCAAGAACTTTTTTTCCATTCATAAATCTTCATCATTACAAAACAGTTCTTTATATATATCACCTTTTTTTAGTAAGAAATCTATCATAAAGTCCTATCTCACAATGTTGGTGAAAGATTTTCATAGCAAATATTTTTGTCACAAGATGAATTCAACATGCCGAGTATCGTGAAATGTTTTGGCATTTATACAGTGCCTTTTCAGGTTATTTGTTGAGTCATGTAACATCTGTTTTGTCTGCCAAGTACCCACGTGGTAACTTGTGCCAATTAACAAAATGCAAAATCAATCACCAACCTTGCATCCTCTTGGCTAATCCACATGCAAAGCCGAAGGAATGAAATAGTCATGATGTCAAGAAAAATATGTGATCCGTTTAGTCTTTGAGACAAGCATCTTCCAGGGAGTAAGCCTTCTTAGAATCAGCAGAAAAGAAGTTTTAAGTGGAAACATAACAGCCTTCCTCTGCCTTTTGTCATGCTTCAGTGTCCTTGGCTTTTGTGACCCTTGAGTTCTACGCAATAGCAGACCAAGCAAAGCCATTTTGAAGACAAAATGATGACTGACATTTAAATTATGCTTAACATTAGCCAGCAAATAGAAAGAATGAGTTAGTTTTGGTGGGTTAGGAAAAATGAACTATAAGTTTCATTGGATCTGAATAAATATTGACTTATGGGATGTTCCAGACGACTTCTAACCATTCCTATTAACTGTGGCAAGGGATTTTCCTTAGATGATAATCTTACATGTTTTTGCAAAATTCAGAAGCAATTTTTAATCAATTTACATTTAGATGTTATCTTTAGCGAGGTTTGTTACATAATGAGAAAATTGTTATTCTCACTTTAAGCATTCTTTTTTGGAAAAATAAGAAAGTATGAAGTACATAAAAAAGGAAAACAAAAATATTTCTGTATATTTCACTCTATTATTTGAACCAGCTTCTATTTTCTTCAGTTTCTCTGAACGAGTCATTAACGGGGAAAACCAGCCATCTTTAATACATTAAGTATCTACTTTGATTTTCTTTTTTATTCCAGCTTATTGACATATAATTGACATAATACATTTTGTAAGTTTAAAGCGTACAATGTATTGATTCGATATACTTACATATTGCAAAATGGTTACCACCACAGTGTTAGCTAACACCTCCATCATGTCATGTACTTATCATTACTTTTTGTGGTGAGAACGTGATGCAATCATGTAGCAACTTTCAAGTATATAATACAGTATTATTAGCTACAATAAGCATGTACATTAAAATCCCCAGAACTTTTTTATTCATCTTATAACTGGAAGTTTGTACCCTTTGACCAACAACTCCCTATTTTACCCATCCCTAAGCCCCTGATAACCATCACTCTACTCTCTGATTCTATGAGTTTGGTTTTTTTAGATTCTACATATAAGTGATGACATAGAGTATTTGTCTTTCTCTGTCTCATTTATTTCACTTAGCATAATACCTTCAAGGTTCACCCGAGTTGTTGCAAATGGCATAATTTCCTTCTTTCTCACAGCGGAATAATATCCCATTGTGTATATACACCACATCTTCTTTATCCACTCATCCAATGACAGACACATAGGTTGTTTCCATAGCTTGGCTATTGTGAATAATGCTGTAATGTACATGAGAGTGCAGATATCTCTTTGAGATTCTGTTTTCACTTCCTTTTGATCTATACCCAGAAGTGAGATTTTTGGATCATCTGTCAGTTCTATTTTTAATTTTTTGATGAACCTCCCATACTGTTTTCCATAGTGGCTATGCCAGTTTACATTCCCACCAACAGTGCAGGAGGCTTACTTTTTCTCCACACCCTTGCCTACACTGGCTATCTCTTGACTTTTTAATAATAGCCATTCCAACAAGTGTGAGATGATATCTCGTAGTGGTTTTGATTCACGTTTCTCCGGTGATCAGTGATGTCAAGCACGTTTTCATGTACCTGTTGGTCATTTCTATATCTTCTTTAGAAAACTGTCTATTCACTTCCTCTGCCCCTCCCCCTTTTTTGTTGTGTGAGGAAGATTGTCCCTGAGCTAACATCTGTGCCAATACTCCTCTATTTTGTATATGGGATACTGCCACAATATGGCTTGAGGTGTGGTGTGTAGGTCCATGCCTGGGATCCGAACCCACAAGCCCCAGGTTGCCAAAGCAGAGTGTGTGAATCCAACCACATTGCCGCCTGGCCAGCGCCCCTTGCTCATTTTGTTGTTGTAGTTTTGTTTTTGCTTTTTTTGGTGAGGAAGATTCACCCTGAGCTAACATCCATTGCCAATCTTCCTCTTTTTTTTTGCTTGAGGAAGATTAGCCCTGAGCTAACATCTGTGTCCATCTTCCTCTATATATGGGATACCTGCCACAGCATGGGTTGATAACCAATGCGTAGGGATCCGAACCCGGGTCCAGATCTGGGTCTGCACCTAGGATTTGAACTTATGAACCTGAGGCCTCCAGAGCAGACCATGTTAACTTAACCACTATACCACTGGGCCAACTCCTCTGCCCATTTTTTAATTGGGTTATTTGGTTTTTTCCATTGAGTTTATGAGTTCTTTATGTATTTTGAGTATTAACTTTCATCAGATATATGATTTGCAAATATTTTCTCCCATTCTGTGAGTTAGCTTTTCAGTTTGTTGATTGTTTCTTTTGCTGTGAAAAAGATTTTTAGTTTGATGTAGTCCCACTTATTTATTTTTGGTTTTGTTGTTTTGCTTTTGGTGTCGTATTCAAAAAATTGTTGCCAAGACCAATGTCAAGGAGCTTTTACCCTATGTTTTCTTCTAGAAGTTTTACAACTGTAGGTTCTATGCATGTCTTTATTTTGACTTGATTTTGGTGAACGGTGTAAGATAGGGGTCTAATTTCATTCTTCTGCTTGTGGTTATCCAGGTTTCTCAACACCATTCATTGAAGAGAATATCCTTTCCTCATTGGGTATTCTTGGCTCCCTTGTCAAATATTAGTTGATTATATATGTGAGAATTTATCTCTGGGCCCTTGATTCCATTCCATTGGTCTATGTGTCTATTTTTATGTTGGTACCATACTGTTTTGATTACTACAGCTTTGTAGTGTAGTTTGAAATCAGAAAGTGTGACACATCCAGCATTGTTCTTTGTAAGGGTTGCTTTGTCTATTTGGGGTCTTTCATGGCTCCATGTAAATTTGAAGATATTTTCTATTTCTGTGAAAATGCCATTGAACTTTTGATAGACATTGCATTGTAGCTCTAGATGGCTTTGGGTAATATGAACATATTAACAATATTAATTCTTCTGCCCCAAGAACACGGGAAATCTTTCCTTTTGTTTGTGTATTCTTCCACTCCTTTCATCAAAGTCTTGTAGTTTTCCCTGTCTAGACAGATCTTTCACCTCCTTGGTTAAAATTATTCCTAAGCATTTACTGGTTTTGACGCTATTGAGAATGAGATAGTTTTCTTTATTTCTTTTTCAGATGTTTTGTTGTTAGTGTATGGAAATGTAACTGATTTCTATATGTTTAATTTATATCCTGCAACTTTATTGAATTTGTTGGTAACCTCTAAGAGTTTTTTGGTAGAGTCTTCAGGATTTTCTATATATAAGATCATCTCATCTGTAAACAACGATAATTTTACATCTTCCTTTCCAGTTTGGATGATTTTTCTCTCTTTTTCCTGCCTAATTTCTCTGGCTAGGAATTCCAGTACTATATTGAATAGGAGTAGTGAGAGTAGGCACTCGTATCTTCTTCCCAATTTTAAAGGAAAAGTTTTGAGTCTTTTCACCCTTGAGTATATTGTTGGCTGTGGGTGTGTCATATATGGCCTTTACTGTGTTGAAGTATGTTCCTTCTATGTCCAATTTGTTGAGCATTTTTATCAGGAAAGAATGTTGTACTTGTCAAATGTTATTCTGCATCTATTGAGATAATTGTATAATTTTTATCTTTCATTTTATTAATGAGGTGTATCACATTTATTGATTTGCATATGTTGAACCCTTCTTGCATCTCAGAGATAAATCTCACATAATCATGGTGTATGATCTTTTTAATGTCCTGTTGGATTCAGTTTGCTAATATTTTGTTGAGAATTCTTGCATCTATATTCATCATGGATATTGTTCTATAATTTTCTTTTCTTATAGTGTCTTTATCTGGCTTTGGTATCAGGTAATGCTGGCCTCATCAAATAAGTTTGGGAATCTTCCTTTCACTTCAATTTTTTGAAGAGTTTGAGAGGGATTAGCATTAATTCTTCTTTAAATATTTGGTAGAATTCACCAGTAAAACTGTCTGGTCCCAGGCTTTTCCAAATTGGGAGGTGTTTGATTACTGATTCAATCTCCTTAACCATTACTGGTCTGTTTAGATTTTCTATTTCCTCATGATTCAGTCTTGGTTCGTTGTTTATTTCTAGGAATTTATCCGTTGCTTCTAGGTTATCTCTATTTCTTGTAGGTTATCCAATTTGTTGGTATATAATTGTTCATAATAGTCTTAAGCCTAAGGTCTGGGCTGGCTGTTGGTGGAGTTACTGGGCTCCTTCAGGGCCAGAGAAGGGGAAGGAATAGGGAGGAATTCAGGAAACTGGCATCTGCAAATATGAATAGCTGTGGGAGGAAGCTGGTGAAATACACAGGGATCCACAGAGGCTGTGCTGGCCATTTCTTCCTTCTTCAGTGGCAAAATCTTGTGAGTTTGTCTGCGGAGCAGATCTTTGTGAACCACATTTGCTCCCACTGAGTGGCTGCTGTTAATAGCCTCTGCTTTTTTCTAGACAATTTAGTTCTGTATGGTTGTATCACATTTGTAGGTTTATGTATTCACCACCATGGTCAAGACACTGAACAATTCTAGCACAAGGGTCCCTCATGTTGCTCTCTATAACCACACCTACCTCCCTTCGACACATACCCCTCCACTTTCCCTAACTTATGGCAGTCACTAATCTATTCTCTGATTCTAAAATGTTGTCATTTCAAGAATGTTATGTAAATGGAATCCAAATTGTTACATATCAATAGGTCTTCCGTTTATACTGCTGTGCAGTGTTACACAGTATGTTTCTACCAGTTTGTTTACTGATTCACTTGTTGAAGGATATTAGTACTGTCTCCAGTTTTGGGCTATTACAACTAAAGCTGCTATGAACATCTATGTACAGGTTTTTGTGTAAACATAGTTTTTATTTCTCTGGAATAAACACCCAAGAGTACAATTATGAAGTCCTATGATAATTACATGTTTAGTTTTACCAGCAACTGCCAAAATGTTTTCCAGAGTGGCTATACCATTTACTTTCTTCCCATCAGGAATGTATGAGTGAACAGTTTCTCCTCATCCTTGCCAGCATTTGGTGTTGCCACAATTTTTTTTTTATTCTAGTTCTTCTGAAGTTCTATAGTAATACATCATTTTGGTTTTTATTTGCATTTCCCTGATGGGTAATGGTGTTGAATATATTTTCATTTACTGTTTTGCCTTGTGTTTATCTTCTTAGTTAAATGTCTGTTGAACTCTTTTGCCCATTTTCTAAATGGATTTTTTTATTGTTGAGTTCTGAGATTTCTTTATATATTCTAGATACTAGTCCTTTGTCTGGCAATTTCTGCTAGTCTGTAGCTTGTCTTTTTACCCTCTTAACATAGGCTTTCATAGAGCAAACATTTTTTTTTTATTTTGATGAGGCCAATTTATTAATTTTTTTCTTTATGGATTATTCCTTGGTGTCCAGTCTCAGTACTTTTAATTCCTAGTGTGATTTTTAAAAAATAAACAGTATTTATTTTTAAGAGCTTTTTTAGATCAATGCTTCCTAAACTTCATCATGTATAAGAATCATCTCTTAAAAGACTGACTTTTAGGATCTACTAGAAATTCTGATTCAGTAAGTCTGTGATAAGTGCTGAAGATACGCGTTTCTAATAAGCTTCTGGGTGATGGTAATGCCTTTGGACTACAGACAATATTTTGAGTATCAGTGATTTAGATTTCTAGTCTTTCAGGTTTCATAAGAGACCAGGAATGGGAAAAATGAGACTTCAAGTTAGATAGAAACAAACAAATAAAATATTTGTACAGTTCTTAAGAAATGATTTTTATTAAAACAAAACATTCCATTTGGAAACTGTCTCATCTGCTAAGGATCATTTAGGAGAGATAATGAGGGGGCCTTGCCAGTGATACAGAATTTAGGAAATAACATGGCTTAATAAAGTTTAAACCAAGTGAAGATATGGCTGATGAAGACATATTGGTATTAATATATTGATTTATATGGAAAAGTTTGATTCTAACCAACTTGTGGGATATCAGAGGCTTTACTAACCTTAAATACTAAAAATAGAGGGTTAGTTTTGCTTATTGCTAAGGGTCTACATTATAGAAACTAAATATATTGATCAGAAAACAAGCAAATAAACAAAAACACTTCAAGAATGAAGAGCTCTCTTGTCCAATAGTTTCTATTTTCCAAAGCAAAATGTTGTAATTTCACATGCATGCTGGAAATCTTTCACTCTCCTGCCATCTGCCTGAGAATCATTGGCAAATGTGCTAATGTGGCCTATGCAGCCGTGTATTAGTTTAGCTTTGTTTAATTCCTTGGTTCATCCTTCCCCTATCTCACACTAGAATATAAACTCTGGCCACGACAAGTTCTTGAAATTTCCCAAACATATCTGCAAAGCCTTTGCAGAGTCGTTTCTTGTCTTTGAAGTACCCTTGCCTCTGTAAGTTGGCATTTTCTTAGCGATCACTTCTCCTTAAAGGCCCTGCTTCCCTCTTGGCTCTGAGTGAGAGAACTCTCTTGCGCTCCCATGATGCCACACACTCGTCCTCACAAACCCATCCTTACCTCTGCCACCTTGAATCTTTATTTTATTTTATTTTATTTTTTTTGGTGAGGAAGACTGGCCCTGAGCTGACGTCTGTGCCCATATTCCTCCATTTTGTATGTGGGACGCTGCTACAGCATGGCTTGACAGGCAGTGCATTGGTCCGCGCCCAGAATTTGAGCCTGCTAACCTGGGCCCCCGAAGCAGAGCGTGTGAACTTAACCACTGCACCACCAGGCCAGCCCCACGAATCTTTTATTTACCTCTTCATATTGTAGACTCAGGAGAGAAGAATCGATGCTGTATTTTTCATCATTATATATCTACCCCATAGCACAGAACATAGCGAAGAATAGGTGCTTAATATTTATTGCATGAATGCAGGAATTAATCAAACAGCATTTGATTGTTGGCTGTCACTGCCTCCTTTCTAACTAAAACTCTCTTAAGAAAGAATAACTTCTTACCAGGAGTCGCCTAAAGGAGAAAGTCAAGGAGCCCAGGCAAATCATGCTCTGTGTTTTCTATACCTTGTTCCTCCTAGCTAGTCACATTTTTATTCCTATGAAGTCATCTCAAAAGATATGCTAAGTTTAGTCTGGAAAACAGAAGGAAATAATAAAGGACAATCTTCCCAATATAAAGACAAAACAGTATTCCATCAGCTTTTTTCTGAATTTGATGAGGGAAAAGAAGAGGTGTTGTTTGTTAATTGTATTTACAGTTTTGCGTATTATCATCTTATCCCTGATTGAATTGCCTTTTGGGTTCATATAGGATCCATCTGGATTGCTATTTTGTTCGCAGCTACTGCATCTCATCCAGCAAAAACCTGGCAACAAGCCCATTATCCAGATTTGCCTTCTCGTAATATGGGGCAAAGGGAATATCAGCTATCATTTCTTAAGCATTTATTGTTTACTCTTTACTAGATGCCTTTCTATCAGTGTATCCCCATAACTCTAAGTACTGGTTAGTATGGAGAAAACAGATTTAGAATGGATTAACAGATGTTCCCAAGGCCACACATCTGGTAAGGAGTGAAGTAGAGATTCATGCATATGTATGACTCAATTCTCCATGCTCTCTTTAATACGTTATGCTACATCACAGTTACTTTTGAATTTAAAAAAATCACATAGGAGAAGCTTAATAAATCTTTTAAGTTAAGGTCTTTTAAAATTTATATAGAAACTTGAGAATAAAACAAATAGGAATAGTATAGCATACATTGGTAGATCAGTGAGATAAATACTTGCTTAAAAAAAAAAAGGAAGAAGTGTTGACAAAGGCAAAAGGATGTGGTGGATGAGATTAAGTCACGTGACACAGTCTTCTGCCTCCTTATAACATCAATGTCAGATGATTTGCATGCTGAGTTTTTCTTTTCGTTTGTGTCACTGTAGACACTAAGCAATGGGGTTTTGCTGGCATTTAGCTTTCAGTCTGATTTAGTGGCACTATGTGGATGCAACAATTTTCAGACGTTGGAATCTCAACGTGTCATTAATAAACAAGAATTTTGTGTGTTAGAAAGAAATCCCAGAAGAAAAGAATTTACCAAATATTTTAGTTATGTTATTTCAAAGGCGTCTGAAAAAACTTTTATGTATTTCCACCATCTCTTTGAGAGGTACTGACAAGTGTCCTTAAAAGAATTATTATTGCAGAAACCATGGTGTTTTCAAGATTTATAGTGAAATTATATTTTTATTGAAATTATATAATTAAATTTATTTTGAAATTATATTTATTAAAATTTTATTTTTATTGAAATTAGATTTTAAACTATATTTATTGAAATTAAAAACAAATTATTTTCATATCGCAAATTACTCTTTTAGAACTCAAACCTATTACCATCATAGCGACAACACAGAAGTTAGATAACTTTTATGACAAAACTCTGATCTATAAAAAAATCAAAGTCCACGTGTTTTTTTTTCTTTGCATTATCTATAATCAGAAAGTCCCCATATAAAATAGAAAGCAACTTGCAATTTTAAGAGTGAACAATAGCACGGAATTTAATATGGAGTAACAGAGAAACTGAAAATTAATCTTCCAAGTTTTCCTATAAAAGCCTTTATTAATTTCCAAAAGAAATGCAATTTAATTTTCAATTAGCTGTGTGTTTTGGAAGGTAAAAGCAATATAAGACAATTTCTTGAGAATAATTTCCAGGAAAATAATACTAAAAACACTAAATCTTCCTCAGTGAAATTTACCAAGCAATTAGCTACAACAAAATGTTTTTAAAATTATCATGACTTACTACAGAAAAATTACTATTCTAATATATGGAAAGAAACAATAAATAAAATACTTTATTTTCATAATATTGATTTTTCTATGAGAAGAAAGATGTCTATAAATTTCATGAATTCTTACCTTGAAAACTTCTGAAAAATACTCCACAGATTTTAGAAGTCATTCAAAAAACAGAACGTGGTTTAAGTCTTTTGTGATTTTTTTCCAGATGCATCTTTGCTCCCCAGGCATGTTGCGCTCAGTAGGTTCTTCATGAAACACAACATTGCAGAGAAGTTGGGCTAACACAAAGACTGGTCCTGTAGATCTTTCCCAGGTAAAGTTAAAGGGCCAGTGAAGGTTGTGACATGTTGAAAGCATTTCAAGATGAAGAAATTTTTCTTAAGAAAAGTCTGTTATATAATTGCTTCAAAATGATCATCTCCTTCACAAGGAATTTTTTTTTTATCCTTCTTTAAAACTCCCGTGCGGAAGTTGTATTTAAATGTTTCTATGAAATTTTTCCTGGTTTTCATCAAAATAAAATTTATCCCACTAAGTTGATCTGTGGCATTCCAGGGAACAAGTAGGGAGAAGATGTCATTCTTATTCTCTACCAAACTCCCTTTTCAATTCCTAATTTGGAGCATTAAATCTGAATATATTTGGCGGACAACTCACAAAGCATGAAATTTGTTGGCTGAGAAGTAATGTTATCTATTGCAGCTTAATTACAAACACAAGAACATTTCTTTGTGTGGCTGCTATGGAGGAGATATTTTGAGCAGCTGTAACAATGACCGCAATAAAAAGTTAGAGGTCAGGTTGTCTTTATTCCAGATTAGAGAACTCAGCATTAGCAGTGTTCAGCACTGAGAAACAACCCACCATAATGCGCTTTAGGCTTCCTGTCTTCAATTTCCCACAGCACCAATTACCATCACTGCAGTGGCGTTCTCAGTGGATTATTTTGGTGCTATTTTAGAGCCAGCCCTTGGTAAACTTTTGCTGAATTTGAACTTCACTACCTATACCACACCACTTCTAATAGTAATGCATAATAATTGATATCAATAGTAATAATATCAGCACACATTTTTCAGCACCTATTCTATGCCAGGCACTGTGATAAGCATGTTGCATGTTACATAATTTAATCCCATGAGTTAGTTACGTTAATATCCCTATTTGAAGGATATGGGGCCTGAAGTTCAAAAGGTAAACTGATGTGTCATTTACACAGTTAGTCCTGTTGATAGTTTGTGGCATAGTTGGGAATACAGTTTAAGTGTTTCTGGCATTTATGCTCTATATACATAATACTGCCTCCTCACCTGTCCTGATAGCCACCTTCTCTGAACTTCTTTGGTATTTATGGGCACACAGCTTACATGGTGCTTAATCATAAATTGCTTGCAATGCTGGTTTGTTTTTTCCTCTCTCATCTTTTGGGTAGAACAGAAGGCATATATATATATATATATATATATATATATATATATATATATATACACACATACACATACATACACACACACACAATATAATAAATAATATAATACAATAAAATTGATAACATAAGCAACATGCTAGATAAATACTACTGAAAACAATTGCTACAGCTCTTAGAGGATAGACTAATAAAAATTCGAGGACAAGGAAAAGTAGGAAACTAAGTTTTAAGGACTCAGGCTAAATATGACATACCATGTGCTTTATTATATTAACCAGTAGTAAAAATGTGTCATTTCTTTTGTTGTCCAGAACCCTGTTTCCCTCCTAAATGCACGTTGATTTCCTCTGGGGAACTTTGCTTGGCTGGAATGCTCTCCTAGTGGAAGGTAGTAGAGGCAACAGGGTCTTCCTCCTCCACACCTTCCATGCAGTCACAATATCTGAGACTTTGCACCTTGAATGCAATGTGGCTCTATTTCTCAGAGCTTGTTTTTTGCAGCAGCAGAAAGACAGCATCCAGAGAGCCTCTTCTTCTGCTCCTTACTCCTTCAGAGCTCGCTTAGTTCCTTCCATCTCTAAGTCTGCTTCTCCAGCCTCCCAGTGACCCTCTGGAATACTAACTTTTCAATAAATCCCCCAGTGCTTAAGTCAGTCAAGGTGAAGCCAGAACTGCCTGGCGTGGCCAGGTTGATTGTGCGCAGCGGGCTTCCCTTCCGATTGGTCAGGTACTGAGCCACTGATAGCTACCGACAGAGAGAACAGAGAGCTACTGATAGATAGAGACTTTGACTATCACTCCTAGTCACAAGCTTGCTGTTAACTGGAGTGGTAGGGAGGGAGGGGTAAGGGGGACAACAAAGAAACAGATGAGGCACAGTAAGAAGGTTCCTTAAATTTTCTTGTATGACTCAATTTTTAAAAGGCATCTAAGAATTGGACAAAGAGACATATAGCTGAGGGTCAAAAAGATACTATAAAGCAGTCAAGAGAGAGCACTGGCTCAGGCATCAGAGAGTTTATGCTCAAGTCACAGAAATGCCACTTATTTCAGGACAAGAAATTGTCAAGTCTTACTACCACTTGAGCGCACTTCATAATGTGCACAATGAGGGGTAAGACATACATTTTATGTAAGACCCTAGTAGCTTTATTATTCATTATTAAATAGAAGATGAAGAAATCAGAATAATATATTTGTACCAATTGATGATAAATAAATGTAAATTCATGAAATGTATTACTTATTTTTAGAAAATAATATTTATATTTCTTCAACATACTTATTCAACTGAGAAATGTATTTTAATGTAATATGAAATAAGCACACTCATTTGTACCACAAATATCCCCCTATAGACCAATAACGAATGTTTGTTACCAAGAGTTCTAAATGACTTTCATTGATAACAACATTTTATTTTGAGGTGATTTAAATAGCCCCCTGTTGCCTGATCACAATTTCCATTTCTTCTACTGGGGCTTTGGGGAAAAAATAAATAAAATAAAATTATTAAAAAAAAAAAACAATTTCCATTTCTTAGCAACCTTTAATTTTTTGTAATGAAACATTTGACTCACGCTAAACAATTTAAATTACATGTAGACAAGATGTTTCAGCTGGGGAGTGGAAAGAGAAATGTTAATTCAGGCTTGGTCTGATGATAACATACTCCAAATGCCTAGGGTCTCAGTTGAGTTTTTTTCCCCTGAAAATTTCTTAATTTGTTTTGATTTGTTTTAGAAATAAAAAATTAAAAAATCACATACATTTCTCAAGATTTTCTTTTAATACCTCACGATTTTGATACTATAGATTACTTAATAGGACAATTTGTAGGGAAATTTACAGTCAATCAGACTTTAAAGGAAAGTCAAAGTATACTGCAAATACTGAGACACTATCGTGACTTCATCAAGGTAGGTTAAATTCTAGCTGTCTGATGAAAGGTCTCAGTGCTCAATGCAACAACACACACTTCGATGGAATCATTTGTCTCTACAGAAGATCATTTTTCAATGATTTATATTTGAAGTTAAATGATGTATCTTTATTCACAGAGGAAAACTTTCTGCAAGCTATTAAGTGAATCCTCTATTTACCAAAGCTATATCTTGGAAGGTGTACTATCGTCGGTGGGAAAATGTGAAAAGTCAATTCAATTCAATTATCAAATTCAATAAGTACTTATTAAGGTTTATTTTGTGCTACTTATAATGGAGACCCCAAGATGCCAGACTGTGTTCTGTACTCAGTGAGCCTATGTTCTAGTTGGGGAAACACACGGGGTCACAAGTACCTGAATGAGCAAAAGAAGGGAATGGTTAATGCTAACCTGCAAAACAAGGAAAAGCTTCCCAGACAAGGTCCTTTGGGAGGTAGGTTTTGAATAGGTAGAAATGTCATGGGAAGAGGTGTAGTGTAAGAGGAAAAGGCATTAAAAGCACAAATACATAAAAATTCATGCTTACAAGGGATGCAATGTAGTTCTAAGATCATGAACGTTAGAATTAGATGAACTGGTTTTAATAAAGTTAAATTTTGGTCACAAAAGAACATAAGCATATCTTAAAAACGTAATAGCTCTTTTTATCTGTAGAAGTTTACTTTAGAGAAGGCGAGTGCAGTTTGCTGAAGGTCTTCCCTGCGGTGCCTTTTCATCTAGCGGGTGAAGCAGAGAGTGTTAAGGGAATTTGTTAACCCTCAACAATTGCATGCAAAACTTTGTGTTTAAATTCTTTAACTTGGTCTCTGACTCCTCAAAATTGTAAATATTGCTCTAAGGTCATCCGGAATCCATAAATGGGAATATAAAGTTTCCCAAACTCAGTACATTAGAAGTCCATCAAGTTGCCAAAATCAGAACTCTGACAGCAAATCTTGAGAGTATGCTCTAAATCACTATTCTATTTCTATAATATGACATCTTTATATGTCTCTCCATCTCTACAGATACCGTTTACCTAAATCACCATTTTTTTCTCACCTAGATTAATTCAATTATCTCCTAATGGTTGTGTTTCCTAATTATTTCTTCTTCATTTTCAGTATAATTTTTTAGAATATAGAGCAGCTCCAACCTGTCCTTAAAATCTCTCAGTGTAATTCTTTGAATTATAATACTATTCCAACTCTGCAAAAGGGACTATCTACCAATCTTGCCTCTCACCACTCTCCTTCTCTCTCTCTGTGCTCCATCTATAATAGTTATCTGAGTTTTCTCTCATTTCCCCAAAGGCAGACAGCTCATTATCAACGCAGGGCCTTTGATACCTTCTCCCACTAGCATGTTTCTTGACTTAAAGGTTACTACCTCAGACACCCTACCTTAAACTCAAGTCTAAATTACCTCTTGTTATGAGTTAGAGCACCTTGCTACTTATCTTTATATTATACATCAGAGAATGTATTGTTACTGTGTTTGTTTCCCCGTAAGAGGAGGCTACATAGGACCAGGCATTAAGCTATCCTCGGTCATATTTCACTCATCATTGTATACACAACATCTAGCATAATGTCAACCATCTACTTGATGCTCAGTAAACATGTGGACTTGAAACAACTGATAAGCTTACCTTCCCCAACCTTCTCCACTTACACTTTATAGGCAATGCACATTGAGAGACAACATCATCCATTTGTATTTCCTCAAAAAAAAAAAGGGAAAATAAATGATTTCTATATTTGTAAGATTTAAGCAACCAACTTCAGGCAAATAATAGTGAGGGGAGTAAAGCAGACTAAAAATTCTGGGAATTTCATCAAAGCTTGTGTAGGTAGAATGAGGGTCCCCCCAAAATGTCCACACTCTAATTCCTGGAATCTGTTAATATGGTACCTTGGATGGCAAAAGTGACTTTGCAGATGTGACTAAGGGAAGGGACCTTGAGATGGGGAGTATCAGACATGCCTAGTGTAATCACAAAGATTTTTAAAAATGGAGGCAGAAGAGGACAGTGACTGAAATGTGACTTCAGAAGAATGGTTAGAGAGAGATGCAATGTTGCTGGCTTCAAAGATGGAGAAAGTGACCATGAGCCAAGGAATGTGGCAGCCTCTAAAAGCAGGAAAAGGCAAGGAAACAGATTCTTCTCTAAAAGCTCCAGAAAGGAATGCAGACCTGCCAACATCTTGATTTTAGCCTAATGAGACCTGCATCTGACTTCCACCCACTATCACTCTGCAATAATAAATTTGTGTTTTTTAAGCTTGTAAGTGTGTGGTAATTTGTTACAGCAGCAGTAGAAAACAAATATAATACCTTTAATTAAATGCATACTGGGTAGTCCTTTATTATGTTATATAGTTAAAAGCTTCAGTTCCTGAGGCTTTTCTCAGTCTCTAAGTGTAGAAGTATTCAACGTGGCTTAGATCCTTCTAAAACTCTAATAAGTCTTGCTTTTTTTTGAAGATTGTGTGACGAGTCACACCATGGCCACAACTGTTCACACTCAGTTCATTCCAACGCAAATAAAACAAGTTGGTAGCTCATTAGCTGGTTGCTACCCATATGCCAATTTAATAGCAGCTGGCTTGCAGGTTAAATTATAACTGTTGAAGAGGGAGAGAGCCACCAGCTGAAATGGTGCACACCTGTTGCTTTTCAGAGACACTTGTGCCTTGTCACCAAGCTACTCCTGTCAACAGTGACAACCAAAGCATTTGGCCACAACATTGCCTACATTTTGGAAAAAGTGAACCATCTGGGTCTAAGGCAGAGAGGATCTTGGCAATTACTTTGCTTTTTTTTCCCCTACTTTGTTTGTTAGTTTGAAAACTAACTTTAATTTCTCTCCTTTGATTGGCTATACTTGACAGAATAAATTTCAGTGGAAAAAAATCATACAAGTGTATTTCCCAACCTTCCTTTTTGGGAGTCTTCTGAGAGTTCTCAAAAATATTTTCTCCATGGTAACAGCACAGAATATAGATCTTAAACTACTTCACTTAAGAGATATTTCACTGAAGTTTCACTCTCAACTCCCCTTTTTTAAGTACTAAATTCTTTACAGCACCTTTCTTCTTAAGCCCCTGTTAGCCATTCAACACACTCAGTGTCTCTGTAAAATGCATCCTATGGTTTGAATTACAAGGAGCCTTGGACAATATTTACAGATATTCCTTGACTTACTACGGGGTTACATCCTGATAAACCCATAAATTGAAAATATCGTAAGTCAAAAACACATTTAATACACCTAACCTACAGAACATCATAGCTTAGCCCAGCCTGCCTTAAACATGCTCAGACCACTTACATCAGCCTACAGTTGGGCAAAATCATCTAATGCAAAGTCTATTTTATAATCAAGTGTTGAATATACTATGTTATTTATTGAATACCATACTGAAAGTGAAAACAGAATGGTTGTATGGGTACAGAATGATTCTAAGTGTATTAATTGTTTACCCTAGTGATCGAGAGGCTGACCGGGAGCTGCGGCCAGCCTCACAAGAGAGGATCCTATGGCATATTGCTAGCCAGTGAAAAGATTACAATTCAAAATTCGAAGTATGTTTTCTACTGAATGCATTATCACTTTTGCACCATTGCAAAGTTGAAAAATCCTAATTCGAACCATCATAAGTCAGGGACTGTCAGTAGTTTAACCACCATGAGGGCTTCTAAAACTTTTTCATTCGATTACACCTAATGGGGAAGAAGACACTAAAGCCACAGCCCTGTCCTGATATTTCTACAAAGACTTACATTTACCTTAAAAATTCATGAAAACTCTGACTCTGCCAATAAATATTTGTCTCTACTTTACTATAACTGTAGATCCCCTCTTTGAAATTTTAGGTTTAATAGTTTCTAAGAACATACACCACATTTATCCTACATGCCTTAATATATTACTGAATTATTCAATTTGAGAATTTTTTTATAGTAATAAAGTGTCATGAGCTCATATAGGTAGTATGCACAAATGAGTAGGTTGTGTACATTTGGCTCAAAATATAATTAGAGAACAACCTGAAACATGTCATGATATTAAAAAGTCCACCATTCAAGGAAGAGCCCTTAGGGCTAAATTGCTATCTTCATGGGCTCAGATTTAAATGTAGATAATTTTCACAAGGATAGCATACAAATATATATGGGTATTCATATAGTAGAATGACTTCATTTTTCAGAACAGAAGCAATGAGACTCAGAGCAGATAAGATTAGAAGAGGATATTGAGGAAGGAAAGGAGTGCCTAGTGGTTTAGGACATTCATCGCAAGGTATGGTCAGTTCAAGCGTCGGAACCATTAGTTTTGATAGCTGTGGACCTGGGGATATGCTGACTTGCAACAGTGGTTTTCACACCTCAGCAAGTATCAGAATTGCCTGGAGGGCTTGTTCTTGGACTCCATCCCCAGGGTTTCTGACTCAGTAGGTCTCAAGTAGAGCTGAAAATGTGCATTTCTAATTAGTTCCTAGGGAATGCTGCTGTTTCTTTTCCAGAGACAAGACTTTGAGAATGACTAAGCTAGAGGAACTAAGCAGAAAAATTTGATCTGGTTCATTTTTTGTCTTTAACTATGAAATTGAGAGCTCCCACGAGGAAAAAACCAGATGTAGTACTGACAGATAAAATATTGTTTTTATAATCAAAGGTATAGATTTGTGTCACATTAAGTGTCATGAAATGACCC
The DNA here is from genome assembly GCF_020826845.1 of Diceros bicornis minor. NCBI lineage: Eukaryota > Metazoa > Chordata > Mammalia > Perissodactyla > Rhinocerotidae > Diceros > Diceros bicornis. The sequence goes on from NC_080763.1 coordinate 31,628,033, forward strand.
TGTAAGATACATGTAAGTATCAGTAACATATATGCAGGGTTAAAATAATAGTAGAAATGCTATTTTATCATTTTTAAATAGTTACTTTTAACATTGTTGAAATATTTTACTCAATGCTTGATGCCTATAACATTTCAAACTACTAAATGCATAAGGCACTCTATTTTCTATTTTTTTAAGAAACGATAAAAGCTGTTTATTCTTTTAACATTAGTTTTGTTTAATTAGTTTGTACTTTTGACTGATACTTTGGTTATTTTCAATTCTTTGGAATGGATATTTTATCACCTGTCTGCTTTCACAAAGTCTGGACTGTCATATGGGAAGATTCCATTATTTTTGTCTTTTCAGAGTTTACTTTCCATATGAAGTGCCTTTCCACAAGAAGTGGCATATCTTAATAAATTTCTTGTTCACTACTTTACAAGTTAGTGGAGGAATATATTTCAAAGCCATGCTTCCCATGATATACTTCTCTTTAGTGGTATCTACAAAATGCCAAGATCTGACTTAAGGCTACAATATTCCATTTATCCTAATAGATGATGTCCTAACAGTTATTCCAGTATTTACCTAGGACAGGACATTACTTAGAGACAAGCTCCATTTTGAAGACTGTTAATGATATGTCAGTTCTCCCTATTTTCTAATGTCTCTTTTAGAACTGCAGTAGCTCTGCCTCTCATTACCCCACACCTGTGACTGAAGAAATTCACAGATTGGCGCAGGCCCACTCCTCCTGTTGGTCTTGGAGGTAGGTAGAGTATTGAAGTCCATGGTGAAGAACCTGTCTCAATTGTCCTAACCCACTCACAGGGATCGATCATATCAAACAATCAGTAAAAGTCTATTAGCAAAGAAACCAAAGGGAATGATTTATTGTGTAGAATAAACAAAGGAGGCAATATTGCCTCTACCATCCCCATTCCTAGTCTTCAATATCCAAAAGGAATCCTAAAATATAGTTATTACTATTGCTTTTATCTGGTGCCTAGAAACAAACTAAAGTTTTGCTTTTAGGTAAGCATATTTTAACTATGAAAAGCTATGTTAGAATATTAAAATTTATTTGATTTCAGAGTCCCATTATATACATATGTATGTAATCACATATGTACAAATTTATGGAGTTAGGGTACAAGAAACTATTTTGTAAATATCAGTCTCCTAAGACCATACTGATCTGGTCTTCCTTACATAATTTTTTCCTTCTTTCCTTTGGTCAGTTTCCTTTTCTGTATTTTATCACTTGAATAAATTAATTTTTCTTTTTTTGTGATATAGCCATCTTGTTCCTAAAATTAAAGCTATTAACTTCACATGCATATGTCTACACGCATATTTATTGATCATCTTATAATGATTTTCTTCTGGACAAAGAAGTTCTTCATGTTTCTATTACAGATAATATTCTTTTATAACTAGAAAGAGAAGAAATTTTAAAATATTTCATGTTTGGGGGCAGAGAACATTATTTCTAATTACTGTTGCGTGAGCATGAAACAAAACCAAGGAATGCATTTGAGGGGACAGGGTGGAAGGGAAGTAACTGTATCTAAAACATATGTGTTTTCTTCTCATGATGCTTCACAAACTCATTGTGGATAAAATCCAAATATATTCAAAGCCATTTCCAAATTTTCAAATTTCTGGCAGTTTTTTTTTCCATTTGAACTGAACTTCATGTAATTCTAAACTACTGGAGGTTCGAAAAGACCGTCCTACATACAATCTGTGGCTGTGAGATTTAAAGCTAATTGTATACATTCAAGGAGTTTATACAGTTTGAACATTAGACAGTAAGTAGACACAATGTTGAAAAAGATAGAGTCTAACAGAACAATCAATTAGAAATCAATTGTCATACATGTGACCCCTACTGTCTCTGAGTAATTGTGTGAGGAAGGTAGAAAAGATAAATGTGAGGGGGAACCAAAATATCTATTTGGTTATAGTAATTTAAATAATGCAAATTAAAATAAGATGGTCTTAATATAAGATCCAGGTTACTCATGTAATCTTGCCTTGATGTGTTAAAACCATAAATTTATTATACCCTAATTGTCATTATATCAATAAATACTATATGTCTATAATAATTTTCATAAATTTTGTTTTTAATATGGAAGTTAAGCATAAATCATTTTCTCTATTGACTTTGTTTATTTCTTTTACATTTTCATTGAATCTTGGTAGGTAGGTAAATCACATGAACACACTGAATACAGCCCTCTAGAATTTGAAACTTGTGGTTAGAAATCATAAATGTGAACTTCAGTTCTTTGTGTCTTGGTTAACATAAAATATAAAACATGAATAACGAATCATACTAAAATGTGATTAAAGTTTTTCATGCTTTACTTCCTAACGGTAAATGAAAAACACAAGAGGAAGCAGAAAAATAATGAAGTTCCTGCTATCCAATGAACTCTTGGTAAATAGACTGTTTCTTTGAAGAAATCAAAAGTGCTGTTTATAGTTTTGTCTTAGGCTCAATTTTTGAATGCTGATTATTAGGTATTCTGGGAAAAATATTTCTTGTCTATCAGGTTGGATTCTAGTTCATTGGTTACATAAGTAATGATTTTACCTAAGATATTTGTGATTAATGATCTAATTTACCCACTTTACAGACAAACAACCTGAGAGACAAAAGAAAAATCCAGCTTTTCACTCCAAATGATATATGCTCGTCTTCTGATTTGCATATGAAAACTAACTCTCCATAAAATATTTACTTAAGGGCTCCCGGATTAACTAGTTTGATGGAAATGGCTAACCTATTTTAATAAACTAGATCAATTCATCCAAATAACCAATTTTAATTGTTATTTTACTTCGGTCATTAATTAGAGAAGGATTTATATGGCATGGCAAAGACGTAGTCATAAAAGCAAATCTATTCTTCACAAGTTATTTTTAAAAATACACCTAAAGTGAAAAGCAACATAAAACTGTTGCCTGCCTTTCCCCCACTTTCTTTATTTGTATTTCATCAACTTTTGCTCTGGCTTCAAAGCAAATTTCTAATGATAATGTGAAATTAATAATATCACACCTATTTTTAACTTTAGCCTTCAGGTTTTGTTCCCTACTTTACAGACTGTATATAAATAAAATCTTATAAAATTTCACACACTCCCCTGCAAACTAATATATGTGTGTATGAGTGTGTTATGAGAAAGGAATTGAGACAAAACTTACTTTTGGGGAAGCTAACAAAATTCTTGATGTAGGCCACCCTTGTTTACTGAAATAATCTAAGTGAAAAATTCCCTGTGTTGCAGTAGTTATCAAAAAAAAAATGTAAGAGTCATTTCAGTGATAATCAAAACTATTTGTTATCACAAATTTTTCTTTCAGATAGATGAGGCTGAAAAACAGGGAATCAGAATTTTAGTTTTTAGTTTATGCCAATTTCTTCATGATCACCATGGTACCTACACAGGAAACTTTGTCTGTTCAGACAAAGAGAGTAGACAAGAGTCATTGTTTTCACAGTGTGGGCAGAGAGAGAGCTGGCTATATAACTGATCATCCACGAACCCTAATTCCTTCAAAAAATGGTTCAATAGCACTGCACTTTCAATATAGATTCATGAATTTCCTTTAAAATTTCCCCTCCTTTCACAAGCATTCTTAGTTGAATTTAGTACTTGAACTTTACCACCAATTCAGGACATCAGCAAATTCAGCATCAGCTACTGGTCAACTCTAGAGTTGGTGATATTAATGCAAAACATTGGTGTCAGAATGGCTCCATTCCTAGATTCCCTCACTCCCCACTAGAATCCTCCGCACTTCAGCCACTTTACCTAACTTAGTTCGTGTTATCCCAGTTCTTCTATCTTCTAGATTTCTCCCAAAGATAATAACGTACTACCAATTCCAGGAATCACCCTAATTTCCATCCCATTGCCTGGGATTTTGAAATTTAGTGCTAGCCAGTGGTAGGGACTGAGTCTTCCTTCTCTTATCAATTGGATCCTCTACATGGGCCATCAAAAACAGTATGTGACTTGTAACAACTGCTAAAACCTTGAGATAGTTTCCTGAATTCAAATAACATACTTTATCCTCTATACCATTCTCTTTTACTTGGCTGCTCCTTGTTCTCTGGTCTCCAGATGTCTGTCACATCCTGGGAAGCCACTACATTTTATTTACCTCTTTGAAAAAGGAGAGGAGAGAAGAATATTTAGATGTGAAAGCAGGAGCCTAGACCTGGGAATATATAAGAATATCAGTGAAAATTCAGGGGATTGCTTTTTGAAGGTTAACGAAAATACTCTTTGTATGTTTTCATCAGAGGTTTTTCTCATTAAAAAATTCATATGCTATTGTTCAACTTCCAGAAATTTGGAAAATTCTAGCCTGACTCCAAAATTAAAAGATGAAGAAGAAAGGAGAGAAATAGAGCATGGCTGCCTGCATATGAATAATAAATGAAAATTTAAGAGCTTCCTGCAAGTGGAATGCGAAACTTCCAGAAAGGAGATTGAACAAGGTTTGCACAATTACACCTTGCACATGGAATGACTTCCCTTCAAAGCTCTCCTCTGCCTTTCCCTCAGGTAAGATTCATTTCAAGGTGTCAGTGTTTGTCTGTTTGAGGGTCTGAGTCTCTTACCTATTTAATGAGAAATGGCATTATCTGAATATAAAAGTGTTATTTATTTTGTGCTATTGTTTTAACTCTTTGATTTAAAACATAATCATCTTTTCTTTCTGCCCATCTATTGGTTTCATTTTGATGACAGCTAAATCAAAGAAAAATATGAAGTCAAATTATATTCTGCTTAAAAATGCAGCTTCGAATAAAATTCATGCTTGTGGTAATTGATATCCAGTGACATCTGGAGAAAAAAATGTGCTGTTGCCAGCTCACACTGATTAAGAAAAAATAATGGATATTAAGTCAGCACACTAGCCCTAAATAAAATGAATTTCCCACTTAGTCTCATTTTGGAAATGATAATTAATGGCTTTTCAAGTTTTATGATACATAAAACACTACCATGGACACATAAATTACCAACGAAATGGGAAAAAAAGAAAGGGAAAAGAAAGAGATACTGGCCCCTTTGGTCAGTATTACACCAGACAAGTTTGTTAATAGGAGATTGACATTTATGAAACCATAAATCTGAGGAGATGGATATTTATTTTCTTCAAGTTTCTTTAAAGGTTTCCATTTGTATAATGTTTTAAAGTTTATAAATTGCTGTTAGATGCTATCCCATTTTTTTAAATAAAATCCCTGTGAGTAGATATATTAACTATAGTACATATAACAGACAATACCATCTCCATTTTCAGAGCAGAAAACTGATGCCTTGAGATATGAAGCTGTTTGTCTGGGTGATGTGGTTACTGTGTGCAGTTTGAGGAACTGAATAGAAGCTTCAAATTCTGGGCTTTTTCCTTTGCACTCTCTCTGGGTGGAAGGGATATGGGCACAATAGCGCTAAACATCAAAATGTTCTCTCTTCCCACTGTTTCTGAATTCCTATAGCAACTACCATCTGCTTGAGAAACTTTTCTAAGAATATAAACATTTTGTATGTCACAGCAATGTACTTAGATTCAATAAAACAGACATTTATTGAGAATCTATGCTGTGAAAGACACAGCAAAGGTTGCAAACGATGAATAATGACTTGTTCTTGCCCTCAAAGAACTCTCCATCTAGTAGGGGAGATAAAAGATAATAAAAATCTGGAAAAAAAAGCAATCTGGTGAGTAAAAAGTGGAGGACAATCCATTTGCTATATGAATCAGATGAGGAGGATAGACCCTCCAGGTAAGTAAGGCCAGAGAAGTTTTATTAAGATAAAGCATCACAACTGTGTTTAAAAAAATAGAAAAATATAAACATGAAATACTCATTGTTGCCATTGCATGGTATTTCAGGCTGAAAAAATAACATGACAAGAAAACCATGGGAATAGGACTATCTGAGGAGAGTTTAACATGGAGCATAGAATATGTGAAGGCAAATAGTGGTAAGTAAAATTGGAAGGGTTGGTGAAGACATGGATGTCCTTGTATCTCAAGGTGAGGTAACACTTCAGGAGGCAATGGAGAGTCTTAAGGGTTTTTGTGGGGTTTTTTTGAATGGAAAGTTAAGTGACCAGATCATTTTGTTAAAATAAAGAAATAAAGCTGCCCAAAAACTCTTTTAGGTTAAAGAACACGAATACTCTGGAAATGGAGAGCCATGTTAGGGGGCAATTGTAATAATCTGGGCCAAAGTTAATGACCAGTCCACACTAGACTGGGGATAGGGAGGAGAGGGAGGATTTGCAAACTGCTCTCAGGGCAAGTCAAGCACATTTAGGGACTGACTAGACGTCAGGACAAGAGGGATAAAGTCACAAATAACTGATTTCTCTCCTCTGTTTGACAGGAATAATGCGGCCGCCTTTAACAGGAACAGAGAATCCCATGGAAATTTGAATTGGAGCAGAAAATAATGTATTCCATTTTTAAGCAACTTGAGAAAAGAAGTATCTTACACTTAAAACTTGCCAGAGAGAATATGTTTAAATATGACAACATTCATTCAAAATTATTATTTAGGAAAAACTCAAATGTTTCCCTTTACTCTCACACTACTACCACACTCACAACACTTCTGACACCAGATATGTGTGTTTATCCCCACACCGGTCAATCCTCTGACACCAGCTGGGTGTCCTACAATTCACAGTTCTGACACTACCTACCAGGAGTCAGTGTCAGATCTCACAAGTTAAGGGTTCAGTCCAATGAGACTGCCCCTTCAGATGTCAATTGCAAGCACCAGGTTGTCCCCAGAACTTCTGAATAAGCAACTTTCAATCAGAGTTCCCACAGCCTCCTCCTCGGGTTTGATAATGTGCTAGAACATCTCACAGAACTCAGGGAAACACTTACTTACATTGATCGGTTTATTATATAATAAAGGGTATAATACAGAATACAGATGACCAGTTAGATGAAGAGGTACATAGAGCAAGGCCCAGAAAGGTGGCAAAGCACAGGAACTTCTGTCCCTGAGGAGCTGGGTGCACCATCCTCCCAACACGTGGGTGTGTTCACCAACCTGAAAGCTCTCCAAACCCTGCGGTCTGGGGATTTTTATGGCGGCTTCATCACGTAGGCATGATTGATCATTAACTCCACCTCCAGCCCCTCTCCCGTCAACAGATGATGGGAGATGGGACTGAAAGTTCCAAGCTTCTAATCATGACTTGGTTTTTCCAATGAACAGCCCTTATTCTGAAGCCATCCAGGAGCCCACCATGAGTCGCCTGATCAGGAAAAAAGACCCTCCTATCACCCAGGAAATTCCAAGGAATTTAGGAGCTCTGTGTCAGGAACCAGAGCCAAAGACCAAATATTATAACAAAAGATTCTCATAGTGCTCTTATCATTTAAAAAATTACAAAGGTTTCAGGAGCTCTGTGCCAGGAATGGGAACAGAGACCAATAAATAAATAAATAAACACACATATAAATATACATATATTTATATTATTTTATAATTATCAATTAGTATTTTTTTAATGAAGATATTTTGATTAGACAACTAGAAAGAAAACTTTGAATTCTAAATAAGGTCAAGGAAAAGTATTATCTAGTTGAATTCATACAGAGAGGACCTGGTAATGTGAATTGATCTTTTTATTGACAGGCCTAAAGCAACGGCATCGTTTATCTAACGGATGATTGATGAGTTTGTCTTCCAAATTGAAAAGAAATATTTCTCACATTCCACTGCCTTCCTATTTCAGATTTAGTGCATCAAGTGTATTTAATTTTTTACCAACGTGCCAAATGGGGCTTATCGGAATGTGACATTTGAGATCCATGCCATGGGGCCATCTTATAAGTGAAAAAACCTTATAAAGAGGTAATTCTGCTGCTGCTGCTGCTGCCAGGAATAAGTTCTTTAGTGAGCACTAAGCAGACAGGCATTATGCCAAATTTCACATGAATTTAAATCGTATTTGGACTAACCTTTCGGGATGGAATTGATTTTCTGTAACAAAGTTTTACCACCACTGAGAAGATTCAAAAGAAAACACTGTAAGCAATTCTAAAAAGAAATTCCTAAACTGTTTTGTGTGATGACAACCTGATTGGAATAAGTTTAGAGTTTCCCATGGTGACTACTTTGAAGGATCAAATATTCCTCGGACATAGAATTTCCAATACTTTTAGTAAAAAGTCTATGTTATGATTTTATTATCATATATATGCATGTAAATGCAGGCCTGTCAGTACACACACACACCTGAAGACACGCTGCTTCATTTGATATTTGACAGATGTCATATTATTTCTTCGAATGTTTTAAGAATAGCACACTAAAACAGATCTTTCCCAGTATGCAACCCCATGTGAATTTTAAGGAGTATAAAGTCTACCTTGGATTCATTTACACTTTAACTATCAAAATGTCATGCCGTAAGAGACATTTAATGTACAAAAGACAGCTGGGTGTCTCTCTGGCCTTTCATTTCTCAGACACAGAATAACAATCTTAGCTAATAATAAACAAAACTACCTCCTCATAAGTCTAGATCAATTTAAAGCTCAGAAAAAAGTTCTTTAAGTGTACTTTATGATGAAATAAAACAAAAAAACCACAATGAAAAACTAAGGAATATGAGAACTGAAGAGTGCCACTTAGTTTTATGCCCTTTATCAGATGAAGGAAGTAGGAAGAAGATGGGTGGCCTTGCAGCTCTGGGCAAGAGATAAGAGAAGTGAGTCCTCTGTCTCAAAATCCATTTCTTCTTCCACTCAATAACAATGATCTTTCAAAGAAATCTCTATGTATCTCTATCTCTATATCTATCTAAACAAAAACACACACATACACACACAGGGACAGAGAGAATATGTTCACATGTGTGTATGTGTATAGATAGAGAGATGGACGTATTGCTAGACTAACGTTGAAGGGTGGAATTAATTTTCTGGAAACAAATTTTACTACCAGTGAGAATATTAAAAAGAAGACACTGTAAGCCTTGTCACAATTTCATATAGACTTATAATTCATACAATGTTCTTATAACTCATATGATGCTCATATAATGCATATAATATAATTTCATATATATGAATATATAATAAATTTTGAAAATAACATTCTTTGAACTTTTTCAGACCATATTACATTCAGATCTTAATGGGCTTTTTCCTAAGCCAAAATTTTTTTTTTTTTTGGCAGGGGATGAGTGTGTTTGTGAATATCTTAATGGAATTGCTATAAATTTCCTTGTTTTTTAAAATAAAATGTAGTATTTCTGTTAACCTTAGGAAATGTTAGAATGCTTTTGTTGAATGACTGCTTTTACTTTTCTATACTATTATCTACCCAGACACATTACCTGTTTATAGATCAAATCTAAGGTAATGCTAAAGAGGACCTAAATATTAACAGATTTACAATCTAATTTTGCTTCACTTCCAAAAACGGTGATTTTCCAGTTTTGACTGAGGTCTCTCTTTTTTTTTTTTTAACTGAGGTCATTCCACTGCCTGTCAGTGGAAATGAACAAGTTTGAATTCCTTAGATAGGAGAGAATGCATTCTCTCACCGGGACAAAGCCTTAGCAATGGACAGAGTTTTATCAGAACTATAGGCTTTGGCAAAGGTCTTATAAACCAGAATAAAATTAGATAGCTTATCAATGAAAGAATTCCCAAAGGTTATTATTTGGTCATTGGTGGATAAGAAGATTCTCATGCCCCCTCCTCTTCCTCCTCAAACAGAGGTAATAGTAATAGTCCTCATTGAGGTGTCTGTGTGCAAGACAGAGAGAGTGCTTGCTCAAGTGTTTCCTGGTTTTGGAATTTGCATTTTAGTAAAATCTGATTTGGAAACTTTAACTTGGTAATTTGCTATTTATTAAGAGCACAGATTTTAGAATGAGGTTAAGTTTGGTTTAAATTTTGGCTTGCTACTTATTAGTTAAATACTCTGAGCAAGTTCTCTAACTATTCGGAGACTGGGTTTGCCCACATGTGAACTGGAGAATGAGAATTCACTAATTCATGTCTTCATTCACATAATAATTTTTGATTCTATGAAGTGCCAGACATTGTGCTACCCTCTGAAGTTACCAGGATGCATGTTGACCACACACAGCAGCCTCCCAGAATTTCCACTCAGTTAAGCAGATAAACATCCCCCCAAGGAGTCACAGGAATGATTGTAAAGTTACAGTTGGGATAAGTGTGATAAAGGAGAGGCACTCATGTTATAGCCACATATAGTGAGGGGAGTGTGGGTTAATTAGGGGTGTCCGGTAAGGCATTGTTATTGACTTTAGCAATAAGCTGAGATCTGGAAGATAAGCCGGAGTTAACCAATAAAGGAAAGAAAAGAATATTCTGCTTTAGGTAATAACCACAATGGCTCCTAAGATACAAAGAGCATTGGCAGACACAAGGGACAGAAAGTAAACCCATTGTGCCCAAGGGAAAACACATGTGTGTGTACCCATGCACGTGCATGCATCCATGCATTTATGCACAACATACACATCTTAAACATAAAATAGAATCACACTTTACAAATTTTTCTGCAACTTGCTTTCTAAAAACTGTTATATATCATAGATATCTTTCATGTCTGTTCATATACATCTACTTCATTCATTTTAATGATTGCCTTGGGTTCCATTAGGTTTACGCCATAATTTAACTATTCTTCTACTCATAAAAATATGGAATTCTTTCCATTTTTTATTACAATAATGCATCAGTGAATGTTCTAGTACCTGTATCTTACTCAATCCTGTTATTTCAGTAAGATGTCAGACTCTTGCCTGTAAATACAGTCTGGACACAGAGACATTGTCTGTGCCCTCATGGGAATTTTGGTTTAATGAGAGGTAAATAGTTATATGAATAAATTCATAATTAAAAAATTGGTAGGCATTCTGAAAGAAAGTAAAGCATTCTATAAGGCTGGGGAACCTGATTTCAATGGGTAATGGGTCAGAGATGGCCTCTTTTATGCTGAGACAGAGCACTGCTTAGTTACTTACTTAGCTGCATGAGGCTGGTATCTGTGGGGATTCAGGGAAGAGAGAAAAGGCTTTCTTATCTGACAAAAATGGCTGAAGACCTAAGCAGGAGAGTGGTGTGTTTGAGGAACAAGTACACCTGAGCATAACTACACTAAAGAGAATGCCAGGAAACGAAGAAGCGAGAAGTGGAGCTCAGCTCTGCAAAGGCTTGTAATTGTGCTTTGTTTTTTGTGCACTGAAATTATCAGTTCTGTTGTATTCCTTCCTGTCCCATTTGAATTATTGAAGTTGACTAACTGGGATCTGTCTTGTAAGTGCTCTGCATCCTTCCCACATTTACACTTTCTTTTAAGCCACCTACTTGGATAGACCACAAGCTGCGTGTAAGAATCACTGGAAAGCTGGAGAGGTGAAAAAATACCTTGATGCTTTGGCCCACCTCCATAAGTTCTGCTCTAATCAGTCTAAGGCAGATCCAGAACATCAGCATTTTTTAAAAAAATTCCTTGGGTAGAGCCAGGTGTGAGAACTAGAGTTCTAAGGCAGTGCGCCTCAAACCATAATGTGCATATGGGATACGTGTAGATCTTGTCAAAATGCAGACTCTGATTCAGTAGGTCTGGATGGACCTGAGGTGATGCTTTCCCGACATGCTCCCAGTGATGCTGAGGCTGCTGGAATGAGGACCAGGTTCTAAGGAGCAATGATCTAAGGGACTCAAAAGTTGGGCTCACAGCCACATGATCAATAGCCTCTCTGATCCCAGAGAGGGGAGGGGGAGAATGAAAGGAGATGAGATACGGGGTCAAGAGACCCCTATTTTATTTATGTATAATTAATAAATATAATTCATAATTCGTAAATTTATAATTTTTGTCCAAGTCACTTTAACTATATTATATGCCAAGTGAGAAAATATGTATTTCAAAGGTATCTCTGGAAGAACAAATGAGATAAAATCTGAATATATTTTATAGCATATTATTGTTACTACTACAGCTATTAAGTGTAATTATTATAGCCATATAGCAAATGTAATCATTATAGAAATCAATTATTGAGCATCTACCGTGTACCAGACACTGGGTTAGCACTTTTCCCATATATTGATTCTAGTTTTATGATCCCCATTTTACAGAGGAATAATATGGCCTACATGGACTAAGATACTTGTAAACTGTTTAGAATTTTGCAAATTTATTTTATCTTTATTATCGTCTTCTGAGGTCCTGTGGATCCCTTTGATTTAATTGGTTGCTGGTTCTTTCTGATTTATAGCCAGATCCCTCACCTTGTTCTGTTCCTAGTTTGTTCAATTATCCAACTTAAATCTATCTTTCACCAAGGCTTTGGGAGTGAAAATAGGCACAAAATGTATCCAAGAAAATGGTTCTTAAAAGAAAAAAACAAAATTCTCTCTTCATCTCTCTCATTTTTTGCGGTATGTGCACATACTTGCATACATTAAGATTTAGCTCCAACTCTTTTTCCTGTTATTAGCCCTCACAGCTGTACCCTTTAAACCGTGTTCTGCCTTTCTAGAATTATCCAGAAAAATCATTTAACTCTTTTCTACCAAAATGCATGAGTTAAACAAAGCTTTTTCCATCTCAAAAAATTTAAAGAAAGATCCCAAAATACACATATAAAGCTATGATTTATTCTATATTTATTGACATTTAATATTAGCTAAATTCTGGTCTTTTTGCAATTATAAAGTGTAGATTTATGTGTTTCTAATGCCTCTCTATTTTAAAATGTTGCCATTTAAGGAAATAAACTAACAGTACTCATATATACTTCACAACAAAAAGCCAAGTAAAAATTCCAACTTTTGGATTTCTTTGTTTCCTTTTTGCCTGGTTTGCAGGTGTTCTGTGGCATTCAAATTCCTGTGGTCTTGGCATATCTTCAGAGTAGAGGGAATTACTGTTTTGTGGAATTGAAAGCACAAAATGTAATTAACATTCCAGTTTTATGGTGTTAGTGATAGTAGAAAATTTATGATTTTTATTTGAGGTGTGAAACCATACTTTAATATGCTTTTAAAACCAAAATGTAAAAAGAAGCCTCTAGTTTCTTATTGCTTTTAAGAGATGTTCTCAATATTTTACATATTAACCTATTCTCCTAAGAATAGAATCTCTTTTTCTTTAAGATCCAAAGCATAAAAATCTTTTTGCCTAGCATGATTCTATATCTCTCTTTGTCTCCTCTGTCTACTATTCATATCCCTTCTTGGTTTCACACAACTATAAAAGCATAAGAAAAACGCATCAAAAATATGAGAGAGGTGAGTAAATGTGTATGGAGAGTATCAATTTTATTTTATTTTATTTTATTTTATTTTATTTTATTTTATTTTATTTTTTTTGTGAGGAGATCAGCCCTGTGCTAACATCCACCAATCCTCCTCTTTTTTTTTGCTAAGGAAGACGGCCCTGGGCTAACATCTGTGCCCATCTTCCTCCACTTTATATGGGACGCCGCCACAGCATGGCTTGCCAAGCAGTGCGTCGGTGAGCGCCCGGTATCCGAACCAGCGAACCCCGGGCCGCCGCAGCGGAGCGCGCGCACTTAACCACTTGCGCCACCGGGCCGGCCCCTCAATTTTATTTTTGAGAGAGAAAAATTCTACTCTACTGGATGACAAAATCAAGAAGAAATGACAAATTTAGTCAATTCTCTGTCTCTATGTGCTTTGTAATGGCTAGATATTCAGATGTATTTCAAGGAGTGACTTAATTTTCCACTTTTCATTAGGAAATTTAACAGCTTGTTAGCCAAAAATGTGAATTTCTTTTTTTTCTTCAATTATTTTATGGAGAACATAATGGTTATATCATTGTGTAATTTCAAGTGTACATTATTTATCAATTTCTGTATAGACTGCATTGTGGTCACCACCAGCAGTCTAATTTTTTTTGATGAGGAAGATTGGCCCTGGGCTAACATCCACGCCCATCTTACTCAACTTTATATGTGGGACGCCTGCCACAGCATGGTTTGATAAGTGGTGCGTAGGTCCGTGCCTGGGATCCGAACCTGTGAACACCTGGGCCGCCAATTCAGAGCACGTGAACTTAACCACTACACCACCGGGCTGATCCCAGTAGTCCAGTTTTTATCCGTCACCATACATACTTGCCCCTTTACCCCTTTCGCCCACCTTCTAGCCCCCTTCCCCTCTGGTAACCACTAATCTGTTCTCTTTATCTGTGTGTTTGTTTATCTTCCACATACGCATTTCTTGTGGGAAATTTCTAAGCTATAAGAATGCTTCTGAAAGTAGGATGTCATTCCACATAAATCTCAACAGAATTTTATAGATAATCCTTAAAAAAAGACAGAGAGAGAGAGAAGAGAAAGAGGTCATATAATATACATTATTCAAGAATTAAACAAATTTCATAGCATAAACTGAAGTGCTAAAAGATTAGAATGCTGTCTAACCTGCAATTTTGAAGAAGTGATAGGAATTCCAACATGTTACATATTTTTAGCATGCTTGAGCATGGTGAGAGAATATGAATTTCCAGTCAGGAAGGGAATTTTAAGTAGGGAACTAAACTGAGATTATGACAATTTTCTTTAAGTTAGGGCACGTATTTTCATGTTAATCTGAACAGAGATTTCTGTCTTGGGGAGTAAATATAAAAAAATTATTATTGGTTCTCTTTTTGGGACTTTTGAAGATCATGTGAAAAATCACAGAGGGGAAAAAAGCAGAGTCTGTTTTCAGCAAGCTTTCTACAAAGTCTCAATACCAGGGAAAGGAAAGAAACTACTGTTGAGAGTTTCACTCAGCACATTGGACCAGCTAGTCAATAACTTGACCTCCTCAGGAAAAAGACGTGACATAACCAGAGGGTAAAAGTTCATAAGTCAAGAGCCTCAGGGTGTAGAAGTGATGGGAGAGAGGGAAAGCATTGCTGGGCAGAGATTAGGGTGAAAATGAGTGAAGGAAAAGAAGATCAGGACATCTCCCCCAAGAAATTAGGAAGACTCAAAGAGTCATCCAGGAAAGAGGATAGGTCTGTTTTGAAAAAGATCTAAGATAACTAATCATGGGCTTCCAAATAAAGAATGCTGAACGTGGAGGAAATAAAAGCTTGAGATAAAGGGACTAGGACAATTCGAATACTAAAAAAAGGATAAAATGCTTTGAGGAGAGTAGAGTTTTTTTTGTAGTTAGTTCAAGAAGATGAGATGGAATGGGTATAATATTTTGTTTCTTCAGTCCTCCTTGTTCCTGCGATCTGAGAATACTTGCAAATTGTAACTTACAAGTGTTGCTATTTTTTAATATTAATAATCACCATCATCATGTATATAATGATATTGAGTCCCTACTGTTTTGAGATATTTTCTGAATTGTGCTATAGCTAAAATAAAATGCATTAGCTAACCTGGTATTAATTGCATATTGAAAGCGAAGCTAAAATTCTTGGTTCACTGCATTGTATTTCCATTATAACCTGCTAACATCGTCAGTCTGGCAAATCTTAGAGCAGTTTATTGGTAGATTGTTCAGGAAGAAGAACTGTGGGCCAATTCAGCTCAGGGCCTGGCTTTGAAATCAGCCCATTCTTGGTGTAATGTATCTAAACTTCTTTCATATGAGAACTGGAAATTGATGAACAAAACTTTCTGAATGAAGAAAGGTGTCAAGGCAGGGATAGGGGAGGGGGAGAAGAGTACGCTCATATAATTTGCTTGCCTGAGTAGCTGGGAGCAAAATATAGGAGAAATTTGCTGGCATATGGAGAGCAAAGTCTGGCAATATTTGATTGATATAAACAGCTTTGCCAAATTGCCAGGCCTTTCAATATGTATGTTTTCAAAGGGAAACTGAATTTAAAAACTATAGCAATTTATTTATGTCCCCTATTTCCCACTTGATCACACTCCATATTAACGTTCTAAAATATGGACAATTAAAAAGTAAATTTTTTTCTTACTTTTCATTTTCCTTCAAATAATTTTCGAGAGCCAGTACTTAACCAAAACCAGCTGTATGTTCAAGTCCCAATGCTTATTATGGAGTCTTTTCTAAGAGTGCTTTGATTACTTTAATGTGGTTTAATTTTGAACATTCTAGTAAAATCTTATATAGTACACAAATGGAAAAGCCTAGTCAGTCTTAAAAAAAGCTTTTAGAGCATACCCTTCGTTTCTTTCCTTGTCCACATCTTCCACTCATATTGAAGTTCCTGAATTCATTTAGGGCATTTTCCACCAAATAACTTTCTTCAAGGTCCTTGTGTATAGAACACATGCGGTCAGATGTTTTATTCAGCAAATGCATGTTAAGCACAGTCTGTTAGGCTGGAAATACCTAATAATGATATGAGAATAAAAATATATATTCTCTTCTTAGTTTTAAGGGGAAATGAAAAGTGGGGACAAAATCGTGTGATCAACCCAAGCCTATTGTTGATGCATAGTCTCCAATACAACTAGTGTCAATTGGCCAAAAATGTTCTATCTTTTTTTTCTTCTAAATACATTTAAAGAGGGAACAACGTGACACAGTGATAGAACCTAAATTTGGAGTTAGACTGTGACCTAAATATTGTTGATCTCACCTTGTGGGAAAGTTAATTATCAGATTTGCAATTCTTTCCTCTGTAAAATGGGAATAAGTCCAACATTTCAAGATGGTTCTAAGGAGTAGAAAGAATATAAGTGACAGGGACATATTACTGTTTAGACCCATCTGGCAGAGAGTAATGAATATTATCCAGATAACAAAGTAAATATGCAAAAAGTAAAATTTCAGTAAAAGGAAGATGTAATTGTATTATCAAAAATCCCCTTATATACACTGTAATGCTTTATTTAGGCCTAAACAAGCTTGTATCATCTGATTTACTCGTAGCTGAGGCTGAACCGATGTCCAGAATTGCATGCTAACTTCATTAAACCTATCATTTCTTCTTATTGATGTACCAGTGAATGTATTTTCTTTGTTTCACTACTTAAGTTATTCACAGTTCCTGCCAGTTCACAACCCTTTTAGGGACTCTTCTGAGCATAACCCCATTAAAAGGACAATCTTTTGTGGACTGCCATGGAATGAGAAATGTCTGGTCCATAGACCAATGGCTCTAGTTACTGTATGCCACGGCAGAATCTCCTTATGATAGAGGTGCGATATTGCGATATAAGAAGAAGTATATATTTGGTATTTGTCCCCAGTTCGTGACACAGAGCGCAAAAAACGTTTGTAATTTCCTGAGTGATGGAAGTGACAAGAACATTTTCGGTTATTCATAATAAGCCCCTTTCAACCATACCTGAATTTATGCTAAAGAGGGAACTCTTGATGAGCCCCTAGATAG
This sequence comes from Diceros bicornis minor, assembly GCF_020826845.1. Classification (NCBI taxonomy): domain Eukaryota; kingdom Metazoa; phylum Chordata; class Mammalia; order Perissodactyla; family Rhinocerotidae; genus Diceros; species Diceros bicornis. The sequence goes on from NC_080763.1 coordinate 31,645,410, forward strand.
CTTCAGGATGGGGGGTGGTTGCCAAAGGAATGAACAATGTGATTAGAGGGTTGGAACTTTCAGCCCCATACCCCCACCCCTGGGGAGGGGAGAGGGATGGGGATTTAGTTAATCACCAATGGCGAATAATGATTTAATCAACCATGCCTTTCTAATGGAATCTCTACAAAAACCCTAAGCGAAGGGACTCAGAGGGCTTCCAGGTTGTTGAACACATCTACACACTGAGAGGGTTGCACACCCCAAACTCCATGGAGACAGAAGCTCTTGCACTCAGGATGCTTCCAGACCTCACCCTGTGTACCTTGTTATCTGGTTGTTCATTTGTATCCTTTATGATAGCCTTTATTATAAACCAGTAATAGTAAGTAAAGTGTTTCCTGCATTCTCTAAGCTATTATAGCAGATTATCAAACCTGAGGAGGGAGTCCTGGGAACCTCTGATTTGTAGCCAAATTGGACAGACATGTGGGCAATCTAGGGACCCACTACTTGCAATTAGCGTCTGAAATGGGGGACAGTCTTGTGGGACTGAGTCCTTAACTTACAGGGTCTGCACTAAACCTGGGTAGTTAGTGTCAGAATTGAATTAAGTTGTAGGATCCCTAGCTGGTGTCTGCAGAGAACTGGAGAATTGCTTTATGTGGAAAACCCACATATTTGGTGTCAGAAGTGTAATAACTTTAAGGTTCTAACTTTAAGAAGATTCTGAGGTTAATCTAGGATTCACAATCTTTATCCATTAAAACGTATGTAGTTGACTTGTTTTCTAAGTGGTAAGGCATCTGGGTTATTAAGAAAGTCTTCTAGATTAAGTTTAAGGATGTTTCATTAAGCAAGTAATGAGTATTTCTTTTTCTTTTGTTCTCCAAAGCAGTCCCAAAGAAGCTGCTTGCATTTCATAAGGGACAGTATTTTTGTTAAGGAGCATTTAATCATAAATCCAAATATCTTCTTGAAAAGAACCAAATGACCCCTCTCCTAGCTTCTTACCACAGCTGACCCCAGAGCACCGACTTCATAGGTACATGACATATTCTGACTCAGAAAAGATGAACTTGACTGAATTCTCTCTCAGGAATTTGATCTAAAATTATAGAGATAATGAAAGAAGTAGTAGCAGAAATTGGAACTAAAAAGATAACAGGAGTAGGTGAGTTCACAGCCATGAGATTGTATGGTAAGCCAAAGATATGAGGCATCAGAAACAATAAAGAAATGAGAAGATGAGGCTATGCAGTCATGGAATACGGCTGGGGGGTAGGGACAACTGGGGACTGAGATCCAGCCAGACCTCCACTGGCCAAGTTTTTAGACTTGGTGTGTACCTAGATCAATAGGACACTTCCTTTAGTAGGAAGGAAATTATGCAATTCATTTACCAAGAGATCATGTTTTTTCTAACTCTAATTAAGATGGCCTTGATGAGAAAACAGAAATTATACAACAAAAGCAAATGATTAAAAGAAAAGAATATGCCTGTGAAGCAGGAGTAAGGAACAGAAGCAAACATTCAGAAGAACTAAATCAATTCTTGATGAACCCTGAAGTGAAGATCTGCAATTTCTTCTGACGATTCTCCTAGAATTGCATTTGTTCATTCCTTTCCCCAAAGAGCATTTAATCCTCCATAATGATCAGCTATATCAGATTCCTAATTTCTAATCACAGTTTTCTTTATTCCTCCACATAATCATTCAATAAATTTTCTCCACCATTTTAAGTGAAATGTAACTTCATTCCCCACTATGAAAATAATCTAATTAGAATATTCATCTTCACTGTTTTCTACAGTGATAATTGTTCCATCTCTTTTAGAGTGTGTGTGTGTGTGTGTGTGTGTGTGTGTGTGTGTGTGTATACGTGTGTGTGTGTGTAGGGGAGTAGACCTATTCTCTCCCATCTGGGGAATTATTGTGTGTTTTAATTAATTCTTCTATGATGGCTTTTGTAGTTCTACCATACAAAATTCATTATATACATATCTTCCTATGCCAGCTAATTCATCAACCAACTTACGCAAACATAAGCTTTGGCTCAAAGGAGCTATGACGCTGACAATAGAGTTAACTTTTGAGACTTGGTCAAATACAGAGAATAATATGTGATCAGAAGGAATTTAGATTTTAATTAAAATTATTTTGCTATTAACAAAAGACACACCTGGAAAAAATATACTCTAGAGTCCAAAACCATTGGGAGATTTTGAGGCTTAGAAAAATACATGGTGATATCAGTTTCTACATTTGTTCCCACATTTGTAAAGGGACAGAGTTGGACAAGGTAGGCTCTAGAAGACTTCTTAAAGTCTAAAACATGGTGATATTCTATACATTTTATGAAACAAACTAAACATCAGTCAAGACTATTATCAACAATTTCTATAAAATCCTTATGTTTTACCCATTGTTTTGCAAATACATCCTAAAGCACATATTATGCTCACTATTATGCAATTATCACACAAAATAGCTTCACATACAGAATTTCCACTAGAAATAGAAGAGTAAGTGTGAGAAGAGCTTGTCAGATGAAATTATATGTATTGTCTTTCAAGTCAATACATAGTATGTATTTACAAGACACAAGATACTCAAACTTACCATCTTTATTCAATGTAATATAAAATTGTAGTAAATTCCAGCCCTATAGCATAAAATATGAGGTACACACATACCAAGACTTACAAAGAAGATTCACTGGGACAAGGGAAGATGATATTTGATATTTGTACAGTCACTCTGTCTTTGTCTCTCTGTGTCTGTCTCTGTCTCTCTCTCACACACACACACATATACACACAAATTGACACTGATGTCACTGGCATCCCCCACAACCTTTGATAAATTATCAAATCATCAAATGTGTCACCTGTGCCATCAAATTATTTGATGGTACCATTTGCGGTACCATTGTGGTACCACAATGGGGACAAGTTAACAGTGATTTCTTCATTCTATTATTCTTCTTCAGCACAAAATTATATCTAACTTTGAGCTAACTCTGAAAAAATGGACAAGTACCTTAAATATAGTTCTACAAAAAATTGTAGATTGCTACTATAACAATAAAGCATATACAAAGAAAGAACAATAAAATAGCAGAACCATCACTTCTTCTAGAACCTCGTCATCAATTTCATTATAATGTGTAATGTATATATACATCTGCAAAGAAAGTGGCCAAAAAATTTCAAAATTATTAAGATGGATATTTGAAGTAAAGATTTTGTATTCTTTATTGTAAATAATAAAAATATATACTCTTTCTGTATTTTTTTACGTCCTTTATAATAGTATGACGTCATCATGAGTATTATTAAATATAATTGAGAGCCAAAATATTTTGTACCTTAAAAATAAAATAATTTTACACTATTAATAAAGGAAATACATTTGATTAAAATATTTTACATACTCTGTAATTTATCCTTATAAAATTTCTATTTGAGAATATTTTATAAAATACATAAAATATTAGTTCCACTGTGTCTGTATAAAACAAATAAATACAATTCATGCTTTGGGAGTCCAAGCATTGTTTTGTCTTTTGTTTTTGTGGTTGTTTATGTCATTGCTTGTTGTTGTGCAATCAAGAAAGTTTGAGGAACACTACTCAAGCCAACCCAAGGAAAATTATGCATGAAGATAATTTTTACCAACAATACTCAATTTTTATTACATTTTCCTAGAAGAATAAGTGTTTTATATTTTATGACATGGGGAAATTAAAATATTGTCTATTCAAAATATAAATAAGGTAATAGTTAATTTTAAAAGTCAGAAGGATCTAATAATAAAAGAGAATTAACTTGTTTCTATTTCTCTGTACTTTCATGGAATATTAACTCCTAAATTTAGACAGTGACTTTAGAGAAACTGTAATTTAATCTTTCATCACATTTAAAATTTCCTTCTATAGCATTCCTAATGTTCAATTATTAGAACTATTTTGTCACTGCCATTCAGTCCCAGGAGGACTTTTCCTTGCCAAACAAGTGTTTTTATAGGATAGATAACTCTAACCATTAGACTCTTTTCATAATTGAAATTTATCTCTCTTTCTTCCTTGGTCCTATTTATGCACTCTGGACTAATCCAAAAGAGATCTCTCTTTCAGATATAGCTAATAGAATACTTGAAAATAACTATCATATATGTTATTCAGTCTTCTCCCTTGGCTTAATCTTTTCTTATACTTCAAACAATCAGTCTTTTTATAAATGTCTTTTCCTTTCACCATCCTGATTAATATAATACGATTTATAACATCCTCTAAATTTAGTGGTCAAAACTGTAACCATGATTCAAATAATATTCTTGATAATATAAATTTTTACCAGGAGTCTCTGAGTTTTAGCCACTTTTGTATCCTTCACATCACAGAATACATTGCCTTTCATATATAGGTTCTCAATAACTGTGTTTTCAATGATTGTATATAGTAGTCTACATGGATCTCATCAACACAGAAGACAATATGGTTATTAATCACCACACCCATTCTTCTGAAGGATAAATATGTGTGTGTGTGTGTGTATGCCTATTTTTCAGTGTGGATTTCCTGGAAACAAAGCTCTCCACCACCAACCATCTCCCCAATCCCTGCTCCTCGCTCACCAGAACTGCCATTTTTGGCAGGAGATTTTTTTCATTTTACAAATGAACTGCCTTTAAGAAAATAGCTGGGATTATTTAGAAGTGAGGAGGAAGAGATGAAGAAATGTGGTCAATTAGTTGAGGTGATTGTATGACCTTCCATGAAGAGGATGCAAACAAAGCATATGGAATTCTAGAGACAGTGAGAGAAAAACAGACGTGCAAAAAAGAAAATGAAAATACATCCAGAATGAAGTTTGTTGTAAGTAAGTTTCATTCTACAGTGGTTACAATGAAACTCGCTACTCACGTTTGCCTGCAGAAGACCTGATCTAATGAGAACACACACCAAATGTCCAGCTTACAATATTTTTCTGATAAAGATATTCATTGTCTTTGGGGAAAAATAAAGATTGGAGCATTTTACAGTACATAATAATATGACCTGATATGAGACAATAATAGAACTATTTCAGTGCAGCCTGGGGATTAGAAGCTGGAGGCAAATAAGAATAAAATGAATTAATAATTGAATATTTATTGACACTGCAAAATGCTTATAACTAATTATGCACATAGGGTTCTAGGGCAAGTATAAAAGTTGACCTCTGCATTATATTATAATGACGACGATGACGATGATGATACATGTCTAATCTGAATTGAGTTCTTACCACTCTGACAAGTAATTTTCATAGAATAAGTAACTACAATGAACCTACCAGTTAGGTAAAGTCACACAAACGAAGAAAGTGAGGCACATAAAAATTAAGTAACTTAAGCGTTATTCTACACTAGTGAATGATTGGTTATACAATATTTCACACTACGTATAACTGGAAGCCCATGTTTTTAACCACAGCTGCACCATATTGACAGGCAAGAAGAAATAATAAAGATTTTTTCCATCATGTTATACAGTTGGCAATATACTGACTACTAGAGAAGGTTAAAAAAGATGGATATTGCTATGAGCCACAGATAGATCCTTCAGGGAGGGTTTCATGAGGAATATGGGCCATGAGCCAGCCTTTCACCGATGACTATCATTTGGGCCCGCAGAAGGCAGAAGCAAAGGGATCCTAGACTGGGAAGAAACAAACAATGAGCAAGGTTATAGAGTCAGAATTGATATGGCATGTAAGGGGAGGAAAAGAAGACGGCATGTTCCAAACAAGGGTGAGGACAGTCAATGTGATTGAAGCTAGATGAACAGTTTGTAGCTTCACAATGGAGAGCCGTGCAAGTCAGAGAGAAGCCTATGTTGCAGGCACATTCTTAGGTCAATTTAAGGAAGGGTACCGATGAGTTCTGAGAAGAATAATGGCAGAAGGAAAGTCATGCAAAGGTACACAAAAGGATCAGCAGGAGAAGGGGCCAAGGTCAGAGAAAGAGGTTAATTTATTACAGCAACTGAGGCGTACAGCAATGAGGGTCTTAAATAAGAATATGGTGAGGTAAACAATAAAAACGATTGTAAAATTTCTACACTGCAGAATATTGTTATCAGAAGATTTATAAATGGATTGAACATTTACTTTAACCCAATGGAATACTGTTAAAGAAATTAAGCTTAAATACTGGTAACTACGGTGGTTAAGAAAGATAACTTTCAATAACATGAACGGACTTAACTTTTTTCAAGAAACTAGTTTTCACTCAAATGTAATATTCTCTGCTAAACCAGATTTTCTTAAGGAGTAAAGGTCCCTTGAGAACATTAGACATTCCTGAAAATGTTTGGATACAAGTAGCTTGATAGAATTTAGAGCTCACTTTCGTGAACAGAAATTGAAATTTTTCAATTGCCATTTTATCAGCCTGAAATAGTTAATGACCTTTATCACCAGTGAATAGTTTGAAAGAGGATGAAAATGAGTAAGTGTTACGAATTTAGCTCTAACTCGCATTTTATCTTGTGATATGTGCAGTATTTTAGTTTAATCATTGTTATATGCTTTATACCTCTTCACTTGTTCTAGCTGAAAAAAATTCTAAATTGAAAAGCAAAGGAAAATAAGAATTACGGCTTGAGGACTTGTGTTGAATTGTAAGAAAACAAATCACTCAAAACAAAATGAGGATGGGAGCAATGTTTACATATAAATTGGGTGTGAGGCAGATGTGTTAGCAGATGTGTTTTGTCTTTTTGAATAGCCTAAAAGTTTTAAATTTAATTTTGGAAAGGAAAAGACAACAAAAAGTTACTATTTTTCGGTTATAATGGATGTCTTGATTTCAAATGTAATATCGTCTTTTTCACAAAGGCTTTATTTTACGTCTAGTTCATTGCCATTGTTTAAAGATGCATAAGAATAATGTCAATGTTGTATTTAGTTAATCCAAAAATATTTTTGTCACATTTCCTACAAATTTGAAAGAAGGATAATAAAACTTTTAGAAGTATATCAACAGTTTCCCATTGTATATCTGGAATGGTTGCAAACTAGACCATAAGTGTTGCTAGACATGCTACTGCATTTCCCTAGTTCGAGGCCTCTCAAACTTTAATATGAATATGAATCATCTGGGACTCCAGATTCTGCATTTTCTAACACACTTAGAGGCGACATTGATGAGGCTGGCCTTTGGGCCTCACATTCAGTAGTGAGGCTCTAGAATGGGTTTCTCTGTCTGGGCACTACTGGCATTTTGGACTAGATAATTCTTTGTTGCGGAAGTTGTCCTGTGCATCACAGGATGTTTAGCAGCATCCCTGGCTTGCAACAGCCAATATGTCTCAAAGTGTTGCCAAATGTATCCTGGGGGGTGACATTATTGCAAGTTGAGAACCACTGCCCTAGAATATTCATTCATTCCTTCTTCCAGACCTGTGGTTTCCCTCTGTAGGATGTGTATCCCAGGGAGTACACAAAGCTTTTCCATGACATGAATAGTTCTAAGGAAATCAATTTCCAGTTGGAGAACGTCCATATGTACTCTTCCTTAAACTGATCTAAGAACATCCCTGCAGCATAGGCATCAGACAATTTCTTCTTTCCTATTCCCTCTTCACAGTTATCCTCAAACACTTGATAAAAGGTCCATCTCACAACCATCCTGAATATTACTGTGGTGCGTTGCCTCATGTATAAAAACCGTGGGACGCCAAACTAAAGGATGATTTCAGAATTTGAAGCCATGGTGACAAGAAGCCTCCTATAATCAAGACACCTTGCTGGGATACATGTATTTATCCTTCCTACATTATTTTGTTAAGGACCAAATATGGTGGTTAGAAACAAAGCGCTTTGGCGAACAGTGATGTATTCTGAAACCAGATACGTTGAAATACACTGTAAAGTGATGTAGCAGAAGCACATAGTGGCAATTTTTATTTAACTTCCTTACCTCTTCCTTCTCCTTGCTATTGTCAAAGAAAGAATCACTCCTGGAGTGTCCCTTGAGATGCAAGCAGACGGTTCTGTAAGAAATCGAAGGTGGCAGTGCCTTGTTCATCAAAAGAATAAACTTACAGCACAAGTCTCTGCCTTATATCTATTTATCATAGAATTAGAATTTAGAGTGAGACGATGTCACAGGGATATGCATTAATAATACTACTGAATTGAAAAATAAAGTAAAATTTTTCTGAAAAAAATACATTTGAGGTGAACTCTTCGTTAGAAAATGGGGACTTGGTTTTCTAATTAGATTCTCTAACAGATATGTTTTGTAAACTGAATGAGCGAAAGCTATATAGCTCAAAAGTTTTGATGAAAACATATTTAGAATGCATGTTAAAACAAAAACATTGTATCAAAAGTTATTGTGCTAGCAAATGTATATATACGAAAGCATTTGGAATTTTACAATCCTTTCTGATTATGTAGGTTCAACATAGGATCTCTGGATTAAAAAGTAACAGGCATAATTAAGTCGTTTGACAAATCTTGGTGAAACATTTTTAGAATATTTCCTAGGCACTGAGAAAGTGAAAGACTTGAATAATTTGGGGAAAAATTTTTTGCAAGCAGATTTTTTTCTAATTCTGTAATTGCATCAAAATTAAAAGAGGGCCTGAGTTCTCAGCTGATAGATTATTATGAATAATTCTCAATAATTTAAAATTATTTAATAGTTGGTGTATATTTGGAAGGAAGTAAAAAATATGCTTGTTTATGTGAACATGGTTTCTTAGGGCTTACGAGCACACAAAATTTAATTGATGCTGAACTTTGAATCATTATAATAAGGAAGTAATATTTATCCACACAAATATATGAACTTTGATACAAAAAATCCATTCATCTAATTAATAGAAGTTTGTATATTTGCGGCAGTGATGGAAAAGCACTGCTTAGATCTCACTTCAACAAGTAGCTTTCTGTTGAGCTGCAAGGATTGCGGCTATCTGAAAGCCTCCAGCTATCAGTGCCTTTGAGATCTGATGTTTCAGCTCTCCAGCCAAGGCCACATTCTTCCTGGACAGCCCTCAAACAATGACTGAGAAGGGGTGGTTACCAGGCTTGGCCATTGCTGCTCAGTGTGCGATTTCCCTAATGGGCCATTTTTGCTCTGCAGTCGCCATTGGTTTGGAGAGACTTTGTTAGATATGCATTGTAGTCTGAGGCTCTCCCACCCAATTCTCCTTCTTCCCGCTTTTTCTTTTCGCAGGTAATATCTATTTCCCCACCCCTCCACCTCTCCCTCAATAAACCTCTTGCAATTCTAACTCAGTCATACTGTGTGCTTCCAGAAGGATCCAACTAATACAGTGTTTGATAGTTACATATATATATAACTATATATATACAATATGTAATAACTATATAATATATTGTTACATCTATCAATCTAGTACAAATACTTTTAAAGTTGTTTCACTCCAGAACAAATTTTCAAGCTCTGGGCTTTACAACACACTAAAATTTTTAATAGTCTATTTGTGTACCCAATTTCCTTACAGAGAAGTATGAGACGGTGAGTAATAAAATATTTTCAAGCATAAATATATCTCCTAGGTTAAAATTCTGGAGTTCCACTTCAAGGAGAAGAAGGGATAATGTTAACATTTCCGACAGAGAATAATTTATTCATATTATCTTTTTAAACAGATAATGGTGGGTTTAGAATAGTTATTTAGATTACATTGAACGCATTTTTAAAATGATGTAAAATTTTAATTTACAAATGTCAACAATTTCTTAAGTCAGAAACTATCTTTTTTAGTATTTCAATTTATAGTGAAAAATTATAGATATGAATTTAAAAGTGTTTGGGAGGAATCAATAGTATTTCTCAAAATTCATTTACAGGGAAAATCCAAGCAACACTTTAAAAACGATTGTCAAGGATAATTATTTTCTTTCAAATTTCCAATTTCTCCTACTATTCTGTCCGTTATCTGATAAACTTTCTTCCAACTTCACAGAAAAAAAAGAAGTAACCAGGAGAAAACTTCCACCTGCTCCTTCCCCGTCTACCTACTTCCTGTGTCTGGGGCCCACGTATTGGCTCTCTCTCCTGTGATTATGGATGGGCTCTACCTTCTCCTACCTAAACCCAACCTCTCCATTTATGCGCTAGTAATAGTATTCAAAACTTCCCTCCAGCAGTTCCGTTCTTTTTCTCTAAAAAACAAACCAACAGAAAACCCTCTCTGGACTCCACACACCACTCCAGCTACCATCTCATTTCTCTGCTTCTCTTAACATCCTAATCAACCTTTCACCACCAGACTTCACCAAGACTCCTGTTGTCAAGGCCTCTAAAGAGCTGCTAATCCCAAAGGTCGGCTCTCATCCTCAGTACTTGATCTATCAGCAGCATTTGACACAGCTGATCATTCCCTCCTCTTCACACACTCTCTTCACTTTGCTTCCAGGTCAATAGACCCCCATGATGATCACTCCTTCCCTGTTGTCTGTGTCGCCTGATTTTTGAACTTTCAAAAGTTGGAATGACCCAGGGAGCACTCTCGAGCCTCTCCTCCGTGTTATCTATACTCACTAACGTGTCAAGCTCTCAGCCAGTCTCATGAATTTAAACAAGCTGATGATTCTCACTTTCAAATCTCCAGCCTGGACTTCTCCTCTGACTACAAAATCATATATCTGAATTCCTACCTGCCATCTCCACGTGACTGTCTGAGAAGCACTGCGAAGATAGCAGGTCAAAAAATCCTTGGATCAGTTCCTCGGCTAACATCACACTTTAAATGCATCAGCTATTTAAGTTTTCTCTATTTTCAAATATATCCAGAATCTTACTACTTTTAAACACTATGACCTGGGTCTGAACAACTATTATCTTTTGCCAGGGTTTTACTGTTATAGTCTCTGCCATAGTTCTCTGACAGTCTATTATGAACACAGCATACACAGTTAGCTTATTAGAAGTCAGATCTTGGCTTTATTCTGCTCAAAATTCTCCAGTATCTCCCCATCTTGCTCAGGGTAAAGGCCAACGTCTCTGTAAACAGCATCAAGACTCCACATACCCTGCCCTCCACCCCTACCCTATTCATCACTCTGACCTCATCACCTAACAGTACCTGCCTTGCTCAGTCAGCTTCAGCCACATTGGCCTCCTTGCTGTATCCATGTTAGGCATGTTTTCACTTAAGATCTTTGCAATTGCTATTTCCTTCCTGGAACAGTCTCCTTCTAGATATCTGCAGGACTTACATACTCTCCTCGTTCATTTCTATAAATGTCTCTTTTACAAGGAAGAATTTCCTAAGTCACCATATTTAAAAGTGCAACCATCCCCTACCCCCTTCAAGGTACACCCTATCCTCTTGTTTGCTTTATTTTTCTTCATAGCACTATTCCCAAGTGATGTAGCATATATTTTATTGATATATTTGTTTACTTATATCTCCTCTTAGAATGAAATATCCATGAAGGCAGAGATGTTTGTATCTTTTATCACAGTATTAAGAAGAGTTTTGTGCTATAGAATGTTCTCTTTAAATATCTCTTCCATGAATGAATAAATGAAAATCATACAGAGAGCCAGAAATGACAACTCTTAATTTATTTGTGAGGACTCCACTTACAGAAATCCCCTTGGTTGGATCAGATGACTGACAGGCAACAAAAAAATCAACTGTAGGGAGTTTAGACCTGTTGATTTCAATGACTGTCCTCCCTTCATTAAGAAAATACATGAAAAGGGGCCAGCCCTGTGGCATAGTGGTTAAGTTTGCAGGCTCTGCTTTGGTGGCCCGGGGTTCACAGGTCTGGATGTGGGGCGTGGACCTATGCACTGCTCATCAAGCCATGCTGTGGTGGCATCCCACATACCAAATAGAGGAGAATGGGAACAGATGTTAGCCCAGAGCCAGTATTCCTCAGCAAAAAGAGGAGGATTGGCCATGGATGTTAGCTGAGAGCCAGTCTTCCTCACCAAAAAAAAAAAAAAGAAAAAAGAAAATACCTGAAGATATTATGCAAATGTTATATATTTAAATGTAGTTTGTTGGCCTTTTGGAGATAAAAATTAAAAAGTTAATAGAATGGAAATCAGTACACAATATGTAGTTAACTCAAATTAGCAAGGTATTAAAAAAGTTATGAAATAAAATAACTAATTTTTATAAAAAATATTGTTTGGATAATTATAGCAGAGAAATTAGAAAAATAAAGTTTAAAATGTTAGTGTTTGTTATCTTTAAAAAAAATAAAAAAATAAAAAAATAAATAAAATAAAATAAAATAAAATAAAATAATAAAATAAATAAATAAATAAATAAAAAGTTCAAATAGATCCAAATTGAAACAATAGAACATTAAACTCACACCTGGTTTGCAGGCTATTTTTGTTTACACAGCTAAACTCATTTTAAGATTGCATAGGCAGAAGGCCAGTTTCCTTACAGAATTAGCTCACTGTTTACTATATAAATGTTAACTTTCATTGTGTGTCTGGAGCTAGTTTAAGTAGTTTTAGGACAATGGAAGATGAAGTCAGAGAGATACAGTGTCACTGACCTTCTACTCATTCAAAATTCAATCTAATTTCCTTGTAAACAATCCCTGTTGAAAGGAAGTGACTGCAGCAACGTCTGTGAATTTCCAATGAAATGACTAAAAGTATGTGATCATGAAAAGACAGCCTTTTCCTTTGAAATAATTTAGATGCCTCTCACTTTTAAGTGTGGGATAGTGAAACACTGGGAACCAGAAAGAGTTACTTAATAGGTTTCAAGAAATATTGCAAGGGCTCTGAAGTAGAACCGGAGATGGAGTCTTGAATTTCTCCCATTCCACCAATTAATCCATTCTTCATTAAAGTTTAAAGAACCTGTTTTGTAATTGAAATGCTGCTGATTTTGAAACCACGGCATATGAAGAAATTGTTTCACTTGTGTTGTTTCCTGTATTTGCTTTAAAAAGTTGGGACACAGAAAGTAAAGCACTTTAATTTAAGAAGTGGATATAGCTGAGTCAACATTTATCCAGGGGACTTTGTTCTAAGCCTAGGGTGACAGAAAGAAAACATAAAATTCTAGTCATTAAGCTCTTGAGAACATTCCAATGAACAGTGACTGACTTCTCAACACCACAGGGTAAAATATCAGGACTTTCCAAAGTAAAAAAGGTAATAAGTGCCAGTGTCAGGGATGCGATGTTTTGAAAGTGAATACTGAGATGAACTTCCCAACCGCCATATGGGAAATGTATGTGTGGAAGAGGAGAGAGGGGATGAACACATTCTCTAACTGGAGTATGAAAAATGCCATTTGATTCTACTCTCCTGTAGTTTTTATACCCAAGCCAGTGTCTCTGGTTCTCTGAGTACAACTTTCTCAGAGACAGAAATAAAAATAATACTGCAGTTTCTTTAGAATCATTCTATATCCCAGGAGAAGTGAATCATGTCCAGCCAGTGGGTTGTGCTTACAAGGAGAGTGGAAAAAGGGACAACTTTAATAATAGCTGGTGAAATAGTATTATGGAGAATCTCTCCATAAATGTCACCATCCCACATTCCAAAGTAATGGGCAAAGAGTTATACGAACTTTATTTTTTCTGCTTAAACAGCACCTGTCAATCTTATTCCCTTAAATCAACTTCAGGACATATTATGCATTTGTCTCTGTAGGGAGACTCAACATTTTCCATGGACACTTAAATTCTTTACTCAAAATCTAAAAAGAGAAAGGAAAACAATAGATATTCCTTATTGACAAAATGTGTTAATTAATGTGTACTATAGGAGAATGCAGACCCTAACACTAGAAGCTAACTCCTCTTATCTTCTGTTCCTATGTTAAAGCTTAAATTATCATTTTAATAAAATCAGTTACATCAACTAAGGCTACAGGTAATCAAAACATAAATTCAGTCCGTAGAGCTGCACTTTCCAGTATGGTAGACACTAGTCATATGTGGCTATTTAAATTGAGATTAATTAAAAGTAAATAAAAATAAAAATTCAGTTCTTTACTCCAGCTAGGTACATTTCAAGTGCTCTATGTAGCTAGTGGCTACCATATTGGAAGGCACATATAAAGAACATTTATATCAACACAAAAAGTTCTATTGTAGAGCACTGCTCAATTATAAAAAAATATATGAAATTGCAAAATAATATAATCAGGGATATTGAAAAGGAATGAGAAAGACCATCTGGTTCATCTAGGAAAAGGCAATTTAAAGAACTCATATATCTCTTTATTAAGACCTCCAGCTGAGGCAACTAAAGAATCTTCAGCCATTGTCCAAGAGTTCTCATTATGAAAAAGTTCATCATGTTGATAGTGGTTTACTTGTCAAGTGTTAAGTTTATAAGAGACAAAAATCAGTTTTTTCTATTAGAAGAAACAAAAAAGAGAAATTATATTCAGGACTATCACTAGATGATTATGTCTCAGCCTTTTCTGATTCAGACTAAATGCTGTGAGCAAAAATCAGAAAACCATAAGTTTTCGTTATTGCCTTAAGTCATGAAACCCATAAATAGATATGGTATTCCATCAATATTTTGATTAAGAGAGACTACCAGACCTACCATTGGCAACTTTTCAGAAGAAACATGCTAAGTCTTCAATTATTTATCTTAATTTAATGTTTGAATATCAATCACACATATAATATTTAGGTGATTTCTCTTTGTATATATAGTTATGTGAAGGCTACTTTTAAAGTGTTTAAGTAAATTTGGTTAGAATTAAATTAAAATATGGATTTTACCACTTGGAAAATGCTTTGCCTTGAGAGATTTCTCAGAGATGACAGGCTGAACTGTATTAGGAGTCAAATATCTTGTCTCTGCTTCTCTTTGTCAATCTGGGTCTTAGGAAGTAGTGGGATGGAACACAAGCAACAGAATTGAATGCCAGAACCAGAGGATGCAACACTGTAGGCTACATATGTATAAACATATGAAGAAGAAAGTTGGTGAGAATCACAGAAGCTGAGGCTCTTGTTTTGAAGTTTGTTTTGTTTTATTTGTGTTTCATTTCTGGTTTTGCCTTATTTCTTCAAGAAAAAAGTAAAATAGTGAAGTGGGCTAAATTTTGGGAAAACTGTTAGAAACAAAGGAGTTGCCAGAGAAGTTCATGATAAGGAAAGGAGAAATATGCAGGTAACCAAGAAAGTCAAAACAAAACAGTTTGTAAATGAGGAGTTTTTAATTGAGGAATGGCCTATCTCTTCATAAATTCCTTTGTTCTATAAGACACGTTCTTATTATAATTTCCTTAACCCATATTTCCTCAGGTCTTACCAGACTATAGGTATAAATATTCATTCATATTAAGGTCTAAGTTAGATGGCTCCTTGCCCTGACATTGCCTGTCCCAACCTGAACATCTTCTTCAGTTATTTATGCAAATCACCTAATAATTTCATGTCTAAGTAACCTTATTTAGGTAACTAACTATTCACTGCTTCCACCAACAATGTCCTCTATAAAAATAATGTTAGTTGCAGACCTAGAATGTTCAAGGTGCCATTCCCAAGCTCTTTCCTGGTATGTGGTAAGAACAGGGATGGAGGTTTAAAAAGAAGTATCTTCTCCTAAACTATCTCTTATATCCTGTCATCTGCAGTGCTACAAATTTATTCAGAAATACAACTCTCAACAGCTCTCTCTCCAGAAGGCATAAAACCAAGCATTCACACTAAAAGCTCTCATGTTATTTATGAAAAAGTGCTCTCATGTTATTCTCTTATATCACTTTCCTTTCTCCCCCAAAGACACAAGATACATCTTCTCATAGAAAAATAGGTAAATAAATAAATAAATCCCTCATGCATATCATATTATCCAAATGGATTCCTGGGGGAGCAGGAGTTAACAGCTTATGAGCTCTTCCAAAGTTTAGACACTAAAGCCCAGTCTGTTCCCAGCTACTTATCTCATGCCACATTTCCACTGATCTTGGTCCCATTACAGTAGGTAGGCAATGATGTACTTTCCAATCCAGAGCTAGAATATTCCAGGTAGGAATCTGTCTCTCCACATTTTGTCATGACCTTGAAGCTGGTTTCTTATCATTTTTCTGTTATATTTGGTGAGTGGTAGTGTTACTTCTTTTCCCGCTGCAGTGGTAAAGCTTGGGCTTCAAGAGGGCCTCTACAGGAATTATTCTAATAATGAGCACAACAACATAATCTTGTGCTTCTCGGTGATTAAGGGTTTAGAAGATCTGCATCTGTCCAAAGTAAAGGGAGTTGCCATTAATATATGCTAACATTTTTCTGGGCACGGCTTGGGAAAATGAATGTCATACAAGCCAGCAAGAGTTTGAAAAGGTTAATCGACTAAAATGTGGTATTTATCTAGTTCCTGAGTAGACAAATAGAGCAATGATAAATTTATAGAAATAGTAACTAAGAGGAATTGATCCTACTAATCAAGTGTTCAAGTAATAAAGCACTAATTATTCTTTCTTTCTTCCTCCATCTTCTCTCTTAAACTTGACACAGCTTCATGACTCAGATTGGCTCTCACTCTTTTTCAAGTAACAGTAACTCTAATGACAGGTGGCTCCCTAGGCACTTATGTTGGACAGATGGTTCTAAAACTATTTTGGTTCACTTATTTGGGCTTATACTGCAAATGTTCTTTTTAAACTCATCTCACATGCCATACATTTCCTAAAAAGAATGGGCAAAGACTAATGGTTAATTTAGTTATATATATGTATATATATATATTTATATAAAATCATATCCAAAGGACTAAATATATATGTAATCATATCCAAAGGACTCCCTATGGAAACGGAAATAGAAATAGATGAAAAGGAGATGAAGTGGTTGATCCTATTGCAATAGGTCACAAAGGAATTCAAAGCCAAGTGCACTGGACTTTGGAAGTTACTCCCCTGCTGGACAGGGAGGGAGCATGAGATGTCCATGGAAGGGATTTAAGACCATGAACTTGCATACAGCACTGGAGGGAGTAAGAAGGAAGGTTGCCTATGATGAGAACTGTGTTGTGATCTGTAGGCCACAAATTTACTATCTTTCTTGTAAGTTAGCAGCCAGCTGCCATGTTTGTTGTTACATTGGAATAGGCCTGAGCGTTGGGAGAAGAATGGAGATTGCTGCTTTGCGAGCAGGCAGGTTTTCTCATTTTGATAATGAGTTAATAAATTTGCCTTGAACTTCTATTAGAAATGTGATTCAAGCTTCCTTATCTCTATGGAGCTATGAATGCAGGATGGAGAGTCGAGAGTAACAATATTTTTTTTCCTGTGGTGATCACTAAATAGCATTTAATTAAATTATGTATATGGTAATCAGGAAAACTGATGTATATAATTTTAGCGATGTTTTGTAATTTTTTACCTGTTATATACTCTCCAAAAACGTTCTAACTTTGCTCCTCAAGACCTTGCTATTCAACACAAATTTACAAATATAATGTTAATCCATAACTCCCAGAAAATGCCTAATTCTGGTCACTAAAAACCCTCTTCTCTATCAATATACATGATATCGAGTACTGCATTGTCCTATGTCAAGGAGAAAACTTCACTGTTTATTCCTGAAACAACAAAAATTTAGTGGTTAGGGGACTGATGTCTGTACAGCACATTGTTATTATATGTCAGAATTTTACGGGACCTCTGGGCTCCAAAAGAACAGCTATAAAAGTTTCCTATTCTAATATACAGTATAAGGACCTGAAGTCATCTTTTTGAGGTAAAAGTATTACATAAATGTTAGTGCACGTTTAATAACTTTCTAGTGCACGTGCCTGCCACATGGTTGTGCATACTGACTTTTTTAGCTAGAGAAATGATTCAGACTCAAAAAATGTCATTTCTTTATTAAAAGGCAGTTTATTGTTTATTATTGTAAAAGGTAATAAATGTTTTTTTGTAGATATTTGGAAGATACAAAAAAGGATACAAAAATCAGATTTTGACCTAATTTCTAGAGGTGGCCACTGTTATCTGTGTGATCCATTTGCTGGAGAGTTGGCTTTCTTAAACATTGTCTCGCTGAAACTACCCTCCTTCAAATAATTGTCACTTTAAGCTTGAGCTAACAATACAACTGTTACTTGCTCTCCCTTCCTCTGGGGTATTGCCATTTAACCAGCCTTCGTATGCACAGAAGATTATTCTGAAAAGGCTGGTAGTGGCTGGTTCTCTTCTTTGGTCTTGGTCTCAAGAGTGAAGAATGAAGGATTTGGGCCGGCCCCATGGCTTAGCGGTTAAGTTCACGCGCTCCGCTACTGGTGGCCCGGGTTTGGATCCCGGGCGCGCACCAAAGCACCGCTTCTTCAGACATGCTGAGGCCGCGTCCCACATACAGCAACTAGAAGGATGTGCAACTGTGACATACAACTATCTACTGGGGCTTTGGGGAAGAAAAAAAGGAGGAGGATTGGCAACAGATGTTAGCTCAGAGCCCGTCTTCCTTGGCAAAAAGAGGAGGATTAGCACGGATGTTAGCTCAGGGCTAATCTCCCTCACAAAAAAAAAGAATGAAGGATTTAGGCAAGGAAGCCACAAAAAAGAAGGTGGGGTCTTTGTTGGTATTTTGTTTTCCCAAAAGATCATAAGAAGCTGTTTACATTATGGCAAACTCTGACTTGAACAGATGGTTCTCTGAGATCTGGTACAAAATGAATTTGATTATTTGCCAAAGCATGAGACTGAGTAGACCAAGGTGTGACTTGTATCTAGACCAGTTGGCTTCATTTAGCAATAGCAAATGCCTACATCTCACGGTCATAAACTTTACCCTGACATCTAGGGAAACACCTTTCAAACATCTGCTGCCATTCCACGGAAACTGGGGAGAAAAAAGCATATTGATCAAAGACGCAAATCCCACTTCACTGTTGGAAAGTCACTTTGAGGATATATGCCACCATCGGCAGGCAGCATCAAAGTGGGATCTAAATCATCACACACTGGCTCTGAAAGGGAATTGAAACAAGCAAGTTTTATTAAGTGCCACGGAGAGTAAATGGCTAAAAATCTCTATGAGGATAGGTGGACTTAGTAACAAAAGATTGTGGCTCCTGCATCTTCGCTGCAGAAACTATCCCATCTCTCTACTTTAAACTCCCCAATGGCTCTTCGCTTCCTACAAGGTATAGTCAATGTTCTTAGGATAATGTATAAAGCCTTCCACAACCTATTTCATGTCTACCTCTCCAGCCTCATCTTCCATCATTCAGATTTAATTCCAAATTGATCTTAGTTCTCTGCATACACGGTGCTGTAACGTGCCTTCATTCCTTTGTTCGTGTTGTTACTTCCTCAGCTCTCCTTAAAGAATCAGTTCAGTTGTCACTGTCTCCTGGAAGCCTTCCTTGATTCTCCTCCTACAGTGGATACTGACGGTGTCCTACCCAGATCCCCTTCACTGCCAGCGTACTGATATCTATCATCTGCTGGCAATATTGGCCAATCACAACTCACACTTACACTCTTCTTTGGAGAATTTCCTTCAGCCAAATGGGAGCCATTTTTCCCTAGAACAGGATACAGCAAACTACAGCTAGCCTACAGCTCAAATCCAAGCTCATCACCTGTATTTGTGAGTAAAGTTTTACTGGAACACAGCCATGCTCATTTGGTTATACATTGTCTCTCATATTACAATGGCAGAGTAGTTGCAACAGATACTAAATAGTCTGAAAGTCTAAAACATTTACTATTTAGACATTTACTGAAAAAGTTTGCTGATCCCTAGTAAGTACAAACGTGGGGATGATTCTGTGTTCTAATTTGTGCTCCAGAGTCTAGAGCTTTCTCACAGGATCATACCAAAGCTGATCTCCAGCCAAGACCACATTAGTGTTTAGCATTTTCCCCCACTCTATTCTGCTTTCTTCATTCTCTTTTCCTGAGAGCACTCCCCAAATAAATAATTTACATAAAATTCAATGATCCAGACATTACTTCTAGGGAACCTGACCTAAGACACTTGGCACCTGGAGTTGTCCCACGTAGCAGATATTAAGGATGGGATTCTGAAGTTGATTTCTCACTGGATGGAGGGCAATCATGGTCACATCATTGGTTGTGGGAGGAGTTTTGAAAATCTGATCATCCGAACACACTGCAGCTCTGGGATTGCTAGGATTTTTCACTTGTGGGCTGTGCTGGGTACAGGTGGAAGGGGGTGCATTGGCTTGTGCAATATTTTGAGAATAACGGGAAATGGAGTAGAGGTAACAAGCATCATTGATTCCGTGAAAAAAAAAAAATAACAGGCTTAGATCTATTAATCAACAAGTTAAAGCACAGTGTCAGAGTCAGAAGGACTCCTTGGAATCACTTAATGAGAATCTATTTTCTGCAGGGGGAGGACAGACACAACTGAATATCAGACATGCTGAATTCTCAGCCTAGCAAATCCACTATGCCTAAGTCAGGGTCCTGATAGGGAAGGAGAGCACCCTCTGATTGGAGATGAGAATATTGGGAAAGGAGAACTTTCCATATTTAAGAACCTTGAATCCCCAGTTTCACCCAAACGTTTTGGGCCTGCAAAAGTGGCCCATTCCATATTGGAAGAAACAACCTTTCCTTTTGCTTGATGATTACACAAAGGCCTCAAATGGGACAATGCCTTACAGGACAATGCTTGCCCTCCGAAGGATCTATTCCCATCTCGCCTCCTGGACGGCATACTCATAAACAGAGTCACAGCTCAGTAAACTCAACTGGGGACTTGCTGGGCCTGTAACAGGAAAGGAGGTATTATTTGCCAGAGGAGCTGCAGGACTCGCCAGCATGTACTCCAAAGAACCCAGAGGGTAAGTTAGGAGTGGATCCTGAGGGTCCTGTTTCAAAGCAAGTGGAGAGAGCAGTATATAAAACAGAGTAATGGAGAGTTAACTGATATATGGCCACTTGATACTTTGGCGAGGGTCTTGTGTTATATCTAACATACTGTTGGGATAGTTCAAATGTCTTAGCTGGTTTGCCAATGATCTGCCTGGAAGAGTAAGGTGGGAGGGTCAGCGACAAGGAGATTGGGAAATAGACATATGGGAACAAAGGATGAGTTTCACTGTACTAAATATGAATGCCCACCAGAGAACACCCACTGAAGAAGTGGCATTTAATCAAGTAGACAGAATGACTCAGTGTGTAAATGTGAGTCAGTTTCTTTATTGGCTAACTACTGGTTGCACAATGAACTTCTGCAAAGAGTAGCCATAGCTAAGAGGGTAGATATTATATTAAATGTTCTTATGACACACACTAATAATAATAATAAATAAAAAGGATGGAGCAAACTTTTAGAGGTGATAGATAGGCTTATGGCATAGATTATAGTCATGGTTTCACGGGTGTGTACTTAACTCTAAACTCATCAAGTTGTATACATTAAATACGAACAGCTTCTTTTTTATTCAATCATATCTCAATAAAATGGCTTAAAAAAAAAAGAGTGCCCATGGTAGCAGAGATGGAGACTAAGCATGGGTCTAACAACATGGGGAACCTCCCACCACGTCTAAGATTCTATAGTGGAAGCAGAAAAATTCAGAATGTTATTCCCTCTCGTGTTCCATACCCTTATCTCCATCTTCCACACACATCGCCATGTTTGTAAAAGTGTTTTAATTGGGTTTGTTTTAAGATACAAGGAATGCACAGTCTGAGCCTCTCTAAATATGTCTCCTGCGGTGTCCTTGACATATTTGTGAAAGCTGATTCTTGGCTTAACCTTCAACATTTTGCTAATTCCTGCACCTTTAGTCTGAGGTTGCACCACAAAATAAACCTCAGGTTACCTGTTCTTTCAGGTTTTTTGTTTGGTAATGTAACATGTCATAAGGGTAAGAATTTCCCTGTAATGAGATACATTTGTGTTGAAAGCTTCTGCTATATTTCTATCTATAGACAATAAATTTAAGAAGAAGATCATGAGTCCTAGCCTTGAACCTATACACAGAATGAAATGTGGGGAGGGGTAGAGAAATTGTTTTTACTAATCATCATTCTGTAAAAATGGCAACTTTCCTCCCATTTCTATCCCATGTGGACTTTATCGCAGTCCTCTACGTTTCATTAAGTGAGACCCCTGCTCAGTTGTCCCTATGGCCTAAAGCGTCAGACAAGATTGAGGCTATATTGTCATGGGGGGCAGAGAAATAAAAGGAAGCCTACCCTGGATTTACTGTCCTCGAACTAGAGGTTGAAAGAACACCTTGATCAAAACAGTAATTTCGGAAGTCTCTAAAAATTGGCATGTAATTTGTTTTCTTTATTGTTTAATTGTAAGATAAATCTAGAAATCCACAGTCGTCTTCTGATATAATTGAAGGCAAAGCTTCTTTTTGAGGTGCAGAAGAAAAATAAGGAACTCACAGACCTACTTTTAAAGTGTGAATGAAGCATTTTAAGAAGCGTATATTCTGAAGCAAGATAGAGTGGGATATTTCAGAAGAAAACGTCTGTCCTTTGCTAAAAATTGCATTCTTAATCATCATCTGAAGTACATCTTCTCCTTTTTTTGAGAATCATTTGGTTTGGGACTTTATAAAAGGTGTAAATGTAATAAAAATGTTTGGGGGGAGCCAGCCCCGTGGCTTAGCAGTTAAGTGTGCGCGCTCCGCTACTGGCGGCCCGGGGTTCCAATCCGGGCGCGCACCAGCGCACTGCTTCTCTGGCCATGCTGAGGCCGCGTCCCACATACAGCAACTAGAAGGATGTGCAACTATGACATACAACTATCTACTGGGGCTTTGGGGAATAAAAGGGAAAAAAAGGAGGAGGATTGGCAATAGATGTTAGCTCAGAGCCGGTCTTCCTCAGCAAAAAGAGGAGGATTGGCATTTATGTTAGCTCAGGGCTGATCTTGCTCACAAAACAAAACAAAACAAAAAAATGTTTGGATGAGATTTCTCTGTAATTTCCACCAAGACTAAATATTCAGGGAAATTCACTTGTGTTCCATGATGTGGATAAAGCAATGGTTTTGAAATCAGAATTTATTTTAAATCCAGGCTTTGTAGATGAATACTCTCTAACAAGACTCTCAGAGTCTCAGTTTTCTCATCTCTAAATGGGTATACTCCACCTTAAAATTGTGTAGTAACTATGAAATTGGATGACATATATGCAAGTGCCTAGCACAGAAATGGTAGAATCTCAGTTGATCTTTATTTTTTTCTATTATTCTTCTTCTCTTAAGAAAAAAAATAAATTAAATAATTCCTGGATTATCAGTGCATGAATATGTGTGAGTTTTGCAACATTTTTAGTCTTTTGAAAATCCATTCTGGATTATGCTTTTTTATTTTTTACAACATAATCACTCTGAGGTCAATATATATAATGCATTTCATGTGATACTGAAGTTCAATTTCTGATTTTACATGATACCGAAGTTCAATTTCTGTTATTTATATATATAAGTACCTTCTTAGGGATTTTTACTTTTTGAGGTAAATTGCTACAATAGGAATTATCTTGGTCTTCTAACAAGGTCTGTGTTTGATTCATAATCTACCTAAATTACTTAGCTTCAGATTTCTCATCTGGGAAATGGGGACAATACAGTTAGTACTGGATCAAAATGAGTTAATTATAGGACGTGCTAAGAAAAAAATAAGTGTATTAGTCACCTTTGAAATAAATCTAGCTACCTAAGTGAAAATTAATTTCCCCAGATATTTTAATCCAAATTAGTTATTAAACTATATACTTTTTCTAATTATTAATATTTTGCCATTATTTTTATGTTAGTTGCTTCTCTTTTAGTAGCCTGAGAAGAATTGATCAAGCAGGAGTGTGAAGAAAAAACTAATAGCTCAAGAAGTAGTAAGATATATTTAAAAATAAGTCACTACAACACAATACATAACTCAGCTGGTCTGATTCTAATCCTTGAGCAAGACACAGACATCTCAATAAACAGCAAGAAAAAATAAAAACACCAGAGAAAACTACCATCTTATTATCATCCCCAAAAACATTGGATTAAACTAAATCATCAGATTAAAAGTTTCATTTGTGTGTATCCATCTATTAGAGAATTTTGAGAAAGTGTCTGGATCATAGTGTTAGCTGTTTTGTTCCATCTTTACCTAAGAATCCTAACCTATGCAACATTGTCTATTTCAATATTATTGGTAACCTACAGATAAATAGATGTCCGCTATCTGAATATAGTATATAGTTGTTTTTAAATTCAGCCACCTTCTCCTCCTGGGTATGGAGACCTAAGAACCAAAAAATGCCCTTCTGTAAGATTCTATGATTCTTCTTTTCTTCTTCCCAGAGTGAGTTGGTGAGGCCAAAAATACTGAGTCATACCCAAGTGACTTTCATCTCCATTTTGAAGTGCATACCTGAGTTGGATCTGTTTATTTGGAATTTTCAGATTCTCTTGGGTTATGTGAAAAGCACACTAGAATTAAAACAGACAAGGAGCTAAGGCATATACTTTCCTGTAAGACACTAAAGAATCAAAATGTTTAGGAAGTACAGATGACAGATCATTTCTTTGGTTCAAAATTTTCTTTATACGGTCTTCTCATCACATTTTATTTTTAAATTGAAGGTTGAGATAAATTCAACTTGGACCCAATTACATTGCTGAATGTGATAGGAAACATGGCTACATTGCCTATCAGAGGATGCACGAAATTTCTTGGATAATCCCTGATAAAAGCAATGAGCACCATGCAACAGATTTCTTGAGAGCCTTCCCTATATAAGAAGTAAGGGGACAACCCTAGAGCTGGAAAGGAGCTCCTTCTGAAAAATATGTGACGTTTGGGCGACAAAATACTGAGGCTGGGGGTGGCAGTGTGTTACAAATGCTACAAAATGGATGAACCATGAGGATATTATGCTAAGTGAAATAAATCAGTCACAAAAAGACAAATACTGTGTAAGTCCACTTATATGAAGCATCTTGAATACTCAGATTTATAGATACAGAAAATAAAATGGTAGTTGCCAGGGGTTGGGGATGGGGGGAATGGTGAAAACATTGTTGAATGGGTACAGAGTTTCACTTTTGCAAGATGAAAATTGTTCTAGCTGCTGTTTGTGCCTACTGATCACTTCCCCTTCACTCATTGATTCAACTAGACCTTTGCATTTCACCTCCTGTAGCTACTGACAATTTATTGATTTTTTTTTGTCATTTTACCTTTCTGAGCCATAGTTTTATTCCTGACCGCACATTGGAATCATGATGAGAGCTTTCAAATACCTCAGTCCTACCCTAGACCATTTGAATCAGAAATGCTA
Organism: Diceros bicornis minor; assembly: GCF_020826845.1. Classification (NCBI taxonomy): domain Eukaryota; kingdom Metazoa; phylum Chordata; class Mammalia; order Perissodactyla; family Rhinocerotidae; genus Diceros; species Diceros bicornis. Next base: position 31,670,652 of record NC_080763.1, read on the forward strand.
GGGGTAGGGCTGGGACATTTTCTTGTTTAAAAGGGGGATTTTATGCATAATGTGGTTTGAAAACAACTATTTTAAACCTTTCCTTATTTTTCCTCCTATTTAGTCTTATCTTCCTTTGTCTCATTCCTTCCAGGTCTTACTAAGTAAAAGGAAAGTTAGTATTTTATGAATCCATTCTTAACTGTTAATAGTTGATATTTCACAAAAATATTACCTTTTCTTAGGAAAAAAAGTAGATATAAACATTTGTATTAAGCAAAATATAATGACAATTAGTGACAATTGCTTGTATCAGAAAAATGTTATATTCAGTCCTTAACCAAGGGGAGTTTTTTGCTCCTTCCCACAAATATGGTAGAGATGATTACTTACCCCATCCATAATTGGGCCCACCCTAAGATATATATTTCAGATGCGCCAGATTTTTATTATTCTCTTTGAAAAAAATGACAAGAGTTAGAATGTGTTCACAGCAGCCTTTTGCAAACCACAAAGTCAGATTCTTTGGTCAAACAAATTTAGGATAGCCTGCTTCCTATAATAGTCTCCTGGAAATTACCATTATTTAGCTTGTAAAAAGACTCACGAAAATCCCAAAACCAAATGAACAAATATATACTTTTTTGCATATTACTTAGCACTCTCTGAATGTATTTCCCCACTGTAACATTTTATCAAAGTACATCTGGATACTAGTGTTCAGAAGAACACTGCTTGGGAAATGTCATTGTACAGTGTTATGGGCTGAATTGCCTCTCCCAAATATTCATATGTCAATGTCCTAACTACCAGTATCTCAGAATGTAACTGTATTTGGATATAGGCTCTTTCAAGTGGCAATTATTAAGTAATTAAGGTAATTATTAGGTAATTGAGGTTAAATGAAGTCATTAGGGTGACCCCTAATC